>NC_141689.1:919776605-920978941 GCF_964263255.1 Lissotriton vulgaris | reverse complement strand
GAGGGTGGTAATGAATCCTCGTGGCCCCCTGCAGATCTGGGGTGGAGCGTTGCTCGGCGGCTGGGCCGCCGCCTATGTGTTCCGATGCGATGGTAACCCATGTTGAGTCGCGCACGAGCTGGGATGGAAGGTTACCAGCCTTCATTCACGGTATGGACTCAGTTCAGCATCCGTGATTGTAAACAGCCTTACTGCAGCCTGATGCATTTCGAGTCTCCTCTTCTTCAGAGGCTTTTGCGTAAGGTACGTGCTGGGCGAACATTCTCCTCCATTAATTATGCACAATGACACGCCCACAGTGGGGCAGCAATGATTAGCAGTGCGTGAGCATTCTGGGATTTGAAGTGTTCGCATTTCTTTACCTTTTAATTTAAGGCGCACTTGGGTAACTGTTTGTTTTAAAAGCTCTGAATGAGCTCCGGTTGTGAACATTGTCCTCATCCAGCATCCCAGCCCCACGTTGAGGGTGGTAATGAATCCTCGTGGCCCCCTGCAGATCTGGGGTGGAGCGTTGCTCGGCGGCTGGGCCGCCGCCTATGTGTTCCGATGCGATGGTAACCCATGTTGAGTCGCGCACGAGCTGGGATGGAAGGTTACCAGCCTTCATTCACGGTATGGACTCAGTTCAGCATCCGTGATTGTAAACAGCCTTACTGCAGCCTGATGCATTTCGAGTCTCCTCTTCTTCAGAGGCTTTTGCGTAAGGTACGTGCTGGGCGAACATTCTCCTCCATTAATTATGCACAATGACACGCCCACAGTGGGGCAGCAATGATTAGCAGTGCGTGAGCATTCTGGGATTTGAAGTGTTCGCATTTCTTTACCTTTTAATTTAAGGCGCACTTGGGTAACTGTTTGTTTTAAAAGCTCTGAATGAGCTCCGGTTGTGAACATTGTCCTCATCCAGCATCCCAGCCCCACGTTGAGGGTGGTAATGAATCCTCGTGGCCCCCTGCAGATCTGGGGTGGAGCGTTGCTCGGCGGCTGGGCCGCCGCCTATGTGTTCCGATGCGATGGTAACCCATGTTGAGTCGCGCACGAGCTGGGATGGAAGGTTACCAGCCTTCATTCACGGTATGGACTCAGTTCAGCATCCGTGATTGTAAACAGCCTTACTGCAGCCTGATGCATTTCGAGTCTCCTCTTCTTCAGAGGCTTTTGCGTAAGGTACGTGCTGGGCGAACATTCTCCTCCATTAATTATGCACAATGACACGCCCACAGTGGGGCAGCAATGATTAGCAGTGCGTGAGCATTCTGGGATTTGAAGTGTTCGCATTTCTTTACCTTTTAATTTAAGGCGCACTTGGGTAACTGTTTGTTTTAAAAGCTCTGAATGAGCTCCGGTTGTGAACATTGTCCTCATCCAGCATCCCAGCCCCACGTTGAGGGTGGTAATGAATCCTCGTGGCCCCCTGCAGATCTGGGGTGGAGCGTTGCTCGGCGGCTGGGCCGCCGCCTATGTGTTCCGATGCGATGGTAACCCATGTTGAGTCGCGCACGAGCTGGGATGGAAGGTTACCAGCCTTCATTCACGGTATGGACTCAGTTCAGCATCCGTGATTGTAAACAGCCTTACTGCAGCCTGATGCATTTCGAGTCTCCTCTTCTTCAGAGGCTTTTGCGTAAGGTACGTGCTGGGCGAACATTCTCCTCCATTAATTATGCACAATGACACGCCCACAGTGGGGCAGCAATGATTAGCAGTGTGTGAGCATTCTGGGATTTGAAGTGTTCGCATTTCTTTACCTTTTAATTTAAGGCGCTCTTGGGTAACTGTTTGTTTTAAAAGCTCTGAATGAGCTCCGGTTGTGAACATTGTCCTCATCCAGCATCCCAGCCCCACGTTGAGGGTGGTAATGAATCCTCGTGGCCCCCTGCAGATCTGGGGTGGAGCGTTGCTCGGCGGCTGGGCCGCCGCCTATGTGTTCCGATGCGATGGTAACCCATGTTGAGACGCGCACGAGCTGGGATGGAAGGTTACCAGCCTTCATTCACGGTATGGACTCAGTTCAGCATCCGTGATTGTAAACAGCCTTACTGCAGCCTGATGCATTTCGAGTCTCCTCTTCTTCAGAGGCTTTTGCGTAAGGTACGTGCTGGGCGAACATTCTCCTCCATTAATTATGCACAATGACACGCCCACAGTGGGGCAGCAATGATTAGCAGTGCGTGAGCGTATTATATATTCACTGAAAAAACCATAGGTTATAGACCATATATAGTTAGGGATTAGCATTTACAAAACCTTATTTTATTTGCACAAAACCATTGAAATTCCATATATAGTTAGTTGCACTAACTATATATCGCGGACCCGCAATCCACTGCTAATGATGTCACATATTACATCATTCATGACATGGTCAGTGACATCACTGATGACATCACTGATGACATCTCAAATGACATCACTGATGACATCTCAAATGACATCACTGATGACATCACTGACATCTCATTTGACATTATTTATCACATCACTGATGATATCATTTATGTGATAATACAATTAACATCTTCAGACTGTAATATAACCTTAGATACACTCAGTGTAAACAGACACTCACAGACTGTCACACATCCATGGAGTTACTCACACACCTAGTCAGTCATGCAAAGAATCAATCACACCTCCATTTCCTCAACTATACAGTTATACACACCTTACTTATTCAAACATATACTAACACATATTTACTCTCTTATACAATCCCTGATACAAGTTCACAATGATCCATACAGCCACTCTCACATTCACTGGCTCTTATGTTCAGTTATTTATATATGTCAACTCTCACATGGACTGTGTTTTACATATGTACTTACTTTGACATGTAGCACTGAGATATCCATTCACTCACCAATACACTCATGCACACAGTCAACTGTCCATACAGCTGTTTCTACATGCACTTTTGAACCCATACACCTAGGGAATCAACTGCTCACACATCTATGCACAGAGTCATACACCTCCCAGCCACCCACACACATACTCAGTCTCCCATACAAATACTTGGGCAACCATTCAATAACCCATATAGTTACTGATATAGCTACTGATTTAAACATGCAGCAGTTTACAGAACAACATATATAATGATTGCCAAATTAAGACACTTTAGTCACTAACCCATGCACTCAGTGAGACACATTTATTCATTCTCTCATACAGTCAGTCATGCACCTACTAAATCCTTCATCCAGACACTTATACATCCACTCATTCTTCAATATGTAAGACATATTTTAACTTTACAGAAACATACAGTCACTGGGTGTTGTCATCAGTGATGTCATCAGTGATGTCATTTGAGATGTCATCAGTGATGTCATCAGTGATGTCACTGACCATGTCATGAATGATGTAATATGTGACATCATTAGCAGTGGATTGCGGGTCCGCGATATATAGTTAGTGCAACTAACTATATATGGAATTTCAATGGTTTTGTGCAAATAAAATAAGGTTTTGTAAATGCTAATCCCTAACTATATATGGTCTATAACCTATGGTTTTTTCAGTGAATTTCATTGGTTTTTTAAAAGCTAATATCTATAGCTGTAAAATATATTCTTTATTACGTGACGTATCACGTAGCCCGTGTGACGCCTCATGATGCATCGCATAACCGTGACGTATCGTCTCTGCAGCGCAAACAAAACCGCAATCGCAATTTTTTTTTTCTTTTCCCCCAGGGGGAACTTTAATAGCCCCCTCATCAATCCTAGGGGTTCAGGAGGAGTCTACCTTACCCCTTTCCTTCATGTACACCTTTTTATATATAGTTAGTTGCACTAACTATATATCGCGGACCCGCAATCCACTGCTAATGATGTCACATATTACATCATTCATGACATGGTCAGTGACATCACTGATGACATCACTGATGACATCTCAAATGACATCACTGATGACATCACTGATGACATCTCAAATGACATCAGTGATGACATCACTGACATCTCATTTGACATTATTGATCACATCACTGATGATATCATTTATGTGATAATACAATGAACATCTTCAGACTGTAATATAACCTTAGATACACTCAGTGTAAACAGACACTCACAGACTGTCACACATCCATGGAGTTACTCACACACCTAGTCAGTCATGCAAAGAATCAATCACACCTCCATTTCCTCAACTATACAGTTATACACACCTTACTTATTCAAACATATACTAACACATATTTACTCTCTTATACAATCCCTGATACAAGTTCACAATGATCCATACAGCCACTCTCACATTCACTGGCTCTTATGTTCAGTTATTTAAATATGTCAACTCTCACATGGACTGTGTTTTACATATGTACTTACTTTGACATGTAGCACTGAGATATCCATTCACTCACCAATACACTCATGCACACAGTCAACTGTCCATACAGCTGTTTCTACATGCACTTTTGAACCCATACACCTAGGGAATCAACTGCTCACACATCTATGCACAGAGTCATACACCTCCCAGCCACCCACACACATACTCAGTCTCCCATACAAATACTTGGGCAACCATTCAATAACCCATATAGTTACTGATATAGCTACTGATTTAAACATGCAGCAGTTTACAGAACAACATATATAATGATTGCCAAATTAAGACACTTTAGTCACTAACCCATGCACTCAGTGAGACACATTTAATCATTCTCTCATACAGTCAGTCATGCACCTACTAAATCCTTCATCCAGACACTTATACATCCACTCATTCTTCAATATGTAAGACATATTTTAACTTTACAGAAACATACAGTCACTGGGTGTTGTCATCAGTGATGTCATCAGTGATGTCATTTGAGATGTCATCAGTGATGTCATCAGTGATGTCACTGACCATGTCATGAATGATGTAATATGTGACATCATTAGCAGTGGATTGCGGGTCCGCGATATATAGTTAGTGCAACTAACTATATATGGAATTTCAATGGTTTTTTGCGAATAAAATAAGGTTTTGTAAATGCTAATCCCTAACTATATATGGTCTATAACCTATGGTTTTTTCAGTGAATTTTCAAGGTTTTGTAAATGCAAATTCCTAACTATATATGGTCTATAACCTATGGTTTTTTCAGTGAATTTCATTGGTTTTTTAAAAGCTAATATCTATAGCTGTAAAATATATTCTTTATTACGTGACGTATCACGTAGCCCGTGAGACGCCTCATGATGCATCGCATAACCGTGACGTATCGTCTCTGCAGCGCAAACAAAACCGCAATCGCAATTTTTTTTTTCTTTTCCCCCGCGGGGAACTTTAATAGCCCCCTCATCAATCCTAGGGGTTCAGGAGGAGTCTACCTTACCCCTTTCCTTCATTTACACCTTTTTATATATAGTTAGTTGCACTAACTATATATCGCGGACCCGCAATCCACTGCTAATGATGTCACATATTACATCATTCATGACATGGTCAGTGACATCACTGATGACATCACTGATGACATCTCAAATGACATCACTGATGACATCACTGATGACATCTCAAATGGCATCACTGATGACATCACTGACATCTCATTTGACATTATTGATCACATCACTGATGATATCATTTATGTGATAATACAATGAACATCTTCAGACTGTAATATAACCTTAGATACACTCAGTGTAAACAGACACTCACAGACTGTCACACATCCATGGAGTTACTCACACACCTAGTCAGTCATGCAAAGAATCAATCACACCTCCATTTCCTCAACTATACAGTTATACACACCTTACTTATTCAAACATATACTAACACATATTTACTCTCTTATACAATCCCTGATACAAGTTCACAATGATCCATACAGCCACTCTCACATTCACTGGCTCTTATGTTCAGTTATTTATATATGTCAACTCTCACATGGACTGTGTTTTACATATGTACTTACTTTGACATTTAGCACTGAGATATCCATTCACTCACCAATACACTCATGCACACAGTCAACTGTCCATACAGCTGTTTCTACATGCACTTTTGAACCCATACACCTAGGGAATCAACTGCTCACACATCTATGCACAGAGTCATACACCTCCCAGCCACCCACACACATACTCAGTCTCCCATACAAATACTTGGGCAACCATTCAATAACCCATATAGTTACTGATATAGCTACTGATTTAAACATGCAGCAGTTTACAGAACAACATATATAATGATTGCCAAATTAAGACACTTTAGTCACTAACCCATGCACTCAGTGAGACACATTTAATCATTCTCTCATACAGTCAGTCATGCACCTACTAAATCCTTCATCCAGACACTTATACATCCACTCATTCTTCAATATGTAAGACATATTTTAACTTTACAGAAACATACAGTCACTGGGTGTTGTCATCAGTGATGTCATCAGTGATGTCATTTGAGATGTCAGTGATGTCACTGACCATGTCATGAATGATGTAATATGTGACATCATTAGCAGTGGATTGCGGGTCCACGATATATAATTAGTGCAACTAACTATATATGGAATTTCAATGGTTTTGTGCGAATAAAATAAGGTTTTGTAAATGCTAATATCTAACTATATATGGTCTATAACCTATGGTTTTTTCAGTGAATTTTCAAGGTTTTGTAAATGCAAATTCCTAACTATATATGGTCTATAACCTATGGTTTTTTCAGTGAATTTCATTGGTTTTTTAAAAGCTAATATCTATAGCTGTAAAATATATTCTTTATTACGTGACGTATCAGGTAGCCCGTGAGACGCCTCATGATGCATCGCATAACCGTGACGTATCGTCTCTGCAGCGCAAACAAAACCGCAATCGCAAATTTTTTTTTCTTTTCCCCCGCGGGGAACTTTAATAGCCCCCTCATCAATCGTAGGGGTTCAGGAGGAGTCTACCTTACCCCTTTCCTTCATTTACACCTTTTTATATATAGTTAGTTGCACTAACTATATATCGCGGACCCGCAATCCACTGCTAATGATGTCACATATTACATCATTCATGACATGGTCAGTGACATCACTGATGACATCACTGATGACATCTCAAATGACATCTCTGATGACATCACTGATGACATCTCAAATGACATCACTGATGACATCACTGACATCTCATTTGACATTATTGATCACATCACTGATGATATCATTTATGTGATAATACAATGAACATCTTCAGACTGTAATATAACCTTAGATACACTCAGTGTAAACAGACACTCACAGACTGTCACACATCCATGGAGTTACTCACACACCTAGTCAGTCATGCAAAGAATCAATCACACCTCCATTTCCTCAACTATACAGTTATACACACCTTACTTATTCAAACATATACTAACACATATTTACTCTCTTATACAATCCCTGATACAAGTTCACAATGATCCATACAGCCACTCTCACATTCACTGGCTCTTATGTTCAGTTATTTATATATGTCAACTCTCACATGGACTGTGTTTTACATATGTACTTACTTTGACATGTAGCACTGAGATATCCATTCACTCACCAATACACTCATGCACACAGTCAACTGTCCACACAGCTGTTTCTACATGAACTTTTGAACCCATACACCTAGGGAATCAACTGCTCACACATCTATGCACAGAGTCATACACCTCCCAGCCACCCACACACATACTCAGTCTCCCATACAAATACTTGGGCAACCATTCAATAACCCATATAGTTACTGATATAGCTACTGATTTAAACATGCAGCAGTTTACAGAACAACATATATAATGATTGCCAAATTAAGACACTTTAGTCACTAACCCATGCACTCAGTGAGACACATTTAATCATTCTCTCATACAGTCAGTCATGCACCTACTAAATCCTTCATCCAGACACTTATACATCCACTCATTCTTCAATATGTAAGACATATTTTAACTTTACAGAAACATACAGTCACTGGGTGTTGTCATCAGTGATGTCATCAGTGATGTCATTTGAGATGTCATCAGTGATGTCATCAGTGATGTCACTGACCATGTCATGAATGATGTAATATGTGACATCATTAGCAGTGGATTGCGGGTCCGCGATATATAGTTAGTGCAACTAACTATATATGGAATTTCAATGGTTTTTTGCGAATAAAATAAGGTTTTGTAAATGCTAATCCCTAACTATATATGGTCTATAACCTATGGTTTTTTCAGTGAATTTTCAAGGTTTTGTAAATGCAAATTCCTAACTATATATGGTCTATAACCTATGGTTTTTTCAGTGAATTTCATTGGTTTTTTAAAAGCTAATATCTATAGCTGTAAAATATATTCTTTATTACGTGACGTATCACGTAGCCCGTGAGACGCCTCATGATGCATCGCATAACCGTGACGTATCGTCTCTGCAGCGCAAACAAAACCGCAATCGCAATTTTTTTTTTCTTTTCCCCCGCGGGGAACTTTAATAGCCCCCTCATCAATCCTAGGGGTTCAGGAGGAGTCTACCTTACCCCTTTCCTTCATTTACACCTTTTTATATATAGTTAGTTGCACTAACTATATATCGCGGACCCGCAATCCACTGCTAATGATGTCACATATTACATCATTCATGACATGGTCAGTGACATCACTGATGACATCACTGATGACATCACTGATGACATCTCAAATGACATCACTGATGACATCACTGATGACATCTCAAATGACATCACTGATGACATCACTGACATCTCATTTGACATTATTGATCACATCACTGATGATATCATTTATGTGATAATACAATGAACATCTTCAGACTGTAATATAACCTTAGATACACTCAGTGTAAACAGACACTCACAGACTGTCACACATCCATGGAGTTACTCACACACCTAGTCAGTCATGCAAAGAATCAATCACACCTCCATTTCCTCAACTATACAGTTATACACACCTTACTTATTCAAACATATACTAACACATATTTACTCTCTTATACAATCCCTGATACAAGTTCACAATGATCCATACAGCCACTCTCACATTCACTGGCTCTTATGTTCAGTTATTTATATATGTCAACTCTCACATGGACTGTGTTTTACATATGTACTTACTTTGACATTTAGCACTGAGATATCCATTCACTCACCAATACACTCATGCACACAGTCAACTGTCCATACAGCTGTTTCTACATGCACTTTTGAACCCATACACCTAGGGAATCAACTGCTCACACATCTATGCACAGAGTCATACACCTCCCAGCCACCCACACACATACTCAGTCTCCCATACAAATACTTGGGCAACCATTCAATAACCCATATAGTTACTGATATAGCTACTGATTTAAACATGCAGCAGTTTACAGAACAACATATATAATGATTGCCAAATTAAGACACTTTAGTCACTAACCCATGCACTCAGTGAGACACATTTAATCATTCTCTCATACAGTCAGTCATGCACCTACTAAATCCTTCATCCAGACACTTATACATCCACTCATTCTTCAATATGTAAGACATATTTTAACTTTACAGAAACATACAGTCACTGGGTGTTGTCATCAGTGATGTCATCAGTGATGTCATTTGAGATGTCAGTGATGTCACTGACCATGTCATGAATGATGTAATATGTGACATCATTAGCAGTGGATTGCGGGTCCACGATATATAATTAGTGCAACTAACTATATATGGAATTTCAATGGTTTTGTGCGAATAAAATAAGGTTTTGTAAATGCTAATATCTAACTATATATGGTCTATAACCTATGGTTTTTTCAGTGAATTTTCAAGGTTTTGTAAATGCAAATTCCTAACTATATATGGTCTATAACCTATGGTTTTTTCAGTGAATTTCATTGGTTTTTTAAAAGCTAATATCTATAGCTGTAAAATATATTCTTTATTACGTGACGTATCAGGTAGCCCGTGAGACGCCTCATGATGCATCGCATAACCGTGACGTATCGTCTCTGCAGCGCAAACAAAACCGCAATCGCAAATTTTTTTTTCTTTTCCCCCGCGGGGAACTTTAATAGCCCCCTCATCAATCGTAGGGGTTCAGGAGGAGTCTACCTTACCCCTTTCCTTCATTTACACCTTTTTATATATAGTTAGTTGCACTAACTATATATCGCGGACCCGCAATCCACTGCTAATGATGTCACATATTACATCATTCATGACATGGTCAGTGACATCACTGATGACATCACTGATGACATCTCAAATGACATCTCTGATGACATCACTGATGACATCTCAAATGACATCACTGATGACATCACTGACATCTCATTTGACATTATTGATCACATCACTGATGATATCATTTATGTGATAATACAATGAACATCTTCAGACTGTAATATAACCTTAGATACACTCAGTGTAAACAGACACTCACAGACTGTCACACATCCATGGAGTTACTCACACACCTAGTCAGTCATGCAAAGAATCAATCACACCTCCATTTCCTCAACTATACAGTTATACACACCTTACTTATTCAAACATATACTAACACATATTTACTCTCTTATACAATCCCTGATACAAGTTCACAATGATCCATACAGCCACTCTCACATTCACTGGCTCTTATGTTCAGTTATTTATATATGTCAACTCTCACATGGACTGTGTTTTACATATGTACTTACTTTGACATGTAGCACTGAGATATCCATTCACTCACCAATACACTCATGCACACAGTCAACTGTCCACACAGCTGTTTCTACATGAACTTTTGAACCCATACACCTAGGGAATCAACTGCTCACACATCTATGCACAGAGTCATACACCTCCCAGCCACCCACACACATACTCAGTCTCCCATACAAATACTTGGGCAACCATTCAATAACCCATATAGTTACTGATATAGCTACTGATTTAAACATGCAGCAGTTTACAGAACAACATATATAATGATTGCCAAATTAAGACACTTTAGTCACTAACCCATGCACTCAGTGAGACACATTTAATCATTCTCTCATACAGTCAGTCATGCACCTACTAAATCCTTCATCCAGACACTTATACATCCACTCATTCTTCAATATGTAAGACATATTTTAACTTTACAGAAACATACAGTCACTGGGTGTTGTCATCAGTGATGTCATCAGTGATGTCATTTGAGATGTCATCAGTGATGTCATCAGTGATGTCACTGACCATGTCATGAATGATGTAATATGTGACATCATTAGCAGTGGATTGCGGGTCTGCGATATATAGTTAGTGCAACTAACTATATATGGAATTTCAATGGTTTTGTGCGAATAAAATAAGGTTTTGTAAATGCTAATCCCTAACTATATATGGTCTATAACCTATGGTTTTTTTCAGTGAATTTTCAAGGTTTTGTAAATGCAAATTCCTAACTATATATGGTCTATAACCTATGGTTTTTTCAGTGAATTTCATTGGTTTTTTAAAAGCTAATATCTATAGCTGTAAAATATATTCTTTATTACGTGACGTATCACGTAGCCCGTGAGACGCCTCATGATGCATCGCATAACCGTGACCTATCGTCTCTGCAGCGCAAACAAAACCGCAATCGCAATTTTTTTTTCTTTTCCCCCGCGGGGAACTTTAATAGCCCCCTCATCAATCCTAGGGGTTCAGGAGGAGTCTACCTTACCCCTTTCCTTCATTTACACCATTTTTTTTCCACCTCTTGTCTCTCGATCCCACAGAGAGACAAGATGGCGGCTGCTCCAGACTGTTTACAATGTTAACAGCCAATCAGCTTCACCTCAGACTCCCGTTACACTGCCGGTTAGCTTCCCGGTTAGCTGCCCGGTTAGCTGCCCGGTTCGCGTACCAAGACGCTTCTCTACAGCGAAAAAATCGGAATTTTTTTTTTTTTTTGGGCCCCGCGTGGCTCTATAATATCCCCCTCATCAATCCTAGGGGGTCAGAAGGGGTCTACCTTGCCCCCTTTCCTTCATTTCCCCCTTTGTTTTGGCCTCCTCTTGTCTCTCGATCCTACCGAGAGACAAGATGGCGGCCGCTCCGGACTGTTTACAATGTTGACAGCCAATCAGCTACTCCTCAGACTCCCGTTACACTGCCGGTTAGCTTCCCGGTTAGCTGCCCGGTTCGCTGCCCGGTTCGCGTACCAAGACGCGTCTCTACGGCGAAAAAATCGGAAATTTCTTTTTTTTTTTTTTGGGCCCCGCGTGGCTCTATAATATCCCCCTCATCAATCCTAGGGGGTCAGAAGGGGTCTACCTTGCCCCCTTTCATTCATTTCCCCCTTTGTTTTGGCCTCCTCTTGTCTCTCGATCCTACCGAGAGACAAGATGGCGGCCGCTCCGGACTGTTTAGAATGTTGACAGACACCGGAGAGCCAATCAGCTTCGCATCGCAGAGTTCCGTTACGCGAAAAGTACGCGAACCGGAGCGCTGCCCGCAGCGCTGTTACAGATATATATCTTTTTTTGAACGTTAATTTCTCAAAATCCACTGAAGCACATATATTGAGACCTAGCAAAGGCACATCGGGCTAACAGTCCCTACAATTTTGCCAAGTTTCGTGCAAATCCATTCAGCCGTTCGAGCTAAAAGTGAGGCCAACCGCCCTATGGAAAAATGAATGGGAAAAAAGCGTTTTGGGACCCCCCTTTTTTCTCGGCCCCCCCTTGACGACCCCCCCCCCAAATTTTCAGGGGCTGCTCAGAAACAAAATGTGCCATTTTCCTGAAAATTTCAGCCAATTCCGTCCACAAACGCCAAAGTTATTAGACATAGAATTTTCAAAAGTTCCATAGAGAAAAAATCCTAACTATATATACCTACTGGCTATCGCCAGTAGGTAATATATATATATATATATATATATATATATATATATATATATATATATATATATATATATATATATATATATATATATATATATATATATATATATATATATATATATATATATATATATATATATATATATATATGTTCTTTTATTGCACTGCCATCAGCATTCTACACATCTTGTTAATGTCAACAGGAAGGCCAATGGGGCTTGGGGAGGGGGGGGGCGATCAAAAGAGAGGCTCGCACACCCCAGAGTTTTTGGGCTGCTGGACTGTTCCCATGGGGCACAGGGTCAAGACTGATTTGCATATGGCTGGGTTCAAACTGGAATGGCATGGTGAGCAAAAAAACGATGGATTCAGGCCCAGATCTCTGTACTGGGGAGAATGTATGACATTGTTCTGCATTCTGTCCATCAGCTATTGTTTTTACACTTGGATCAGCCCTGGCCCCATTGAGCTCTCATTGGTCTCCCTTTGGGCTGGTGGGCTGGGGTTTTTTAACCGGCTATTTCAATAAGATATGGGCATAATGTCTTACCCTACGGGGCAATGTAATTAAATTGTCTAAAAATACTTTAAATTAACCATGATATCATGTACTAAATGTATAAAATAAATTTATGTTTTAATTTAAATGTGTACATTAACAGCACCTCTCTACTTACTCATGCAAATAATGGCAGTGAGTCTGTTTTCTACAAATGAACTTTGCAAGTCTTTTTTTCATGTTAATGACAAGGAATGGTCTTACCTCTTACCTTTATGTTGTGTAAATACTTTGTTTATAATGATGATCACTGGTGGTGAATCCTTGGCTTGTGACAAAGAACCTTTGCTCGAAACGCGTCAGCCTAAATAAACAACCTTCAAATCTCAGCAGCGTGGAGTGCGAGTCTCGTCTTTCCTGTGAGTTAAGCTGAATGGGGAATCCTTTGCACATATATATATATATATATATATATATATATATATATATATATATATATATATATATATATATATATATATATATATATATGTCACTGACCATGTCATGAATGATGTAATATGTGACATCATCAGCAGTGGATTGCGGGTGCGCGATATATAGTTAGTGCAACTAACTATATATGCGAATTTCAATGGTTTTGTGTGAGTAAAATAAGGTTTTGTAAATGCTAATCCCTAACTATATATGGTCTATAACCTATGGTTTTTTCAGTGAATTTCAATGGTTTTTTAATAGCAAATATCAAAAGCTGTAAAATGTATTCTTCTTTTAAATGACACTTTTTCCCCAAACTACCTTGGTATATTCCAATATATATCAAAGACAAAAATGTAAGTGGTCAAATTAATTTTTTTCCACAATTTGAGAAAGCACAGAAACATGTGAATAAATCTGTTTCTGCTTACATGAGAGACTATGGAATGGGTTTAATGTACAACAATAACTTGCGTTCCAACATTCTACAGAAGAGATGGTGTACACTTCTCCGATGAAGGGAATAGAATATTCGTCCTTTATTTAAAAGTGTGCATTCGAACCTACTTGTAGGTACCTAAATTAGCCACAGAACACAATAGCTCTTTTCAGAGCTACCCTACCTCTGATCATTCAAAAAGTTTATCGTTTTTTTTTTCTTCTTCTTCCCCAAAGTACGCTCCCCGGTTAGCTTACCGGTGCGCGTACCGGGCGCTCCCCCCGCGATATTTTCTAAAATGTTTTTTTTTTTGCATATATCAGCGTCCTAATCTCCCCTCAGAAAACATAGAGGGTCACAAAGTGTCTACCGTGCCCCCTTCTACCCATTCCGTACATTGTTTGTCCTCCATCTTATGTGTCAATTCTACCGATACACAAAATGGAGGACTCCTGTAACGCTGCTGGTTCGCGTACCAGGGAGCGCACCGGTAAGCGCTCGATAAAAAAAGGTGGGAAAGTAATTTACAGAAAAACCACTAGAGACACTTTCATCAAATATAGAATAGGCCCTACTACATAGCAGTCCCTACCATTTACCCAAATTTGATGGAATTCCATTGAGAAAATTATGCTGTAAGCCTGACTAAATATCCTGAGGTAAATTACCTAACAAAAACACTTATGAAGTGTTAGAATTGACAAACAATCAAAATGCTACTTTCAATATCTTCTATTATTTTATGACATTTGATTGGTTATGTACCTGAATATATATAAAGAAAGAGAGAGAAACACAGCCATTTTGACTACTACTTCCTGAAGTACATATCAAGTGCATTTCAACTGAGAACTTCATCTTCTTTTTGATTGGTAAGATGATATTTTAAAAACTGAAGTATGTTCTGCACTTTAAGTTAATTAGGAAAACATTTTCTGATAGTTATATACTATCCCTCTGTAATAGTTATACAATAAGATAGACATATCTGTTTTAGTTATGGGTGGAGTTAGGCTTGTCTTGTATAATTAAGAATTAACTTAGGCTTTATCACATACATTTTTTTATATTTCTACTTCCAGTCTGATACCATACACTGCCCAAAGATAAAATCACTGTTTAAAAAAACAAACTACCTGTCTGTACTTAAACCCAACAGTGCCCTATCTGTACTGATATATTTTTTAAAAATTCGTTTTACAGCACAAAAATGGAAGGAGAGAACAAAACTAACTTGGAAATTGTTGCAAGAAGCAACACAGATACAGAAATAGACTCTGAATTCTATAATGAATCACGGGACTTTGAACTTCTGCAATGTGTGGAATCAGTTGATTTCCTAATTGAAAATGAAAAAAAATCTGACAATGAATTATTAGAAGTTCTTTTTAATTTTGAAAAAGAATCAGAAAAATAAATTTTTATTTAATAATTCAAAAATTGTTTGAGACATTATTCATTTTTATATGTATTTTGTAAACTAGTAGCAAATTGATTATAATGTAAAATCAGACTTTAAATATACTGTGCAACTTTTTTGTGTTACATAATAAGTTTTCTCATAGTTACTTCCTTTCTCCCACTATATTATTTCCAATGTGTATTTAACATCTCTTTATCATCTCCTGCCTCCATGGTGTTTCTGCTTTCCTGACAGACTACGCTATGAATTCCATATACCACAATAACTTCTGAAACAACATGCAAGATATCTACAAAGAAAACGGTGTATTTTTATTTTTAGACTCTGCATTGGTACCTACATCTTGGTACTTAAATAAAAAAAATAAAAAAAAATAAAAAAAAGAACAATCAATAAACATACAATATTTGAACATTCTTTCATCCCATTTTCCCAATATTACCCTTCCCGGACCGCTTCCCGGTGCGCGTACCGAGCGCTCCCCCCGCAAAAAAAACGATAATAATTTTTTTTCTTTTTTGACCCGCGGGGCCCTTTTAAAGCCCCCTCATCAAACCTAGGGGGTCAGGGAGGATGTACTCTGCCCCCTTATGCTCATTTCCCACTTTGTTTTTTCCACCTCTTGTGTCTCGATCCTACCGAGACACAAGATGGCGGCCGCTCCGGACTCTTTAGAATGTTGACAGTCACCGGGGAGCCAATCCGCTTCTCCTCGCGAAGTTCCGTTATGCGTCAGGTACGCGAACCGGGGCGCTAACCGGGACGCTGTCACAGATATATCTGTTTTTTAAAATGTTAATTTCTCAAAATCCACTGGAGCACATATCTTGAGACCTAGCAAAGGCACGTCGGGCAAACCATATCTACAATTTTGCCAAATTTCGTGTAAATCCATTCAGCCGTTCGAGCTAAAAGTGAGTCCAACCGCCCTATGGAAAAATGAATGGGAAAAACGCGTTTTGGGACCCCCCTTTTTTCTCGGCCCCCCCTTGACGAAACCCCCCCAAATTTTCAGGGGCTGCTCTTAAACAAAATTCCGCCCACAAATGCCAAAGTTATTCGACATAGAATTTTCAGAAATCCCATAGGAAAAAAATCCTAACTACATATACCTACTGGCGACCGCCAGTAGGTAATATATATACATATATATATATACAAATGAAGGTTACCCTCTGTGGAAAGGCCGCACCCGGGGAGCTCAAACCTCCTTCGTGAGGACAGCCGTTGAACCAGTCTTCCCCTCCAAACAAGCGCCAAACATGTTTCGGACAGCAAAGTCCTTGATCACTGGCAAATGAGGGACGGACAGCAGCCAATAATGGGACAAGCCTCTTTATTTGATTGAAGTCCCGCCCCAGTGGGCGTTGAGGTCTCGCCTGGTGGGCGTGTGCAATATTGCACGCTGGTTAATGTAGTCCCAACAATAATTATCCAAGTGGGTGCTGCTGGACGCCCCTCATTAAAAACAATGTTCACCCCAGTGGGTTTGATGAAGGTTAAAAACTTGGATCTTCCGCCTGTAACAAGGTCACTCACAGTTGGGTACTCCTCGGCCCAGCCGGGTCTCCATCTGTGAAGAACCTGGATCCGCTGTGTCAGCGCCGGGGGCTTTCCGCCACCGAGCCGGCCGCAAAACATATACCAACGATGGTTGCCCTCTGTGGAAAGGCCGCACCCGGGGAGCTCAAACCTCCTTCGTTAGGACAGCCGTTGAGCCAGTCTTCCCCTCCAAACAAGCGCCAAACATGTTTCGGACAGCAAAGTCCTTGATCACTGGCAAATGAGGGACGGATAACAGCCAATAATGGGACAAGCCTCTTTATTTGAATGAAGTCCCGCCCCAGTGGGCGTTGAGGTCTCGCCTGGTGGGCGTGTGCAATGTTGCACGCTGGTTAATGTAGTCCCAAAAATAATTATCCAAGTGGGTGCTGCTGGATGCCCCTCATTAAAAACAATGTTCACCCCAGTGGGTTTGATGAAGGTTAAAAACTTGGATCTTCCGCCTGTAACAAGGTCACTCACAGTTGGGTACTCCTCTGCCCAGCCGGGTCTCCATCTGCGAAGAACCTGGATCCGCTGTGTCAGCGGCGGGGGCTTTCCGCCACCGAGCCGGCCGCAAAACATATACCAACGATGGTTGCCCTCTGTGGAAAGGCCGCACCCGGGGAGCTCAAACCTCCTTCGTTAGGACAGCCGTTGAGCCAGTCTTCCCCTCCAAACAAGCGCCAAACATGTTTCGGACAGCAAAGTCCTTGATCACTGGCAAATGAGGGACGGATAACAGCCAATAATGGGACAAGCCTCTTTATTTGAATGAAGTCCCGCCCCAGTGGGCGTTGAGGTCTCGCCTGGTGGGCGTGTGCAATGTTGCACGCTGGTTAATGTAGTCCCAAAAATAATTATCCAAGTGGGTGCTGCTGGACGCCCCTCATTAAAAACAATGTTCACCCCAGTGGGTTTGATGAAGGTTAAAAACATGGCTCTTCCGCCTGTAACAAGGTCACTCACAGTTGGGTACTCCTCGGCCCAGCCGGGTCTCCATGTGCGAAGAACCTGGATCCGCTGTGTCAGCGGCGGGGCCTTTCCGCGACTGAGCCGGCCGCAAAACATATACAAACGAAGGTTGCCCTCTGTGGAAAGGCCGCACCCGGGAAGCTCAAACCTCCTTCATGAGGACAGCCGTTGAGCCAGTCTTATATATATATATATATATATTTATTACCTACTGGCGGTCGCCAGTAAGTAGTTATAGTTAGGATTTTTTTCAATGCAAAATCTCAACATTCTATTTTGAATAACTTTGGCGCTGGTTGACGAATCTGCCTGAAAATTTCCTCAAATTTGCCTCGCGGCGCTCCGGTCCTTCCCTGAAAGTTTGGGGGGGATTTGTCAAGTGGGGTCCGAGATAAAAGGGGGGTCCCAAAACCTGTTTTTCCCATGTTAATTTCCATAGGGCGGTCGACCTCACTATTAGCCCGAACGGCTGAATGGATTTCCACCAAACTTGGCAAAATTGTAGGGACTGGTAGCCCGATGTGCCTTTGCTATGTCTCAAGATATGTGCTCCAGTGAATTTTGAGTAATTTAGGTTCAAAAAAATATATATATCTATAGCCGCGCCCCGGTACGCGCACCGGGGAGCGCTCCGGGCGCGCCACGCGACTTGCGCACGGAAAGCTGATTGGCTCTCGGGTGTCTGTAAACATTAGAAACAGTCCATAGCGGCCGCCATCTTGTGTCTCGGTAGGATCGAGACACAAGAGGTGGCAAAAACAAAGGGGGAAATGACCAAAAGGGTGCAGGGTAGACCCCCCTGACCCCCGAGGTTTGATGAAGGGGCTATAAAAGGGCCCCGCGGGGCAAAAAAAATTTATTTTTTTTATTTGCGCGGGGATGGGGGGGGGGGGGGGGGGAGCGCCCAGTACGCGCACCAGGGAGCACACCGGGGAGCGTACCATGGGAAAAAAGAATGACAGACTTTTCAAAAAATGAAGCCTTTTTTTATAAATTGGAGGTAGTTCTAAAAAGAACTGTTTTTTTTCTTCTTTTTGTTGTTTTATATTTTTTTTATTGTTTTTTGAACATTTTGTACTTTTTTTGGCTTATATGAACTATTTTGTATTTTTTTTGTTATTTTTATGGGGAGAAACAAAAAACAGGGAATTGAAAATGGCTCAACTGGAGCAAAAAAAAATCAGGAAAAAATTAGGGTTTTATGGGGCAATTGTGGTTGTCACCAGCAAGGAGGATGAGCTTTATGCTCTGCTCACCATAGGAGATGGTCTTACCACAATAAATACATGTAATCCTGAATTCTCCAAACCGTGGTTGTATGCAAGGGATTGTCTCCCTTGTCTCTGGTCCCGATGGAGTGGGTTGTTTTCGTTTGGAGGTGCTGGGTGTAGATTGGGGAGGGTTTCTGGCCAGTTCTCTCATCTCTGCGGCAGCATAGTTGTTCGGATGCTTGCGCTGCATGTGCCTAATCATGGTATTATTCCCAAATGAATATTTTTTATTAGGGTTACCCCTTGAAAGTTCCATGTCACAGATAAGGCAAGTCACCTTTGCAGCATTCACTATTTTCTTTCCCTCACGGATGGAAAAAAACTCCCATACAATGTGTGGCTTGGGTTGGTATGGGGTATTGTCTTCTGCCAGCCACCTCCTCCTCCTCCCCTCCTCCTCTTCCTCCTCCTCCTCCTCTTCTTCTTGACCACCAATGTGATGTTGTGCTGGTCCTCTTGGTGGTGGTGGTGGTGGTGGTGGTGCAGATGCTCCAGCTGATGCTGCTACTGTGGCCATTTCAAAGTACAAAATATACCTCAAAGATATCAAAACAGGTCTTCCTCAGTCAAAGGACAAAGTCAGAATAAGGAAAAAAGGTGGGGGCTTTCATCATTTGGAAAAAAAAAATGTCCTGAACCAATGACAAGTGTTATTTTCAGGTCACAAGACCAGGGGTTTCATCATTATGAAACCAAAACTGTTATGAACCAATGAAAAGTGTTATTTTCAGGTCACATGACCCGACGCGCTTACGCTACACGCCCCGGGGCGCGTCGCGTAAGCGCGTCGGATGCTTACGTAGCGCGATCGTATGCGCTCGAGTGCTTCTGGGTGCGTTTACGCCGTGCGTATCACGCGGACGTGGCTACGTGGTACGTCACAATTATGTTTTCGGCCGCGGCATTGGCGCTAATTGGACGCTCCCCGGTACGCGCACCGGGGCGCTTCAAAAGACTGCGCTTTCCGGGGCGCGCACCGGGAGCGCTCCAGGGCAAAAAAAAGAACAATATACATAACAACAATTGTTTTACAGAAATATATAATATAGGATTCATTTTCAAAAATATTACATTTCATAGCTATATACATTTTCTATTAAAAAACTTTGAAATTCACTGAAAAAAACATAGGTTTGGGGCCTTATATATAATTAGGAATTAGCATTTAAAAAACCTTTGAAATTCACTGAAAAAACCATAGGTTTCACACCAGTTATAGTTAGGAATTAGCATTTAAAAAACCTATGAAATTCACTGAAAAAAACATAGGTTTCAGACCAGTTATAGTTAGGAATTAGCATTTAAAAAACCTATTAAATTCACTGAAAAAACCAGAGGTTTCACACCAGTTATAGTTAGCTGGAAATTTTACTGACATAAAACCATTGAAATTCCCACGTTTTAGTTAGTTGGACTCACTATAACTTGCGCGTCTGCAATGCACTGCAGATGACGTCACATATTACATCAATCATGACATGGTCAGTGACATCACTCATGACATCACTGATGACACCATCCTTGTGACACACTGACAGACCTCCTTTCAGTGTAATGTAACCCTTGAAACACATATTTAAAAATAAAAACTAACAATTAAAAAAAAATGGAGATACCCATACCTGATACAACAACCAATTCAGTAATTCCACCATCTATATACACATCCACTCATTCAGCAAAACAGTTCTATATAGTCACTCATACATATACTCACTCATCATATGTAGTGATACACATATACATCCTGTTACACACCGACAGTCATCCAAAAGTTACTCACACACATACTCACACATGCAAATAAACTATTGAACATCCATTTCTTTGCATATACAGCTATCCACACACTCCCACCTTACTTTTAAGGAAACTTACACATACTTACTCTGTTAAACAATCACTTATAGAAACACATACTTATTTAAACAGGAACTCATTCAATCTCTCACTCTCACATATACTCACTTATATACATCAATACTCACATATACTACATAAAAACATATGTAGTTACTCATAAAGACACTAGTGAGGGAGGCATTCCCTCACTAACACACACATATACACACTCATCCACCCATACAGTCCTGCACATATGCTGTCTTCAAAACACATACAAACAGTGAGTCAGTCACCAACCCATGCAGCCACTTATACACAAAGTGAAACACTGATACATATATTTAAATATTTAAACATTACTCACTAATATATGTATTCACTAAGATACACATAATTAGCCAGTTAACCAATCAATTTAAAATAAAAAAAATCCATTTAGACACTTATTTAAAAATGTATTCTTCCATCGACCTTCACAAATACATATATAAAACATATTTATTTTACAGAAAGACACACATTCACTGGATGGTGTCATCAGTGATGTCATGAGTGATGTCACTGACCATGTCATGATTGATGTAATATGTGACATCATCTGCAGTGCATTGCAGGTGCGCAAGTTATAGTGAGTCCAACTAACTATAACGTGGGAATTTCAATGGTTTTATGTCAGTAAAATTTCCAGCTAACTATAACTGGTGCGAAACCTATGTTTTTTTCAGTGAATATATATATATATATATATATATATATATATATATATATATATATATATATATATATATATATATATATATATATATATATATATGTTATTTTATTGCACTGCCATCAGCATTCTACACATCTTGTTAATGTCAACAGGAAGGTCAATGGGGCTTTGGGGGGGGGGCGGCCGATCAAAAGAGAGGCTCACACACCCCAGAGTTTTTGGGCTGCTGGACTGTTCCCATGGGGCACAAGGTCAAGACTGATTTGCATATGGCTGGGTTCAAACTGGAATGGCATGGTGAGCAAAAAAACGATGGAGAATGTATGACATTGTTCTGCATTCTGTCCATCAACTATTGTTTTTACGCTTGGATCAGCCCTGGCCCCATTGAGCTCTCGTTGGTCTCCCTTTGGGCTGGTGGGCTGGAGTTTTTTAACCGGCTATTTCAGGCGCCATGTCACCATTTTGGGAAGGTGACACAGCAGCCAGTTCAGACAGGGACAGTGACATCAATTTTCCCTCCCTCCCTCTCAGTAGAGAGGAGGTCCCTGGGGGCAGGGTAGTAGGTAGGGAGGCCGAGGTTGGTGAGTGCAGGTGGGGGTGGGGAGGGAGTTAAAAAGAATGTATTTGGTTGTCGCTGGAAGCAGGTGCAAGGCGTCTGTCTGGTACCTAGTTCTGTACAGGTTTTCAGTTTACTTTAGGGTTGGGAACAAGTTACTAAGAGAGCAGGTAATAAGGTTATGATGGGAGATACTTAGTTAGATATATCTTTAGAGAATTAGAGAAGATGTTGCAGGGTTTAAAGGTTCAACAGTTAATGACTGAGTTGGGGTTGTTAAATAGTTGCAAAGAAAGAAGAGTGGGGAAACCTCAGGGGTGAGGGAGGAGGATAAGTAAATAAAGCAATGTTTAGAGAGTTTTAGTTTTGTAAGGCAAAGGTCAAGGCTATGTTTTTATAAGGTGCACCTGTCTTCAATAAAGCAGCCTTTTCACACATTTGAGAGTCTCATTGCGGTCCGTACTGCTCCTTTGCGGCTGAACATAGTAGGATTCCTGCTCGTTTACTTACGCTGTCAAGATATTTCTGTGAAATTAAGAATAATGCACGTTGCTTGCGACAGTGATGTTTTTATATTGGTGACAATTATGGGTCACAAAGTAGTTTCCCTCTTATCCTCGATCAGTGCTAAAAGGGTTTGTGAAAAGAAGAGCGGACCACAGGTAAGTTGGTAGCTCGTTTATTCGTGACCAGTCCTGACAGCTCCCAGGCAGCAACTGCCCAACACAGAACTTAGCCAGAACGCTCCAAGTTGGAAGGAAGCTGTCCCCAGCACGAGCACAAGTTCGAGCCAGGGAGATCCCAACAGTTTGTGACCATAGGGCCATTTCCTTTAGCAGTACTACCAACTCCCACGCTTTCCCTACTCCATTTAGAGGGGTGAGGTCTGCAGGTTTACAGAGGCAGAATATTAGCCTGTCACGGTATCTGAAATCTCTTACCCAAAGGTCCGTTTGTCACAGGGCCATCAGATCACTGCAGTGGACCCCCTGCATTCTGTGGGGCAGGGAGCATGACTAGATTTCTTTGTCCAGGACCACCATGTGAGGCTCAGGTCCTGCTCTGAAAAATAAAACAAACACCCCAATGTACAAGGAGAAAACTCCCTGCAAATCAGGCCAGATGTATTTTTTCAATAAATAAACTCATACTTTGAGAATTTGTTTTTTTCAAAACAAAAGAACTTTGCTGAGTGGGCGCATCACACATGGTGCCCGCAAGGCAAAGTTCAGTGCCTTCGGCACCTCACTTGAAGGCACAGGTCCGCGCCTGCCTTGTAGGTTTTCGCTAAGGTTGGAGGTCAGTGCTTACAAATTTTGTTTAAATTTGCAATGTGGCTACAAACAAGACTTTTTACCAAGTTTCATGCTTTTATAAAAAAATGGGAAATGTCAAACATATTCTTAGAACTATCTTCCAGAGGAGTGGAGGACATCTCCTTAACCATCTTGGTGGTCCCGCAGGCTCCCAACTAAGGTCTAAATGACACTGTAAGTTATAATTGATGAGATCCTGAAGTCTCGAGCTGGGTATATTTTCTACATCTTAAACAATGTCTGAAAGTGAAACAGAAGAATTAGTATATCATTCGTGCATTTTTATTAAAAAAATTTAGATTACCTTAAAGCTGGTTGTGATAGATGCAAACTTGTTGTCTGCTGTTTCAGGGTTACCTATTAAGTAATCCCAACTTGTAAACATTTTCCAACTGAATCCATATTGCCCGTCGTCTCCATCGCCTGTATTTTCATTTGCATTCTTAGCCATTCTGTAAGGAGACACATCATCTACAGATATATTTTTAGGAAGATAACTTTCAATTACTCACAGTAAAAACCCTATTCTCGATTGAAAATGTGGGGGCAGATTTACAAGCCCCGTATGTCACGTTTGCGCCGCTGTTGCTTCACTTTTGTGATGCAGCGGTGGCGCAAAGCCAGCGCCATGCTGCGGGGTATTTACAACGTGACGCCTCTGGGAGAGGCGTCACGTTGTAAAGCCCTGCGTCACATGTGGGGTTCCGGCACGGGGGGGGGGGTTCCGGCACAGGAACACCTCGGAAAAGTGGCTGAGTGAAATCTACAAGATTTCACTCAGTTACTTTTACGGCCATGCTGCGTCAAAACCCTGCGCCTGCTTGAAGCAGGCGTAATGATTGACGCAGCATGTTAGGCATAGGGGCACCCCGAGCCTTGTTGAAGCTGCGTCGCGCTTGCGATGCGACTCCAGCAATGCGCCGCCTTTCCGTGGGGGATGCGACACGCATCTGCCCATCTGTGCGCCACGGTGCTCCGCATTGTAAATACGGCGCATCAGTGGTGGCGTACGGGTGGTTTGGCGTGTCGCAACTGTTCTGGCGCATCCCTGCTGATGCGCTAGAAGTTGTAAATCTGCCCGTGGTCTTTATAGCTCACGTTCTAGGTTCCTCGTAAACTCCCGAGTTACAACTGGGTCCGGTATTTCCCGACCTATTCATTTCAGATCCAGAAATACCAGATCACTCGTTGTTGTTAAGAGCAGTGTCCACCGAGTTACGTCACTGCATGCACCTATAAATGCGACCTATGTATCTCAAAGGCATATTTTGGTAGAAGGAAATGGATACACTTATCTTGGCAAGCATTTATATAATGTGCATAAATACAAACAAAAAGAAATATTCGATTCAACAACTTCTAAAACACCTGAAATCATATCAGGTAGCTGGACACGTGTTCCTTTGAAATGTGTCCCATTTAGAGGGTCAAGGATACTAGCGGTATATCCCACACAATAGAAAATGTAGAATCTGCTTGATTGGTAAATGTTCCTGACATGCAGAAAATGTGTACCAAGAGGCATCAATTCTACTGTTTACTGATCTCGTGATGTCTGCCCAGAATTCCAACAGAGTGTAAACAGAAAAATCCCTCCTCGACAGAGGAAGGTCTGCGAGGGATCCCTCGTCATGCAGGTGGCCAACAGGGATTCCATGAATGAGGGTAAACAAGTCTTCCAAGATGCTAGTTCATTACAGCAGGTGAGATCTTCCAATGTCCCCTTGTGCACCTCTCATTAAAAGTGCCCTTGTACTTCTGATAGGACCAATTATAAGTCACTGTCCCCATTGGAATGACCAGATGCACAGGGACACCAACTATCTTGTGCACTTCACCCAGTACAGCCACAATTCCTGGGTCAAACTCTGGAAAGAATTTACAATGAGAGTCGAGTGCAGTGTTCAAGGTTCTGATGTAATTCCCAATTTTTAATGGGGCTCACCATAATGACCAAGAACTCCCCCTTGAGATTTACAGATGCCAGGAAAGCAGAAGTACTTGGCTCAACTCCTGGAGCATTTTATTGAAGCCTTGAGTGGGCTACTTTCTCCTCAGACACTAGAATGCAAAAACCTATTACCCTATCAGTAGCTGCATGGAGTGTCATACCTGAATTGTGGCGCACCTGTTTATCAAACAGCCTTCCAAGCTTTGCAATGAGTTGGCGTAATGCTGCTCATTACTCAACAAAATATCTGTTTAAATTACACTGCAAGCTTTTATCAGAAACTCAAAAAGGCACACTCCATGTACTTGCATTTCTAACCAGCAATGCAATAAAGAACCCCTTGGCAAGCAGTAGATTTATATGTAACTACACAATAAAGGCCATGTATGAATATGCCATTTCTGATATTTATTATATTTTTTATTTGTTGTTATTTCATTTAGCAGGTAGATAAATTACAAATTCTATGCTTTAGAGACTATCGAGTATATAAATATTCTAATCGACAAAAAGAGGGAAATCCACAGCACATCTAATAATACTAATACATTCACAATATGTAATGAAACTCAACGAACAACACTTCGAATGTGAGACAATAACAAAACACATATTACATCAATAATAAAGTGCAAACATATAACATCTGATAACATACATATACAATTCATAAAGTGTATACAAGTTAAAATCTTAATGTAGAATAAATAAATTGAACTCTAGTACTTGCTAATCATTTCTTTCTTCATACATCAAAAGTTACTCTTCAAAGAGTAACTTTTGATGTATTAAGAAACAGATGGGCCTGATACTTCCCAGGTTTTTTTGCAATGGGGTGGGGTGACTCCACAACTAGGAACATATCAAATCTATAGAACCGGGTGATGACATTTGCAGCATAAGTGTTCATATATATTGAGCATCAAGCCATAGGTTTTGCAGAAAATTCCTGAGGAAAGTCCTTGATATATTTAAGTATTTTCCAAGCGTGCCACATTACAAAGGAACATTACCAGGGGTTTTGTGGCTAAGTCGGAGACCCCTGAAGACACCTCTTTGCTAAGCTCCACGCTCTGGGCCCGCAGAGTCCACAAACAATGGTTTTGTCCCCCAAAATGAACCCTAACCACAGCTGAGAAATGGTAGAGGAATGTTGACTGCATGTGTGGAGTTTACCAGGTAGCAAAGGCAAATAGAAAGTCGCACCCAGAGTCTTCTCTGGTGGGTAATTTGAGCATCGCTGCTCTTCAAGAGGAAGTCTTAGAGCTAGTGTCACCTAAGAGTGAATGAGACGTGTCCCTCTTTCTTACCACTATCTATTGCGATCCAAATCATGTGGAGGGACTTTCGAGGAAACTGGCAAGGTGCTCTGTACCTCCCGTCCACCCCTGCAGGATTATGGCTGGGCGTCAATTCGATATAACCCCACCCCTTGCAGCTCATTAAAATAAAATGAAGAACTCATTCCACAAATTGTTGGTGGGATAAGCTGTTCCTTCCCCCGAACCAGGTGAAAGCACATGGGGGTCCATCCTAGTAAGACCTTCCTCTGAAAACTATGCCCTATGCATAGGCCAGGGACAGCAACGGAGACAAGGCACCTCAGGCATCCTCTGTTAAAGACATACTCCAGAGTCAAAAACCAGACACCAACCAGGCTCCGATGGTGCCGGAATCTCCCAGGAACCGTGCATGCCCAGCATAACTAAATAGCAAGCCCCTGCCACATGATAGGACTTTACACTTCTATTGCAGAGAGGATCAGAAATGTTTGACACAGATCACGCCCTTCAGAGAGCTTACATTTGCCTGGATCAAGTAAAGGGAAGCATAGCCAAACAGGCTAACAAGAAGGATGAGCAAGCCCTCCAAATCACCTAAATCAGTGATACCAGGTAATGGAAGAGAAGATTGATGATCTTGAAAATCAAGCAAGGTGCAAAAACATACACTTGCAGGGCATCAATAAATACATAGATGTCCGGGACCTAGAGACCTATGTCCAGGAATTATTTGCACACTTGCTCCAATGCCCAGACAATCAGTTAATACACTTAGATTGTACTCATAGAGTAATGTTAGAGCCCGAGCAGTGCAAACAACCTGAAGCTGGATGTGTTAACACAAATCTATTACTTTCAGGATAAAGAAAACTTCCTTGGAAAGGCTCAAAAAGAAGAAACAATCCAGTTTAAATGGGACATAATTACGCTCTATTAAATGATATCTACATACACCCTGTCAGGATGAAAGGAATTCAAATAAATGAGGACCCACTTGTAGAAAGAACAAATTGCTTACAGATGGGGTTACCCAGTCAATCTACACTTTACAACAAAGCTTAAGCATATTGTTGTAAGAGACTTGTTGGGTCTACTAGGAACATGACTACCTGATGATAAAAATTATCATTCTTCACTGAGGGGAGAGGGAGACACATGCCAACAGCCAAGGACAGGGAAGAGCTTTGACAACAACAATGACAACGAGACAAAGATATCGAACACCATCCTCCAACAAATAACAAACTTAGCGCATATCCCTCTCGCGCAAGCAAAGCATCAAGAAGAATACCAACATCATGTCCTTTAAGGCATGTTTGGCTGGCGGATAACTACTTTTTTTCATGGAACTATCCCGGCCACCTTTCTACAGACTGGTTTTCTGATAAGCCTTCCCATCATTTAAAGGATACCGTTTAGGGGATATCCCAGAGAGTTTCAGATATTAGTTGTAATTTTGTTTTCTTGTTGTTATTACAAATCCTTTTTTCTCGAACCACTACTGTTCAGCTACATGCAATAGGGGTCCTGACCAAGTGGGTGGAGGGAAGGGGGAGTAGCAGTGACTGGATCTTTGTGGGAAACATTGGGATATCTGTAGGGAAGTATGGTAAAGATTTGCCATAAAGGGGTAGGCAAGGCAACTGTTTAGTATCAGCAGCGATTGGCAAGTAATCAGAATGAGGGGACGAGCAAATGTGTGATTGTTGTGTGCATGCAAGCAAGGTGAGTGGTAAGTGTAAATAAAAAGAAATAAGCACTTACCGTGCTTGCTTCATAACGTCTGATATCCTCATCACTCTGTCCATGTTCTGCTCTGTCTCCAGCAAATGCCCCTAACCAATCCTGACGCTGCTCTCACCAGCAAGAGAGCAGCACCAGGAATAGAGGGAGTGGCCTTTAGCAGCACTAATGAGGGCCCTGGAGGCTTTTGCTTGCTCTAACCTAGCTGTCTAAAGCAGGTAGGTTAGAGAATTTTACAATGTGCATTTCTGGTTGGCTGTCACAAGATGGCCTGCCAATAAGACATGCTCACTTTAAACTGAAGTGCACAGCTCACTGCTGCTTCTCAGCAGCAGCGCAGCAGTGGCCCCGCCCCGTCCTGACACTCGTTTCAGAGCATGTAGATGAAAAATAAAATGGTGATACATTAACTTTATTACCATTTTAATTTTCATATCTGGTGCTTTCCTCTGGAAAATTTTGGGCAGTGCAGCGACACTCCTCCGCTCTCACGGAGGAGCCGCCCTGTTTAGGAATTCATGACAGTTCTCCTAAAAGTGGTGACCCAAAAAGCCCTTAACTCTCTTGTTAAAGCAGGGCAATCTTGCAATGGCTCAAAAACAAAGAAGCTGACGCGGCCCTGCTACAGGAGAACAATCTGTTAGCAGATGACACACAGGGACTATGCTTCTATTTGTTACCGGCCCTGTTCCACTCTACATACAGGACTAAATCAGAAGGAGTAGCGATTCTCCTCTGTGGAGGTCTACATTTTGTACTAAAGGGTAAATAGCGGCTCAAGAAGGTGGGTATTAAAGAGGGTCCAATCAGACTTGCATTCACAATCATCAATGCCTAGGGTCCAAATGAAAATTAGAACCGTTTATTTTGGCAACGGCTTAACACTTCTCAATGGGTATGGTTTTTATGAGGGGGTTTTAATACAGTCCTCCAGCACCACCTGAATAGATCCCTGATGGGGTTTGCATTAACATCCTGTCCGGGAGCTCTCTCTGAGGCTTTGGAAGTTCTAAACCTGGTAGATATAAGGAGGAGTCAACATGCAAATAAAAAGATTTTAAGTTCTACTGAAATGTTCATAGAAAGCATTTTTGCATAGACCTGTTTTTAATTTCTAGAGACCTCAAACCAAATATCCTAGATTCCACAATAGAGGTGCAGGTGCTATGCAACCACTGTTCATTAGAGCTCCGCGTATCCACCACACCACCCTAAAAACCTCAAATCGAGACCTTGGATGCTCAACAAGGTTACTTTTTGAGACCTAACGGTATAGGAAAGCATTAAAGAAACAATTAAACAATTTTTTAAATTAATGATAATGGTCTTGATATTGACCCTCTTCCATTCGGCATGGGGGCCATCCGGGGATATCTGATTGCTTATTCTGCTACCTTTGAGCACTTAGATAGAGGCAAAAAGGAGGAATTAGAGGCCCAACTCAGCCAGGCAGAACAAAAGTCACATGCAGAAGGTTAGTTACAAGAGTGAAGGGAGATGCATAGGCAATTATTGGCTAGTAGAGATTCAGCTCGCAAATTACTTTATATTCACCAACAATATAACGAGAATGGAGATAAAGTTGGGAAACTATTGGCTTATAAATTAAAACAATACAAAACACCTAATCATATTAAAATGATAATCAACAGAGAGGGCAATAAGCATTACTGGTTCTTCCCCTGCAGTTTTTGTTTCTTTTTTGATCACCTGTTTTTAGAGCTTTTCACTGTAAGTGAGTCTCATTACCAGTGTCTCACCTGCAGCAACCTCATGGCAAACGGACTGTGCCTGCTTACCACCAGTGTCCGCCTTTTAAGATAAAGTCAATGCGATACAGCAAGGGTAAGGTGCATATGGCTGGATACACGTGAACATGGGTGCACACGCGTAGGCACACATGTGCGGGCTGCGCATGGGAGCCTGTCCTTGGGCCCACAACCACTTATGAAGACGGAGGCAGTGCTGCACACACCCCCACGTTGTCCGCTCTCCCCGATCCCTGTACCCGTGTCTGGGGGTGTTGGAGGTGACCCCCAAACTTGCACATCTGTGAGCAGACACAAATGGAGATTGCCTGCTCAGGCGGCAGCATGCTATTGTGCTGTGAGTGGGGGGAGCCAGTGAATGCAGCTCGAGAAGCGCTCCCTGAGCTGCCCTCCAATTGAGGAAATCTCTGGAGTGTCCGAGTGGGACCAGGCACATCAATAAAAAGGGAAATGCGGCTCAAAGCCGCTTGGAAACATAAGAAAAAACAAAAAGGAAACTGACACCACAGCTCTCTCCGGCACAGCGGAAGAGACTCTCTTCAACTATTCACTTCTTTCAGGATACTCACTTCATAATGCTTTGCATGGCCTTTTATTTCACTTACATTTTTGCCCACATCTCTGCTTGTGGTGGTTCCAGGATGGTAGGACCACCACCAAATTACTCACCATAATGCAGCCTTTCTCCCAGGGGTACTGTCTGGGTCCTCGTCTTAAGTTGGGGGACCCCAATATTATCACCTTCCTTGGGTGTGAATATTTAACAAGCTCTTTCATGTATGAAGTGTTTGCTCTACAGCTGTGAGTGCTGCTTCCCTATGGGCCTGGTGTATGGTAACATATAGGAAGGTCTGAAAATGGGCAAATGTAATGTTCATGTGGTTGTGTTTTCTAGGGGTTACTTGTATGGTTGCAATGCAATGCTTTTTCACAGTGTTGTTCTTTAGGGGTTGATCTAGCATTATAGTTTGATGCCTAATATTTGAAACAAATATACAAACACCAGGTTTATTTCTTATAAATGTTTTATTAGGGTATCATAATGACTGCACATGGTTTATTGGTTCATTCTTAAGCAATAATGACAAAGACTTTCGCCAGAGTAATGTAGTTATTACAAAATGACTGTTGAAACTCACCTGGTATGGTTGGGTTGTTGTGTTCTATTTTATATTCCGAATGAATTTCCTGATTCATGCCCTTATATAGGTACAATTCACATTGCCCTTATATAGGCATAGAATCCAGTCCCTATTTAGGCATAGCCCATGCTGTCCAAATACAGGCATGGCTTCTTCCATCCGTTCATCTATGTCACAACGATTTCTTGGAAAACCAGACTCTTAAGCAGAAGGGACTTTCCCATGCCTGGATATTGATTTCTCCAAGAACTCATTTATTATGTATGAACATCTATTCCTTAGGGGTTCATTCATGACGTTCATATGCCTGACTCTTACATCAATACTGGCATTCCTAAACACCTTCAAGGTATAAATATACCTTCACTTGCTATGGCAAAGCACAGTGTGGTTCGGTGCAGTTCGACTACCTACTTGCACGACGCAGTTCGCTACAGCAAGTGCCGAAGGAAACCAACTCTCCAGCTGACTCACTGACTAGACACTGTCATACTCCTGCTGAGAGTCCAGCTTCAGTTTTTCTGACTTCCCTTGCGGGGTGTTGGGAAATCGAGTCCCGAGAAAGAGATACCAACCTCTCTCATTCTAAGGTATGGAGCTGATTAGAACCTAGAGAAACCTTTGGCAATTCTTGGCAAAACTAAACCTATGCTAAAGACAGCATCTACTTCTTCCATGGTACTAGACATAGGTTAGGTACATTGGGGTAGGTGTATTTTAGAAGCACCAGTTGAATATTTCAGCCTGTGTTATTTATGTATGTATTTTTATATATGTCATTGCAACAGACAATGCTATTACAGTATTATTTTATAATACTGTTTTCGCTATACGCATTATACTTTGCATTGTGTGTAACGATTGTAGCAGTTCATATCTCTTGCTTGAGAAAGAAGACTGTTCAATCAATCCTTTTAATGAAACGCCCGTCTCATTATTTCTGTGCAACTCTGTAGAAACGAAGCATGCACGATTGACTGAGTGAAATAGTTATCTATTCTTTCCACGACTCTGAAGATATTGTTCCGGTTCTAGGGGAAACAAAATTGTCATGTTTATGCGGTTGTCAGAAACAAATCCCTTCTTGTTTATTCGAGAAAGTGTCTAGTGACCTCTGAGTTAGCTGGCACACGCACAATTACGTTTAGTATACTCGATAGAGACATACTGACCTCAGTCCTATGTCAAATCTATAGTGTATATTATTCCAATGCGCAGAGCCTATTGGGAATATAGGAACTACACTACATGGTCCCCAACGGTTTGGTAAGGCACTAATTTAACGCTAGATACTGAAGTAACTCAGTCATGCTTTTCTCAGAGACCCCCTACTCATAAAACTCCAATAGACGTTAGGAGTGGATAAGGGATAATATCCGCCACAGCTGAGTAGGACAAAAAATCCTATGTATTAGTTTTTGGTTTGTTCAACGTTGAAGGGTACAGTGTTCCAAAATATTGTGCACCTTATCTTTTTTCCCTTGAAACTTGCTCTGCAGTTTTCATTAAACAAAAATGTCCCTAAATGGGGATAACAACACCAAAACCGGTGGAGCTGCGGCTGATCCAGCCAATGCAGTTTTAAACTATACAGGTTTCCAAGAAACCGATGAGAATGCTATAATCATTCCTCCAAATTTAAGGAAAGCCATCACTATAACATTTATAAAACATGGCCTAACATCAAGAGGTGGTAGGGCAGTTTCTGTGATATAAGCACATGAATATCACAAGACAGAGGTATTCTATTCATGGATGGTTTTCCCAGAAGCAAATCCTGTAACACATATGTTTCACTTCTACAAAGATGATGAACCACCGGATGAGTATATTCCTTTTGAGGATTTTGAAATTCCACTCATGTACCAGGAGCATGATCTCTGGTTTAAATGCGCCCTAAAACATTTAAATCACATTACCAGGCTCGGTCCAGTAGGTAGACCAGGAGATACATGGCCGATTTTAGCCGGCTATACACCTCATCCTGTCTTTGAAGAAATGTCAGACATAGATTTACTAACTCAACGCAAAGAGTTAATTAAAATCTATAGACAATTTGTTCAATATGTCATGCGGACTCCTACAGTCCAACCTACAGTAAATATTCCTCAAGAAAACCCTTACCTGGTGAATACACTAAAAATTACAGAACAGACTTTACACTCAGTCATAGGTATATTACCTACAAAACGTGAACAAATTCCGTTCTGGATAGCTCAAAAAATTACTCAAATCAAAGCAGTATTTCCTAATACTAGCCATAATGAGACACACAGAATTTTAACAATCTGTTTACCAATGGGGATCACACCACACTTGGAGGACTGCACCACTTGGGGAACAGTCTTTGCTGCAATCTGCACTAAAACACATGGTGTTCCATCTATGGCGGTAATACCTGACGTCCTGAAACAGATTTGAATACGTGGCAGAGCCTGCTTTAAATTTGGGCAAGAAACTACTGAAAGATTTCAAACAGGTCTGAGCAACAATATTAGCTAATATTAAAGGAGAAGCAGCATCAGTGGCAATCCGCCAGAAGTTGAGGGAATTCGATGTAACAAAACAACCACAAGAACTAGCCGGAATAATTTAAAAATCCTATGAAGAATTAGGCAGAGACAGTTTGGGTGGGAAACCAGTCAAACCCCAACTGTCTGAAAGTCCTGAAAAGGTCTATACTAAAAACAATCCTACCTCTTCTAAAAAGAAGTGGAAAAATAGCAAACAAACTTCTAAAGAGAAACGTTCTCATTCCCGAGGTAGGTCTCCTCAAAAGGAGCCCTCTGAAAGGAGGTATAACCTCAGGAATAGGGATAATTTGAAAAAGCCTGATAGATATCAAGATACTGATACACGTTCCTCACGTACCTTTCAGACTTTGTCACAGAAATCCGAAAGAAGAGGACGGTCAGAAAACAAAGAAGAACGCGTGAAGTCCAAAGACGATCAACACATTCAGAAAAACAAGAAACCGCAATTTACCAAAAAGAAGATAGCAGGTCTAAAAATCAGACATGCCGAGGATCTTGAGGACACAACTCAAGAACTTAGAATGGGCTCAGACAATGTTGGACAGCGCAGCAGAAGTCACAATAGCTCGCCAGAACCTTAAGGATCTTCTGGAGACAGTGGACTTGAATGAATAAATTCAAGTTGAAACTGCAGATACCAGGGTAAGTTCTCCACATAGGTTATATGAAATAACACTCCGGATGGAGGGAGACATACCAAGAAAAGTGAAAGCACTCTTTTGGGGAGAGAATTTCTAAGGGTTACATACTTCTAGTTGAAAAAGACTGGCCACCACAATTTGTCAGGGAGTGCCCACATGGCAAAGACATCATTATGTCAGCCTTCATTAACCATATTCCAATTCATTTAAAGTATACATATGCCAGGAAATGGGCAGTTGCCCAAGTGCCAGCATTATACAAAAATCATGTAGGATGGGATGAGCACTCGCCTCACCATGAAATCCAACTAAAGAATCAACCTACTGCGCAAAGGCAGTACCCAGTTAAGCAAGAAGCTACAAAACAGGTCAGGGAGATATTAGATCAACTTGAATACCAAGGGGTGATTTAAAAATGCACCTTGTCAATTAACAATCCTTTGTTTCCTGTCTCCAAACCAGACAATACATATTGTCTAGTATTGGATTACAGACATCTAAACTCTTGTTGCAAAACATTTGCAGTGCGGAATGCACACCGTACGGCACTAATGAATAACATTGTACGTAAAAAATATAAAACCACATTAGATATTTCTAACGGTTTCTTTTGTCAAAATATTGCACCTGAAAGCAGGTATTTGACCGCTTTCTCAATTATGGGGACACACCGTCACTTCTGCCGTCTCCCTCAAGGATTCAAGAATAGTCCGGGGATATTCTTAGCAAGAGTAACGGAGTTACTGCAAACTTATGACGATGAAGCATTGTCATATGTGGATGACATCTATCTGACAGATGATGACTTGGATAGGTACTTGAATAGGGTGAACACCATTATACTTGGATCCGCCTCTGAGGGTTATAAATTAAAATTTCAAAAAATCTAGAATTGCCCATTTAAACGTACTCTTTTTAGGATACGAACTATCAAGTGAAGGCAAAAGCCTGGCAGCAAACTTTCTGGTAAAGTGTGCGCTGCTCCAACCTCCAAAAACGCTGAAAAACTTACAGTCAATTCTAGGTTTCCTAAATTTCGGGAGAACTTACATTCTAAACTACGCAGAAAGGGTTAAACCTCTCTACTAATTAATCAATCCTGATTTTAAAACAGTAAATTGGACACAAAAACACACAGAAGTTGTGGGTTCACTACAAAAAGACATATTAGCAACTAAACATTTGCAAACACGCGTAAACGTATGCAACCTAGTGATCCAAATCATTACGGGTCAATGCAGATTCACCTACTTAATTTTTAATGAAGGTGAAAAAGTTCCAAAAGCTTACAAATCACATTTGTACACACAAGGAGAAATGAAATTCACTTCTACAGAACAAATTCTGACAGCCGCTGTAACAAAAGAAAGAGCCCTAGCACAGGGGAAACGCATTATGGTCGTAACACCTGTACCTGCCTTAGAGACAGTGACAAAAGCGAGCATTCCAAATGCTAAAGCTTAACATCCGAGATGGATACAATGAGTTAATTCTCTTACTGCAACAGATTTTGAACACGTTTTTGATTCATATTTGAAAACAGAAGCATTTCTACAATACGAACAAGAATGTCCTCTGCCTACTGAAATTCTGCCTCTGGACCAGTATGAATGTATAATTTATACTGACGGATCAGCTCAACCAGCTACGGGGGGGTAAACAAGCCTATACTGCGGCGTGCGTGATCGTTAAAGGTTGCTGGCACGAGGGCAAATTTAGACCAATGGTCAGTAAAACTCAATCCTAAGAGATTGTACAGCTCAGCAAGCTAAACTACAAGCATTCAAGATAGCACTTGAGAATACGGATCGCAAATTCTCCACACTCATAGTGTGCGATTCTTTCTATTGTGTATACTCTTATAAAGAATTGGCTTCAAAACGGTTTCAAAGATCCAAAAGGTGGCACAATTAAGCATAAAACGCTTTGGGAAAAAGTAGTTCAGTTACGAGAAGGTCTACAAAACACTCATGTGATACATACACTGAGTCATCAACGTGATGGCGTTCACTTTGAAGGGAATTCATTGGCTGATGTGGCAGCGTAGGTTGCTGTGCAAACTGCTTCCGTTGCTGAAATCACTCGTTCAAAAATGAAAATAGACAGTAAAATAATGCTAGCTGTCAAAGCGACATGCAAAGACAGCAGCGGTGCAGCATTACCTAAAACTTTCCACTCAAATACTCATATATAATTGATGAAAACAGAGTTCCCTTTGCTCGAATCCCTGGAGTGGGGATAGAGTAATTCCAAACAGGAAATGTAGGGTAGCTTTGATTCACGAAGCACATCTGGGAGAGGGTCTGATACATCAGGGGATCTCTAAAATGATATTAGAATTAAAAGAGATGTACTGGTGGCCAGGAAAGAATGCACATATTCACATATTTGTAATTAACTGCAAAGGCTGCAATAGAGATCGCAGCACAGAACGCCGCTAGATTCCTGACTATAGCATAGCCAGCCCAGTACAGACACCATTGTTAGACAGCATTAGACTTTCTACACACAGGCGTCCGAGTGGACAAATGTGGTCCACGAACTGTTATAAAAGATTTGCGAGTCTTTATCGGCACATACGCAATCGGCACGCTACATTCTGACCAGGGTCCTGCGTTTAGCTCTCGAGCTTACACAGATGCCATGGCCAATTTGGGCATTGCATTGCGGTATTCTAGTCCATTCCATCCTGAGGGAAATTCGGTTGTGGAGAGAACAAACTGGGACATAAAGCAATCTAGAAAAGCTAGGGTATTAGGTTCGGGTGACGGGTGGGTACAACATCTAAGTTCCCAACATAGTCTTAACAACTTGCCAAGAAGTTCTCTAGTGGGTATCACTCCATATGAGGTCCTTTTTGGGACAAGAATGTTGGTCACGGACCTTGATTGTCAGACATCAGTGGTGGAACAAAAGATTGTTTGGCTGTTTTACAGGACTTAAGTGAATTTAGAACGAAACTAAGCAACATGTTCCTGAAGCCAACCACCACTGAAGAAAAATCAACCATCCCAGCAAGGCCTGTCTGGATCCCAAAGCTTGGTGATCTAGTCAGAGAGAAGATCGCGGACAAGAAGGAATTTGGACCTTCTTACAGACAACCAGTGCCTGTCCTAGCAATCCACAGATCAAGAACAGTTTTACTGCCGCCCCTTGCTGGTAAAAAGGAGAACAGATTTGTGTCCATCGACCTGATCAAACCACACTATGTGGCCGATACTAAGAAGTAGGCCCAGTGGACTCCGACCAAGTAGCAGGCGCACTCCTCTAGCTACTATTCAGGAGGTTCAAACTGAGAGACTCATCACCTTTGAGGAATCTGCAGTGCGAAAAGAAGGACTATGCAACAAAGCCATGGAACTTGTAACTCTTGAGACCCAAATAACAGTTCGTCCAGAAACACCTGTCTATAACGAAGTAACAAGTGATCAAGTAGTTCCAGCGATTTCAACGAATCCTGATGCAATCCCAACAATTGACAGAACTGCCTCTGGCTATTTCATTAACTTTGATATGTTTTCTGAGGATCCTAGCAAACGTGAAACGACGCCAGCAAAAAGAACTTTCAAAGAACAAGCCACTGATCTTTTTCATCACCTGGAAAAAACTTCTCTTGTTTCACCATGGATTGAACTGTGGATTGTGTTGGGAACATTTTTTCTTTTACTTTGGTTAGCTCTGGTAATAACGCTGGGTATGCTGATAAATGGAAGATATGTCAAAATGGACACAGCAAGTAGGAACATCAACTTACTCCTCAAACCACAAAAATCATCTCATCGTGAACAAAGAGCTTAGTCAGCAGTGAACATCACAGCCGTTCCTGTACCTGATGGTATAGCTTGGGACAAAATAGAATATGACATTTTTAGCCCGTCGGAGCTGTTGAAGATTCCACACCAGTTCAAGATTTCACTAAGTGACTTTGTTTCATCTAGTACCTTTTCTGATGATTGGGACTTCGAGACTGTTAATAATATGATGTCAGACCTTGAAATGTCTGCAGTGTTCACTGATCATGAATATTGAGAAGGTTCTTCAGATTATGAACAAATGTATTGTTATAATCACTATGGTCATCATTTCTTGCACAAATCAACAATGCCTAGAAATGTATATATGTATAACCAATGGGAACATTGTCCAACGCCACCAAAGGGTACCTCAAAAACTTTTGCCAATAAGTTTCCATACTTTTCAGCGTACAATGCATCCAATCCAGAATCATTTTACTTTAGAAATATAAAGAGACCGGGACTGAAAACTATGTTAACAAACACAAAACAGATTTATTCTGCAGCCTTTTATGCCCAACTGTCTGGACTAGGTTTCGACTTTTAGAAAGACAACATTGAGACAAAAACTGTCTGGGGTATGAAAGATTGGCAAGTGCAGGGGTTAGAAGCTCTATTCAGAGCCTGTATAATACCTTAACAAATTATGTTTTTGAATGACAATGTCCAACAGATGTCTTGCCTTGGGTTAGCCAAGATCAAAGACATGAACTATCCATCCATACCTACACCTACACCTGATAGCGAAGACACTTCAGAGGGGGAGGTTGACGTACATACTATTTTGCTTCACAACAGAAGAGACCTAGATTGGAAAAAATGGTTGATCTGGCCCACAGACACAAACAACTGTCAAGATAGATTCCTGAACAAAACACAAGGGGTTAAATACAATAGGCCAGACCCAAGATATGTTCAAAGACAGCATCCTGGAATGGTAACAACATACAGTATAGGGAAACTCTGCCTTGGTTGGCTACAAAGATCTACACTTAGGGATGTAAGGCAACACTTATCTTTACTTAAAGATGGCGCAGACCTTAGGGAATTCTTTCTAGGACCAAGAAAACCATGTCATAAATGTTTTATATATGCCGGTATCTAAGCTGCTTATAATTTAGCATGGAAGATTACACAAGCAGAGACTGCAGAAAGAATACGAGAAATTGATTGTATTAATTGAGAGAAATCTCTCTCTGTGGTTGACAATGGGTTAACAACTCTGTCATCCAGGATATATTCATTGGACAGCATAGTGTATTCTGCCATAGACATCATGGAACAGGACTTTGTCATGTTGCAACATGGTCAGTCGCAATTACGTTCTATCATGCTATTAGGCTGAACATTGCAAAACCTTCGTTCAGGCTATGTGCCTTGGCGTTTAATCAATACCTCGTCACTATTTTCAGAATTCAGGGGCATATTACCAAGGGGGGCGATTAAGCATGGGCGAATTTTGCGAATCTCGCGTTCGCAAATTTTGCGGATTTGCGAATTCGCAATCCTCAAAATCCGCGTACAATTTGCGGATTTTTTTTTTTGTGTTCGCAAGTGTTTCTGCCAGTTCGCGAGGATTTGGTACTAGTTCGCAATTGCGAACTTACTTGTCGGCTCGCAACGGTCGTGACTATGTTGTTTCTACGTCTGGTTCATCATTACAGCCTCCCAGCACCCTCTGTTTCACCACTGGCACCCTCTCTTTGACCCATGCCACCCTCTGTTACATCAATGCCACCCTCTGGTTCATCATCACTGTAGAAGATGGGGGGAAAAGCAAGCCCACCTGCCTTGCTTGAACTGACATGAATTAATTTGGGGTTAGTTTATTAACAACACCTGCCCTGCCCCAACTGACAATAATGAATTAGGGGCTAATTAATGTGTCACTGAAAGAATTTGACGTTCCAGCCTGGCACCTGCTTGTCTGCTCCTTTAGCTGTAAATCAGGACCTTTGTGGCATACAGTTAAGGTCAGAGCAGGGTCACACAATAGTTGCAAGCAGGCAACCGAATTCTGGAGGGCCCCCTCAGGAAGCACTACAGGGAATCGTTACAAATCATGAGGTTGACCTTTTGCACCTGCGCATTAGTTTTGCTTTTGCAAAAATCGTTTTTCGTTTTTTTCGCGCTATTCGCGGGGCGCGGCGTCGTGCGAAACCGACCGCGGAAGCCGCCATTTCGTGCGAATGAGCTTTTTATTTTTTTGCGGCTTGTTGTTTCGCGAGTTTTTTTGCAGTATTCGCGAGCCGCTTGCAGCGCAACACGCAAATTTACCCCAAGGTCGAGTACGGGCGCGGCCATTTTGTTTGCGTGACGTATTTCCGTTTCCGCCCGCTATGTATAATCTCGCGCAGTAAGCGCATTGCGAGTAGAGGTTCGCACGAGATCGCGAGGAAAATCTCGCGCAAACTTACTTTCGCGCTCGTGAACGGGCGCCGGCCATCTTGTTTTTCATTCATTTCCTGTGTCTGGGCATGGTGTTTAATCCTCTTGCTATCTTTGCCATCCTTTGCTTGTTTTCAGTTTTTTTTTTACGATTTTGCTTCTTATCTATCCCTCTCTTTTCCTAGCTGTATATTTTTGTCTTTTCTGCTATTTTTCTTTACTTTTAAACTACTTTTTTAAACTCTTTTCTTTTCTTCTTCCATATCCTATTCCTTCCTAATTTTCTACTTCCTACCTTACCTGCCCAGACCATGGTGAAGCCAGGCGCCGTGAAGCTGCCCAGGCACTTGAGGGCGGCAGCGGCGGCGGGGAGGAGGAGTCCTGGACCCCGTGCCAGGACACCATGCGGTCGATTGAGGGGGGAGCAGGTGATGCGACGGGAGATCTTCAGCCCGGAGGAAGTGGGCGCGCTGGTCTACTTCGTCCAGCGCCGCCTGCCCAGGACCATCGCGGGAGGCGGCAGGATCGCGGCCGGCGGCTACAACATGCGGGAGCGCCGGAAGCGGTGGGAGAAGGTGTGCTGGGCCATATCCCACCTCTACGGGGTCCAGCGCACCTACAGCCAGGTCACTCATCGCTGGACGGACCTCCTGGACCGGGAGCGCGACCTGCTGGACCAGCTCGGCTTGGAGATCCCCGGGCTTGGTGAGTAGTAGTAGCCATTTCATCACTCACTACTATGATGTTTTCTCCTGCTCTGTGTTGTTGTATTGCAAATATTTGTTTTTTACATGGAGCAAGCCAATGATGACGATTACATTGTAGTTAAATTATATTTCAAAATCTTCTGTGCATTTCAGGTGCACTGCTCTCCTTCTCAGTGGCGTTGCTACTATGCTTATTTGTTTTCTATTTTGTGGTCTCATTGGCCTGAGTAACTATTATGTATGAGTGTACTTTACAGAACTGCGTAATGCTAGACACTAGGGGGCAGATTACATTTACAAGCCCCTTGCGCCACGTTTACGTTGCCTTGCGTGACGCAACAGCGGCGTAAACGTGCCGCATCCCTGCGAGTCATTTACAGCATGACGCATCTAGGGAGATGCGTCACGTTATAAAGCCATGGGCCTGCACCACAATGGGTGCGTTCCTAGTACGCAGGGTGGGCGGTCCGGCGGCTGTGCGCCTCGCAAAATTGCCTGCGTGAAATCTACAAGATTTAACGCAGGCACTTCTGCGACGCTGCTACGTCAATTCAATTCCTTATGCCTGCTTGAAGCAGGCGAAAGGACTGACACAGCATGTTAAGTATTGGGTGGCCCTGAGCATTACTGGAGTTGCATTGCGTTGGCGACGTGACTCCAGCGATGCGCCGCTCTTACGTGACGAGATGCGTCACGCAAGTGCCTACCCTTGCGCCAGGGTGCGCCGCATTGTAAATGAGGCGCATCTGCCGTGTCGCAAGGGTAGTTTTGCATGACGCATTTGATCTGGCGCATCTCTGGAGATGCGCCAGAACGCGTAAGTAAGCATGCCCCTAAGGGGCAGAATTGCAATTACCGTCGCATCCCTGCAAAGTAGCAGGGATGCGCCATTAATTGAGCGGCCCGCTACCACCAACGATGGCGCAGCTCCAGCAATGCTCTGGGGTACCCTATCTCCCCAATGCTGGCTTCAAGCAGGTGCAGGGTTTGTGTGACGCATCATTGTCCTAAAGGTGACTGATTGAAATTTTGTAGATTTCCCTCAGCCACTTTTAGGATGTGTTCCAGCGCAGGAATGCCCTCCCTTGCGCCGGAACGCCCCCTGATGGCGCAGGGCTTTATAACGGGATGCATCTCCCAAATGCGTCACGTTGTTATAATATTATACGCCGCACCATGGCGCCCTTTTTTGTTTAGCTGCTGCGTCACAAAAGTCACGCAAGAACGGAGCAAAAGAGCCGCAAGGGGCTTAAATCTGCCCCTTCCTTTGTACCCCTGACAATAAGAAAAATAGTGGCGGTGGATTGATAGTTTGACTATTTAAATGACTGGTAATGTAGCAGGCAACTGTTAGTGTTGTCACTGATCTGACTGAAATCACAATGGAGTTTGTCTGTCACTTTGCGTCTTGCCTGCGGACTGCTGCCTGCCAGTCCTAGGTCAACCTTTCAGTACTTTGTTTAGTGAGTTACGTGACTTTTGAAGTCACAGGTCCGCAAATAAATGAAAACTAACCCTAATCAATATAATTTCGCGGAAATATTTTGTTATTGTTCTTTTGAAATGTTTGATTTGATTGACATTGACAAGCAACAATCATCCATGTTTTCAGTTCTTTCTTTCATGTTGTACGTCAGCTCCCCCCAGGGGCGAGGAGAGGACACAGGAGCAGCAGGCGGCGGATGCTGTTCAACACGGCCAGGATCGGGCAGGCGAGGGCTCCTTTGCTGGCCCCAGTAAGTTTTCATTTTAGACTAGTACCTATTTTTCCTAGCGTTCCTCATTTGATTTTTTCAAAATCGTCTTTGATCTTCTTGTAGACTGTATCTAAATTCTTATCCTGCCTCTACTATGACTCCCTGTGGTATTACTAGATTATTCTTATTAGTCTGTCTGTGTAGCTAACTAAGATTGCACGGTTGGCGAAACTCCCATTCTAGTCAGCAATAGCTCTATCAACTTAGTGCAGTCCTCTGGGAGTGTCCATAATGTCTTTTGAAGTGTTCTATCTGCTTTGAAAATTCCCAACTATAAAATGTGAATGACCACCAAGAAATAATAAGATACTACCTTTTGGTTTGGATAGGAGAACAATCCATACCACTACAGTGGCGCGGACAATTCTTCTGCAGAAACAGAACTATGGACAATAAATAGTGCATTGCTTATGAATTATAATAGGCGCTGTTAGAGTTTCCACATACCTCTGTGATAACAGACTTTGAACCCCCAATGTCCTTACTGACTGACTACTACATAGTGTGGCACAGTCATTTACCTCCCGAATTCATCGATCATTGATCCCCAATGATGATTATTATCCAACGTAGCTGAAAAGTACGGAGTCAGAGTCAAGAATTGTCAGAGGCACGGACTCATGCTTGCAAAAATTGCAAAACCTTTCGCTCAGTCACTCTAGTCACTCTGGACCAAAAAACACAGAGTCTCTCTAAGTTTAAAAGCTTTATTAAAAGTAAACACATTTATTAAAATGAAGTCATAATAAAAAAACGAAACGTTTAACTGAGAATGTAAAAGTGGTTAGTGCTGACGATTAATTGAAGACATTTCTTGTGGTCGAGCCGAGCTCTCACCTTGTTTTAACTTGATCTTGTTGTTAGAAGTCCATCTTCTGTCTGTGTGGAAAAAAATGGTGCGTGTTAAAAAGCCAGCCTTCATCAGTTGTGCCAAAAAGTGCTGCATTACATTGTTTTCACATGTCTTCATTCCTTGACCAAATACTAGTGAGTGGTTTATTCTAACATTCTTAAATGTACTTTGTAGGTGGAACATCTGGAGGCGGGGCCAACGCGGAGGTGGTGGTGGTGCTCGACACGGAGGCGGAGGGCAATTCCTCAGGGGAGGATGCGGCGGTTCCAGTGCCGGCTGTGAGAGTTCAGACGGTGGTGGTGGCGGGCAGAGGTAAGCTCTTATATATTCCTTACTTATTGAGATTGAAGACGTGGCTGGGAAGGAAAGAATATGAGATGCATGGCTGGGTGAATGATGAAGCAATGATTGGTGGAAGGACAACAGCCTGGGTGGGTGACACAGAAACTGTATGTGTTCATATACCTGGATCATGCTACTATCTGACTCTTAGATAGCATATGTGTATCTAGAGCAGGGGTACTCATAGTACGGCCCGCGGGCCGGTGGCGGCCCGGCAAGCCTTCCTTGGCGGTGTGCAGACCTTGCAGACAATCACTGCTCCCCCGGCCCCCACAGAGCAGAGTGGAGATGCAGGGCCACAAAGAGGTGAAATAGAACAAAGCCTCTGCTCTGTGGGGCCGGGCAAGCAGTGATTGTCAGGGTGGATATGCAGGGGCGCTACAACAAACAAAGCCTCAATAATATGTTAATGGTCTTTTAAAGACCTGTTAAGTACTTTGGTGTGGCTGTCTGTGTGTGCGCGTTGAGGAAGCTGTCTCAGCCCGGGCTGAAGGCTGACACAGACAGACACACACACAGTGAGATGACAGAGGGGGAGGGAGAGGGAGGGCAGGAGGGAGAGAGAGATGGAGAGGGAGGGCAGGAGGGAGAGCATGAGTGAGAGAGATGTATGTAAATGCTGGGTCTGGTGGCTCAGTGGATGAAGGCATCTGCTGCAGGGACCTGTGTGCAACCTCATGGTCACAAGTTTTCGTTTTGCTTTAGCACCGCCCCCTCTGACTCCGCCCCCACCAGTGCAGCCCTCGGCCACAAACTACACTGTAAATTTAGCCCCTGAGAGAAAGTTTGTGAGTACCCATGATCTACAGAGAGTAGACGGTCAGTGGATGAACTAAGTGTAACTTTGAAGAGCATGTAACACTGCACCCGCACGTCCGTTCCAGTGTAGGAAAGGCAAGGAAAAGAAGTTTTAATTTTGTCCAAATACTACCATCAATAGTAGCAGTAGTTTGTATTGCAAGCACAGCATAGATCCGGTTATTAGGGTGGCCACTCTCTACCTCTCTTAATAAGTTTAGTAGTACTCAGTCATTCATGTGTGGATGTATCACTGGTCACTCAATAAAAAGCAAAGCACCTAAAGTCATCCCATATATAAGCAAAAACATCCCATGAGAAGTGATAGATAATCCGATTATTTATCTTCTTCAATTTTCCATTTCTAGTACTCATTTCCACTGTAGGGTGAAAGTTAAATTAATTAGGCAGTAGCCCTTTAGTTGTAACAGAGTATTCTCAGTGCCACCCGTAATAGAAAAGTAAGAGCTTCACCACCTGCATGTACTGGACGGGTACAGTAACGCAACGCAAGTCTAGGTCACTCCTCATGGCTTGCGTCTCTTTTTCTCGGGTGCAAGTTTACTGCGCTGGCATTATGCCGGCTTGCAGAAGATAACGTACCAATTTTCCTAAACAAGAGACAAGAAGAAGAATAAGACTGGTGTACTTTCATAGTCGACTCCAATGGAAGTCCATAGTGCTCGTAGAATTTGTTCCTTAAACTCCCACTAATGTTAGAGCAAGGATGAAGAAGTGTGAGGTTAGATAGATACTGGCCTCAATAGTTATGTAATGCGCTTGCAAGTTTCTAGTTGTAGTGCAACACAAATTTCTGCTGAATGATTGAGTTAATCTTAAAGAGCATTGGTTACAGACTATGTCTTTCTTTCTTCATATAGGTTCTCCTTCCAAACGAACAAGGAGGAAGGAGCTGGCTAGAGCGGCCCGGCAACGGAGGATCGATGCCACTCTGGCCGAATATCGGCGGCTGGTGGCCCTGGAGGACAAAGAAAGTGTGCAGTCGACCACAACAACTACGTTGTCTGCATCGTCCTCCGTGCCCCCACGGGCTGCCACCCAGCACAGTGGTCCACCCAGACTGAGCCGGGCTGCCAAAGCCAAACGCCACCGCCGAGTAGCAAGGACAACAGCTTCCTCTCACAGCCGTTGCACCTGCAAGGCATTGAAGGCACGCCTGCGCCGCAGTACCCTGATGGTGTCCCGCCTCCAGCAGGAGCTCCACCACTTTTCAAACGAGTTGGAGGGGCTCCGCGTAGAGCACGCCTTGCTCCGCCAGGAGCATGATGCCCTGGCCCAAAAAGTAGACAGCATCCACCCATAGTGTCCCTTGCCCCTTTTTTAGAGACTTTTGGGGGGTGGGAATTGGGAGTTTGGTTTTGGGGGACTTTTGAAGGACAATCGTTGGGGTTAGGGAGGGTCTTGCGGGAGATTATTTTGTTAGGGATATAAATATACTTTTTCAAACTTTATCTGAGCATACCCGTTTCTTACTGCTTGCCTGGTGGGTGGGGGTTTAACAGTGACTTTGTTTTCCTGAAAGTTTAGTTCCATTTTCTTCCTTTAAGTGTAAATGCCCAAATGTTTTCAACACTAAGTGCCTCTCACAGAGTAAGTGAAGTGAATCCAAGAGTCCTAGGACTTTAGTAGTACTACCGTCAGTCTCTCGTCTCTCCTACTAATACTCCATTATACCCCCAAACCACCAAACGCTTATCTTACCTGTAATTTGTGTTTGAAAGTAGGGCTAGACCCAGGGCTGGCTCCACGGGAAACGGCGAATAAGGTTGGCAATCTTGGTCGGATAAAATTTCCTCATAGCGGTGGTACTAGTGGTGTGACACAGTGGCAGTTGCATGCCTATGAAAAAAAAGAAAATTAAATCTGGTTTGTCCTCCTGAGCAATTCAACGGTACAACTGAGAATATAGCAGGTGACAGAAGTACACTAGAACAGTGCCACATTGTAGCCTAACAAATGGTAAAGTATAACTATTAATTCGGTTGAAGTTCTTTGACATTAGCCATGGGTCTTTGTCAAGCAGAGTAAGAATATATCCTCGGATTTCTTCACCAGCCTGTTGCTATCACCTTATCCTCCCCAGCAAGTGTGTGGATTTATTGCTGTAATTTAGACACACATCAATCAAAACCACACAGCCCGGGGGAAGAGGGTTAGGGTTTGAAAAATGGATGGGTACGGGGGTTTTTGGGAAAGGTTTTGGGAGACAAGAAAAAATAGCACAGCATGGACAAACAATTGTGAACATAAACAAATCTTTGGGTACAAACCTATCCATCAATCTTTGAAAGTGCATGCACTACTGCATGCATGTCAGTGAAAAGTAAGTAGTACTTTCGACAACTGTGGAAGAAAGAATGCGACAGTACAGGGCCTGTGTGGAATTATTGATAACGATATTCAACATAAGGTCTCTGTAGCCAGATACCCGAGAGCCTTGCTGGTCACTATAAATCCATTCACAACAACACTCAATGGGGTTGGTCTGGAAGGTATAGTAGAGAGAAAATGAGAAATTGCTTTTTTTCTAGGTGTCCCCTCACTCACCAGGGTTGCCCCTTGGTGACATGCTTCATCATTGGGGCCATCCCAGTCCTCTACGGGCTGGGGCGTGCTGCGACTTGCGAATTACGTAGGAGCACTTACAAATGACTATGTGTGGTGCAGATGTGATAGTGGAGTGGACTAAGTGATGTGTTAAGGAATCAATTTAGAAGCAGAGAGAGATCCAAGAAATGCAGTCACAGTCAGAGAAAAAGGCAAGGGATACTGTATCTATGTTGTTGTAGTTGTCCTGTTGGAAGTGGTAAGTAAGTTGCCTGCAGAAAAAAAATCCTCTTATTAGCGGCACTCCTCCATTGCAGCCGACGCTTCGTCCATCGATGTTGGTCACCAGAAGACACCCTGTCCACTGCCTGCCTGATGCTGAATTGTGGCTCGCTAATGTGAAGCCTGACTCCATCCTTTTTTCCCCATTGCAGAGACTGAAACCCGGCCTGTAATTATTCAACGAAAAACAGGAAGTGATATAATATTACAACACCACTGATAAATAAATATAAGGTATGTAGGCTGTGGAGTGCAAAAAGTCACAATTTGATTTTCCTAGTAGACAGTACAATATTTTTGAAAGTGCGTACTCTGTCTGAGTCACCTTTTGAAGGATAAATAAGTAGGGGCAAATTAATGTAGCGGATCTTTCCCCTCAAGCGAGGTGTACTGTAAACTGTGTTTTAGAACAAAATTAGATCTTCCTAGCAGTGCTCCCACCCAGACTCTTACTAAAGCCAGTCGCAAAAATGTAGAAGACCCCCAATCAAATCTCAAAAAAAGAGGCCTAGCAGAAAACTGGTGACAAAACTTACTTTGAAAGTAAAAGTAGGCCGAAGTACCCCCTTCCTAATTACCCCTTACCCACCGTGGATTGCATTCAAACCACTTGCAAGCAACCAAGCAAAAGTATCCATAGCCAGCATCGCTCCAAGTCTCGAAATCCCCCCACTCAAACACATGCAATAGAAATACTGCTAACCCTAACGAACCCTAAGTTAAGAATAGTGGCAAAGGCTTTATTTAACTATGCCAAATCCCCCCTTTCCCACCATGGATTTTCTTCAAATGACTTGCAACCAAAATTACACATTCTCACGAGTGCTCTAAGACCCCAGAACTCAGTTGCAAAAATCTAGAACACCCCGAAACACATGCAATCCTGCTGCTAGGGCTAACCCTAACGAACCCTAAGTTACAAAAAGTGCCAAAAGGCTTTTCCGCGAGGATTTTGTCCCAACCACTTCTACCCGGTATTAGACCTTCCCAGGAATGCCCCAAGACCCGCCAACCCACCCGCCAAGAAGCATAACACCCCGACACAGGCCAAAAGCAAAATCTCATACTTGCAATATTTCTCGGCCTTCGGTCCAAACGCGCTGCGTAGCTAGGCCATAAGTCGGGGTTGCCACGACGGATTTCCTGAAAAGCAAATGCAATCAAGATTAGAGTGTCCCAGCAGTGCTCCCAGACCACGAAACTCACCCACAAACACCAGGAAGCCCCCCAAACAGGCCCCCGAAAACGCTACATTGAGCAAAATGTCAGAAATAGCCAAAAACAAATCGGCCTGGATTTTGTCCCAACCACTTCTACCCGGTATTAGACCTTCCCAGGAATGCCCCAAGACCCCCCAACCCACCCGCCAAGAAGCATAACACCCCCAAACAGGCCAAAAGCAAAATCTCATACTTGCAATATTTCTCGGCCTTCGGTCCAAACGCGCTGCGTAGCTAGGCCATAAGTCGGGGTTGCAACGACGGATTTCCTGAAAAGCAAATGCAATCAAGATTAGAGTGTCCCAGCAGTGCTCCCAGACCACGAAACTCACCCACAAACATCAGGAAGTCCCCCAAACAGGCCCCCGAAAACGCTACATTGAGCAAAATGTCAGAAATAGCCAAAAAAAAATCGGCCTGGATTTTGTCCCAACCACTTCTACCCGGTATTAGACCTTCCCAGGAATGCCCCAAGACCCGCCAACCCACCCGCCAAGAAGCATAACACCCCCAAACAGGCCAAAAGCAAAATCTCATACTTGCAATATTTCTCGGCCTTCGGTCCAAACGCGCTGCGTAGCTAGGCCATAAGTCGGGGTTGCCACGACGGATTTCCTGAAAAGCAAATGCAATCAAGATTAGAGTGTCCCAGCAGTGCTCCCAGACCACGAAACTCACCCACAAACAGACGGAACCCCCCCTAAGAGCACCTCAAAGGCAAGCAAGTCATCAAAAACACAAAAAAAATTCCGCCTGGGATTTGGTCCAAACCACTTTTATCCGGTATTAGAGCTTCCCAGCAAGGGCCCCAGAGCCGTCAACTCACCTGCAAAGAGGTACAACAACACCCCCACAAGTGCTGAGTCTTTCTTCATTGGGCGTAAACCAGCCCTCTGGTTTGATGGAAATAGGAGTCTGGAGGAGGAGGATAGAGGAGCATGTTCTTCTGAACTTGTGAACCTGAGGAATGTAGACTGCGGCAACTTAAAATCAATTAGCAAACCAGTGAAGACAGTTCTGCTGATGGGCTTGATTTTGTGATTATCTGATTAAAGTTTGAAATATATTAACTGTGCACAACAAAGAAAGACAGACACACAGGAATAAAAGTAAATAAGGACGAAAAAGAAAGTTATTGATTCGTTGTCTCATTTTCAGGGCTCGGTATCACGGTCCAGGAATAAGAATAAGACTTTGTCATCATACTCTGCGAATTCAGGCAGGGTGAGCTCAGTGTCACCTGACAGAGAAGAAATTCCCTCATCTATGTTGCTGGCCACCTCCTCTTCATCCGGCACGCTTTCTCGTACTCTGAAATCTGGTGGTTTGAGGTGCTGATTCATCTTGATCATTGTTAACCTCTCCACATTTTTGGGCGAGAGGCGGCTCCGTTTGGGAGTTACAATGCCACCAGCAGCACTGAAAACCCGTTCAGAAGACACGCTTGCGAGTGAGCAAGACAAGTAGTTTAAAGCCAGGTTGGTGAGCTGTGGCCACAATTCTTTTTTCCCATGCCAATACGCCAATGGGTCAGAATTAACATAGACCTCTGTTGAGTCATTCAGATAGTCCTTCACCATCGACTCAAGGTCCTCATCCAAGGTTCCTCCACTTTGCTTAGCTCTTGCTGTGCCTCTGACCTTTTGAGAACCAAACCCACGCAGAGCTAGCCAATCCTCTTCAGCCTCCAATGTTTCTGTTGTGTCTCGTGCAGATGATCCGGTTGCCAGTGTCTTTAACGGCTGAGAGGTCACTTGTGTCACAGCCACAGGTGCAGAAGTGGATTGTTTTGACTGGGGATGGCCTGCTGATGTACTGCCATTTCCTTCAATTTCCAGCCGTTCTCTTTCAAACCTCTTGGCTGACAAGGCTAGCCAACGTTTGTACTTTGGAACATGTTCATCATCAAAAGGAAAGAATGCTTGGCCTGCCAGCGCCTTTTTGTAGCGTGGATCAAGAATAGTAGCACAAATGTAATGCTCTTCTGAGTGGATCTTTTTAAGACGTTCATCACCTTGTAGGAGCTCTAATAATTTCTCAGCCAGAAGCAAAGAGTCTTGGTTTTTTCCATCTTTTTCAAACACAGAACACACCTCCTTCAGTTGGTTCTCCAGCATGTACAACAATGGGATAGCTTTTCCCAAATTAGAGTCCTCCTTGCTGACTGCACGCGTGAAGAACTCAAAAGGACGAAGCATGCGTGTCAGGCTTTGAACTATGTTCCATTGCGCCGCACCCATCCTCAGCTCCTCTGTACCCTCTGTAAGGAAATATTGATCGAGTTCCTTATACTGCTCATACAGACGCTCAAGCGTGTAGAAGGTTGAGTTCCAACGTGTTACCACCTCCTGGATGAGTGCTTTCACTGGCATTTGATGTTGATATAGCAGGCTCCTCAGCTGCTTCCGGGCCTTAAAAGAATGGCTGAAATGCTTGCACATTTTTCGGCAGGTGTCCAATACACTGTACTGCCTTTATTACCCAAGAATTTTTGGACAACCAGGTTTATACAGTGCGCCAAACACGGCACTCTGAAATAGTCACCGTCCCTCATGGCCTTAACTATATTGGAGCCATTGTCCGTGGAAACATAACCAACCTGGCGTTTTAGTGGGGACAGCCAGTTAAGGACCTTTGTGTTAAAGACATCCAAAATGTTATCTGCTGTGTGACGTTTCTCCAAACCAAACATGGCTAGTGTTGCATGTTTCCGAGCAGCTTTAAAAACAATGTCCGCGTCAACACCTGCGTTTAGCTTTGCTTTAGCCCCTGAAAAAGAGACCCAGTGTGCAGTGATGCACATGTAATCAGCGCCTGCGCCACTGGTCCACATGTCTGTTATCAGATGTATAGTGTGAACAGCACTCTTCTGCAAAGCTGCCCCAATCACCTTCAGAACATCTTCATGTAGTGCTGGAACCGCAACTCGGGCAAAATAGAACCGGCTAGGAACCTTCCGTTTAGGGCAGAGCGCTGCCACTAATTCTAGAAAACCAACCCCTTCTACAAAAGAAAAAGGGAGAAGGTCCAGAGCTAGCATTTTAGCCAGCTTAGTGTTATACAGACGCATCAGTGGGTGGTTGCGTTCATATTGCGCTTCTGTAAACAACATCTTTTTAATGTTGCCCTGGACCAAGGATTTACGGGATGATGATGATATCTTCGACCCAGTTACGCTCGCTGATGAACTTTTCCGCATTGATGTCTCACTCTCTCCCACACTCTTAGTGTGCCTCACATGGGGTGTGCTGCTGACAGGGGTACTGGGTGTAAGTGAAGTGTTTGAATCGTCTTCTTCCTCCTCGTCATCATCAGATGAAAAATCAACGTTTTCATTACCAGCAATTCCGGCTTCCTTGATCTCCTTTAGGTGTGCAAACCATTGGACAGCGTGCTGTCTCTCAAGATGACCTCTCTGGCCTCCGGTACCATAGTTGGTACCAAACTTACCACGACTAACTGCATGCTTACAAATGCTACAAATGGGGAGGTTTTCCATTTTTGGGCAAACACTAAAGAAGTCCCAAACTGGAGACTTGAAATGTCTTTGGGGGCCGGAGGAGGCGGCGATACTGGTGGTGGTGGTCCTGCTGCTAATGCCAGATGAAGTGGAGGATGTGGATTGCCGAACTTCAGTACGTTTTGCACTTTCACCACCACGAATTGAGGTCGAGGTGGGTACCTTCTTGCGAGGAAGAAATATGGAAGCGGTAGGTTTTGGTGTACTACTTAACTCCAAATCTAATGATTCCATTTCCATTGCCTCCTCATCGACATCATCATCACGCTCAGCAGCTTCTCGGGATAGGGTCAAAATGTCTCTTTGCTGCATGCCCGGTGGGGCTGCAGTGACCTTTCTGATGACTGGCTCGTCGTCATCGTGAGAGGCTTCATCACCAGCAGTATCTGTCACTTCTTGTTGAGCCTCATCACAATCCATAGCTATGAGTTTTTCGACGACCTTCCTTTTACGCTTAGGTACCTTTGTCAGATCATGGTGTGCCTCACTGTCAGACCACAGTTGTGGTTCCCAAGACGGATCACTTGCATCAGAAGGAGGTGGGCTTGAAGAAGATGTAGACACCCCCCTTGATCTTTTCCTTGCTAGGGATGTGGAAGACAATGAATGATCATCAGGAGGAGTGGCTTCCAATACCTCGGCTTCATTGTCGATTTCCTGATGTGCCCCTACTTCGGGAGGAACAACTATTGTGGGCACTTGTGAACCTCCATGCACCTTTGCTTGCGCATCTCCTTTTGCTGCCTCTCCTTCCACATGTACTTGGGCGTGTACTTGCACATGGTGTTGTTGTTGCGGCTGTGGTTGTTCAACACTTGTCAGATGAGTTACAACAACCTGTGTTGATTCAGGGACATTGCTGCTACTTTCTTGCGATGAGCCAACATCACTGGTCGATGGTGATTGGAGAAGTACACTGACTGCGTCTGAAGCACTCAAGGGCTTTGACTTAAGTTGGCGTGGTGGTGGAGGCACTGAACCCAATGGAGCAGGGGTGCTGCTCCCAGCTTGGTCCCCAGCAGATCCTGCTGCTGCAGGCGTACTTTTTTTTTGCTCCCAAAAAACGTGGCGGGTGGCACACCGGCCTCCTTGGTAACTTGCTTCTTCTGCTCCTTACTAGCAACTTTCTTGCTAGAGGAGCTACGGAGAACTTTTTTTGGGGCCATCTTCTTCAGAGCAGGTCAGACAGCAGGCCGCAGTTGCACGAATTGTAGAGTTGTCTGAGGCCAGACGTGACGTCGCGTGACGTTATGCTGCACACACACACCGCTGCAGGACTTCTTCCTGGCACTGGTGGTTCTCTTGAGTCTTGTGCACCTAAAAACAATGGAAGACAGAGGAACATCAGTTCAGTTATACACCACAAAAAAAATCGAAAAACACTGCAAAATCAGCACAATCCCATTCCATCCATGCCCTCCATGATGTTTAAGTTCAAGACAGCCCACAGAAAGACTAGGCCCATGCTAGACTCAAATACCCTGCCCTGGTGAAAAGGCCACAAGTACAGGCCCAAAAAACGAAAATCACTGAAAAATCAGCACAATCCCAATCCATCCATGCCCTCCATGATGTTTAAATTCAAGACAACCCACAGAAAGACTAGGCCCATGCAAGACTCACTACCCTGGCCTGGGCATAAAGGTTGAAAAGTAGGCAAAATGGTTGCAGGCCTAACAACAAAGCCTGCATTCAAAATGGCCACTTGCCTCTCCCAGCACATGGCCAGTGCCTGTAGCAGCACTCAAAATGGCCACCAGCCACATGGCCTGTCCCTCCCCATGAACACCCCCAAAAATCGAAAAACACTGCAAAATCAGCACAATCCAATTCCATCCATGGCCTCCATGATGTTTAAGTTCAAGACAGCCCACAGAAAGACTAGGCCCATGCTAGACTCAAATACCCCTGGTGAAAAGGCCACAAGTACAGGCCCAAAAAACGAAAATCACTGAAAAATCAGCACAATCCATCCATGCCCTCCATGATGTTTAAGTTCAAGACAGCCCACAGAAAGACTAGGCCCATGCTAGACTCAAATACCCCTGGTGAAAAGGCCACAAGTACAGGCCCAAAAAACGAAAATCACTGAAAAATAAGCACAATCCCAATCCATCCATGCCCTCCATGATGTTTAAATTCAAGACAGCCCACAGAAAGACTAGGCCCATGCAAGACTCACTACCCTGGCCTGGGCATAAAGGTTGAAAAGTAGGCAAAATGGTTGCAGGCCTAACAACAAAGCCTGCATTCAAAATGGCCACTTGCCTCTCCCAGCACATGGCCAGTGCCTGTAGCAGACTAGCAGCACTCAAAATGGCCACCAGCCACATGGCCTGTCCCTCCCCATGAACACCCCCAAAAATCGAAAAACACTGCAAAATCAGCACAATCCCATTCCATCCATGGCCTCCATGATGTTTAAGTTCAAGACAGCCCACAGAAAGACTAGGCCCATGCTAGACTCAAATACCCCTGGTCAAAAGGCCACAAGTACAGGCCCAAAAAACGAAAATCAATGAAAAATCAGTACAATCCCAATCCATCCATGCCCTCCATGATGTTTAAATTCAAGACAACCCACAGAAAGACTAGGCCCATGCAAGACTCACTACCCTGGCCTGGGCATAAAGGTTGAAAAGTAGGCAAAATGGTTGCAGGCCTAACAACAAAGCCTGCATTCAAAATGGCCACTTGCCTCCCCCAGCACATGGCCAGTGCCTGTAGCAGCACTCAAATGGCCACCAGCCACATGGCCTGTCCCTCCCCATGAACACCCCCAAAAATCGAAAAACACTGCAAAATCAGCACAATCCCATTCCATCCATGGCCTCCATGATGTTTAAGTTCAAGACAGCCCACAGAAAGACTAGGCCCATGCTAGACTCAAATACCCCAGGTGAAAAGGCCACAAGTACAGGCCCAAAAAACGAAAATCACTGAAAAATCAGAACAATCCATCCATGCCCTCCATGATGTTTAAGTTCAAGACAGCCCACAGAAAGACTAGGCCCATGCTAGACTCAAATACCCCTGGTGAAAAGGCCACAAGTACAGGCCCAAAAAACGAAAATCACTGAAAAATCAGCACAATCCCAATCCATCCATGCCCTCCATGATGTTTAAATTCAAGACAGCCCACAGAAAGACTAGGCCCATGCAAGACTCACTACCCTGGCCTGGGCATAAAGGTTGAAAAGTAGGCAAAATGGTTGCAGGCCTAACAACAAAGCCTGCATTCAAAATGGCCACTTGCCTCTCCCAGCACATGGCCAGTGCCTGTAGCAGACTAGCAGCACTCAAAATGGCCATCAGCCACATGGCCTGTCCCTCCCCATGAACACCCCCAAAAATCGAAAAACACTGCAAAATCAGCACAATCCCATTCCATCCATGGCCTCCATGATGTTTAAGTTCAAGACAGCCCACAGAAAGACTAGGCCCATGCTAGACTCAAATACCCCTGGTCAAAAGGCCACAAGTACAGGCCCAAAAAACGAAAATCACTGAAAAATCAGCACAATCCCAATCCATCCATGCCCTCCATGATGTTTAAGTTCAAGACAGCCCACAGAAAGACTAGGCCCATGCTAGACTCAAATACCCCTGGTGAAAAAGCCACAAGTACAGGCCCAAAAAACGAAAATCACTGGAAAATCAGCACAATCCCAATCCATCCATGCCCTCCATGATTTTTAAATTCAAGACAACCCACAGAAAGACTAGGCCCATGCAAGACTCACTACCCTGGCCTGGGCATAAAGGTTGAAAAGTAGGCAAAATGGTTGCAGGCCTAACAACAAAGCCTGCATTCAAAATGGCCACTTGCCTCTCCCAGCACATGGCCAGTGCCTGTAGCAGACTAGCAGCACTCAAAATGGCCACCAGCCACATGGCCTGTCCCTCCCCATGAACACCCGCAAAAATCGAAAAACACTGCAAAATCAGCACAATCCCATTCCATCCATGGCCTCCATGATGTTTAAGTTCAAGACAGCCCACAGAAAGACTAGGCCCATGCTAGACTCAAATACCCCTGGTCAAAAGGCCACAAGTACAGGCCCAAAAAACGAAAATCAATGAAAAATCAGTACAATCCCAATCCATCCATGCCCTCCATGATGTTTAAATTCAAGACAACCCACAGAAAGACTAGGCCCATGCAAGACTCACTACCCTGGCCTGGGCATAAAGGTTGAAAAGTAGGCAAAATGGTTGCAGGCCTAACAACAAAGCCTGCATTCAAAATGGCCACTTGCCTCTCCCAGCACATGGCCAGTGCCTGTAGCAGCACTCAAATGGCCACCAGCCACATGGCCTGTCCCTCCCCATGAACACCCCCAAAAATCGAAAAACACTGCAAAATCAGCACAATCCCATTCCATCCATGGCCTCCATGATTTTTAAGTTCAAGACAGCCCACAGAAAGACTAGGCCCATGCTAGACTCAAATACCCCTGGTCAAAAGGCCACAAGTACAGGCCCAAAAAACGAAAATCACTGAAAAATCAGCACAATCCCAATCCATCCATGCCCTCCATGATGTTTAAGTTGAAGACAGCCCACAGAAAGACTAGGCCCATGCTAGACTCAAATACCCCTGGTGAAAAGGCCACAAGTACAGGCCCAAAAAACGAAAATCACTGGAAAATCAGCACAATCCCAATCCATCCATGCCCTCCATGATGTTTAAATTCAAAACAACCCACAGAAAGACTAGGCCCATGCAAGACTCACTACCCTGGCCTGGGCATAAAGGTTGAAAAGTAGGCAAAATGGTTGCAGGCCTAACAACAAAGCCTGCATTCAAAATGGCCACTTGCCTCTCCCAGCACATGGCCAGTGCCTGTAGCAGCACTCAAAATGGCCACCAGCCACATGGCCTGTCCCTCCCCATGAACACCCCCAAAAATCGAAAAACACTGCAAAATCAGCACAATCCCATTCCATCCATGGCCTCCATGATGTTTAAGTTCAAGACAGCCCACAGAAAGACTAGGCCCATGCTAGACTCAAATACCCCTGGTGAAAAGGCCACAAGTACAGGCCCAATAAACGAAAATCACTGAAAAATCAGTACAATCCCAATCCATCCATGCCCTCCATGATGTTTAAATTCAAGACAGCCCACAGAAAGACTAGGCCCATGCAAGACTCACTACCCTGGCCTGGGCATAAAGGTTGAAAAGTAGGCAAAATGGTTGCAGGCCTAACAACAAAGCCTGCATTCAAAATGGCCACTTGCCTCTCCCAGCACATGGCCAGTGCCTGTAGCAGACTAGCAGCACTCAAAATGGCCATCAGCCACATGGCCTGTCCCTCCCCATGAACACCCCCAAAAATCGAAAAACACTGCAAAATCAGCCCAATCCCATTCCATCCATGGCCTCCATGATGTTTAAGTTCAAGACAGCCCACAGAAAGACTAGGCCCATGCTAGACTCAAATACCCCTGGTCAAAAGGCCACAAGTACAGGCCCAAAAAACGAAAATCACTGAAAAATCAGCACAATCCCAATCCATCCATGCCCTCCATGATGTTTAAGTTCAAGACAGCCCACAGAAAGACTAGGCCCATGCTAGACTCAAATACCCCTGGTGAAAAAGCCACAAGTACAGGCCCAAAAAACGAAAATCACTGGAAAATCAGCACAATCCCAATCCATCCATGCCCTCCATGATTTTTAAATTCAAGACAACCCACAGAAAGACTAGGCCCATGCAAGACTCACTACCCTGGCCTGGGCATAAAGGTTGAAAAGTAGGCAAAATGGTTGCAGGCCTAACAACAAAGCCTGCATTCAAAATGGCCACTTGCCTCTCCCAGCACATGGCCAGTGCCTGTAGCAGCACTCAAAATGGCCACCAGCCACATGGCCTGTCCCTCCCCATGAACACCCCCAAAAATCGAAAAACACTGCAAAATCAGCACAATCCCATTCCATCCATGGCCTCCATGATGTTTAAGTTCAAGACAGCCCACAGAAAGACTAGGCCCATGCTAGACTCAAATACCCCTGGTCAAAAGGCCACAAGTACAGGCCCAAAAAACGAAAATCACTGAAAAATCAGCACAATCCCAATCCATCCATGCCCTCCATGATGTTTAAGTTCAAGACAGCCCACAGAAAGACTAGGCCCATGCTAGACTCAAATACCCCTGGTGAAAAGGCCACAAGTACAGGCCCAAAAAACGAAAATCACTGAAAAATCAGCACAATCCCAATCCATCCATGCCCTCCATGATGTTTAAATTCAAGACAGCCCACAGAAAGACTAGGCCCATGCAAGACTCACTACCCTGGCCTGGGCATAAAGGTTGAAAAGTAGGCAAAATGGTTGCAGGCCTAACAACAAAGCCTGCATTCAAAATGGCCACTTGCCTCTCCCAGCACATGGCCAGTGCCTGTAGCAGACTAGCAGCACTCAAAATGGCCATCAGCCACATGGCCTGTCCCTCCCCATGAACACCCCCAAAAATCGAAAAACACTGCAAAATCAGCACAATCCCATTCCATCCATGGCCTCCATGATGTTTAAGTTCAAGACAGCCCACAGAAAGACTAGGCCCATGCTAGACTCAAATACCCCTGGTCAAAAGGCCACAAGTACAGGCCCAAAAAACGAAAATCACTGAAAAATCAGCACAATCCCAATCCATCCATGCCCTCCATGATGTTTAAGTTCAAGACAGCCCACAGAAAGACTAGGCCCATGCTAGACTCAAATACCCCTGGTGAAAAGGCCACAAGTACAGGCCCAAAAAACGAAAATCACTGGAAAATCAGCACAATCCCAATCCATCCATGCCCTCCATGATTTTTAAATTCAAGACAACCCACAGAAAGACTAGGCCCATGCAAGACTCACTACCCTGGCCTGGGCATAAAGGTTGAAAAGTAGGCAAAATGGTTGCAGGCCTAACAACAAAGCCTGCATTCAAAATGGCCACTTGCCTCTCCCAGCACATGGCCAGTGCCTGTAGCAGCACTCAAATGGCCACCAGCCACATGGCCTGTCCCTCCCCATGAACACCCCCAAAAATCGAAAAACACTGCAAAATCAGCACAATCCCATTCCATCCATGGCCTCCATGATGTTTAAGTTCAAGACAGCCCACAGAAAGACTAGGCCCATGCTAGATTCAAATACCCCTGGTCAAAAGGCCACAAGTACAGGCCCAAAAAACGAAAATCACTGAAAAATCAGCACAATCCCAATCCATCCATGCCCTCCATGATGTTTAAGTTCAAGACAGCCCACAGAAAGACTAGGCCCATGCTAGACTGAAATACCCCTGGTGAAAAGGCCACATATACAGGCCCAAAAAACGAAAATCACTGGAAAATCAGCACAATCCCAATCCATCCATGCCCTCCATGATGTTTAAATTCAAGACAACCCACAGAAAGACTAGGCCCATGCAAGACTCACTACCCTGGCCTGGGCATAAAGGTTGAAAAGTAGGCAAAATGGTTGCAGGCCTAACAACAAAGCCTGCATTCAAAATGGCCACTTGCCTCTCCCAGCACATGGCCAGTGCCTGTAGCAGCACTCAAAATGGCCACCAGCCACATGGCCTGTCCCTCCCCATGAACACCCCCAAAAATCGAAAAACACTGAAAAATCAGCACAATCCCAATCCATCCATGCCCTCCATGATGTTTAAGTTCAAGACAGCCCACAGAAAGACTAGGCCCATGCTAGACTCAAATACCCCTGGTGAAAAGGCCACAAGTACAGGCCCAAAAAACGAAAATCACTGAAAAATCAGCACAATCCCAATCCATCCATGCCCTCCATGATGTTTAAGTTCAAGACAACCCACAGAAAGACTCAGTCCACCCACCACTGAGTACCCCTGGGCAAAAGGCCCCAAAACAGCCCAAAAATCGAAAATTCCAAAATTTTAGTTGCAGCAACTGTAATGCCCCAAACAAACTTACTTGTAAAATTTCTAATCCAACAGTGATCCAAAGAAAGTCAAAAAGGCCTCAAATCCAAATATCCAGCAGCATCCACAAAAAGTAATCCTTCCAGCTCCAGATCCAAATGAAAAGTGACCAGGAGATGGACAAAGCACTGGGAGGAGCCTGCTGGACAGGAACAGGAAGTTGAAGACTGTGGGGCACTTCCTTCCTCCCACCCCCCTCCCCCCCTCCCCAAAATGGACTCCTCGCTAAAAAAGTGCAGGCAAATGTCAACCTAAGGAGTTATTCAGATAAAAATCATCATTTCAAGAAGGTTTATGCTGCTTGCTGGTGGATTTCTTGTGCAGAATTCCATATTTGATATTTTCGCTTCTGCGAGATTGTTGCTGCTCGCCGCATCTCAAATCTCGCAATTGCGAAGTACCGCGAGACGTGATCTCGCCGTACTCGCGTTGACAAACTATCGCTGGCAAGCCGCGATGACGTAATCGCGCTCGCCAATTCCCGCGGGATCACACAGCAAGATCCAAAATGGCGCAGCACTCGCAAACTATCGAGAAAAACAACTCGGCAAACGATGATAAACGCCGCGCGCCGCAAAAATTGTATCACCAACGCCGCGCGCCGCAAAAAAAATACGCTGCGTGCGAATTTGCGGATTTTGCGGGAAATTCGCAAATCTCGCGGATTGCGAATTTCCCAAAAATCCGCAAAATCCGCGAGCGTAACGGATTTTCCGCCCATGCTTAGGGGCGATAGGCAATTATTGCCGATTTAGCGGCTGTTTTCCGCCTCTAAGAGACGATAATTCTATTGCCCTATTAGCAAGCTGTTGCTAACTGATGTTAGTGACAGCTTTTAGGCGATAGCGAGCGGTTTGGGACCCGCTTTTCATGTCAGCGATGTTTATCACTAATGACATGCAAAGTGGGCGTACCCAACCAGTTAGCGACTGAAAGCAGTCGCTAACGTTGCTATCGCCTATTAGCAAGGCAGGCGTAGCGTTGGAAATATTTGCGCTAAGTGCGAATATCTCCAAATACTAACACCTGCCCAGACCAGTTCTGAGCCATGTTATCCAACGGGAGGTGGATAACATGGCTAAGACCATTTCGTCCTAATGCTGGAATATCGCTGTATTCTCAGCGATATTCATGCTTTTTGCCGCTATCGCTGGATATTTTAGCACAATGGAGAAAAACGTTGCTAATAGCATGTTTTCTCCGCTAACAAATCCAGCGAAAGGCAGCGATAAAAAAATCGTCGCTAAGCCTATTTAGCGATAAATATCGCTACTTAGTAATATGCCCCATAATCTCACTGATAAACAGATCAAATTGGCACAAAGGGGAGCAGACTATACTGTGCTGAGCATTGAAAAACTGAAAAGGTTGCCATTTACGGTAGCAGAGAAACAAGCAACTGAATGGATAATACATGGAACAATTTTCCATTTTCAGTATTGCCTAAAACACATACCAGAAGGCACATATGAAAGGTTGGGTAAAGAATACATCAAGACATCCTGGGAATTACCATACACAGACAGATGTTGGAGTGGGGGACGTGAAGTGTTTCTTAGCGGTAAAAACTGTGAAAACGCACTAAGCGGTTCTCTCCTTTGTCAGGGTATTAATTTACACGGGGCCTGCGATGGCTCCTCTAACAACTTATCCTGTCACCTGCAAGGTCCACCAGCTGTAGTGATTGATCCAATATTTGGGCAACTTTCAAATGGGAGTTACCTCATGTTGAATGATCATGGGAGCTGTGACATGTTGCCAGGTTTACCCTATCTAGTAACTGTGTCAGCCAGGGTAACTTGCTGTATGCAAGTATTGTTTCCTAAAAGCAAGACAGCCAGGGAGTCGCCGTTATGGCATTCACTGAACTTCTCTTCTATACGAATTGATACACTAAGCAGAATGAAAACCATACTTTTGCAAAAAACTGTGCCACTGACGTCGGCCAGAGAGACCTATGCTCTGCAAGTCGCAAGGACTTCTGCCGAGATACATGCCCTTTTAACTACAAACTGCCCAATACATTTTTCGGAAATGTTAAGTTGTATCTTAAACATGTCTGATACGAGCGGTATTGTACATCTATTTAAGAACGTATGTTCCGGACTGTTTGCACCTTTTTAAGCAGTCCTCTGAATATTTCCAAACTTTGTGCACTCTGTGTTTGGCGGACTGCCCCTCCTTTTGGGACTCATTGCAGGGATACTATTTTTGCTCATTCTGCTACGATATGGCAAGCCAAATCACCAGTGTCACTCCAAGCACCATAGAGAGAGCTCTATTGGAGATGAACTGTCATGAGCGCATCGTCCAAATTTTGGGATGAACTCGTCTACGAGAATTAAATACCACATGGTTTCTGTCATTCAGACCAATCTGGGAAGATTGCATTTTACCTGTTCTACGTTGCATGCTATGAGGAGAAGAATGCGAGCTAGACATCTGTCTTACACTCCCATCAGTCATGCCAACGGATGTTGATACTTTGCTTGAACTGGTAATGGGCCATGCTCAGTGTTGTCCCCAGCGGCTACGAATTCTGATGACGGCATTCATTGAGATCTCACAGATGCAAAATGCTGATGCTGAGGTACGAGAGGAAACTACAGGCACGCAGGTAACATCCGATACGAACATTGCTAATGCGACCAATGCTGAAAGCGATGCTTTTCATCTTTGTGCGGTTAATCTTCTAAACGAGGTAATCCAACTGTCACCTACAATGATAGATGATTTTTTTACAGACATAGAAGATTTCATGTTTTCTCCAAGCACTAACACTGACTTTTAAATTAGGCACACAGTGTTCTGAGAGACTTTGAATTTGACCTTCATTTTTTAAAACTATGATACATTTTTTTTCTCCAAATTTGTATTTTTCATTTTTTGGCACAAGTAATCTGCTTATAATAGAACTATTCATAGAGAACAAGAATTCTTTGAATACTTCCAAGAGACAATATATGACCTTGTCCACAACCAAACATTTTTATGTAATCTGACATGAAATGGTTTCGGCCTTTTATCTTCTGTATTCACCAGCCATTTCATAAATGTATATTTTCGTACTTCATTCATTTAGCATTCGAATGTAAATATATGCTTGGAATGAAACATTGCTTTAATGCGTACAGCACCTATGCATATTTTATGTGCACAACCAGTTCTAATTGATTTTTTGTATGTATTTTTGATGGGTTTTCACACTTCATGTGTAGATATGATTTAGATATGTTTCGACATGTTTAGAAATTAGTAACGTTGTACATAAGAAAGTGGAGTGGGTTTTGTGTTCTATTTTAGATTCCAAATGAATTTGGCAATTCATGCCCATATATAGGTACAATTCACATTGCCCTTATACAGGCATAGAAATCCAGTCCTTAGTAAGGCATAGACCATGCTGCCCAAATACAGGCATGGCTACTTCCATCCGTTCATCTACGTCACAACGATTTCTTGGAAAACCAGACTCTTAAGCAGAAGGGACTTCCCCTTGCCTGGATATTGATTTCTCCAAGAACTCATTTATTATGTATCAACATCTATTCCTTAGGGGTTCATTCATGATGTTCATATGCCCGACTCTTACGTCAATACTGGCATTCCTAAACACCTTCAAGGTATAAATATACCTTCACTTGCTATGGCAAAGCACAGTGTGGTTCGGTGCAGTTCGACTACCTACCTACTTGCATGACGCAGCTCACTACTGCAAGTGCAGAAGGAAGCCAACTCTCCAGCTGACGCACTGACTAGACGCTGTCATCCTCCTGCCGAGAATCCAGCTCCAGTGTTTCTGACTCCCCTTGCGCGGTGTTGAGAAATCGAGTCCCGAGGAAGAGATACCAACCTCTCTCATTATAAGGTATGGAGCTGATTAGACCCTAGAAAAACCTTTGGCAATTCTTGGCAAAACTAAACCTACGCTAGAGACAGCACCAACTTCTTCCCTGGTACTAGACCTAGGTTAGGTACATTGGGGTAAGCTTATTTTAGAAGCACCAGTTGAGTATTTTAGCCTGTGTTATTTATGTATGTATTTTTATATATGTTATAGCAACAGACAATGCTAATACAGTATTATTTTATAATACTCTTTTCGCTGTACGCATTATACTTCGCATTCTGTCTAATAATTGCAGCAATTCATATCTCTTGCTTAAGAAATAAGACTGTTCAATAAATCCTTGTATTGAAACACCAGTCTCAGTATTTCTGTGCAACTCCGTAGAAATAAAGCATGCACGATTGACCTAAGTGAAATAGTTATCTATTGTTTCCACGACTCTGAAGATATTGTTCCGGTTCTAGGGAAAACAAAGTTGTCATGTTTATGTGGTTGTCAGAGACTAATCCATTCTTGTTTATTCGAGAAAGTTTCTAGTGACCTCTGAGTTAGCTGGCACACACACAATTAAGTTTAGTATGCTCAATAGACACTTACTGACCTCAGTCCTATGTCAAATCTATAATGTATCTTATTCCAATGCGCAGAGCCTATTGGGAATATAGGAACTACACTACAGGGTGACCCCTCTCGGGGATCACCAGTAATTACACAATGTCATGAACGATAAGTTCTATCTGCCAATGTATGTATTTGTAAATTATTACATAGAACTTAGTAGTATGTGCATAATAAAAACACTTCTCCTTTTTCTAAAGAAAAAGTACTGACTGGAAAATCATTTATTGAGTGTTATTATTGTGTGGCAGGGATTAGTGATTACTAGCACAAACCACCTCCCTTGAGTAGGCCTTAAATTGCTCTTCTTTGCTACCCGGTGAGAGTCATGCGCTACATTGGGGTGTTTGGTTTCCACTGAGGACAATTGTGGATCTGTTACTTGTGATGGCAACGCAACTAATAGCCCAATTTCCAAGAAGGGTGAAATGACAAAAGTAACACTAGTTGTTTTCACAACCTACTACCAGGCACTCTTTGATTGCCAACATTTAGTCCCCGGGGCTCAGACTACAACCATCCACAAATACAAGAAGACCCCAAGGACCTAGAGGAGGAAAATTCCTTACAGGAGGTCTGTGCCTCAAGTAAAGACATGCCTAGCTGCAAGGTCGAATTATCAGTCCTATCTAATGTCCTGAATAAAAACCCAGTTGGAGAAAAATTAAAACGAATATCTATACCCTCTTTACATAATCATCCACCAAAATCAAAATCAATGTTAATTCTCAGGCTCTATCTCAATCACTAGGGGTAATTGACAGTGTTGCCCCTTGGCACCACTAACACTTGCACTTTTCATGGAGCCACTAGCCCAGAAAATACAACAGAATCAACATATTCAGGGAGTCATGAAGGGGTGGATTGAGCATAAGGTGGCACTCTTTGCTGATGATATACTCTGTTTTATTGCATATCCAGAAACATCCACGAGGGCCCTTGAGATTGAATTGAATACATTTAGAGAAATCTTAGGCTTTCAGATTAACGTCACCAAATCAAGGGGTTTGGAGGTGGGTGATTCCCATAATAGTACTAGTGCCAAAGTGATCACTGCAGGCTTTGCCTGAATATAAAATATTTGGCCCTTATACCACACATCTATTATCACAACTCTCCACACTACCATCATTCCCCCTTTCTACAAATACTATTCAAGTACCAATACAGATGAGGCAAGTTGTAGATCTTCCATCTCATTTTGTGCATTGGACCTCCAATTTCACAGTAATCAAGTTAGACTTGTTTACATGCCTGTTTCAACGAGATCCTAAGTGCTGTGCTAGTATTATCACTGGTGTGACAGTCTCAGAACAGCTTATTTAAACACATATTACCTTGACAGACAGTCACCTTCCACCAGTCAAACACTACTCATACACTACTTTTAATAGCCAAAAGAGGTGACAAAGCAATTAAAACATTGTTATCATCATTTTTGTTTTTAGTCCAGCAGGCTGGAACTGCGAGCCGAGGGAGGGGCGTGGGCAGCTACACTGTTAATGCAGTTGCAGCACCAAAGAGGAGGGGGAGTAGTGGGCACCCCAAGTGTGCATGACGCTTTGGCCGGCCCTCTGGTGCAGGCCAAGCATCATGCGCACTTGACATTTTTCCACCTACCTGTGCTGCACAGCTGATTGGAGACACGAACACAGGCTCCCAGTCTATTTCGGAGCACTGAACCAAGAGCAGCATGTGAGCAGCGCTGGTATTGGGAGCTGGGAGTTTGCGCAGTGTGCAGCAGTTCCTGGATGTCCAGGCGGCAAGGATCAGGAGGAAGGCGGTAGCCGTCGGAGCATGTAAGTGCATTTTTCTTTAATTATATATAATTCTTATTTTGTTGTTTGTGTTCCCCATTCCCCCAGAGGAAAGGAAGGAGCATAGGGTTTGCACTGGAGTTGAGGGACTGATAGAAATATAGACCCTGATGTCTGGGTCTTCCGCTGGGGATTTTAGTGAGTGGGCGACTGAGTAAAAAACAACCAACACAGAATAAAACTCTTAGGCAGCATATGGCAGCATGAAAAATGGACTTTGTAATATCAGGCTGGATTAATGGGTCAGTGACAATTGGTGCAGGACTTGTAGATCTGTGGGCCTCATAGTCCCACCATAGTCCCTGATGTCTGGGTACTTGGCTTCTTATAATGATTCTGATGAGCAGATGGTGGGGAGGGGAGAAACAGGCAGTTGACACTGAAAATCCTTCGCATCCGGTAGATAGTAGCCCCCTCCCACTTAGACCTCTTTGTGAGTGGTGCAACAAAATTGCCAGGACTGCTTTGGGTTCCCTGTACGGCACTACTTGTCATACTCCATGTTTTAGAAGTTACTTATTACTGAGATTGCACCCTAGACCATCAAACGTATGTTTTGGCTCACCTACCATATTGGCTTTCCTTTAGTCCTTAGGAAAACAAACTAATAACACCACCATGGAATTCGAACTGTACGGAGTTGATACAAGTCAGCTGGAGAGGAATACTCAAGTGGTTTTGTATTTACACAGCCCAGGATTACTAAGTGCTGCAATGCAGGACCTAATTTTACGAGCAGGAAAAAAACTGCAGGTGAAGTTGTGTACAGCTTTTCAAGATAGGAACTGCAGGCACAAGTGTAGCTTTCTCCCTGCCTGATCCCCTCCTACAGGAAGGCTGTGTGTGCTCAGACTATGCAGTAAATGGGAGCATATTAATCCCCAGAATGTAGAATCAACATTTGGGTAAGATTCTAATGTTTACAGATCTGCTCGGTTATTCCCCAATCCGGAGACAAAATCTCATACATTCAGCAGTTTTTGTGCCAACGGTGAGTGGCAAACAATTAATTGTAAATATAAACAAGATTGAGGACTGCATCTATCAGAATGCATTGGGAGAGCAGATGCAGGCAGTGTGCTCCCCTACCCCACTGTTTAAATACATTCCATTTCACTCCTACAGTAGCATAGTTCATATTTTTATTTGAGATTCACACTTCAACAATGTAGTGCAATTTGAGCCAACATTCCTCACAGAATGATTAAGAGTTTGGTGGCTAGATACCCCATAATAAATATGATGGATATCCCATCTGCCTCATTCTAAAGAATATATTGAATGTTTAGGTTCATGTGCTATCTGCTATGTTGTGACAGAGTAACCTGTCTGCCAAACTCTATATCAGTGAATTGCACACAGAGGAGTAGGGAAAGAAAGGAATGTAAAAAAATGTGTATACAACACATATAAAAACACAGAAGACAGTGACACGTGTTTCCTGTGAAAAAAAAATTGCCATAACTCACAAAATTGTGGCATGCTTCATCATAGGGCGTGCTACAAACACCTCCGCACAGACCAATGGGAGAGAAGGAAAAAATCTGAGGTAATGGGTTGGTGGAGCGGTGAGAGACTGAGGTAAAGAGAAGGAAAGAAACATGGGTAAGCAAAAAAAGGCGTGGGCATTTTTTATTTTTCCTTCAATTCACATTGGAATGGTACTGGCTTTAATATCTTACTTACCATCCTCTAAATCTACCCTTACCTTATTCCATTATGCTCACCTTGATCTATATGGACATGATATATTCATTGGACTATATGTGACTATTCGTACTTATACTCCTACTGTATAAATATGTGCACTTTTATATGAATCAGCCTTGAGAAAGCCCTTGGTTTTCGGGCCACACGGGCGAAACACGTGTCACTCACTGACATTATTCTATTCAAAATAATTGCCTTTAGAAAGCCCTTGGCTTACAGGCCACAATGGCGAAACACATGTTGGCTGTTTCTTTTGCTTCAACTATATTTATGACAAAGAATAAATACAGAACTACTATATTGAAAATGCAACATTGGACTCTGGTATTTAAATTTTTCCAAGGACCCTAGACACACACCTAAGACACAAACCTGTCACAGTTCTAAAACAAACAGATTAGGCTTGTGTGATCTGACATAAAATTTCCCATTATCCAAGGAGGTCTGCAGCTTTTATCATTGGCTTATTACAATAACCAAATGTAGCCATGTAGCCTCCTTTATGGAGCATACACTTTTCTATAAGGCAACTATCAGGCATACATTCAATATGAAAACTCCCCTAAAAAGGCTTAGCAAGGATGGTCTGTGAGAATCATCTACACCTAATGTATGTCAGAAAAGACATCAGCACCAAAATCCTTGCTTATTGTGGTTAAAGCTAGGTTTCATGTAATAAAGTGCATGTCTACAGGCTTTTACACATAAAATATCAACCTACCCTATTTATTTTAACATACGCTTTTTATAACAATACGCTTTTTATAACAAATAAGACAAGCCTACTGCTCTGGTAACTTTGCATACAATGAACACCAGGCCCCCATGGCATATGATATACCTTTCCCCAAACAACCAATAAGGCCTACAGACGTTACTGTCAGCTTGCTGTCTAAAGCATTTCAGGCTTGCCACATTGAACTTAAGCTTTCCCACAAGGCAACCATCAGGCACAAAACCAACAAATTATAAATATTAATGCAGTTATAGTTGGCAACACAATATACAATGTTAACAAGGATTATCACAAGGCAATTAATCTACTCACAGATTTTGTCAGAGTGGATCACCAACATCAAAAGCTGTGTCTCATAGAGTCATGTGTGTGCTACTTCTTATAAAATACCTGTTGTCCTAGCTCAGTGTAAAGAAAATCTGTCCTTAAAGTCAATCTGTATTTAACATATACTTTTCACAATAAATAAGTCAGGCATACTGCCTTTGTAAATAAATCAGCCTTGATTGCTAGCATGTCACCTTAACCAATTCAGGCCTATTGTGCTGAGCATCCTGTTTCCTACAAGGCAAACCGTAGAATACAGGCACTTTTTTCAGTGGAAGCACACACCTTCTGTCTAATCAAATGCTTGGTCAACAGTGACGGATATCCTGTCCGCCGATATATAAATCCCACATCACATGATGGGGGTTATATTTCGGTGGACAGGGTATCCGCCCACTGGGATCTAAATCAGACCCTAAATTCTACTCTAAAAACAGCTCCGTATAGCTGCTTTTCTGTTGATTACAGAAGTTCCCAATCCAGATCTAATGACAAGAGAAAGTTACACTCATACATTGACATTTTCAAATGTGCCACTCCACGGTATACACAAATAAACAAATGCACATGCACAATTCTGTTTACAAGGTCAAAGGTAGGAATTCAGAAATGTTTTCAAGAAACACTTTGGGATAACTGCAGTCTTAACAGGTTTACAGCAGCAGTCCTGAAAACTTACACCAACTGGAAGTAATAAACTTGCAGTTTCATATTTGTGTGCACCAAGCCCATTATGTCATGTATTATGGAGTATGAAAACCACACTAGCCCCAGTGTATAACAGGGGGAGGGAACTAGAGGAACGGGGTGCTAGGAGCTAGCCAGCCTTGAACACATAATGTTAAACACAAGTGGGGCTGCTCCTAGTGAGGTGACCTACAGGTGCTTAGAAATTAGTAGTCAATGTGCACATCTCAGTGATGCACTTCTAAATTAAGTGGGGGTCTGTGAGGGGTGAAAGTGATTTAAAAACCATGTAACATGTATTATGGAGTAACAGAGTTTTGAGGTGTTATGTAAAGACATGCAGTATACCCTCCACCACACAACACCCCAGAACTTTATTATGTCATTGTGTCATATAATCCCATATTACACTGCAGCTCTTAAATTTACCACAGCCACTCATAATGTAGATAGTACAGACAGTGTTAATTTATTTAATTCAACATTGTGTCTCATCATCAAAGGACTTACATAGTTTAGCAGCCCATGACTGCCTCACAATGTTATTCAATTATATATTCCTAGCCTCTTTGAAAGTTTTTCAAAGAGAGCCTTAAAAATGACCCATGTGAAAATAAGGGTGATTCATTTGGATTTTACTATAATCTTCGCATAGTTTTACTCACTCTTTCAGAATTCCATATGTCATTATAACGAAGAGAACAGTAAGGTTGTTAATTTGTTGATGAAAGGTAAGAGACTGTCTTTGAGTCTGTGATCAAGAGAATGATAGTTCCAAACAATGGAAGAGAGCTCAGCAAAAGCATGGTCTTCCACCCTGTTTTCTGAGCATGAGGAATGAGAACAAGGGAGCAGTGGAAGGCATCAGAATTCAAAATAAGGAATAGTGAAAAAGGATCACAGAAGAAAATGTACTTTGTGAAAGCAGGCCCAATGTGTAAATTAAGGGCCGGTGTAAAGCATACAGGTTGGGCATTCTACCAGTCCTAGTGCATAGGCCAAGACTAGGTCTTAAAGCTATTTTTTTTAATGATCTAAAGTATCTGAAAAAGGTAATCAGACTAACAGAAGAACACAGTGCCCAGACTAACCATAATGACCTGGGCCCTGTTTCTGTATTAGGAGGATGGTAAAAATGGAAGAATATTACTCACAATCTCTATAAAAAAAACTAATAAATAGTGAATTTGTTCTCCTGCCCTTGGACTAAAATACTGCTTTTCATTCAGAATGAGAAAATAGAATCCATGACTCTTAGAAATGGGCAAGGATTGCAGATTACTCCAATAGATGTTTTCCACTTCAGAATTTCCAACCCTTAGTCATCCTTTTGTCCAAAGCCAACACCTTGGTGGGTCGGGTAGTTACTGCAATAGTTAAATATGGCAGTTTGTTGTCTGCTATTTAGACTCTCTTCAGCCCCATCTTTTTTCACAAATTGCTCTGTGCAGTGAAGGGCCTGCTCTTCAACTACAATGTTTGGCTGGTGATGTAGCTTGATGACTTTCTTCTTGTGATCCAATTCCCAGTTTTGTTTTGAAGACAGGAATGACCTCAAGACATGGCTCTTGGACTGGACTGGCTCTTGGACTGAATTGCAGAACAACCCCCCCACCATGCCTTGAGAGCTAAATGGTGACTAGCCACACTCTATAAGAACCCTGATTGATTGATTGATGTATTCTTCGCACTGCTAATATTCCCTATTGTATAGGAAACCGTATTGACACTGAAACATCTGCTAATGTTCCTTTTGAGGTTTTGGAATTCTGTCACTTCGTCATGGACACCGTGCATCAGTCTGCTCATTCTTGCATTCAGGTGATCAGTCCTGGAGGGTTTCACTACAGAGCCCTCCAGGGATGGCCCAAACCTCCTTGGAATCACTCAGGTAGCTAGATAATGGAAAAACTAGACTGTGAGAGCAACCTACATGTGGCACTTATATGTGATCCTCAAGTTGAAGGTGATAACCTTCAGGTATACGTGATAAGCAGGGACATCTAAATTCTGCTTCCACAGGTAGGTCTGGAAATTGCAAGCCAGGTGTCACCTTTGTTATGAAGATCCTATCCAAAAAACTCTTCCACCTCCCCTATTTGTCTTCAAATGGAAAACATCTCAGCAGTTTGCTTCATTAACAATGTACAAACATCTCTTTTAATCTCTACTGATGGAGGGTAAAATCCCAAAACACATGTGTCTAGAGATGAACACCACAACCTCCACAACTCTGGTGAAATACTACTACTAATATTCAAGTAAGCACAAATTGTGAACTGCATTCAGTGTAACGCAAAGGGACCTACTGTGCTGGGATGTGAGGACACTGTGTTCCCATCCCCCTTCTGTTTAAAAAGCTCCCTTGAGCCAGTGAGCTGACAAGCTTTTGGAGATGCACCTGTGAGAAGTACAGAGACATGACAGAGGGGCAAGATGGCGGCCGCTGTGTCGGCCGAGTGAGAGGTTGTGAGTTGAGCTCTCTGTGGAACCCGCCCAGGTGTAAGTGACTGCTGCACCTTCTTACCTCCATCCTTCAGCATCCTTCAGCAGTGTGGTGATGCAGCGGTAATTTCTTTGCAGCGTGTTCTTATTGTGGAGCGGAGTCAGAGCTGGCATCTTTCGCTTGGCACAGACCTGAGGTCGGAGCAGAGCTTGCAGCGGAGGAGCGATGGCGTGGTGCCGCCATTTTTGTTCCGGCGCTTCGGTAGCTCTGCAGCAGCGTTTGGGGCGGAGATCGTGGTTTTGCTGCTTGTTCTCCGTATTGGAGGAGACAGGATGCAGGAGGCAGGAGGCAGGAGGCAGCTGTACTTTGCCGGAGCAGTGTGGGTGTTGGGGAATTTCTCCTCACCTCGGAATTTAACTGTTTAAATGGCCCCAAAAGGGAGCGGAAAGGGGGCAAAGACTAGAGACGCAGCGGCCGCTGCGGTGACTGATTCGTCTGGAGGAATGGTGGGGGCACCTTCAGGCCCCCCGGTAGTGAGTGCAAGCAACACTGCTTGTAACATTGTATCCCAAGCCCGTTCCGAGGGTCGGAGAGCAGAACTCGAGAATGGGGCTGAAGGAGCACAGTCTGGTCGCAGAGGTCAGCAACAAGGCAGTATTCTGAAGGAGCCTACACTGCCAGACATATTTAGAAAAAAGGCTGTATTACGCTCTTATTCTGTAGACTTACCGAATCTTCAACCCCTTAAGCCGGCTCTGTCTCTGCCCACAAGCAACAATGTTGCTGCAGCAGTAACAGTTGTTCCTAGAGGAGAAGAAGGGGAATACAGTGCGGATCATTCTAAAACTGTAAGTAAAGCAACAGTTTCCTCAACTGTATCTTCTGACGCTCTGAAGTCCGCTCTGATATGGGGGTGCATATGGGGGTGCATGGTAAGCCAGAAATGATCCTCATGCCCGGAGTAGAGGCAATACCCTCTGGGTCAAATGTATTGCTCCCCCTGAACTCCGTAAATCTGGCTACGAAATCAGCAATGGACTTACTGAATGATGGGGAATCCGCTGGTTCAAGGGGGCAGTTTTATTTTATGTCCGATGTCTCAATTACCTCAGAGTATGAGAATGATAATGAAATTGAAAAACAGAGCCATATCGGTGATTGGGCAGATGAGGGCTGCTCGCTGCAAAAAGAAGATGATGTCTTGAGTTTAGACTTTACGATGAATCAAGAATCTCATGAAACAGTCCGTAAAATGCATGAGTCTGGAAACCCGTCATCAAAGGATAAACTGAGCCTTGTCAACCAGCCCCTATGGGATCATTCACCCAGTCTTCAACTTGATCAAGGAGATCCAAGTGGAAACTTTGATTTTGTACTGGAGGGTGAAGTTACTTTGAAGACTATTTATAAGGTAATAATGGCCCATAGGGAGGGAACTAAAGCCGAAGGATTGCGGACCCAGGGGGCGGTGCGCAAGTTGCAAAATACCGTGCGCCGCATTAGAGCGGATTTCTGTAGTAGAGGACCAACTGGTACAACAGAAATCTTCTATCACTACATTACAGAAAATAAAGAATATATTGACTGGAAGTTGATAGATCCTGAAAATCGGGCGCATAGGAATAACCTCCGAGTCTTAGGTGTGCCTGAAGGAAGTGAAGGGAAAGATACCCGATGGTTTGTTGTCGAATTGTTTGCCGAGGCCTTCCCGGATTTGAGGAGCTGGAACTGGGATGTTGAAATCATGAGGGCACACAGATTCCCTTTTGTGCAGAAACAGAGACCTGGCGGCGCGGCGGAAAAGCCAAGAGCAATTCTTATTTGTCTAAATATTTTTCTGCTTCAGTAAGCATTATATGATCTGACTAGGCCAGATAGGAGGCGATCTGGCAAGGGCTGTGACTTTTTCGTGCGCCCTGATTTTCGTCAGGTGACTTTACAGCAGAGGTGGCGGTTATGCCAGTTGATCTCGGCTTTTCAAGCTAAGGGAGGGCAAGCGTTCCTATTAAACCTAGCCAAGTTAAAAGTGATCCACAAAGGAAAGACTTTCTATTTTTTGTCAGAAATTAAGGCACAGGAGTGTTTGGGCACAATATAAAATCTTTTTGCGTAACTAAGATTGAGTTCTGGATTCCTATATTTCTGATTTTGTCGGGTGTGGTAATGACTTGTAACGAGTAGGTGTGCACACTAAGTGGGTGGGTGAAGAGGGGTGTGGCAGGCCCTTGGTGGGGGTACGGAGGGCACATTCACAATCACCTTCCATCACTGAGGACATGGTCCTTACGCCCCTAGTGGGATGGGAGGTTGAGGGTGGGGGGGATTGGGGGGGGGTTGGGTTTGGGAGGATGGGGGTGGAAGGCTAAAAAAAAAAAGAATCCATGATTGTGCCGGGGAGAGGAGCAGGATTGTTAACTGTTTTCTCACTATAGGCTGTAAATGCATAAATATTGGGGGAATTGATGGCGGGTAGTGTAATATTCAATGGTATCTGATGCTGATCTCTTAATGTCAATGGTCTCAATAATCATAATAAAAGGCAGCGGGTTGCAAGGGAATTGGCAATGCTTCAGAGTGATCTGATCTGTCTTCAGGAAACCCATATTTCATGGGCTAAAAGAAAGTTAGTTTTGGAGCTTGGCTTTAAAATGTTGGTATGTACACAGCAATCTACTACTACAAGAGGTGTCCCAATTTTAGCTAAAAATCATATTCAATGGACTGGCAGGGTACTAGCAGATAAGCAAGGGAGATGGGCCATTGCCGAATGTATCATTGGGAAGCAGAAGCAGAAGTGCACAGTGTGCTCTATTTATGGGTCAAACTGCGATGAGGCTCTAATAATAGAAGGGCTTAATTTAGAGTTAGCTCAGTGGCCTACCCCATTAGTAATATGTGGGGACTTAAATATACACCTTTAGCAGTCGGGCTTACGGGATAATAGTTATAGCTATAAAGGGAGGAAATCCGAAGTTTACAAGGCGCTTCAGTCACTCTTGACTGATCATGGCCTAGCAGATGTATGGGCCACACTGAGATGTGATGAACCGGTGTACACTTTTTATTCCTAACCCCATCGAAAATTAGTAAGGCTTGATTATTTTTTGGTGTTGCGTTCAATATTGATTCGGGCTAGAATTCAGGTGTACCCACTATTACCTCGAATCATTGCCCTCTTGTACTAAGCCTAACCCTTGTTAGAGCGGGAACCAAACCATGTGCTTTCTCATTTGATAGGAAACTGCTGTGTGATACAGTGTTTGTAAATAAGATCAAGATTTGGATTGAATACTTTTTTAACATCAATCGGAACACTGCAGGGATTGAGTGTGTTTGGGATACCTTTAAAGCTGCTTTTAGGGGGGTGCTCAGCTTTGGTTTATATAAGCAAAAGCACCTACGTATTGTATTACAGGGATTATATGCTGCGCTAATGCTTGCAGAAGAGAAACTTGTAATAGATATACATGGGGGCGTTGATATTCCTGACTCTTAGACTGAAGTAGCACGCTGTAAAGCTAAAATTAATCTTTATTGGAGTACAGAAACCGCTAAGCAATATGTGACTAGAAAGCATATGAACTTTGAGTATGGGGAGGCAATTGGCCGGTGTCTTGCTCAGAAATTAAGATCTAAAGAGGCGGCCCAGCGGATCAATGCAATTAGAGATGCCCGGGGTGATCTTATAGAAACAGAGGCGGGATTCTAGGTGTATTTCATGATTTTTATGAGACTCTGTTCAAAAGTGTGGATTGTGTAGATGAACAAGCGGTGGCGGCTTTGGCCCTGCGCTTTTCCGATAACAATCTAAGCAAGCAGGAGGCTGATCCCCTCGAAGTTCCTATAACTTTGGAAGAGTTGGAGCGGGCCATTAATAGCCTGGCTCTGGGAAAGGCAGCTGGGCCGGACAAGCTCCCACTCGAAATATATAAAACCTTTTTCGATTGCTTGAAACTGGATATGTTGGCTACATTCAGGCAGGCGCAGATGGGCTTTCCTCCTCGGTCTTGGGATGAGGCGAGCATTATTGTTTTAAAAAAAAAAGATAAGCCTGCTGAAAACCAGGCCTTATACCGCCCTATATCTCTGTTGAATACAGATAGTAAGATCTAATCGAAAATACTGGCGACCCGGCTGGCGGGGGTTATAACCCCACTGGTATCCATAAGACAACATGGTTTTATTCCTCAGAGGGAGACAACTAACCACATTAATATGGTGGTGACCCTAATGGATATTGCTAACACAATTGGAGTCCGCTAAGCCTTGTACTACTTGATGCCAAAAAGGCTTTTGACCGGGTTGCATGGGGATTCTTGTGGGCAGTGCTACAAAGACGGGGGTTTCAGCCTAATTTTATTCTAGCTATACAAACGATGTACTGTCAATCCTCAGCCAGCAAGAATCTGTATTAGGGGTTTAGAATCTAGCCCGGTGCGTATAACTCGTGGAACAAGGCAGGGGTGTCCCTGTTCCCCTTTGTTGTTCTCGCTATATATCGACCCATTTATAAAAATGCTTGAACTTAGCTCCATGATTGAACCTGTGATATGGCAGGAAGAACATTATCTGGTTCTGGCATATGCAGATGATGTAGCTGTTGTCACACCAAATCCTTCTACTGCTCTGCCAGAAATAGAGCATTTGGGGTTACAGTTTGGTGCTGTCTCAGGCTATAAGCTTAACATTGCCAAGATTCAAATATTATGTGTTGTCAAACCTGTGACATGAAGAGGCAAGATGGCCGCTGACTGGCCGTAAGGAGAAGTCGCACTCCCCTTCTCTCCCTACAGAACCTTTTTGTGTGCTGCTGCCACATCGAGGACGCCCGGTTTTTGTCCCTGGTCTCTGGGGAACTGATGCGGGGTTCCTTCCTGGAGTAATAGTGGACTACTACTGGAGCAGGAGTGGAGTGATTAATGTTCTAAACGAAATGCAGCGGATTTTGCTTTGGGCGACTGAAGCCTTCGAGCGGGTGCTACAGATACCTCGCCTTATCATTGCGGAAACTTAGTTGGGCTCACCCGGTCTCTCTGCCCCGATCGAAGCGAGGCAGTCTTGTATTTTGCGGCTTCTGGAGGCAATAAATGGCGGGAGTAAGCAGTGCTGGTTTAAATTGAGGCACGCAATGGCTCCAAAAACACAAAAACAGTTAAGGAGATAAAGGATCAAAAAGAACAAAGAGAGGAGAAGGAGAAAGCAGCCTCAAGTGATTCAGGCGCCCCAGCAGACAACCTGAGGGCCAAAACGCACTCCCGCAGATTTAACTGCGTTAAAGGACACCTCGAGGAATGTTGACAGCCTAAAACGTCGGGACAGCATCGGAAAAGTGAAGGAGAGGGAGAAGGAGAGGAGGGATAACCAAAGGGAGAAAGGTGCTGGGAGTAAAGAATGCGAACTCACGAAATAACAAACAGGCAGCTTTAAGGCAGCCTACCTTGCTGGAGGCTTTCTCCCCTGCAGGCGCTCTGACAACAGCGAATGTACGGCTTTCCCTCCCGCCTTCAGTTTCAGGATTAGCCGCTCGAGAGGGAAGTGGTGATGGCATCGGTTCCAGAGGCCCCGTTGGTCGAGTTACGGGAGCACAGGGGATGGTGGAAAACATTGAACCACAGATCACAGAGGCCCCACCGCAGGTTACAGAGGCTACGGAGGCAGGTAGCATATACGTGCAAGTGGCGCAGCGGCTTACAACAGAAGGGGAGTTTCAGATTCCTGCAATAACGCGTGAGTTTCCGTTGTCGGCACAAATAGTACAAACAGTACAAGCACAGCAGTTAGTGCAAGCCGAAAAATCTATCGCTGTACAACAGTCAGGGGTGGGGAATTTGGATGTGGTATCAACTCCTTGTACAGCAGCTGATAAAGAAGGCTCTGAGGATGGGGGCGATGGAGCAATGGGGGCAACAGGGACTGATCCAGAAACACAGAACACAACTGCTGTATTGATTAATGCCCTGAATGTAAGAGAGCAGGCTGCTGGGGGGGGGGGGAGTTTGGAGACACTGGATGTGTTACATAATACTGGGACTGCTCCGGAAAATGCACCTGAAATCTATGAGAATCTTATCGTCCCTGGCTCACCCAGCGATGACTGCTTTTTTCCTCCTAATGAAGGTGAGGGTGAGGAGGAAAGGGAAGAAGGGGGCTCTGAAACAGGCTCTGAAACAGGCTCAATATCGGCAGATGCTGAAAGTGATTTGGCGTCATCTCGACTAGACTCAGATATCTCAGAGGTGTCCTCAGAGGTGGAAGGGGATACAGTCCACAAACTCTCCCCCCGGCGAAAGTCAAGACATTCCATGAATAGGTTGCGAAGTAGATCGAAAGCCACTGTAAGCCTCGCCCAACCAGAGGTGGTTAAGAGACTGGATTGGGACTACTCGGCAACTTCACAGTTATAAATCCATCACAAGTGCAGTCACAGAGTCAAGGGCAGGCCTCAGGGTTCGACTTGATGTTTTCAACTCTGAAGCAGATGCAGGGCGAGGCCAGGTCTGAGAGCCGTAGAGCAAGGCAAGAAAGTAAAAAGATACAGGGGTCCCTGCGGAGAATGAATATGTTGTATGCAGTTTTAGTGGGCGGGGTTTCAGAAGTGGAGGAAAGAACTGGTAAGCTGGAGGACGAAGCTGGGAAATGGCAGGAATTTAAGCAGGATCAAGAAAAAACTATGTCAGATGTTCTCTGGAAGCTCGAAGATTTCGAGAATCGTCAAAGGAGGAACAATATAAGACTCTTGGGTGTGGTAGAAGGGAAGGAAGGGCAGGATATCCGGGCTTATGTTATTGAGCTACTCAGAGGAGCACTGCCAGAGATTGTAGGGTGGGATTGGGAAGCTGAAGTTCAGCGTGCTCATAGATTCCCTTTCGCTCAAAGAAAAGGCAACCCTACAGATAAGCCAAGGGCAATACTGATTTATGTAGGAAATTTTCTGCTAAGAGAAGAAATTATGGCAAAAGCTAAGCCACCTGCCAAATGTTGTTTCAAAGATGTAGAGTTTTTTGCAAGGCCTGATTTCTGCCACACCACAGTGGAAAGAAGATGGCGAATGAGGGAGCTCCATTCCGCAATGTAGGGTGTGAGGTGTCTTAAAGTGGTCGCCTTAAAGTGGTCAGGAATGGTCAGTTTAAGCTGTTTTACTCAGAGATCAAGGCTCAAGAATATTTGACGTGGCTAAAGGAGAATAGAGCCTAGCCTGGTACGATGGTGTCGGTAACGCAAGGAAATCGAAAGATACAATAGTAGGTGATTTGTTATCCCTGATGAGAAGGTGCCAGATTAAGGCTTAGGATTCTTCTAATAAGAATATGGTGGGGCAGCATTGTAAAGAGGGAGGAATAAGGACAGGGAGAGGAGCGGGGAGCGATCAATCCGGGGTCACAGCTGTCACACATAGGTCTGCATGGACCTATTTGCCAGTAGGGGGGGGGCACGTCAGGGTGGGATCCCAGGGGAGGGGGAGGGGAAGGGGGGAGGGTACGGGCACAGCACAGGGGCTAAACATATGAAACACATAAAAGAACAAACAGAGGTAGGCAGGAAGCAAGTTAAGAGTGCACACCCTATTCTGAATTTTCTGAGCGCAAACTCTAGGTTGAAGTGGTTAGGTCAGTCACCAGATGTACCTTAATGGGTATCCGCATCTTGACGTGGAATGTTTGTGGCTTAAACGATAGACAGAAGAGACAAAAAGTCTCCATTCTATTAAAGAAGATGAGGGTCGACTTTCTGCTTCTCCAGGAGACGCACATTATGGCAACACAAATGTATTTATTGGAGGAGTTGGGGTTTACAGTTTTAGCTTCCTCAAGACAAGGCGCTAGAAACAGGGGCGTGGCTATACTATCCAGAGGCAGGGATACTGTCAATAGGAGGCTACATGGGGTAGGTGGGCCCTTGTAGAGTGTTTAGTGGGCGGGGAATGGATTACTCTTGGCTCAGCCTACGGATCAACGGGGGATGACCCAGAGATCTTTGAATTCTTAGATGTCGAGTTAGCCACATGGGCCCCTCATATTGTTCTGGCAGGGGATTTTAATATCAATGGGGCTGATGGGTTAGGCTTGGGGATAGGATCCTGTTCTATTTATCAAGGTAGGAAAAGGAGGGTTTGTCAAGCAGCCCGTACTCTTGCAAGAAATAATGCATTAATAGATGTGTGGGATAGCTTGAAACCGGGGGAAAAGGGATATACATACTACTCAGCACCGCATAGGGTGAGTGTTGGATTAGATTATTTTTTGATCTCTAGTGCTTCTCTGTCTGCATCTGACATCGAGAGGTTACCACGTTTACTCTCCGACCATAACCCCTTAATTCTAAGTTTATCTTTGGCAACAACCAACAGCGGGGTGAGAGCATAGACTTTCGAGAGAGGACTCTTGGAAGAGGAGAATTATGTTTAGCACATGACGCAGTGGATTTAAGGATTCTTGGAGATAAATAGGGGTAGTGCAGCAGTGGGCATGGTTTGGGATAGCTTCAAGGCGGGAGTGCGGGCGGAAACCCTGAGTTACAGTGTTAATAAGTGAAAGCAAGAACAGTTGAGAAACTTGGTATTAAACAACACACTGCTACAAGCGGAGGGTGAGTTGAGTGAGTGTGCTGCAGCAGGTAGATCTTTGGAGCAAAATTAGCAAAGGCAAAAATGGACGCAGAAGAGGACATAGCAGTTAAAGCTGCGAAGATATACAAGGCAAACAGAGAAAAATGTCACGAGGCTAGTGAAACGGTGGGGCGCACATTAGCGGCATGGGCCAGACAAAAAGCTGCGATAGGGGAGGTAAGGGAAATTAAGGATGGATCAGGGAACTTAATCACGGATACCCAGGGGGTCAGGGAAGTATTTAGGCAATTTTATTCAGATTTATATGATGAACAGCAAGGGAAGGATCTGGCGGCAATAGCTGTATATTTACAGAATATCCCCCTGGTGACCTTAGGCGAGCATGAGCGACAGAAGTTGGATACCCCTCTAGAACCAGAGGAGATAAAAGAGGCTATGATGAGTCTCCCATCTGGAAAGGCAGCGGGATCAGACCAAATGCCACTAGAATTTTTTAAGGTATTTTGGGACGTACTGGGCAAAGATTTAATAAACACAATACAACAAGCATAGATGGGGGCATCTATACCAGGCTCATGGGCCAGGGCAGATATAGTTATCATACTAAAGAAGGGGAAACCACCTAATGAACCAGGCTCGTACAGACCAATAACGCTAATGAATGCCGATACAAAGATTTATTCAAAGATGCTGGCAATAAGATTTGCAAGGGTCATAGGTACATTAGTCAGTATAAATCAACACTGCTTCATACCAGGGAGGGGAACTACTCACCATACACGGAAGCTGATAACTTTATTTGACACCATGGAAGTCACAGGGGGCCCGATGGCGGCATTGCTTTTAGATGCTGAAAAAGCATTTGATCAGGTCTCCTGGGACTATCTATGGTTTGTTTTAACTAGGGCAGGGTTTGGGGAGGGTTTCGTTAAGGCGATAAGAGCACTCTATAGAGCCCCGGTAGCAGCTATTAGGGTAAATGCAGGAGTAACTTTGCCAGTGCAAATCAAGCGGGGAACAAGGCAGGGATGCCCGTGCTACCCCTTGTTGTTCGCCATGTATCTGGACCCTTTGATTCGTAGAATGGCAATGAATGAGAACATCGCTCCATTAATCACACATAGGGGGAGTGTAAGATACTCGCATATGCTGATGATGTGGCAGTCCTTACACCAAACCCCAAGGAGGCTATAACATATGTGGAATTGGAGGCACAGAACTTTGGCAGTCTGTCAGGCTATTCCCTAAACACTACCAAGACACAAATTATTAAAAATAAAAAGGTGGTGTGCCAGGATCATCGGGAGGTGCAATCGGGCACATACTTAGGGATTACAATCACTTCAGATCTAGATAACTTGGTAGAATTAAATATAACCCCTATAATTGCTAAAGTGAAAAGGGATTGAGACAGGCTACATTACCTGCATTTATCCATAGTAGGTCGAACTAATATTATAAAAATGATGGTTTTGCCAACATTTTTGTATATATTTAGGGCAATCCTGTTGTTCTTCAAAAATAGTTGGTTTAAGAATTTAGAATCTATGATCAACAGATTTATTTGGTCTAAAGGAAAACCTAGAAGGGCATTACGATTTATGGCACTTCCAAGAGATAGGGGTGGCTGGGCACTACCAGATCTAAAACTATACTATTGGGCGGCTGCCCTGCAGTATATGGTGGGCCTGATAGGTGGCGCGGAGGCAGAAGGGGAGGATGATTTAGGAACTATAGCAATATACGCTCTGTCGCTGGGAGGAGAGGTGGAAAATGTGCTATTGAAGCAGAGTGATTTGAGCTATTTCAAGAGAACACGCTTTAAAATGATTATAGCAGCACATAATATTTGGAAGGCTTTTTGCAAGAGATATGGGATAGGGAAGTATAACAGATACACGAGAATGATCAGTAATCCAGCATTCCCACAAGATATTTTTTTGGATGCAGTTTTCAAAGAGTGGGGCAGAAAGGGAATTTTGAAGATTGGAGATGTTATGGATACGCAGGGATTGATGCAAGTTTCTGAAATTCAGTTAAAATATAGAGTCGATCCAAGACAGTTCTTTAAATACCTGCAAGTAAGAAGCTTTTTAGCAAATAAAACAGGTGGGCCCGCGGGATTCGCTAAAAATTCAATAATGGAGGTGGCACAGGGAGGGGTAAATTGTACAATCAAGAGGTTCTATTGCGAATTAATAGAAACTAAGCAGGACGATTTGGAGAAATGGGGGGACACCTGGGCAAACAAATTAGGGGCAGAAAAAGGTTGCTTTAAAATTTCACTAGAGATGGGCCATAATATTTTGTGCTTTGCAGGTTTCCAGGCGCAACATTATAAAACATTATACCGGCTGTACTATACTCCGGCAAAAACAGCGCAATGGGGGGGCTTAACGGGTATTAATTGCCCAAGATGTGGAAGTCTGCAGGCTGATAGTGTGCACGTATTTGCAACATGTCCGCACATGGGCACTCTACTGAAGGGGATTGAGACATTTGTACAAAGGGCATTAGGAATACCGATTACCCTAACGCCTTCAATAATAATGCTGGGTGTGAATGCGGACGGCAGTCAGACGGAAAGCGGGCACTTTGTTTTTGTGGCTATGGCAGTATTGAGATTATGTATTGCTACAGTATGGTTAGACCCAATGGCACCGACATATCAGCAGTGGTTAGCAAGAATACTCAGGATATATAATTTGGAAAAGGCAATATAAGCAAGAAAAGGAAAGAATGGGAGGAAGCTGGGACTAAAAATCTGGGAACCGATAACTAGATGGAAGGACGAGAATAATGATGATGTTTAGTCTTTTTTATTCCTAATATACGGTGTGAGAACATGTACTTGAATTACAGTAGGTAAAATGTGAATGCACACTGAGATGTATCATATATTGTTTGGTTTTGTTTTACTTTTTATTTGATTTAATTGATGATGTACTGTGCTTTATACCCATAAATGGGGAAAAAAGGGTTAATAAAAAAAATAAAAAAAAGAAAAAACAAATCTTATGTGTTAATATAACAACTTGCCTGGATCAAAGGGTAGTAAATGAAGTGACTTATTTAGGGATCAAACTCCGGGCCTGCTTAACTGCATTGGTAGAGGTCAATTGGTTATCTCTTTTAAGTGATGTAAAGAAGCAATTGGATAGATGCGAATTTTTACACCTATCCATGGTAGGGCGTAGTAACATCTTAAAAATGCTAGTCTTACCTAAAAACTCTTTATTTTCTGAGAGCCGTTCCACTTGAGATATCTCGAGCTAACATTGCACTGTTACACTCTGTATGTGCTAGATTTGTGTGGGCACAAGGGAAATTGCGAAGAGCTATGCGATTTATGATTTTATCGCGCGAACAAGGTGGTTGGGCCATCCCTGATATTACCCTATATTACTTTGTATGTATTCTACAGCAAATGAATATTTTGCTAACAGGGACAGAATCGTGTAGTGTAGCTGAAGCTCCTTCTATCTTTCAAATGTTATTGGGCAGTGAAGCAAAAAATCGCTTGTTTATCAAACTGGACATGAATTATTACAAGAGGACCCGGTTTAAGGTGTTGATAATAGCTTTCAAAAAAGTGTGGAGGTCTGTAAAAAAATATTATAGCCTTGGGAAAATATCCGGGTTTACGCCCCTAACTGCTATGGTTCTTATCCCATCGATATTTTGGGACCGAATAATAGATAATTGGTGTATTAAAGGGGTTCAAACAATAGGTGATTTATACTGTAACCGGGACATGATGTCTTTTGAAATGCTAGTGGAGAAATTTCAAATCCGCCGCTCTGACTTCTTCAAATATCTTCAAATCTGTGATTATCTGGGTAAACATCACTGGAATACAGATCAAAATCCAGTTATTGAAGCTCTGGGGAAGAATTTGCGTATTGGTCATGTGTATTTGTTATTATTAAACACTATGGGTAATGATTTAGAAATCCAAAATTTAAAATGGGACAGTCAGCTTGGCCGTGTGGGGACTCGGATTGAAACCTCTATTGACATGGCAGAAAGAATGTTTATGGCAGCAAATCCACATGCACAACACTACAAAACTATTTTTGATTTATATTATACTCCTGCCAAAATGCTTAGATGGGGGGGGGTCCAATGACCGAAGATGTTTTCGCTGCGGGTCCGATGAGGCCGATATATTACATATCTTTTATTCATGCACACACTTAAACAGCTTATTTTGGCATATAGAGACATTTTTGGAGGAAATATTGGGTGGAACGGTACGACTGTCTAATGCTCAGGTATTATTGGGGATAGATGAAGGAATTGAGAGGGACTCAGTGATGTATAAACACAGGTACCTGATATTCATGGTAACTTCTGTGATTAGACTTTGTATTGCCTCAATGTGGCTACAGAAAGATGTACCATCTTTTGAGTTGTGGAGGGCTAGATTTCTAGCATCCTTTAATATTGAATACTCTTTATATGCACTCAAGGGCAAAAGAAAACAGAAACTTGGCCTCGAAATATGGGGACCAGTGGTGTCTTATATGGGCTTATAAATTCCCGGGTATTCTGTTGTTTTTGCTCTTCCTTGTTCTTTTGTTTTTCTGTTTATATTCTGTATTTATTAATGAAATGTTGTACCATTGACTGATGCTTTATTTCTTTCTTCTCATGTGATTTTGTCTCTGTCTGTACAATCATGGAAAAAAAGGATTTTGGCAGCATTCTCAGAAAGCCCTGAGAAGATTTGTTTTTGATCTCTACTGATGAAGATAAAATCCATAAACACATGTCTAGAGATTAACAGAGCTACCTGCACCAACTCTGGTGAAATACTACAGCTAATATTCAAGTAAACACTAATTGTGAACTGCATTCACCGTAGTAAAGCATAGAGGCTAGCTGTGCCAGAATATAGGGCAGTGTGCTCCCATCCCCTTTCTGTTCAAAGAGGCTCCCTAGAGCCAATGATCTGACAAGCACCTGTGTGCCTGTGAGAGGTGCTGAGACCTGTGAGGACTGTGGCAGCATTCTCAGCAACTCCTGATATATTTAGTTTTTGATCTCTACGGATGAAGGATACAATCCAGAAACATGTGTCTAAAGAGGAACAGCACTACTCGCACTAGACCTGGTGTAAAACCTCTACTAATATTCAAGTAAGAGTTAATTGTGAACTGCATTTACCGTAATGCAAAGGGGCGAACTGTGTTGGGATGTGAGGCAGTGTGATCCCATCCTTCTTCGAAACAAAGTGGGATGGTGCTGATCTTAAAATCAGATAGCCATTATAGCCCATGACCTCTCAAAAAGAGCGGAGGACTAGCCTGTATTCATCGATCCAACATTACCATCTCAAAGTTTCACTCCGAATCCATGGACTCCTGTGAATACCTTGGGATCTCTCTCAAATCTTCAGATAACCACTCTCACAAGCTACATATCCTCTACCATCCCCCAGGCAAGAACGCAGTATTTACAGACCAACTTATGGAAATCATCACAAGAAACTCTAACCCTCTCTCCAACGACATATTCCTTGGCGACTTCAATCTCCATTGGGAAAATCCCCTTGACAAACAGGTCCACGCCCTCAAAACCTTCCTAGGAGATCACTCCTTGATCCAAGCTCTCTCAAAGCCCACTCATGCTAAAGGTGCTACTCTTGACTAACTCATCTCTAAACAAAACTCTATCCAGATCACCCCTTGTGATTGGTCTGACCATCACATCATCGCCTTCAGTATTTCCTCCGCTACCAAGAAAACCTTCCTGCTACAAAACAAACATAAACAATAGATAAGAAACACAAATGAACTCCACTGGAACACCCTGGACTCCCACTGTGAGAAAGTTCTCATTCCCCCCCAACAACATGTCTAACGTCAGTGACCTCACCGACCACTACAACTCCACGATGACCAAGATCTTTAACCAAGCTGCCCCACCTAAGCTCAAACGAATTCCAGGCAAAGATAAAAACCCTTGGTTTAACGGAGCCCTAAATGAAGAAAGACGTAAACTTAAATCATCAGAATGGAAATTGTGACAGCATCACTCCCCTCTCCATCTCCAATTACTTCAGCAAGCTAGAAACTCCTGTATTTTTCAATTAAAAAAAGACATCTTTAGATCAGAAATAGACAATGCCAAGAACAGACCAAAGAAACTCTTTGACATTCTAAAACAACAATCTGACAAATTGGCTAAATCCTCTCTCTTGACCGCAAAATCACAGCTTAGCAGTGAAGAATTTTCCTGCTTTTTCACAGCAAAAACAAACTCCCTCTAACTCGAGTTTACCATGCCCGCAGTGAACTCAACCACCCCAAAGTACTCTAAAGCTGAAATCCCTGAACAACCCGAGTTACTTTTGCAAAAAAATAACTCTCACTGGTCCACTTTCAAACTTCACGATCTTAATGACATCACCAAAACATTAGCAACCACCAAACTCAACAACCATTCCAATGACCCAGTCCCTTCAAATTGCCTTCCCCACATGTACCAAGTCATCTCCCATCTCTGGACCAAAATCATCAACGCCTCGCTAGCGCAAGGGCACATACTGGGCTGCCTAAAAACAGCCCAAGTCACCCCTATACTAAAGAAACCGACAGTGAACTCCTCCGACCCCAACAATGTCTGACCCATAACTAACATTCCAATGCTAGCCAAGGTCCTGGGAAAATGTGTTCCACAACAACTGAACCAAGACATCATGCACTTCAACCTTCTGAACACCCACCAATCAGGTTTCAGACCCAGCCATAGCACAGAAAGAGCCATTCTACATGTAGTCGACAACGCCCTCCTTGCTCTTGACTGCAACAAAACCTGTCTTCTAGTCCTGCTTGACCTCTCCTCAGCCTTCAACACAGTCAATCATGACAACATTCTGAAAAGACTGGAAAATAGAATGGGGTTATCTGGCTCAGTCTTTCAATGGTTCAAATCCTTTCTGGAAAACAAAACACAATCTTTCATGGTGAACAAAAATCTTTCTCGCTCCTCACCAAACCCTCTGGGTGTACCACAAGGCTATACCCTATCCCCTCCCCTATTCAACCTATATGTCGAACTGCTAACTGAACTATTACAACAGGCAAACATAGCATACCACATGTACTCGGACGACACTCAACTCTACATCAAGATTTCCTCCATTGAAGACATAATATCGATGAACATGACACTAGAAAAGACCGTCCACTGGCTGACAACCAACTTCCTCAAGCTAAACTCACAAAAAATGAGTTTCTTCTAATCTCCCCCCTAATAGCTCTCAGAAGACAAAGGAATGGTCCAAGCTGATCACTGCACTTAACTGCACGCCAACTCTGGTGGACTCCACCAAATCACTTGGAATTACTCTAGATAAGAACCTTAACATGCAAACACACATAAACCTGTTAGCTAAAAACGCACGCTTTCACCTCAGTTATCTCAGGAAGATGAAACCTTTCATCGATAACCAGGACCTCAAAACTGCAGTTCAGTCCTTAGACATTTCAAGGCTGGAGTACGGATGCACCACCCTCACGAGACTTCCCACAATCTCAACCGCCACATTAAAAGCCTGTCTCCTAACAGGATCCAGGAAATTTGAACACATATCGCCACACCTGAAAGCGCTCAACTGGCTTCCTTTTGAAACTCGAATCCACCAAAAAATGGCATGCATCACTCACAAAGCGCTTCACCACAATACTCCCCAGTACCTATCCCAAAAACTGACCTTATCTGGAGGAATCGGACATTCAAGGAGTGCTGATAATCTACTCCTGAAACCCTCCCGCTTTAGAATGAAAAAAAACTCTGACAGAGCATTCTCCAGAGCAGCACCAAGAATATGGAACTCGCTTCCCTCCTACATCAGAAAAATCTCCTCTACTCTTCTGTTAAAAAAAGAAGCAAAACCATTCCTTATGTGCAAATTCCTCCTGTAAACTATCACATGGACCATTCCAGATGCATACCCTAAACTTGCCCCTTCTATCCCTCGAAAGACACCTTCGCTGCTCTTGACCTGTTGCTTAGAAATACTCTCATGCCTGGGACCTTACAAACTTTGTAAAATAAGTTGATCTTATGTATGCTATTCTTTTTGCTAATTGTTTTATTCGTATTGTGCCCTCAGTGTAAAGCATTCTGATACCCTTCCCTGGGTCCGGTCCGTGCTGTAGAAAACTCTAAAAATAAATAAATAAATAAATATGTAGGACTTCAGGAATTGGATGTTGGATCCCCACGTTTTCTTGATGATGGTTAGACTCATTGATGACCTAAAAGTGAACCTCTTTCTTCCCATCCCAAAACGCAGGTAGATCATGTAGTGAGATGGCATCCAAATCCTATAACACAGTTGAGCAACACTTTAATCCTGGACTAGGACCTCTTGAGGATTAAGTCTCCCTTCCATTCTCAAAGATTCTATGCATAATGGTCCATGTTTGCGGCACCCTAACTGGCCTGGTCTTGGAACCCTTTCCTGGTCCTCTATAGCATAGTACACAGTCCTCCAATAGACACTGAATGCCTGATGCCACCTATCTGACCATCCCGTGTAACCCTCCAACGAGTCCCCATGGCATATCCCTCAGTGAAGGCACATATACCCTGAGAATCCTGGCAATAGAACTAACTGTACCACAAGCCCCTCGGACAACCAGCAACCAATTAACCAAATGAAAGCCTGTGTACTGTCAAGGTATTGTGATTTTCAATCTGCTGGGGGAAAGTGGAATCTGATTTCTTAGCTGAGACACTAAAATAGAAAAGGCTCCTATGCAATTCTTTTTGATTTGGGAAGTCCTCAAGAGACACTTGACTGAAGGGATTTAACCAAAAGACCCAATGTAGCATGATGTGTCCAACCTTTAAATAGAGCAGTTGAGCAAGAAAGAGCCAGTGCAAGCTCAATGTGCTTTTGATAAATGGTCACATTTCCACAGGCCAACAACCAGCCTCATTTCCATGTTCTGGACCATCTGTAGATTCCATTCAACCATCCTGGAAGGACCAGGTAACATTTGTAAATACAATCTACTCTTAAATGATACTTGCTAATAGAACTGTAGCCTTAAACCTAATGGGATGGTGCATCTATCACAAGTAGACTGTGCTACATATTAAATTCCAAACTATAACAACTTAAACTTGAAACATGCCATGATGCCTGAAAAAGCACATTGATGACTAACATTGTCCTTAGTGTGAAATTTGTTATAGGACTTGATTAATTTAGAATTATTAACTATAAAGAATATTAGTGTATTGATGGGATAGTCTATTAATGGTTAAATTACTACATTAATGGGATTGTATATCTATGACTGGTTTTCTTAGCATGAATTGGTCAAGTTAAAAAATATTAAATGGTATCAAAGTATAACTTCGAAAAGCACATAGGCAACAAAAATAATACGACTAACATTACCAGGTAAAAAGTACTAAGGATGGGGGATTTATTTGCTTGATGCAGCATGGAAGGGTCTTAGAAAAGAATTAAAACATTATGGGAAGTTGAAAAATGATACTGGTGATATAATTGTAAGCTCAAAAATCATAGATAGTGATTGATGTGCATTAATACCATTGGTGTGTGGTTAGCAAGCGAATAAATATACTGTAAGAAGATGGGGAATCTCTCTTGTGAGATGACAGGAAAGCAGAATGAACTACACAAAATATTAAAGTGTTAAAATAAAAAAAGTTCAAGTTCTTGATAAAGAAGAACTGATCCGTGTGAAATCTCTACACTACATATATGGCATATGTCATGAATTAGACTAACGTTATAGTCAAAAGTACTACAGAAAAAACAGGGGCAGATTTACAAGCCCTTTGTGACACTTTAGCGCTGCAGTTGCATCACTCAACTGCTTCGTCAACAATGTACCCATGGCATAGTCTGTGCTAACAGGCAAAATGGGAAATTGGGTGGTTGAGTAGCTATCATATATAAATATAAAACAAGGTGGGAGTTGGTAGCCTCTAACTTTTATCAGTAAGATTCCATTGAGGGTCTATCTTTTTGTATCAGACTATCGGCGTCCTCTTCCTGCTCTGGTCTGCTACTTTATATACCTCCCAACTCTTGCCTTAATCAAATCCCCATCCTGGCTGATTACATCACCCAGGCTAGTATACGTTATCCCAATTTTATTATACTAGGGGATTTGAATTTGCATGTGGATAATCTCATCTGTCCGCATAGCTCCAACTTTATCTCCACACTGGCGGGTTGTAATCTGCTACAACTTGTATTCCACCCTACCCTCAAGGCAGGCAATATTCTTGACTTGATTTGTACAAATCTACCTGAGATCATTGTTCACTTGCAGCTACCTGTAGCATGGTCAGATCACTTTTTGATCCCTTTCTATTTCAGCTGATCAGCACTGGTAGAGTCACGTCCATTCCTAAAGAGTACAGTAGGAATTGGAGGAGAGTTACTTCGGAGTACCTTAGTATTTAATTTTTTCCTTCCAAACAGTAGTTACATAGCATGAAGAAAACATTGCAATTACCATATATTAGCTTTACATATCACATGGGAGTACAATCTGTACCATATACATATAATTTATCACTTTTTCAGCTCCATGTTTTGGCAGACGATAACCTGATGCACAAGAATATCTTCACCCCCACTAGGTCCGCTTCTTTGCACCATATATTGTGTCTGTTACATGTATGTTACGCCTATCATGTTTGTATGGTAAAGTGTGATCGTATAGGTCAGTATTTAGGTTTTGTTTTTTTTTCAATTTATATAGCGCGTTATAACCCAGGGGTCTCTAAGCGCTTTGTCTGGATCAAAACATCAAGTACCGTGGAGGACAAACTGTTCATAAAAACTTACAAATCACCCCATGCTTGCTGGAAAAGCCCTGTTTTTAGTTTTTTTCGGAAGGACAACAAATTAGTCTCCTTCCGCAATTCCATTGGCAGCTTATTCCAGGCTGCTGGGAGTAAATAGGAAAAGGCACGACCACCCACTGTGGCTAATCTACAGCGTGGTTGAGTAAGGAGGGAAGCGTCAGCAGATCGAAGCATCCTAGCTGGACTATAGGGAATTAGGCGAGATTTCATATAGGTTGGTGCCTTAACCGTACAGGGCTTTGTGAACAATGCACATCCCTTTGAACATTACCCTTTGCTTAACCGGCAACCAGTGCAGTTCTTGCATAAGTGGGATGCATGGGTATTCCTTGGCTTTTTAAAAATGAGCCTAGCAGCGTAATTCATGACAACCTGCATCTTCTTCAGGAGTTTTTGCGGCAGCCCTATGTATAGGGAGTTGCCATAATCTAACCTAGCCAGGATCGTGGCGGAGACCGCTCGCCTCAGAGTGGAAAAGGACAACAGAGGTGAGACTTTCCTAAGTTGTTGAAGGAGTCCGACACAGGTCCCCACCACCGTCCTAACTTGTTTCTGCATAGACAGCTTACCATCCACCTGGATGCCTAAGCTCTTGACCACAGCTGCTGGTTCCGGAGATGACCCTAGTTCTCTTGGCCAGAAATGCTCATTCCATGGGTTCCCTGCGATGGTAATTGGCAGTACCTCGGTCTTGTCCGGATTGATTTTTAAGGAATTTCTGGACATCCAATTGGCTGTGTACTTCAAGATGTTTTGCAGTCTTACGAGAGCACCCGGACCATCATCTAGTTGGATCACTATCTGGGTGTCATCCGCATAGTTGTACACCTGGCAGTCCATCTGGTTGAGCAGTCTAATCAGGGGTTGTAAGTAGATGTTAAAAAGGAGGGGCGACAGGGCAGACCCTTGTGGCACTCCGCAGGTGATCGATGTAGTGGTGGAAAGAAGGTCACCAAGCTGTACTCTCTGTGACCTCCCTTGAAGGAAGGAGGAGAGCCAGGCGTGTGCCATGCCCAAAATGCCGAAATCCATCATCCGCGACAATAGTTGTTTATGACAGACGGTATCCAATGCCGCGGAGAGGTCTAACAGCGCCAGGGCACTTGGAGTTTTCTTATCTGCCCTGTTCCTCAATTCATCCAGAATAGACAACATAACGAGTTCCGTGCTGTGATTCGCACGGAACCCAGCTTGGTTTGGCTCAAATAAGTTGTTACTTTCCAGATGTTCCGACAGGATGGACCAGTATTGGACGAGTGGTTCCCAGAAATCTCTGGGCCTCGAGGCTTGTGGAATGTCTTCTGTGTAGGTCTCTAACATTGCCTTGCAGTAGGTCATATCTGCAATCCAGTCTTTAAGTCTAGGAGGTCTCTTGCTTCCCCTTCTTATCGCTATGGGTCTCTTAGTAAGCAATAGTGCGACTGGCAAGAATTTCCTGCGTCTGGCATGTTTAAGTTTCCTGACTCCTAAAATGCACACCAAGGGAGTATTAGGGATCTGTTCTGATAACATCTCAGAGAGTGTGTTAGTGAGGTCACTCCAGTATATCTGTGATGCAGTACAATAAGTACAGGCCTCAACATGCATTGCTGGAGTTGCTTCATGCTTGTGACACTTCTCCAGCAATGCGTGACTTTTGGGCAAACTGACGCAGCTGTCAATCCTTGCGCCATAGTGCACCGTATTGAGAAATATGGTGCATCCATGGTATCGCTGGCAGGCGCAGGGAAACTGACGCATCTCTACAGATGCGTCAGTTTCTTGTAAATCTGCCCCCCAAAGATTCTCGTTCGTCGTAACTTTACATTAAAGAAAAAGTGTTTTTGTTTGTATCTACTATCATGTCCTAACATGGGATGGAGGAAGAAATCAGGAAGATAAAAGAAGCAATCCACCACGAACAATCGGTATTGTGTGAGAATCTCCGTGGACCATTAACGCTAGGGATGTCCTTTTCATTTATTGTAGGCTTCAAGAGACTAAATATAACCAGATGGATATCGATAACCTTTATTTTACATAAACACACATATTAAAAGTATATTGCTCAATGTTTGCAAACCACTAGCTTTAAATGATGGCATACAATAAAACAGGTTAAAGAAAAACGTTTTTATTGCATAGAAGTTAAAAAAGCTATGGGCCAAATGTTATGTTTGCATCACAAAAATAATGCAAACCTGCCCAAAATGTTTTTTTTTATTTATTTACTTTCCGGCTGCTCTAGAAAGTTGTCTAAAAATGACACAAAGCGGTTACTTTATATCAAGAGGGCGTTCCATGGTCGATACATGGGCATTCCCAGGCAACCATGTATTGTACACAGACTTTCCCATGCAGCCAACCACTGATGTTTTTTTAAGTAAACCCCAATCTATTAACAATATTAGACATGGTTTTGTACCAAAACAATAACACCACTAACAAGCAGGCATTAAAAAGGGGAAATACTTTTATTTCTCTTAATTTTTCCCAATTTGCATGTGTTCTGCACTTTCCAGCACACATCCAAAGTGGGAAAAGCTTCAAAGTTTGTTCAGGCGTAGTATTTTTGATTGAATGAGGATCCCGCCAGAACAAGTCCCTATAAATTGTACACCCCTGGTGCCACATTGATACTTGTCCCCAAGATGCATTTTGTGAGGAGGACAAGGCATGCTGTGTCCAGAATCAGGCAAACTGTATCATAACCTGCATGACTGAAATGTTTTACTTTGGGAATGCCCTGTCACTTCTCGGCTATGAGCTGCTTGTCAATGACCAACAACTTTGAACATAAGCTGGAGCCCCATTCCACTTTAGGAAAATCTATAGCAACTCAGAACGGTATGAACCATATTTTAAAATTGCTTGCATGTTGAGAGTTGTGATGACCGTTTCCGAAAGGCCAGAACTAGGTCTGATGCCCTGGAAAAGATTAGCTTTCCTGCTGAACTTGCTTGAAAGACCTCACATACCTCAAGTTCAGAACTGCAGGCAGACTGAGAACGCCAAGAAGCTTGCTCCCTTTCACTCTCTCACCAGAGGTCCGAGAAACAATGATTGACAAAGAGAATCTGATTCTTATTCCCAGCAAGTGGGATAATTTTTATTCTGTATTGCTACATTTCCTGGTGAAAGGCACCACAAATCTGTATACTTGCCTAAACAGCAGGACGTGGTGCCCAACAATGTTCTGTCCCAACCATGCTACCGTGTGAGCACAAGTTGCTGAGAGGACCCATTGAGAGGAAGTCCGATCTCCAGTCTCCTTACAGAGCCGAACGACCTCCTGTTAAGTTATAGTCACCATTTCATCTATAACTTGCAAGTGTGCGAACAGGCGCACTAAAGAAGAAGGGTAAATGCACTACTTACCTATGCACGTTACCACAATGTGCTTTCCATTGGTCGTGAGCTGAAACATGTCGACCAGCTACCAGTACCTCTTCTATCACAGCATCACCACTTTGTTTTTACCTGTACCCCATCCTCGACACAATAAAATCAAGATCGACAGATGGAGGTAATTTTAATGCCACTGCACTCTCACCCTCACTTTCGCTAATCACTACTGTAAATATCAGTCGTTCTTCCTCCAAGTGGAGGAAAGCATACCCAAGACCCTATGATGATGCTTTTCAAGTAACCTAACAAGCGGAGAAACAAGATATACCACACACATGATTATTTCGTGAATGAGGGTTTTTAAGGCGACAAGAACCCCCGACACAGGTAACATTCAGGACAAGTGATTCATTCCCCTTTACTTACATCTCTAGTGGCCGGAAGCCGAATGATTCGCAGCTTCTCTCTCCCTCATCTCTGATTACAAGAAGATTATTGTCATTTTGTTCATTAAATTATATTCTGCTTTTATAAATTGGATTGGGACTTTTATTTTGTTTTGTTTTTGACTTAAATTCTTCACCCCTTTTCTTAAGATTAGACTGTCTTCTCTAAATACAGAAACCTTTACTGGACCTAACAAGATATTAATGATATTTCCCGTGGTGGATTCCCATCCAGCTCAACTAATATTCCACTTTCCCACACATACATAAATACCTTCTGTGTTTTAAGAAAGCTGGAGCACCAAGGGCAGTGCCTAAGATCAGAAACTAGGCAGGGAGGGTGCAGAGAAAAAAACTCCTATTTTTGAAACTTTTAACTTCAGACCATCATAGACCATCCAGCTACTGACTAGGTTAATGCTGTATACTACGGCTCAAAAAACATTTCTCACTCATTCACAAAGGACACATGCAGTAGGCATCTACAAATCTCATTCTTTGCCTCAACTACAGCACAACACACATGAGTTCCCTTATAAATAAATGAACCACTACTTACTAAAACAAATGCCCTCAAGTATTTGACAACCCAAAACACCAGTTACCTTTATTAATGCACGACTATAGTGACAGAGAAATGAAAAGATGGCGTCTTTCTCTTGCTCTGAACAGAATGTGAAATAATACCAATCAAAGAAATTGCACTAAAATTGTCCTTAGATTATTGTGAAATAATCCACAACACATTGAAGGTGTAAAACCATGTCCAAATATCCATTGGATCATCCTGCAGAAGTATAAGTGAATTCCGCTTGTTATAATACCCTTATTCTTAATTAGTTACTGTGAGAAAGCCATAGTCATCACATTTTAGTATATTACACCTGTGCATATTCTTCGGAGGTAGCTTTTAACGACAGTGTCCAATAATCAAAGAACCAGCATTGTTCACTTCAAGATTTATTCATCCAAATCAAGGTGAATCCAATATTAGCTTCCTCTTTTACATATATTTCTTCAAAGTCAAACCTAAGCATCATTCGTATGACTATGGTATCTTGTTTTATGGGATGTAAATATAAATATAAAATGACAGCCAGTTGTTGTATCTCCCTTACACCCCCTTGTGTGCTGCAAGAGCAACGCAACTCATTGATAAATATGCCCCTCAATACTTTATCTAGATTTTGCGTCACTATTGTACCACATTTGCGCAAGTGCAAAGACTTGTTAAGTTTCCCCTAACCAGTTTTGTGTCTGGTATCGCACAACTGGACTTTTAATTAAAAAAAATGCAAGAGGCTTGTAATTTTTCTTTTAAAAATATTTGGAATAATTCATGTTTTGCAGGGGCCTTTTTTCATTATGTATTTGGGTGTCATGCATAGTATTTTCACTTGTATTTAACACGATGCGGTTGCAAAATTTCTAACCATATACGTCTACTTAAGCACACAAATTTAAACAGAATTTTTTTACTTACGTTCTAATGACAACTATCAAACTGTAGCCAAATATGCCAACTCCAACCAAAAAATATGCTAATGGCATCCTGAACTGCAGCCATCCAATGGTCCTTTGATTATTGTAGTATCCATAAAACAGTGCTGAATATTTTACATAACCCTGAAAGGAGAAAGAGAGAACATTAGCATGATATTATTCAGTGTCTACTAATTGGATCATAACTACGCCGTGACCTAAATCTTGGGGCCAATGAAGCTCATACAGTACTGTGGTAAATTAAGGGGTTCTCCCTCCATACATAATAAGTACTTTGGCCCACATGCATCATTGTTACATTTTGCACTTCCTAATTTGCGAAAAATAAGGAATCGCAAATTAAGAAGTGCAAAATGCTATGCATCATTGTTTTCGGTATTCATTTGGGATTCGGTAAAAATCGCAATTTTTACCGAATCCCAAATGAATACCGAATTCTTAAGTGCATTTTCGCAATTCCTATTGATTCCTATGGGCCAAAAGGCCCATAGGAGTCAATGGGAAGGCATCAGCAAATTGCGAGTGGCACTTTGAAAATTTCATGGGTGCAGGGGGGGGTCCAAAGGACCCCCCCATGCACCCCTGAAATGTATTTTTCGCATCATGTTTCACACACACATGTCCTAAGGACATATGTGTGTGAAACATGAATGTAGAAAAAAAAACATTTGCAGCATTTTAAACACTTTTTCCAAATTTACCGAGTGGTTCAACCACTCGGTAAATTTGGCACCCTAATTGCGACTTTGCACTTGTGAAAGTAATGATGCATTGCTTTTAAGAAATCGCACATCTGCGACTTCTTAAAAGCACCCGCAATTTTAGAACTCGCAACAATGTTACGAATTCTAAAATTGCTTCATGCATCCCAAAAAGCACTTTTGCATTCGCAAACGGCCGATTTTAAGTAATCGCACCGTTTGCGACTACAAAAATGCTTGATGCATGTGGGCCTTTGACCCTTACCGCTAGATGTGGTACTTCTACTAATTTATGCCTTTTCACCTATAAATGAGGAACAACTTAAGTTACTGTGCGTTTTTGTGATATCCTGCCACGTTTACTCCGTGCTGTGATATGCACGGTGCCACATTTGCAATTCGGTATCAGGACTTTATTCTACATCCATGATCATTATCTATCCTGAGGTAACACTGATATCACATGTTTGTATAATTAACATATACATCTGTGAGGGCCTAAGCTTATAGAAGCAAACCTTTCTGTGAAGGTACATGCTAGTTTAAACCGTGTTTAAGAGGAGCTGTTTTTCAGACAATACACCCCCCCAACCAACTGCACTTGCAAGGAAAAGAAGGGAAGCTGGGACATCAGAGAGAGAGGACAGAATGCTCACAATTATTGGTTAAAGAGCAGAGTTTGAGACCTTCCCTGAAAGTAGCTAAATCTGTCACCGCTCTCAGTGAAGCGGGCAGCGCATTCCATGCTTGAGCTCCGAGGAATCCAAACGAAGAGCCCCCAGCCCGGACACAAGAAATTCCAGGGACCGTGACTAGGTTCATTGAGGAGGATCTCAAAGTTCTGGAAGGAACGTAGTGTGCGATCCTTCTGCAAAGGTACTTAGCCCCCATTCCATGCAAAGCTTTAAAGAATAGCACCATAGCTTTAAATCTGACTCTATTCTTTACCGGGAGCCAATGGAGCTGTCTGAAAAGGAGGGATATATGAGTCCTAGCTTTCAGACTGAAAATGTCTCAAGCGTTGGCATTTTGTGCCACCTACAGACACTTGAGAAGATATTCAGGAATACCAAGATAGAGTACATTCACATAGTTCAGTCTTGAAGTGATCAGTGCCTGTACCACAGATCTTCTGTAATCTAAAGTCAGGAGTGGAAGGAACTTCCTCAGCATCCTGAGGAGGCTAAAGCACGTTCCCACCTTAGATTGGACTTGGACTTCCATAGATAAGCGGTTATCTGTCAAAACGCCCAAATTCTTTATTTTTTGTTGTGCAGCCAGTGGTGGCGACACATCTTCTGGCCACCAGTGCTTCCAATCGACTAGCGGTTGGGTGCCAAAAAAGATAATTTCCAACTTTTCCTGATTGCATTTAAGCTGGTTCGATCTTAACCATACAAACCCTTTTGAGAAGCAAATTCTAATCTTGTATCCTCGAAACTCTTCCCTTTATCACAGATGAAAAGGAGCTGAGTATCGTCAGCATATGTAAAACTTTTTGCTCCGTATGTCTCCGCTAAGACAGCTAAAGGAGACATGTAGAGATTGAATAATGTTGGTTTCAAAATGGAGCCCTGAGGGATCCCCACCTCGAGTCTCAAGAGTCCAGCAGCAAAATGAGGAATCCAAACCTCCTGAACCCTGTCCTTCAGATAGTAGGCAAGCCACTTTAAAACTGAGCCTTCGATACAAAGAGCCTGGATCCTGTCCAATAGTTTGTCATAGGGCACAACATCGAAGGCCGCTGACAAGTCTAACAGCATCAGAATGGCTTTCCCTCCCCCATCTAAACTCTCTCTTATGTGTTCGGAGACTTCTAGTAAGGCACACACTGTGATATAGTTAGCTCTAAACCCAGGCTGACCACTGTGGAGAAGGCTGTGGGTTTCCACATAGTCAGTAATCACTGAGTTTACATATTTCTCCAACACTTTAGAGAAGGCGGGGAGAAGGGAGATGGGCCTGTAACTTTCTGGAATGTTCGGGTTAGCGGACGGTTTTTTAAGCAGTGGCAAAATTTTAGCCTGCTTCCATCTAGATGGCATGTGTCCAGATTCTAGTGAAGTGTTGCAAATTTTATTAACCACTGGATTGATTGCCTGTGCAATAGACACTAACAGTATTGTAGAAAGAAAGCTGTGATGCTATATGAGACTAAAACATAAAGCATGGATTCCTTTCTTTTGTAAATCCTATCTGTAGTCTCCATTACTTATAAAATCAAATTCATTTGGAAAAATATAAAAATATACATCTCAATTAAACAAAAAGCCCAAAATGGAATTAGCAGGTCTTTCATAGAAAGGAGGCAGAGCAAATGGTTATATTCTGGAGAGCAGTAGGGGCGGGAGATAAACTTTGTTTCGCCGGTGGAGTTTGCAGTGATTTTCCTACTCTGCGTTCCCATTGGAACGTGGAGTTCTGGCAAACCTCCTTCAACCATCACATGGCAGAGTGTTTATCACATGCGGCTCACCATCGTTTAGTTGGGGAGCATGATTGAGAATTTGTGTACCCTGAAGCGCTTTGCAGGCGCTGAACGCCTTCTGTCAAGATTTCTTAATGTGGTGGTTGTGGCAGGCCGCAACCATTTGTTCTGAGAAAGCTGCTGCTCAAGTAGAATACCTACTCGTGCAGAAGAAAGAAGCATGCTGTCTGTCCCGTTCATGCTAATTTTACAACACAGAACAAGCTCCTGGCACTAAATATCAGTGTGAGTAGCAATCTTGCAGCGTTTTTATGCAACTTCGTGAAATTCCTCAGGGTGAAACACTGTAAGTTTGGCCTACCCCTAGAGAGCAGTTGACACTTGTGTACACTCACATGAACATGGTTATGAGCCAAAGGTAGTTCCTTAGCTTAGGGAACGTTTGGGCACCCGATGAGAAAGTAAAAGACACCCCCAGTAGTCAAACATTCATCAAGGATAAGTGTTTAAGAAAATACCTACTAATCAGCTTCCATCTGAATGAACAAAGCTGATGTGAATATACATGAGTGTCAATGTTATGTTTGTGTATTAGTTGTGTTAGGTATAACTTATGTCCAAAAGAAAGTCACTGACCGGTATTTGTTTTACTGATGATAGAAACAAATTGATTGATGGATGTAGGAATAATAAGGCTTCAAATAAATCCTACTGCATGTTTTCAAACTTATTAGGGACGTCCCTATTTAAATAAATCTAGGTGTTCGAGAAGATAATTTCATACACTTAGACCCTTCTGCATATCTAACATACGCGTGCCTCCTCATTAGGCTGAGCACACTCAGGTGATGAAACAGTCCTAAATATGGATAGAACCAAATGATAAAGCATGCCCAAAATGTGGGTCAACAATTTATGTCCAAATATGAATATATTCTATTATTGGGCTTGTCACACAGATAGTAACATGTGAATGTTTGGGATAGAGGTGGGTGGAACTCTACGGAGTTATTGACCGAGTTCCTGTGTAACTCTGTAGAATGGCGCAAAGTAAAGCTCAGTGAGTTCAGCCCACCCTACTTAATTCTCTCTTTTGACTGAAATAAAGCTAATGACAATTAATAGCGATTTATATTGAGGCCCAAATTCTTATGTCTCAGCTGACAACAAAGATCCATCGGCCTGTTAGCAGGGCGTCCCTGGTAATGAATAAGTGACAGGTCAAATCCTGTGCTCCAATAGTTGGTAGCAGCGCATGATTCATGTCATGAGACAAAAACCGTCATAATAAGTCTTGGTTTATAAATGCCGAAGCCCAGAAGCTCAAACTTGAAGATAGACATGGTGCTGTTTTGAAGGTGGTTGTAATGGTGAAGGTGTGAGTATCAATATGGCCATGCATTGTTATTGTCTTTGTTGAGATTTTGTCTTATCGTAGTGTTTGAGAATAAGTGATGTGTAAGCGCTAGATGTTGAGCAGTTGAAGTGGTCATTGGAATCACAGTAGTCTAAGATCCCGGGATATATAATTAAACAGTTGATATGGTGTTCATGTTTGTCTGCTACGTTTTGTGGTGCGGATTCCTGAAGTACCATTGAATTGCACAATTGATATAGGAACTATAACATTGATTTATTTGTACTAATATTGATTGGTGTTAGTGGAGCCTATTGTGCAAAGGGGAAGCTACATCAGTTAGGGCGATATCCCGCTAGTCAAGATTTCATTTGTGCATGTGTGTGTAAGTGTAGGGAAGTCAGAAGGTGGTAAAACCTTATTACTGATTGTTTCTTGTATTGACTAAAATACTGTGATTTTAGTCAGTGGAGCAGACAAAGTTATTTGTTTTTTACGCTTGCTTAGGGTTGTAGAAATTGTATACAAGAAATTGGAAGGGAGGATAAACTGCTGCAAGGATTGAGAAAATACGTTATAGTGTGCCACGTTAAGATTGGGCGGTTGCTATAATTTTGCAATTGGTTGAAGACGACACGGAGTGCCACGCTGGCACAGGACAACTGTTGTGAAAGTACCATGCAGAGATTAGTTAACGAGTCATTAAGCACCAAGTTGTAACAGGATTAGAGAAAGAGACTGACGGTTACGGAATGAGAACAGAATCAAAATATCGAAGTTGAATTTTATTATTGTGCATTTATTGTTCAATTATTGTAAAAATAAAATGTTTTAAAACCTTTAGAGATTTGATGAGGGATGATGTAACAGACCCAGTTAGGGAAGGTGAAGAGGTGCCACCAGAGGATACACCAGCTCATTACGTGTAGTAAAAATCGTAAATCGTAAATCATACGTTCTTGTATAGCGCCTTTCACCGTAAGGTCTCAAGGCGCTTGCTTTGGGAACCCGTCCTGGCCTTTCCCTGCGTAAGATACATGTCAATAGTGCACGATTATGGAAAATGAGGGTCCATTTAAATTTCCACAGTATGATACATTTGATCTAAAGTTTATTGAACATTTAATGGAAAATTTATAAGAGATGAAACAACCTCCTAGACCCACACAATATGAAGCACTAAACGCGTGGGAAAGAACTGCACATGCTAAAGAAAAGGAAAATATCAGAATTCAGCAAAAAAAGCTCTGTGAAATTATGCAGATGCACAATGGACGAAGGACAGCGAAGATGGGGAAAATGTATAATTGAGGGGTGAGAATCTACCTAGTTATAACAGCAGGAAAAGGTAAAAAAAACGTAAGCAGAGAAATAAGGAAGAATCTGCAAAGAAAACAGACAATGATAGTGATTCAGGGGATGGCATTCTTGATGCTTTATTGTCTTCGCATCCACCACCATATGTGGCCTCTAGAATAAATACTGATAAGGATTTGGCTTCTAGTGCTATAGTTTGTACAGCCCCTGTTGAACCGAATATAATTCAGAATGAGAGACCATTTGCATCAAATTGCACCATCACCTGTTGAAGTGGCTCATACTGTCATAAATCCATGTATTACTGCTTTGATTGTGACTGTTTCAGTACCCCAAGTTATAACAGCACAAACATTGGCAAGGCCAGTTGTGAATGCCCCAATAAATATTGTCCCAAATTTTGAGGCTGAAGGAGCTGTAGGAAGAGTAGCTGCGGTTAATCTAAAAATTTCAGAATTCAAAGATCGTTGCTTCGAAACCACATCAAAATATTAAATCACTGATAGAAGGAAGGAGTATTGTCTTTGCAACACCAGTTGCACTGGGATACAGGTCAATTTAAGGATGGAGTTTCCACCTGCGATTTGAAGAGACTTCAGAGACTAAGAGAATGGAATGACCAGAGAGACTACCTGAAAGTCAAGAGAAGGCAAGACCTTTAGATTTGCCAAAGTTAAAGGTAGAATTATAAGAAATTATTAGGGGTCGTCTGGACATTTTACAATTGGAACATTGTCAGTAAAATTATCAGATATATTTGAGTAAAGAAATCACAAGGCGTGCAGCTGCCACACATGACAGAGTAACTTAATTAGCAGGAAAGTATTCAGTGGATCATTCAAAGTGAGTCCCATTACAAACAAGCTTTAGGGCACAATTAGATGATGAAGCTATTCTAACAACTCGATCTTCAAGGATGAGATTACACATTGCGGAATTAGTTAGATGCATCTGCAAATGGAGTGATTTTGAGAAATTAGAGAGCAAATAGGTAAAGCAGCATAACAAGAAAAAGAAACTGTCAGATCCATAAGAAGCTTCTGTTGAGCCACCAACAGCACCTCCAAATGAAGATAAGGCATTTACATTTCCAATAAGGAAATTACCAAGCGGACGTTATGTGCATCTGCTATGTAGTAGAGGTGATCTTGCAACATATACAAAAAAAATCTTAAATTGACGGAGAATACTGCACAGTGGTATATACAAGTTGACAAATGTATTAAGATGTCAAAGGTTTTGTGGAAAGATATGAATACTTTCTTTGACATTGTAGTGGCAGGTGATTTTTGGGCTGAATGTTGAATAGCTGTACAATGACCACGTTTTGAACCAATGAGAGATATGCATACTTGTGCACCCTCACCTGTGTTAATCACAAAGTACGATGAGGTGAATACATTTTTAAAAGGGAAAGTTCTAGCAAGAGCCACTGATTGGCTGAAAATCAATAGAACTACTCAAGAGACAAAAGAATCATTGCATGCTTATTATGAACGATTGTTACAGGTGTTCAAACAGCACAATGGACAAGAAAATCCTGATATTGGGAGTTTTGTGTCACAGTTTGTTCTTGGATTGTAACATGAGACCAGTATACTCATACAGCAAAGTACTATTTGTTGGCTGACGAAACCTTTAGATTAGATCCTGAGGTATGCAAAATACTGTAAGGATGAGCAAGATATAAAGCCAAAAAAACTGAAAGCAAAATGTATGCTTGCACAGACAAATTTAGCTCAAAAAGGATTTTTGAATCAGTCGTTTGGGGGAATTCAGGGCATTGGTTTTCAAGCTGGAGGTCAGGTTGCTCAGGGAACAGAGGTGTTCCGATGGACCAAAATTCTGGGATGGATATTGCAGCAATAAATAAGTCAACTCTTTATCATTATTGTAACACAATTGGGCATTGGAAGAGGGAGTGAAGATAGATCCAAATAGAGTGGGTGGAGAAGGGCAAATATAGGGAGTAAATCAAATGAAAATGCGGAATATTCCAATTCAAGTGCCTGCATGAGAGAATACAAATGCCAGTAGGGCTACAAGTTCCTAAGATCGAGGCTCTGCAAGCTTCAATGGCGCCACAGAACAAGGGATATTCTAGATTTAATATGAATAATGTACCAAGAGCAAATCAAAACCAATTTCACAAGCAGAACCCATTTCAACAGTTCCCAATGCTGAAAAATCTGTGTTTTGACTCTGACAATTCCCAATGATGGTGCCTGAGGGGAGAGAAAGATCACATACATGGCACTGTCTTAGAGGTAGGCCAAAGTGGACCATTTGTAGAAGGAGATGTTAATGGCCACCAGGTGTAATTTCTCATTGGCACCGGAGCTACCCATTTCGCTGTTAGAACAGAGGAAGTCCCAGACCTACGCCTATAGGGAAAAAAGATCCAAGTTGTAGGTGTTACAAATAAACACAATACATCCTGTTTCAGAGAATGTGCCTGTAAAAAAAGGGTAGTTTGAGGAGAACCATCAATTTTTAATATATGTTTCTAGTCCTGTAAATCTGTTAGGAAGGGATCTTTTGTGCAAATTAAATTGAGCCATTTGTTGAATCCCAAACACATGATGAAGATGTTAAATTTAAAATGGCATGACAAAGAACAGATGCAGGAATGTACCCAGTGAGAATAATTGAGGACTTGCCTCTTGATTTAAAAGATACAGTAAACCTGCAGGTATGGGACTTTACAGGAAAGGATGATCAAAGGTGTAGAACATGTCTGAATTTCAGTAAAGCAGAATGCAATTTTCCCAAGAAAACCCGACGTCAGAGACAGTTGCAGGAAAAGGAGATTGAGAATATGCTAAAATAGGGAATCATAAAAACAATTGTTGGAAGTCTTTGACATTCACCTGTTATGAGTTTACAAAAAGCAAATGGGAAGTACTAAATTGTGCAGGATCATTGAAAGATAAATAACATAGTTGGTCCATGTTATCCCCTGGTACCAAATCCAGCAACAATACTTAGTCAGGTTCCTTGCACTGCAGAATGGTTTACAAATGTGGATCTCTGTCATGCCTTCTTCTCTATTCGATTGCATGAGGACAGCCAGTACTTTTTCTCATTTGTGTTTGGAAATAGAGTTTTGGCATGGTGCTAAGTTCCACAAGGGTATACAGAGAGTCCATCAATCTTAAATCAGATCTTGAAAAATAATCCTGGGACTCTTCAGATACTGAGCAATTTTTTTCTCATACAGTACATTGATGACCAGATTGTGGCAAACAGGATACAATTACTCTGCTGAATCATTTGGCTGAACATGGACAAAAGTATCCCCAAGCGAACTGCAATATTGATAAAAAGAAGTCCAATGTTTGGGACACAGAATTGAGAAGGGAACCAGAAATATGTCACAAGACATAGTGGAAATGATTCTGACAATGAATCCACCCAGAACACAGATACTGAAGTTTTCACTAGTGGCCAAGCCTTTACAGAGGTTGACATGCAAAGATGTGCCTTACCTGCTTACATCGGACAACAAGGGCTTGAAAGCTTTCCTAGAGGTGAGAGAAAGTTTCTGTTGTGCCCCGGCACTAGAAACACCAGATTACAGAAAGACATTCACATTGTTTTGCAGTAAGAGGGATGCCTGCACTCTCTCAGTGCTTAACCAAGTGCATGGAGATTCAAGAAGACCTGTGGCATACTTTTCGACTACTCTTGATCCTGTTACCACAGGAATGCCTGGCTGCCTTAAAGTGGTTGTGGCAGACGGTGTCAGTATTGAGAGATGGGAAAGCAAAGTGATGAAACGTCCTCTTACAGTGATGGTTCCTGACTCGCCAGAGATTTTGCATACCTGAACAATCACCCAGTATTTAACAAAGAGCAAACTCACAAAGTACGAACAGCAAACATTTGCAGCTGAGTATGTTGTGCTTAAATGATGTTGTATGCTGAATCAAGCAACCCTGTTACCCTCCCCTGAAAGTGAGTTTGATGGGATGAATTTGAACATGATTGTCTAGATGTCACAGACTTATGCACCAAGCCAAGGCCAGACATAAAAGATGAACTCTTTGTGAGCCAGATAATGTAAATATTGTGGATGACTCATGCTTAAGAAATAATGAAGGAACTTTGAGACCAGCCTATGTAATTTTCATAGTCCAACAAGTGGCAGAAGCTTCATGACTTAAGGTGTTACCTTTGCACAAGTGATTGAATTGATTGCCCTTATGAGTGCATGTTCAATGCAAATGAGAGTGACTATATTTACAGATAGTCAGGATGGCTTTGGTGTGGTCCATCATTTTGGACAGTTACAGTCACAAAGGGGTTTCATGACATCATCCAGAACTCCCATCCGAAATGGGGAGTTAGTAAAATAATTGTTGGATGCTTGTAGTTACCCCAGGAAGTTGGAGTGATAAGGTGCACCATATATAGAACCAGCAACGATTATGTCACAGTTGGAAATTGATATGCAGACAAAGTTGCCCGGTATTGTGCACTTGTGGGTTACCCAAGGACATCCTATGCAGCATATCTCAAGGATAATCCCTCAGCCCCACCTTCTTCTGCACCTACATGACCCCCCTTGTAGATATCATCAGACCCCATGGTTTCAACATGATTTCCAAGGCCACGGCACTCAACTCATCCTCTTGGTCATGCAGACAGCTACCACACCAGGATCAACTTCTGCAATGCCATAGCCAACGTAGCTAACTGGATGAGAGAGACCTGCCTTAAACTCAACTCCGACAAGAAAGAAGTACTGATCTTTGGGAAGAACACAGCAGGATGGGACCACAACTGGGTGCCAACAGAACTCAGACAAACATCTACACCTACAGACCATGTATGCAATCTAGGCATCCCCTCGACATGGAACTGACTATGAAAGTCAACACAGTCACCTCCTCCTGCTTCTACACCCCTTGCAAAATCTTCAGATGGATGCCAATCAACACCAGAAAGACCTTCACTCTGGCCCTTGTCATCACTTGCCTTGGCTACGACAACGCTTTCTCTCTGCCATCTCCTCCCAGCTCTTTAAAAGACTCCCGGCCATATAGAATGCTGCAGCCCGACTCATTCTGGACCAGCCTAAATGGATACACATCCTCCCACCTCAGAAATCATTAATAGCTCCCCATCCAGAAGAGATGCCAGTTCAAGATCCTCATACACGCCTACAAAGCTCTGCATGATCAAGGACTGGCCTACATCAACCAAAGACTGAAGTTCCACCTTCCCGCAAGATACCTGCACTCCTCTTCGATAACCTGTGCACACCCAGGGATCCATCGCAGTCACATCAGGGGTTACTCCTTATCCTACATCATCGCCAAGACCTGGAACGACCTACCCCTCCATCTTCAAGCAGCACCCTTCCTGGCGAACATCAGAAAGAAACTTAAGACATGGCTCTTTGATGGAGATGTCACACCCACAGCGCCTATATTCCCCTAAGGGTTGATAGTGTTGCACAAAACAAATACTGATTGATTGACAGATTGATATGTTGTTGTCTGTAGCTGATACTTGGGAAGAGATTAAAATATTGCAAGAAGATGTTTCAGGAGCAGAACAACAAGGTTGGGTCAGACCAATTTGTGTTAGGGATGATAATGAGATTTGGAATTCAGCTGATGAAATACCAGTGTTGCCAATGTGTTGGTTTCCATGACACAATATTTTCATGGTCCTGCACATATAGGAAGGGATGTAATGGTCAGATTGTTTAGACAGAATTCATTCAACCCTCGATTCAGAGTTCTAGAAAAAGAATTGTATCACAAAGGTGTAACATGTCAGCAGATAAATGTAGGAAGGAGAACAAAAGTAACCATGAGTCATGTATGAAGATCAGGTGGACCATTCAATAGAATGAAGTTGGACTTCATTGAGATGCCTATATGTAATGGGCTCAGATACGTCCTGGTTATAGTGTGCATTTTTTCTAAATGGGTGGAAGCCTAACCAAAACAATGAAATTACAGTCTCACTCTGGCTAAACTGCTGTTTTGTGAACTAATTCCCAGGTAGATATTTCTGTTTTCTCTAAAGTCAGACTAAGGGACTCATTTTAATAATGAGGTCCTTAGAATGCTGTACGTGGAACAGACATTACACTGTAGCTATCGTCTTGAGGCTTCACGATTAGTGGAGCAAGTAAACGGAGGTCTGAACTCACAGCTGGGTGAGAATGCCTACTATTCCTGCAAATGCACTTTGGAACATCACAAATGACATGATAATCGATTATTGCAAAGGACTGGCTGGCGTGGTGAATTCTGTTTCTACCAGGTTAGAGCTGCCACTGCCAATCCACATCAGGAGAATCGCCTTGACCTTAAACCCAGTGACTGGGTTTTGATGAAGAAACATGTGCGGAAGTCCAGTTTTGAGCCTGGGGAGGGGCCCCTATTAAGTCCTTCTGATCAAAAACAGTGCTGTCAAATGTGCTGGGATACCTAATTGGGTGCATACATTGCTCACTCAAAGAGTAAGTTGTCCACATGAAGAAATAGTGTTATTTGAGCCAAATCAGAATGCACCTGTGACAGCACATGTACAAGTTCCTGAGATAATGCAGAGTGGTGTGGAAGTACTCCCTGAAAAAACTGTTGTAGAATCATAAAGGCAGTTGAATCAACCAGATGAAGGAGTGAGTGTGAAACAAGAAGGACTAATCTGGGGATCTGAATAACCATGTGGTATAAATTTATTGAGAGCAAGTGTGTCAATTGAATGCATACAGCCTACAATCATCAAAGAAATAGAATCAAGTGGCATAAGTGAAACAGAGAAGGAACAACAGACACTATTGAGATCCAAAAGAACAAGAGTACCTTGTTGAAGTTATTCAGTACCAGAATTAATTTACTGTTCAAGAGATGTGCCAAATGGTTCAAATCAAAGTCGAAATGTATTCAGCTCTGAGTTGTTTAAGCCCCCACACTGATAAACAGCATTAATTAAAACAAAATATTTGCACCAGATATTGCAATTGAGAACTTGACAAACATTATGATTTGAACTTGAGACTTGAGAATCGCTATTTGAGAATTGCAAAATGGTATGTATCTAAAAAATCACAATTTTTTTGCGATTTCTTAATATTCCTTATTTGCGAATAGCAAATTGCGAATTCGCAATTAAGGAATAATTTTCCATTCATTTCTGTGGGCCAGGAGGCCCATAGGAATGAATGGGAAGTTATTCTCAATTTGTGATTCTCAATTAGCGAATCGCAAATTGAGAATTATTTCAAGGGTGCAAGGGTTTCATAAGGACACCCTGATGCACCCCTGAAATTTACAGGTGTGCGCATATGGCGCACATACATGCCCTAAGGGCATGTTTGTGCGCCACATGGCACCTTCACAAATGGCAAAAAGTGCATTTGTGAAAGAAATCGCAAATTACCACCAACCTCAAGTTGGTGGTAATTTGCAATTTCTTAATTAAGAATCGCACAACTAGGGTGCTTCATACATAGCATTTAAGGAATCGCAATTTGCGATTCCTTAAATGCTCACACAAAGTTAAGGAATCGCTAATTTTGCGATGCGATTTCAATAATACATCGCATTTCCCGATTTTTTTGTCGCAAACGCTGCTACTTTGCAAATTGCAGCGTTTGCGACAAAAAAATAGTTTTATACATCTGCCCCCAAGTGGTTAACTGTGTTAAAAGTCAAATAAGTTAAAAAAACATTGAAATAACAAAAAGGAACAAATAAAAACAATAACAAAGATTTAAGAAGAATTCCGTAGGCCCAAAGTTGCAATAGAAGAGTAGGGATAACATTTTGAAGAAGATGGAGTAAGGTTAGGGATGACTCCAAACAATTATTGCTGAATGAAATAATTGCAAGTCAATTGTCAACAAGTTTGACTTTTTGCACATGTCGAAGTTAGGGCAGAGAATGGACTCAGCCTGCTGCTATATTCTATGAAAGGTCTGACTATAGACAAACATGTGTTTCCTTAACAAAGCTAGATGTAGCATTATTGTAGTTGTCACTTTATTATTTATATTATTAGTAATCATAACACTGTTAGTGGGATTTATGTTTACACCAGAGATACAGATACCTGTCTCTACACCTACACGCACAATAGATAAAACTAAATGTAAAGTTTTGGGCCTGATATAGATCTCGGCAACAGGTTACTTCGTCACAACGGTGACGGATATCCGTTCACCAAACTATCAATTCAATTATATCCTATGAGATTTATATTTCAGCGGAGGGATATTTGTTACTGTTGTGATGGAGTAACCGGTCCACTGAGCTCTAAATTAGTCCCTTTGTTTGTAGACTATTCCAATAAGAGTTTTCAATAAATGTATATTTTAGATCAGATCAGGAACACACAACACGCTTTAGATGCTAAAGATTGCTATGTCTGCACACACTTAACTTCTTCGGCTGCAGATGAGGTGACTTATCATCACATCCCACTATCATATGCAATCGCATGTTTTATACTGCTTATCTTATTTTATGTACAAGAACTTTTTGAATATTGTTTTTCTAACTATAACAGTTCCTCTTCAGAAAAGTATGAATTTACACCCCCAAGCATAAGGCCAATGGTCAGATATACAACGGTTTTTAGCGTGTGCAAATGGGTTTTAGAACCATTTGTGTACACTAAAAACCTTGGGCCCATGTACAAAACCTATTTTGCAACTCGCTAATCAGTTAGCAACTTGCAAAATAGGTTTTGCTATGCGCTATTAGGAAGATTCCTTCCCTTACTAATAGTAATTATAACCAGTAATTACAGCACACCTCTTATCCAATAATATCAATCAAATCACAGTAAAAATAGAACAATCAATTGGGCTCCTGAAGAATTCTTTGTCCTCTTTTATTCTTTCCAACTCCAATCCATTTTAGCCAACGCGTTTCGCCGAGGTTAACACGAACCAAACGGCTTCATCAGGGCTCAGTCTTTCTGTTTCTGCACTTCTGTCTTGAGATTCGCTTTTTTTGCAACTGTAACCGGGTCCTCCTCTAATTCTGTAATAGATAGTAGTGCTACCGTATCTTGAACATCATTTACAGTAGATGTGAAAGGCACCATACTACAAGATTGAACATCATTCTTTTTATTTCGCTTTGGGTTTTGAGCAAAATGTCTTTTTAATTGCAATCGTCCAATATACTTAAATAGATCGATCTTAGTGTCACATAGATTACCTTTTACAGTAGGGCAATAGCCTAAGCCCTTCTTAAGTAAATCTTTCATATTTTAAGAAAGTGATATTGTTGATAAGTTTACCACCTCCACCTCTTTATCCCATTCCGTACTCATTCTTTCTTGTCCCATGACCTTGTTTTCATTCCTGCCGACCCCCTACTGCTCCTTCCTTTCTTTCCTCTTCTTGTTTTCCTATGGGTCCCAGGCGTTTAACCTGTTCCCGGTTGCCTCTATTTATTCTGTTTACCTCCTGCAGGAAGGAGAAATTCCCTAAAGGGAGTAGTTGTCTCACCCCTGAGCTGGATGCCCCTTCTGTATCGCTGCTACTGATTGGAATACTGCTCAGGGAGGTGTTACTTGAGCTAATAGAAATAGCTTCTGCAGACTGTTTGTTCTTATCTGTCTGCATCATATAATCATATTTTTTAGAGAATGTCAAAATTCTTCCACTGCTCTAGTCAATTTCATCGCGTTTTAATTTAAGCGCCTACCTTTGTTTCATGTCATTTTGATGATTAATCATTACACCCTTTAGGATCTCATAGTTCTTGAGTGTTGGGTCAAGTAAGTTAAGGGCTGCGATTCATCCTCTAGTTGGGCGATCTCAGCTTGAAATTTAGCTACTTTTCTATCCGAATTCTCAATTAGGTTGTCCATGAGTTTTATTGAACTGGAGGTTAGCTCCTTTTCCCATACCCCCAACGGATCCTCATCGAGGCCATCGTATGTGGGCATGATTTGTGAGCGTAAACCTCTCGGTACCCTGCCTAGTTTTACATATTGTTTAAGGGTGGCACCGTCCCACCATTTTGACATTTCGGATCTCTTCAACCTCTCTAGTTTGATAAATTTATTACGTAACTCCTCATCCTTTTGTTGTAATCCACTCTTGATAGCTTGAGTTACAGTACTGCCTTTGCACAGGTTGTCGAAAAGGTCAGCTGCCATTTTATCCCTTCCTGAGTTATCACTCATTTTACCAGGAACGTATTATTTACCTACTTACTCTAGTGTTCCCAGAGCCACCCTCCGTACAGACAATTGAATAATCCTTTGGGTGTTTTATGGGAGAATTTTGGCGCTCATGGAATAATTCACTGTTAGATGTGTACAATACCTCCTAAGTCTCTTGGGTGCTTGCAATGAAGTTTGGAGAAGAGAACACCCTACTTCTCCCTCTGCAATCCTAGGATTGACCAAAAATTATAACCAGTAATTACAGCACTTCTCTTATCCAATAATATCAATCAAATCACAGTAAAAATAGAACAATCAATTGGCCTCTTGAAGAATTCGTTGTCCTCTTTTATTCTTTCCAACTCCAATCCCTTTTAGCCAACGCATTTCGCCGAGGTTAACACAAACCAAGCGGCTTCATCAGGGCTCAGTCTTTCTGTTTCTGCACCTCTGTCTTGAGATTCACTTTTTTTGCAACTGTAACCGGGTCCTCCTCTAATTCTGTAATAGATAGTAGTGCTACCGTATCTTGAACATCATTTATAGTAGATGAGAAAGAAACCATACTACAAGATTGCACATCATTCTTTTTATTTCGCTTTGGGTTTTGAGCAAAATGTCTTTTTAATTTCAATCGTCTAATATACTTAAATAGATTGATTTTAGTGTCACATAGATTACCCTTTACAGTAGGGCAATAGCCTAATCCCTTCTTAAGTAACTCTTTCATGTCTTGAGAAAGTGATATTGTTGATAAGTTCACCACCTCCACCTCATTATCCCATTCCGTACTCATTCTTTCTTGTACCATGACCTTTTTTTCATTCCTGCCTGACCCCCTACTGCTCCTTCCTTTCTTTCCTCTTCTTGTTTTCTTATGGGTCCCGGGCATTTCACCTGTTCCTGGTTGCCTCTCTTTATTCTGTTTACCTCCTGCAATAAGGAGGAATTCCCTAAAAGGAGTAGTTGTCTCACCCCTGAGCTGGATGCCCCTTCTATATCGCTGCTACTGATGGGAATACTGCTCAGGGAGGTGTTACTTGAACTAATAGAAATAGCTTCTGCAGACTGTTTGTTCTTATCTGTCTGCATCATATAATCATATTTTTTAGAGAATGTGAAAATTCTTCCACTGCTATAGTCAATTTCATCGCGTTTTAATTTACGCGCCTTCCTTTGTTTGATGTCATTTTGATGATTAATCATTACACCCTTACTAATAGTGACTCATGAGCCATGTTTGAATGTTTTGCAACTGCAATTGCGGTCACAAAACACTTGCGAATTACCACCTACTTCAAATAGGTGGTAATGCAATCGCAAATGGAAAGGGGTCCCTGGGGACCTCTACTCCTTTGCAAATGCATGTGAAAATATTTTTAAGGTTAGGCAGTGGTTCCAGGGACCACTGCCTGGCCTTAAAAAATGAAACAAAAACATTTCATTTTTATTTCTTTAAATGTATCCCGTTGTCCATTAAGGAAAACGGGCGGCAGTTGAAAAAAAAATCTGCTTTATTTAAAAGCAGTCCCAGACATGGTGGTCTGCTGGGCCCAGCAAGCAACTTTCCCTGGGAGGGCCAGCCATTCCCAATGGAGTCGCAAAAGCGGGTGCCTCATTAATATTAATGAGCCTCACATTTTGCGACCGCATTGGGAATCGCATTCAGTGTCTCTGACACTGTTGTACATAGCAAATTGTGACTCGCAATTTGTGACTCGCAATCTAGTGCAAATTGCGAGTCACAATTTACTAGGGTCGTACATCTGGCCCCAAGATACTGCATGGTATATATTTAGATAACCACTGTTATAGATACTGTTAACGAAAATAGAAATGACATACATTTCGACATTAGAGGAAATGAGAGCTCAGATTTTTCACAGTAAAGAGAAAGATGACTTTTATAAGAACATTTTGAAGTAAGAAGAAGATAAATATAAAAAGAAAATGATATCTCCAAAGTTGAAGTTACACAAGGGAGGGACAAAAAGGAAAACTATGTGTTTGCAAAAGAATAAATCATTTTAGAAGAAGACACATTGGGATCACTAGTTGTGAACACACATTTGAAGTTCTGGGAGTACCTGTCAAAATTCTTACAGGAGAAAAAGCAGCAATTCCTGGGGTTTACTTTGTTTGTGGACAAGACCCTTATTTTCATTAACCTGCTGATTGGGAGGGTATTTGCTTCTTAGTTTTGCTGTTTTCTAAAATGTACCATGCAAATAGTATAGGTGCTTTAACAATGGTACTATCTCATACACTTACAAGAAGTGTTTATGATGGAACACAATTAGCGGGAGATGCTTTTGGAGCAATCAGACAACCAGTATGACTAAGCCTAAATGATGAGACTATCAGAAAGCTGTTGACAGGAGTAGATACATTACCAACTAGTACATTGGGTACTTTATTGACTAATAACATTAAAGTACTGGCTGTTAGATGAATGGTTTCACAAGATTGATCAGATTTAGATATATTGCTGGCAGAAAAAGTTGGAGTTTGCGAGATGTTGAAAGCTCAGCATTACTTCTAATATATACCAGATGAGAGTAAAAATATAGAAGAATTTGCAAAGAACATTTCTGACCTGAAAGGTAAACTAGAGCCATAAAAAACTGCTACTGAATTGTAAAATGTAGATAATGGAATTTCTGCTATTAGTGACTGGTTTGCAACAGTTGGAGAGGGCCTTTTGGAGTCATTTTGAAACCTGTACTTAATATAGGTGTTTGTTTGATAACTTTATCCATTTTATATTAAATATTTAGACGTTGCCTAAAGAGAAAAATGAATAACAAAAAAAACAGAGAAATTAGAAGAGAATTAAAAAAGGAAGAGGAAAAGAATAGAGAATTGAAGAAATTGAGGGAACTTGGACAATATAGAAGTGAAGAAGAAGGCTCAACAGAGAGCGAAAGTGCACTTTCAAGATTAATTTGTGAAGAAATTGTGATGATTTTCAACCATTAGAGTGGGGAAACTGCTAACGTGAGTATTATTATTTGCAAAATGCTTCAATAAAAATGCAGTGTGCAGACTTTACGTTTACAAATTAAGTATGCTCAATGCAACAATTGTAGTGAACAACTATACTTAAAACCTAAAGACCTGCAATATAGTGATGAAGCAACTATTATTGTTAAACTGGCATGTCTGAATGAGTAAGGATTCAACATAAAGGCCCATTAATATTGAAATGCTTGTTTTTCACTTTAAACAACTTTTGTGCAGCATGTTTTTCTGCTCTTTGCTGAAGACGTTCCAATTTTGGAAGCTACTGTTTATCAGTTAATGAATAGATTTTTGTTGTATTAGGCAACTGAAAATGAGGTTCCCGCTGTAAAGGACATAAACAATATGGAGGAAGAATCATGGGACGAAGATTTGAAGAACAAGAAAGATTTTCCCGCAACATCCAGGGCCACATGGTTAGAGGGTGATTGCACTCTGGTGATAAGATGAGGTGTAGAACTGTTCCCAGGAGCGTCATATATAATAATATTGGTCACAATGAAGAATAAAGAATATTAATGTTGCAACATAGAAAACATGTTTACATTATACTATTCAGAGTTCCATGTCGTCATATGTGATCTCTATGGTTAAGGAACTCCACAGTGACTAATGGTTTATATGTAGTTAGATGATTGGTCTCTAAAATTCTTCAAACTTTATCCTGCTCTCAAATAATTTTTGCTTATTTAATAAGTACATTCCTTAGAATTGTGCAAATTATGAAATTCTGTAGACACTGCATACACTAAAATTCGAGAAATAAATCTGAGTATACCCCATAGTCACTGAGTACACTGTAATCCATAGCATTTGCTTCTTCGCTCCTTGGTACAGTCTTTCTAGGCATACTTCCATATGGCTGTCCCATTAGTACCTTGTTTGAAAAAAAAGAACATTTAAAATTCAATTGAACAAAGAAATATATCTATTAAATGCATTTAAATGTTTACTTGAGTAAAATTCAGCATAAACAATAATTAAAGAATGTAATGACTACCCACAATAAGAGTATTTGGGGACTCAATTGAGCAAAAACCATAATCATGAAAAACGGAAATAACAAAATCATAAAGTGGGTCTTTATGATAAAAATTACCATAACTGCTATTTATTGGTGAAGACTACATTAATCAAACATACAACAAGGTAATAATGCACAAATAACTTAACAGAATTCGAGGCTAAAATATAGCCTTATAGCCCGCCGTAGCGGGCTAAACCGGCTATTAAAGGCCCGCTCCCCCGTTAAAGGCGAGGGACTTTAACAAGGGACCAAGACTTTAATAGCCGGTATAGGCCTGCTACGAAGTTCTATAAGGCCATTAGAACATTCTGCCACTAGAGGACAAAATGTTCTTGCAAATAAAACAAAGACCTCTCGAAGCTCGAGGGGAGAGAGGCCTTTGTAAAACATTGGAATGTTTGTCTGCTGGCCTATACCGGCCCGTAGAAAATGGAGCACTCCATTGTCTACAATGGAGCTCCCAACATTTCAATGTTCTAATTCTCATTACAAATGTCCAAATTTCACCCAGAACTAATACTCCAGCAGCAATTACACCAGCCACAATGACAAGTGTCTCCAGATCCAGAATTATCAGCCCTGAAAACTCGAGATCTAGCCATGAAGACACCTGATCTGTTTGCTCTGCTACAAAGATGTGGCAGACGCACTGTGGGGAGAGAAGAAAAAACCTCCACCTGACAGGCTGACACCTGCTCTAGACCCCTAAACTGCACCTCCATCACCTCCGCACCTCCATCACCACTGCACCCCACCTGATCTCCAGTTGACACTTTCCACCTGCCCCGAGCAAGTGGAAAATGAAGCAGTATTCTCCTTGCAATGTGGAAATAACTCACGTAAAACGACCTGGTATTTCTACATCTGTGCAGTTATTCCTCATTTTGGGGTAGAAAACTTATGATTGCTGGAATTTGGTGCAGAGACACAACCCTGAATCGGAGACTCCCCACCCCTCTTTCCCAGTATCATTGCACCTTATTCCAACAATCACAAATGAGGGTCTATGTCTGGGGGCAAATAGCACAGATTTTAACATTTGAATTCATCCCAACTAGGGGTGGGTGGAGTTTCGTGAGTGGGTAGAATTCAGCACATCTCACTGCTTGTGTTGATTTTTAATGCCAGGAGCTTGTTCCGTTCTGTAAAATTAGCACGACATGGCACGCCAAAGGCGTCTTATTAACAGAAGAAACCAAAACAACATTAAAACATTTTTAAAAGTTTTTTCAGTAAGAATACATATGACAGAGTTGGTGATAGCTACTCTCTAGTTATGGAACCGTACAACTAAGTTTATTTTCTGATGTTTATAAAAAGGGGGGTTAAAATAGGAGGGTCAATAAAGTTGTGTTTTCCATTTTAACTTCAATAGGAAAGATAGCTGTCAGATACACTAAAAACCACTGAATGAAACGTCACAAAACTCAAACTCAACCCTTTTCTTTGGAGTAAATCTGTTCAAAAAAGTTTGAGATACCTGTGTAACAGTAAGGTTTAAAGCAGGCTTTTGACGGTTAATATAGGTATATGTCCTAGCATGTAGTGCAAGAGATTTGTGGCTCTATGGAGGATTCGAGAAAATTGGCAGCCTGATTTATGATTAGTTGGCAACCATTTAAACTTTAAGTTGCGATGGCCATTATACGTTTGCAGATGCTGAAGCCTCCACCCAGATAAAAAGTGATCATGGGGGGCATTTTGGGCCATGCATTCTTCCTGAGACCAGAGAGGAAGCCAGGATTGGAACTCTAGGTTGCTGGCCATATACTTTATTGGATACGACAATCCCTTGATGGCAAACCAGAAAACGTCACTGAATTAACCTGTGTTTAGCCCAGAGTAGCTTGGCACCAAAAGCAGTCCGGCTTAACTTAAAGACAATGTACAAAGTATTGATGCAGCAAACAAGCAGTAATAAAGTGAAAATACAACGCAAGAAAAATCCCAAACCAATTTAGAAAAATAGGGTACATTTTAATGAATTATTTGACACCAAAACAACAAAATTCAATAAGTAGAATTAGTTATGAATTTTATAAAGTTTAAGGGGCAAAATAACACTTGAAAGATCAAAGTGGCAACAGTGGACATCTAGTCAAGTGAGACAGGGTAAAAGTCAAAAGTTAAGGCCGACCGTGATGGAGCGTTGTTTGGATGCAATTAGTGGATGGGTCTCGGTCAGTGCTTACCTTCAGACTCAGAAAACTTTCTGAAGAAAAGTGTCTGAGAAGGTAAAGTTCAGCTGGGCAAGACTGAAAGAGGTGTCAGAGTAGGGAGCGTAATCGTCGGAGGCCCTTGGGTCGAAGCCGCAGTGAAGATTTCTAAGTTTGGATAAGGCAGAAGGCTGTAGACTTGGGTGGAGGTATAGATACAGGGCTCATATGCAGGGCTGGCCCAAGACAAGCTACAGGCACCAAATGGCTATGGCAAGAAAATGGCAACCTTCTAAAGGTGGCATTTTATGAATTGCAATTTAAAATGTGATCGCCCTAAGTTTGGATTTTAAATTGGAAATTCCAGAGGCACCACACATGAACTGGTTAGCTCCTCCTGATTGGAAATTATACTTATAAAATGTAATAAGTCAACTCCATTATCCTATGGGAGAGATAGGCCTTGCAGTAGTGAAAAACTAATTTAAGGGTTTTTCACTACCAGGACATGTAAAACATAAAAGTGCATGTCCATCTTTTTAAAGACATACCCTGCCCTCTGGGCTGTCCAGGGTCTACCATAGGAGTGACTTCTATGTATTAAAAAGGAAGGTTTGAGCTTGGAAAAGGATGTATGTTGCCAGTCAACATGGCAGTTTAAAACTGTACACAGAGGCTCAGCAATGGCAGACCATAGATATGTCCAAAGGGCTACTTAAGTGGGTAGTACAATCAGTGCTGCAGGTCCACTAGTAGCATTTAATTTACAGGCTCTGGGCACATGTAGGACCACTTTACTAGGGACTTAAATATGCCAAGTGGATATAAGCCAATTCTTCCATGTTTTTAGGAGTGAGCACAAGCACTTTAGCATGGGTTAGCATTGGTAAAGTGAAAAAATTAATTCAGCAAGAAGGTGAAGGCAAAACGTTTGGGGGTGACCCTGCAGAGAGGGCCAGGTCCAATAGCAACCTCCCTGCCATAAAGACTGAACATTTTCTCTTATATTTCAATTCTTAATAATGAAATCTTCAATTAATTGATAGATAGGCAAGCGAGCAGCTGGGTATTGTCAAAACTGATGAAAAACGTCGCCAGTGGTGTTGGGAAAAATCTCGGCTACTGAAAAAGACTGCTTTCCTCTTAAATAGGCAAAAAGCTCAGATAGGTTTTCTTCTCTCTCCCATTACTACTAGCATCTTCCATCACAGTTTCTTGAAAACCTGAAGGAAGATGAAAAGAAGGGGAAAGAACACTCTATGTCTTTTGCAGCTTTTATGCTTGAAGGATAAAAGAAAGTCTTATAAGGTCTCTTTAATATGCACATTAAAATCCGATTAATACAGTTCTTCTGCCAAAATATTGGCTTGTTCCTCCTTTGATGAATCATGAAGAGGCTGAGAACTAGAAGTTTCCTGTGCAGAGTCTGACAATGTTTCAAAGCAAGAAGCATAATTCGTTCTTTTTTCAATTGTTTCTCCATGAATCTTGTGCAGAGCCCTCTGAGAAACAGCAAGTGCTAACAACAAGCTCCTTTTATATAGACCTACTGCAAGGAGCCTGCAAGCCACTAGTATGGGAAGCATCTGTATGAACCAACACATCAAGCTTTTGGAGCTTTAACCTCTGGATGAATTAAAGGCTGAAGCACTGAGAAAATAGGAACTAATACTAGAAGCTGTATTATAACATAATATTCAGCGCCACACCCAGCTTACCATCACTCACACTACAGATAATTGTTCTGAAGACCTTCTAGTTACACAAACTACAAAAGAAAACATCTTCAAAGTATATCTAAGAATGCAAGGATTCACACCTCAAAAAGAGAAACAAATTGGTAAGTTGACAATACACCTGGCTACTCACAAAGGTAACTTACACTTGAGAGTAAGTTACATGTGTAAGTTTACTTTTAAGAATTTGGGCAACATTACTAGCTTTGGCTATTCACTATTTAAGAGAGTAAATGCTCTAAACAGTGTAGACGTACCTGTCCACCCCAGGACACAGGGGGTGGAGCCAAATTTACAAGTGTAAAGTGTGCAATACTGTTTACAAAAGAAGCAGCAGTTCAGCATGACACATGATCAACCACTGATACCTCAACATCCTCACAAAGAATACAATAGAAGCAAAGCCATAAAATAGAACCCCATATGAAATAATGTTAAATTAATCTATTTACTTTGATTTAAAAAAATATACACAGAGGCAAGATATTCGAGCGGACATAACTGGTAATGGCTCCTCTACCGTCTTTATCCAGGTTAAGGCTACCTGACCCGACTTAAATTACCACCAAAAAGGGTACAGACGTAGACCAGGAAGCCCAAAGATGCTCTGATCGTCCCACAGCGAGAAGATTTAGTGAGGATTCAAGATTGAACGTATGAGGTAAGTTCGCACCTGAAGCTGCAACTGGGAACCCACAGAGGTAGAGACCTGACAAGACCCTCTGACCCACCTCCTTTACACCAGAGCTCATCCCTATTACTGTGATGACCCAGTGGAAGAAAGTGGAGCCATTGGAAGACTTGCAAGAGGTCGACGAAGGATCCAATGAGTGGCACTCCTGGGTTCTACAGCCAGTGTCACCCTTATGCGGCTGACGAAGAGTCGAATCCCCTCACCTGGTGGCATCGCCGCAAGGAGGGCTGCGGAGGGGTCCTCTGACAGGGGGGGATCGTGTGCTGGACAATCAGGAGCAGCCCAGACACCCGACTGCATTGTCTGTCTGACCTTAACATGGCGCCGCCGGTAACACTCCGGCTATGGAGGGAAGCCCAAGGGGATATTCCCCAGGAATAAAGAAGACATCGCTCAAAACCAGATCCCCCCATCCAACTGGCAACAGTACCATTAGCGCTTCTTCCCACCTCTTCAGGACTCCATCCTTTTTGTTGCCTGACCCTACCATGGAGTTCTCCAGGTCAGGGCCTGGAATTCAATATAGACACAAGGATGGGCCTAAGCAAAGTGAGCAGAGGAAGCCTTTTAGACATACCGGCCTGATTTGTGATCAATAGGCTCTTTAACCACCTCTCGCCAACAACAGGGCAAATAAGAGGGTGGACTTTTATATGCACACAGCTAGGTCTGGGTGAAGCTGTGGTATGCATCAATAGCTGATCTTACAGAACTATTCAAATATTTAGAATCTGAGTCTCCACCCAGATAGAAGGTGGATCATTAAACAGACTACAAGACAAGTCTCCAGACCTCAGCTTCCGATTTTGAGCAAACCATAAGCTTCAAGGGTGATTTGATGCCCTTTACTCACGCCATGGCTACATAAATGGGTCACGCTTATCCTGACTGTAGGGACAACACAAGTACACACAATTCACAGATTGCGGAGATGGACCTCCAACAGGGGAAACTTGAGATCTTCGGCCCACCTCCAATGCGACTAGTCAGACCCGCCTGACCCTCCAGTGTTTATGCCTCCAAAGAAGCAATAGCTCAATCGGGTACCCAGCTACTTTTCTCCATCAGAAGCAAGGGAACATTCAACAAATGCTCCAGGGACCCTCAACATGTCTCTCACAAAGGAGGATCTCCTAGCATCCATTCAGGATTTCAAGATGGAACTGCGAGAGGAGCTTAAAACGGACTTGATCGCATCCTTAGAGACATTGCGTGCAGATTTACATGGCAAACTTATCGCTCTCCAACAAGATGTAGACTCAGTGGGCACATGTTTCCTGAACCTTGAAACCAAGATAGCTGATCAGAAACAGCGATCCAGTCAGGTGGAGGAGTCAACGAGTATACATTGTCAACAGCTTCATGCAGTGCTCCTCAAATGCGAAGACATGGAAAACAGATCGCTCCAACAGAATATTCAGAACCGATGACTGGAAGAAGGGGTTGAGGCTAAGACTTGGAGACCTTTGAGATGGGTCTTTCACAGAGCTGCTTGGTAGCCCAACGCCAAAAGTGAAGATTGATAGAGTCCACAGAGTAGGTCCATAGGTGCTCGACGATAGGGGACGCCCCAGAGACATTCTAGCCAAGTTACATTATTTCAAGACTAAAGAGTCATCCTCTTGGAAGCCTTAAAAGTAGGGTCAGTCACTTTTCAAGGAGCTTTCTGTACCCACTTTCAGGACATTGCCCAGCAACAATATTCAGGTGTCAACAATTCCATCCAGTTACTGACAAACTAAGAAATGAACGTATCAAATACCGCTGGACATATCCTTGTGGTCTGACATTTGAGCATCACAACAAACCTCAACATGTAATTGACCTAGCAAACTCTTTGAGACTATTGGATATACAACATCTGAATACACCCTCTGCTCAGGAACTTCCAGGCCTTCTGGGGGCTAACCCGTAGCCTCCAAAACAAAGGGCAATTGCTCACCCAACACCGTCCAGGTCAAACCAAGAAGTAATGATCAACAATGCAGCTCATCGGATCCCGTTTACTCATCACAAAAGAACCCACACAACCTAATCTAGACAGTTAGCAGCTTGCCACCAGAACAACCAGCAGAGGCCAGATAGACCAGGGAGATCACTTGATACCCATAAAGCGATTCAGGAACAATTTCAGAAGTATCCAGTGATTTACATAGTAGCTACTTTTTATTTCCCTGGGCCCGCCCACTTGAAATCTTAAAAATGCCTTAACTTTGAAAGTTATTAAGAAACAAGGGTAGCGGTACTAGACCGAATAACCTGACATGTTTAGAATTTTTCCCCATACAAAGGATTCTGGGCTTTAAATGTTGCATTAGTTAGAAGTTTATGATTTATTGTTTATTATTTATGAATTTATTTTTACAGTGGATGGACTGCATTGAATGGTTGTGGAGACCGGGAGGATCTGGGGGTGGTACCTGTGGGGCGGACAATGAGAATAGATTAGGGGGGGGTTGAGAGGCACTGCAGGATTGAGAATGAGATGTTAGAAAACTGTGGGGAAAAATCCTATGATTGATTAAATGCTCACAGTGACCATGGTGATCACTACACTAACTTGAAAAGTTAAAGGCCTTAATACACCAGCTAAACGCAACAAATTATGGAAATATGTGGGGGAACCAATGCTATGATATGGTAGCTGTCCAGGAGACACTTAAGAGAAATGACGATCATAGACTAAAACATAAAACCTATTCCATAGTTTATAAGCCCGCGGCCTCCACTAAACCCTATGGCGTGGCCCTACTAGTCCTCAATGCAACTTCAATCAGAAGGCTACAAAACGGACAGAGAGGGTAGGATCATCATGGTCAAGGGTCGCTGTTAGATCTGGGGGTTTCTAGTTGGCAGAGGTAGGCACCAATGTCCAAATAGGGACCCTTGCTTCTAGTCAGGGTAAGGAGGATACACTCTTTAGATAGCCCCTGCTCACCCCCTTGGTAGCTTGGCATGAGCAGACAGGCTTATCGAAGGAAATGTGTAAAGTATTTGTACCAACACTCACAGTAACACAGTGAAAACACCACAAATGGACTCCACACCAGTTTAGAAAAGTATCTTTATCTAAACTACACAAGACCAAAACAACAAAAATCCAATATACAGAGTTCAAGAATATGATTTTCAAAGAGTTCGAGGGTTTGCGTCAACATAATTCACAGTTGCGTCACGTTTAGCCCAAAGTACCTGTAGATGCGACAAAAGTTCCAAGTGGAAGCTGCAGCATTGATAAACAAGCCATGTGTCACTCCTGAGACACTGGGGAGGTGATGCGACAGCCCCGCTACACGCAGCGGGCGTGTTGCGATGAATCCGGTCTGAATGGGGAGGCATGCGATACCTTGTATGGCTTCCGGTGCACAGGTTCAGTAGGATGCATCTCGCACAGGCATGATACGATGATCTTCAGGATGGCGACGATCTCTGGTGCGGCGACGACGCGCGGCGGAGCATTGATCTTCTCCTCTCGCGGACCCTCGATGCGTTGGCTCTGCGATGATGTTTGCAGCAACGTGATGCATTTCGCAATTAAGCCGTGCGACGATCTCACCCAGCGACGACAGGCTCTGCAACGATACTCGCAGCAACAGGAATCTTCTCGCACTGGGGCGATGCGCTTCGCAAGCGAATGATGAGTCAGTTCTTGCGGTGGCAGCAGGCGCTGCGACGATCTTCGCGGCAACAGGAATTGTCACGCACTGTCTACGATGCGCTCCGCAAGCGAGCGATGTGTGGAAATTGCAGATCTTCTTTTCTTCTTTTCCAGCCCCACACACAGCAGGCAACAACTTCCAGAGGCCCCACAATTGGATCAAGCACTCTAGGAAGGGCAGAACTCACTCAGCAGAGTTCAGTTGGAAGCTGGGGGTGAAGTCCTTTTGTTCCTGGGATTTCTTAACAGGAGGCCAGCTCTACTCAGGCCCTTGGAGATCTCTTCAAGCAAGGGGACACAGCAACAGCAAAGTCCTGCCCCTCTCCTTGGCAACAAAGCAACTGCAGGTCAGCCCACAAACACACAGCAGGACAGTCCTTCCACTTCAGTCTTCCAGCTTTCTCCCTGGCAGAGGTTCCTTCTTGATTCCAGGATGATCTAATTTTCAGTGGTGTGGGTGGCCCTTTTTATACCACTTTTCTCTTTGTTCTCTGAGGGCAGAGAGGCCTTGGCTAAGTCAGAACCAGTTCTGGTCAGTCCTGGAGCACTTTGTTTACTTGACTTCTTCCTTCCTTTGAGATAGAGGGGCAGGGTTGCCAGCTGCCGAGCATGAGGTGGAGCCAGCATTGTGGAAGGCAGGCACGCCCTATTCAGGCCCAGGTGCTATCCCCTCCCACCCCTCAAGTTGCAGATCTAGCTATTCAGCCCAGGGATGACTCACTCAGCCTCTGGGAGCCAGCCCAGCCCCTGTCACTCACAAACCAGACAGTCAATTCACAAACAGGCCAAGGAACACAGAAAGGTCAGACAAGAAAACAGCCACTTTCTAAAAGTGCTGTTTTCAAACACAGGATTTAAAAAACATCCTTCCTAAAAAATGTGTTATTACATTCTGACTTCAGGGATACCAGACTTTTATTTACTATCTTGCTCCTATGGGAAGATTTGCAGGTAAACATTATACACAGCATTCCCCATTATAGCCTATGGGCAAGATAGCCTTTCAGTAGTGAAACGAAAATGGCTGTAATTCACTAACACAGCATGTCACCCACACTAATACAAGCTCTACCTTTCACATACTGCACCCTGCCCAGATGGGTACCTAGGGCTTTCCATTGGGGTATCCAATGTGTACAGAAAGGGAAGGGTAAGCCTGGCCAGTGGCGACACTGGTCAGATGAGCATGGCAGTTAGCAACTGCACACATGCACTGCAGTGGCAGGCCTGAGACACCATTTTAGGGCTACTCCTGTGGGTGGCACAATCAGTGCTGCGGGCCCACTAGTAGCATTTGAATCACCAGCCCTGGCACACTCAGTGCACTTTACTAGGGACTTCCTGGAAACACAAATATTCCAATCATGGATAACCAATCACAGGAACAATTTTTACAGAGAGCATATGCACTTTCGCACTGATCAGCAGTGGTAAAGTGCCCAGAGTCCTATTGCCAACAACCACAGGTCAGGAAAAACAAGGAAGGAAGAAACAAAAAGTTTGGGGATAACCCTGTAAAAAGGGCCATTTCCAACAGTCGCCTTGAAGGCAGAGTGTGCACTTTTGCTTTTGTCTTTGCTCCGAATTCAACTCAGGCCCCTTTTCGTCTCTCTTTTCTGACTCTACTGGGCGGTTTCACTGAGGGAGACATAATCCTGATCGTGATTTCAAATTGGAATGGCACTACAGCGAGGACAGTACTCACCCACACAAAGCATCAATAGGTAGTTTCTCAAAACCTCTTAAAAACGCTTTCCAGACCCTAGGCCTTCCGGATGCCTGGAGGATGCTCCACCCAACAACACATAATTACACTTTCTACTTTCGCACACAATGAACATACTCTAGTTCATTTATATTTTTCTAAGCCAAGCCCTGAGGCAAGACTTAAAGACTGCCGCAGTCCTCCCCATCTCAATTTCAGATCATGCACCAATCTTAGGGGCCGATTAGGATTGCGGTGAATCCGCATCCTCTGGGCCTGCGGAAGCCACCACCGGCCCGGAGGATGCGGATTCACCGCTGCGGTAATTGCAAAGACCCCCCGCCAGATTAGGATGGCAGGGGGGTCATCAGCGGACGTGAAGACCGTCCGCCTCTTTTCCACCGCGGTCCCATGGTGGAAAAGCTCTAATATGGTGGCGGTGTCTATCAGACACCGCCAGCCATATTAGGATTCATGCGGAAACATGCTTTTGCGCGGCGGGTGTTCCGCCGTGGAAAAGCATGTGGTCTTTGGTGTTTGGGGGCCTGTTGCGGGCCCCCAGGGTGTCGCCGTGGGGGGTGCAAATGGGGGGTACCTATGGTACCCCCGAGCATTTACATGCACAAAGCGGAAGGCACCACGCAGTGCCTGCCGCTTTGTGCATGTAAATGTGAAACATGCATTTTTAACCTTGCGGCGGGTGCTGCTTCAAGCAGCACCCGCCGCAAGGTTAAAGGAACAGGATGTGACCGCCAAGGTGGCGGTCACATCCTAATTTGCTTGGAGGGACCGCCGCTGCCCATTGGAATGGGGTACTCCACCAAGCAATACCAACCCTCTTCCCTGAGGACAGACCGCTTTCTAAGTGATGATCTTAGAAAGACAATCAAGGAACATTTTAAAATTAACACCCCTCAAGCTACCTCCATAGCTAGTAACTGGGATGCGTTTAAACAAATACTAGGGGTAAATGCATAGCATTGAACTTTGTCCTCAAAAACAGAGAGCAGTAAAACACTTAGCACTTGAAACAGAATAACAACAACTTGAACAGGCACTCAAATCTACCCCGAGACTGGCTCTACAGCGAAAAGTCACAGTGGTGAGGGGAAACCTTAATGCTAATTCTAACAATAGGTCAGTGTTCTTTGCTTTAGACAGGCCTCTTACTCTCAAGGTAATAAAGTGGGTACATACCTAGCCCGCCAAATACGAACCAAGAGGGAAAAAGACTACATTGGAGAGATACGCACACAGTCAACCCAACTGGAGTCCTTCGAATCAGGGTAGGCACGCATTTTTAAGGAATTCTATGCTTAACTATACACAGCGGAAAGAGAAGACCTCCAGACCCAATCTGAATTCTTGAATGGTGTGCAGCATCCTCAGATAGCAGAGACCCAGAATGAGGTATATGGGGAACCCATTTATGTGGAAGAGGTACTCAAAGCTATTGCTTCTCCATAAAGCACCAGGACCAGATGACCTCATAGCTCACTTTTATAAGATGTTTAGTTTGGATCTGGTACAACAGTTAACTCTTCTATTTTAAGCAGTTTTCAGGACAAGGGTCAGTCACCTCATCTATGAATGAGCTATTAATGAAAGTCATCCTGATACCAGCAAAAGACACAATGTCCTGCAGGTCTTAAAGACCCACAGCACTTCTCTATTTAGTCGCTAAATTATATACACAAATATTGGCCTCCCACCTTGATAATCTGATGCTGGATCTGATTCACCTGGATCCATCCAGCTTCATAAAGGGCAGACAGACTCACAACAACCTGAGACAAGTACTTCACTTGACAGAGAAAGCCATGAATAAACAAATCCCAGGGGTACTCCTTGGTCTCAATGCTGAAAAGGCATTTGACCCAGTAAACTGATCCTTTCTCTAACATTAAAACGGTTTGGTTTCTATGACCCATTTATAGCCAAGGTCCAAGCTATTGATGCTCTCTTGAGACCTAGGGTATTAATTAGTGAAGTCAGTTTGAGCCCTTTTAGCTTGGGAGAGGGATGAGACATGGATGTCCTCTCTCCCTGTTGTTATTTGCTCCAAGCATCAAAACTTTGGCAGCTCAGTTCAGGTCTACACCAACAATTCAGTGCCTCACTTTTGGTCTGACAGAACATAACATTTTCGCAGACAATGTGCTTTTAACTCTCCCCTTGACCACTTCCTCTATCATGGGCCTCCAAGAAGAACTGCATAGATCTAAGAACATAGGGGCCTTTCACATTAAGTTAACCAAATCTTTTCTCCTTTATTTGACCCTACCCAACAATGCTATTGGGTTACTGGTGACCTCCACCCCATTCCAATAAGGCGAAAAAGGACATAACCTCTTTAAGCATAAAAATCACTCCCAGACTATCAAATCTCTAAAAGGCAGCCTATCCCTCACTTCTTAACCAGCTGAAAGCAGACCTTAGGCTCCATTAGTGCGATTAAGATGACCGTCCTGCCTCAGATTTGTTATCTTTTTTGATGCCTTCCTTTTGCCCTGGAAAAGATTTCCTCTTAATCTTGTGCACAATTATTAACCGTTTTGATTGGCAAAACCGCAGACCTTGTCTACCATGCACACACTTCTTAGACTGCCGAGGGGTCGGGAGGGCAAGTCCTTCCATATTTCCACCCTTACTATAAAGCAGCTCAATTAAGAGAGATTGACTAGTGGTCCCTTTGACCATCGGGCAAGCACTGGCTACATTTGGACAGAGGCATAGTAGGGAAAGATTTTTTGAATGTCCTGTAGAAATCAAAAGTGTAACAGCCTCCAAATGCCTATCTGAGCACACCCACAAGGACAACTTTGAAAGTATGGGATGACGTCAATAGACAAGCAGAATGGGTAACCTTCCCCTCACCATACATGCACCATATATTACAATTCAGCCTTCCCACCGGCGCTAGAACCAGGTCCCTTTGATGCTTGGTAGGGGAGTGGGTGCTTAGAATTATGAGATCTCTTTCACCAATGGGATATTTTAATGTTTCGAGATGGTAAACAAGACTTCCATTTTCCAAACTCTGAACATTACCACTACATTCTTTTGAAACATTGGGCATTACAACTCAATGTTATGGCAGCGGCCACCAGAGATCTTATCCCCATTGAACAATTTGCTAAGAGAACTGGGAACACTAGGGGAAATGTCTCCTTCCTTCACTCCTTATTATTAGATACACTACACAATCCACAACCACAACACAAAACAATGCTTGAACAGGTGTTAGAGGTGGACACACCGGAGACAAAATGGACATATCTTTGGGGCGATATTGAAAAGAGTGATTATTCAGTGGGCATGAGAAAGGCACACTATAAGATAATCTTATGAGACTTCCGTCGCATATGTTGAGAATGCCTGACTATGCGTCCATTTTGCACTGAGATATTTGCGCAAATTAAAAACATTTTGGGTTATCCAATCCCAGGGACATTGAGTTCCACACTATTAGGCTTGCAAGTGGAGACCCTTAAGTATAAAACTAAAGGGGACAACGCGATTATGTGTTATCCCTAGGGGTAGCAAAATTGGCCAATGCAGCAGCTTGAAAGCAAAAGGAGGCGGGCATTACCTAAGTGGTATGCTCGCCTATGGCAGGCCCTTACTATGGAAAGAGTGGTGGATATTTTCTGAGAGGACTTCAAAGGCTTCACATTCACATGAGATCCATTGGTGGCTTATCTCTCTACAGGTCTCCTGCTAATGACTTGCCCCACTAGAACAAGAGCTCTCCTTTTCCAGTTTCTGATACAATTAGAACACTTTTTCTCCTCTGATAGAATGATGCCCTCACAGGTGGTTCTTCCCTAGCCTCTTCCCATAAGACTAGCAAAACATATGCTTAAGCAGCCTCTATACATCCACTCACTGCTTTATATCTTTCACAATTTCAATTATGGGGACGTGGCCAGCAGCCGCTGAAGATGGCCACTATGTAAGAGAGCTGCGTTAGCTGGCAGAAAATGAGCCCGATATATCCGGCATGATCCGATGTCTGAAGAGCAACTGGGGATAGGAAGCCGCTGGAACAAGCGTTTGCTGCCTTGTTACTTGAAACAGCTGCTTAAATTGTAGCTGGGGATTGGATAAGCAATGCAACGGAGGGGCGGCAAACAGGAGGAAGATGGAGCCACCCACGTAATGAAGGGAGCAAGAAAAAAAAGGTTTGAGACGCCAGGGCGCCTCGCGGCCCGACACACATTAATCGTGCAGCGCCCACCACTGCGAAACAAATAATTGCAGGGGCCTCTCACAAGTGGAGCCTGCAGCAGTAGGAATGCTCTGCACAGCGGGAGTGTACTGGATCGAGCTTCGCCCCGTACCCGGCTGCCAGCGATTGAGCTGGTGAGGGGAATGACGGCAGAGGGACAATGCAGAAGTGGAGGCCAGCCGGCCAGGCTGTTGGAAGGTGGATTAGGTGCTAGTGATACGCTCCTCCCTCCTTGCAGGTACAAATGGAGAAATTTCTCAAAGTTGTTTGAGCTGAGACACGGCCCATCAGAGATACAGGATCAGCAGCCAGTTTGGAGGTGAGGGGCTGGATGCGTAACAGTTTGCACAGTGAGAGCCCCACACAACATCCTGCGTGAGTACCTGTGACATACAGGGTGTGGCCCTGGCTGGAGGGGTTTGGGTGAAATCCCCCCGGAGTGACCGAGATGGTGGGGTACTCTGAGACCGCAAGGTGAAAGCGGTGGTGCTCCTGAGATCCGGGGTTGCATCCACAGGGAAAAGAGACACTGTACAGAGACCCTGGACACCGGTGCCAGTACCGCATATTCAGGCCAGCGACACAACAGAGCTCAGAACCCGAGCCCACCGGTGAGGCCTTGCACAATCTGGCTATGGGTCACAACAAGGTGGGGGGGGCTGGGCAGGTCAACCACATAGATAAATACACTGTGCAATGAGCCATGAGGGAGGTGCAATAGGAGGAGAAACACCGCCAGGGCATGACGACTAGTTCCCAGATCCCTCCCTGAAGGACATTATGATGGCAATTAAGGAACTGCGTGGGACCCTAGAGCCTAAGCTGGACTCTGTCACAGAGGAAGTAAACCTGCTTCATGCTGATCTCTGGCAAAGTTCCGAGAAGGTATGCACGGTGGAGGCAGGTATTGGGTGCCTACAGTCCAAAACCAAGTGCCTAGAAGAGCAGGTCTCAGCACTCACCAAGAATCAAGCTAAAATATTTACCCGACTTGAAGACCAGGAGGTAAGAGCAAGACGTAACAACATTCGGGTGGTGGGTATATCGGAGGGAATGGAAGGACCATCGATGGACCTCTTCCTGGAAGACCTGATCCTGAATAAATTGAAGCCTAAACGCTATCCAAATTTTTTATTATAAAAGTTCGCACCAGGCCCTGGGAGGCAAGCCGTGTCTGGGAGCACCCCCTTGCACAATCATAGCCCGGATTCAGAATTTTAGGGATAGGGATGCCATCTTGCAGGCGGCGCGCCAGCATGGGGATCTGCATCATGAAAATGCAGTTATCCGCTTCTTCAAGGGATTTTATGCTTCATGTCCAGCGCCAGAGGCCCACATGGATGCAGTGAAGAGGGACCTTCGAGAGAAAAATGTGAAATACATGATGTTATTCCCGGTGAAATTTAAAATAATTGATGAAAGAAAGGCGTATTTCTTTGGCTCACAGGCTGAGGCGAGCAACTGGCTAGAGGGCTGGCGAACTGTTAAACGGAAAGGGGACAAAAGTCGAACATTGCCCAAGAATCGCCACTCCACCGAGGGGAGAGAGGTGGAGTGAGTGCCAAATAGCCCTGAGCTGTGACAATGAACAGATAAGTGACAAAAAGTTTACTCTCCTCAGTTTGTAACTTAATAGTCCTCTCCTGGAGAAATCATAGGGGGGTGAGGAAGCTCAGGACGGATGTTAACAGGATACGTACTAATTTGAAGCGAGGAGCCCAATCGAACACTAGTAGTGCTGAGAATATTGTTATCCATTCCAGGGACAAGCGGATGGTACTAACGATTAACAGACCATACAAGCTAAACACATAATATAAGAACTCAGTGTACACTACAGATAAAAAAAAAGAAATCATTAGTTTAATACAAAATATTTAAAAACATATTGAAGAATATGGTGTCATACATTTCATTACATGCATAATATGATATCTTGATATGATTTGAAGAAATACATGGTGCAGTTGACAAACCTGAATATAAACGGACAAATAAACAAAAACGAATTCATACAAGAAGTATCAAAGTGCATTGTGATTAGGAGAAAAAGGGGACAAAAACCTAAAGTGGCTGATTGATGGATCGATGAATGAAATGTATGACACCATATCCTTCAGTATGTTTTAAAATATTTTGTATTAAAGTAATGAATTAAATAATGCTTTTATCTGTAGTGTACACTGAGTCCTTATATTATGTGTTTAGCTTGTATGGTCTGTAAATCGTTAGAGACCTATAGCTGCTTAGGGAATTTCTTGCCAATTATGTATTTGCCCTACCCTAGGAGTCTAGAATATTGGCAGGGGGTCCTTGTTATTTACTTTGACCAGCGGAGGGTACTGACCAGGGCTGGGCATAGTTTGCGAAGTATCGCTACGCGAAGCAATGCAAAGTGCACTTCGCACTACGCGAGCTACGCGTAGCACTACGCTAACTGTGTAGTACCCTGTTTGCTGTGTGCAAGATGCCGTTTTCAATGATTGCACAGTGCGGACAAGCATCCGGGACTGTGCAATCATTGAAAACGGCATCTTGCACAGTGCGAGCTGCAGTTTTCTGCCGCTCAAGAGGATTTTTACTCGAGAGGCAGCTTTCTCAACGAGGACCGGTAGTTTATCATCGCGAGCGGTCGCGAGCATACGCAACCGCTCGCAATGAGAAACCTGACGTCTCTGCATTGAGAATCTCGCCGGGAGGTTTATTTTCCACGCTCGCGATCGGCAACTTGATGTTGCTGATCGCGAACAAGGAAAAAGTCTTGCCAGGATGTCATTTTGCTTGCTCGTGGTCGTCAACTTGATGTTGAGGTCCGCGAGCAAGCAAAAAAAGACTGCTGCACTACGCTAAGCTACACGTGTTTGCACGGTGCTACGTGCAGTTTGCGTAGTGCAAAGTAGAGCAAACTTCGCAAACTACACGAGCGTAGCGTAGTGCTTTGTACAGGGTTAGTACTGACAGATAAGGTTGCTATTGAAATATTATAGAAGGGCTTGCAAGTATACAACAGCAGAATTATTCCACTTCGTGCTGGAGGATGGCCTATCGGTCCTCATTTATGTTAGTTACTGCACAGTTGGGGCAACAGGCACTCTGTGTGTTTGGGAGGTGGGAGGTTTGCCACTTACCTAGCAGGGTTGCAGGGAGGGGAGAGTTGAGTAAAGTGTTTAGTTTTAATATGTGTGTTTGTAAGTGTGCTCAAGACCATGGTAGCTAGACAATACAGCAGGCTGACGTAGGAGGGGGGGGGAGAGAATTCATATGATTAACTGAGGACTATTCTGATTGAAGATGAATATAACCTTATTGAGTTCCTCCCTCCATTGTTCTTTAGGAACATGTGTGATGATTTGTGAAGATTATTTGTTCCTTATATTGTCTGTTTTCCCTTGATTTTACTAATATTATTTGTTCAGTTTTTAATAATATTTTAATAAACTTATGCATTTGGTAATTTATTTGCTGTTTCAAAGTTTTGGTTTCTACTGCACTAGTAAGTTTGCTTGCATTGTTTGTTGTAATCTATGTTGTTTTGATTAATGTGGCCAGAGGGAATTATTTATTTGACAAAGTCAATAGTTGGTACCCCATCCCTTTGGTAGAGGGTCCCTCTCTCTTTTATTAGAGAGTGACGTAAGAGTACCACAAGGGTGGGGTGATGATCGGAAGTTATGGGAGGACTAGCTAATATACAGGTGTGGACCTGGAACGTAAACAGGCTGGGGAATAAGATCAAGTGCACACTGGTCCACCAACACATTAAGAGACATTCCCCGGATGTATTACTAGTACAGGAATCCCACCTGAAGGGGAGCAAATGCAGGGCTCTGGATCGCTTTGCTTACAGACATGTGGCCCACTCTGGGTATTCGACCAGGGCATGGGGAGTGGGAATCCTGCTTCGTAACACATTGGCCCTGGTTGTGAATGGCACCTGGGTAGATGATGTAGGGTGCTGTGTGCAGTAGTGGGTAAATGAGAAGGGTGTGTGATTATATTGTGTTCAATTTATATACCCCCGGGACTAAACAACATTATCTTCCTGAAGGTCAATTCATTCCTGATTGCACTGCCTCTGGGCACGATTCTAGTGAGGGGAGACATAAACACTGTTGTGAATCCAGAACTGTACCACTCCAGCACCTGAGTGGGCCAGAAGGGAGAGTGCGACCTGCCGAGCTTTCTGGAGGCCCTACGCCTAGTAGATCTGTGGCGGGTGTATAATCCCATCTGCACGGCAATATACATATTACTCCGCATGCCCTGGAGCCTTTGGTAGGCTGGACCACCTCTTCACATGGAATGATAGGGTGGGAGAATTTGCAAAGCCCACGCATGTGGCAAAGGGCATCTCAGATCACTCCCTGATCGGGGTGACAATTAGGGGCCACTCCTAGACAGGGCAGCATTCCCAAGGATCGACACCTGGCACCTGCGAGATCCAGCACTAAGACAAAATCTGAGCGAGCTCAGAGCTATACTTTCAGAAAAACTAGGGGACAGTAGACTCACATATAACTCTATGGGAGGCCTGCAAGACGGTGTTGAGGGTGCAAGCACAGGCACTAATTGGAGCCAAGAAGAAGAAGGATACTTTACAAATTAGGTTGTAAGAGCAGTAGATACCTTCGATGGAGGCAGAGGCGTCAAGTGACAACACTAGTGACCTGCGCCATAGATTAGCGCTGTGTCAGCGTGACTTACGAGCCATGGCTGAAAATGAAGCGAGGGCTTACACCCTGGCAACTTAGCATCACCTATGTGATGTAAGCGACAATGCATCAAGACTCCTAGAGTGGTTGGAAATGCGCAATAGGCAACGATCATGAGAGATTGAGGTGTGTGACAAAAAGGGGTACTGAAAACAACAAGTAGAGACTTAGCAGAAACATTTGCTGTACATTTTGAGGAAGTCTATGCACCCATATGCACTAGATCTGAAAGCGACTGCGAAGAGCTCCTTAGAGATTTCTTTCTACCTATGCTAACAAAAGAAGTGAGTGAGACCCTTGAGGCTGACCTAATGGAAGAGGAATTAAGAGGGGCCCTGGGACTTGTCAACTCAGGGAAGGCAGCGGGTCCAACTGGACTCCCTGTTGAGATCTACAAATGTCAGGCATCCATGAAAATACCACAGCTCCAAGACATGCTGTTTGAGGCACGAGAACAGGGGCAGCTCCCACCGGATCAGCAGGCAGCCACAGTGGTAGTAAGACACAAGGGGCCAGATGTAGGTAATCTCAATTTACCTATTCTTAAATACCAAATTTTACCGATTCGGTATTTAAGAATAGGTAAATGGGATGTAGGTAATTTTTCGTTAAAAATTACCAAATCGGTAAGATTCGGTAATTACCAAATCGGTATTTACTGATTCAGCAATTACCATTCATTCCTATGGGCCTGGAGGCCCATAGGAATGATTGGCAATTACCGAATCTGTAAATACCGATTCGGTAAAAGGGGGAAAACATTGAAGGGTGGCATGGTGTCACTTTGACACCCTGTTGCACCCCTCAATTATGTATGGGTGCACATGTGGCACACATGCATGCCCTAAGGGCATGTATGTCTGCCACATGGCACCTTTGAAACTGTACAGAGTTGCATTTTTAAAGGTGTTTGTTATTTACCACCAATTTATAGTTTGTGGTAAATAACGAATCCTAAAATGGGAAAAACACTTATTTGAGTGCTCCCTACATTTCAGATTCGGTAATCTACTGATTCGGTATTTTTAAGAATCCGTAATTTACCGAATTCTTAAATACTGATTCGGTAAATTACCGAATCTGAAATGTAGCCACCTACATATGAAAACCCTAATTCCGGTAGGTAACCGCTGAAATTCGATAATTTCGGCCGTTACCAACCGGAATTAGGCTTCCTACATCTGGCCCAAGGAAGGGAAGCCACCGGACCAGGGCGCCTCATATCGCCCATTCTCTTTGATCAATGTAGAGGCGAACGTGCTAGCCAAGATCCTAATGAACAGGCTGGTGCTGGTCTTTTCAGAGGTTATACATGCAGACCAATCGGGCTTCATGCCAAGTAAAAGCACTCGCCACAATCTAAGGAGGTTGTACGCAGCCCCTTTTTAAAATGAAGGCCCTGCAACATCCTTTTGTATGTTCTCCAAAACACCACCTGTCCAGTTCCCCCAGCAGTTTTTAAAAGAATAGCCCAGGTACTTAGAACACTGCTGTGGCAGGGTGGCTCTTCCAGAATAGCACTCCATAAACTACAAAAGGGGGTGCATGATGATAGTTTAGTGGTCCCAGACGTTCGACTCTAATACTGGGCCTCGCAATTGCTTGTCATAAATGAGCGGATATACACAGATGTGCAAGAGCCGGCCTATAGACTGGACAGAGTCAGTATGCCGGGTGGAAACTGCGAACCACTCTTGTACTCCGGAAAGCTCGCCCGGAATGGATGACACACACTGGGGCGGAAGTGGGGTGCTGGACGGAGACTAACAGATTTCTGGGCTGGACGGAGAATTTGACTAGGGTAATCTGTTTGCCACTACTTGTTGCCGCCATGAGAGACTCGTGGACTCTTTGTCCCACAAACCACCGCCTGTAGGGAGGAGCCAGCCTCGCAGCCTCGCAGCCTTGCACTAAAAGCGCGCTGCGACACCCGCAACGCGGGAATCTGTTTTACACTACTTGTTGCCGCCGTGAGGGACTCGTGGACTCTTGGTCCCACAAACCACCACCTGCAGGGAGAAGCCAGCCTCGCGCTAAAAAGCGTTCCGTAACACACGCGACGCGGGACGCGCGCGGGCGAAGCCGGGGCCAAGGGCGGGCCTGTCCGCGGCCGTCAGCGGACGGAAGAGGCCGGGCTAGGCCACCCCTCTAATACCCTGACCGGAACCCAAGTAAGCTGGATTAATCAGATTTGGACACAGGGGGGGATTCTCCATCTCTGCTGCAAGTGACTGTTTGGGGGGCATTAATGCTATCTATTCACTTTGTATTTATATCTCAATATGAGCAAAGCCACACGCAAGGGGGGGGGCAGGGCCAGGAGTGGTGGGGACACTTGATGCCTTCCTTCTACGGGCCGAATCCGTGCTAATGCACGAGATCGAACCCATCACACCCATTTGCAGGGCACGCTCCAGTGCAAGAGGTGTTAGCCAATCTAGCTTTGAATCCCCAGACTTCTTCAGGGATAGCAGCTAGTCCACAGCTGGGTACCCTCCACCCTTCCCCAGTGGCCAATATGTCGTGTTTGACCTCACCTTCCTCTTCTAATATGCGCACTAGGCAGCAAAAGTTATTACAAGTCCCCAAAGGAAATGACCAAACCAAGAAAAGAAAAGCTTGAAGTGCCCCTAAAGCTAGCCATCAAGTTTCAAAGCAGGCAAAGACTAGTAAAAATGTAACATCTGGGAAGAGAGGGTCTAAAGCTCCACCAACCGATACTGATCACACTAAGAGGGGTGCTGCTGGTCCTGTACGACCCGCATTGGTGATCAGACATCCTGATCCCCTGAAGGCTGATGACGATCTCTTAAAACAGCTGGAAAAAAAGCTCTTAGCATTAATTAGTCCGGTTATGTCCAAACTTGAAGCCATCGATTAGAGATTGATCAAGATCAAACAGTATATATCTAAGGATCAATCTGCCTGTCCTGGGAGCAGACAGACTGAGGATACAATTATTGGTCAGGCGAGGAACACTTCTAGATCTTTAAGTCACGAAACGTCCCACCCATCCACTTCCAACGTAATTCCTCTAAGCCAACCAACACCAGATGCACTGATTGCCAGGGAAGGGCCAAAGGGTCCAGTAGGGAGACTTCAGGGATTGGGAGGTGTCTTGCCGGCGGGTGTTTCTTTACACCTTCTACCCGAGGCAACACCACACACCATAGTACTAGCAAATGTCCCGAAACTCAAACCTCGAGAAGAGGAAGATTGGACCTCACTAAAGAACAAGGCCCTCCATTTTCTGAACACCAAGACAGGGCTTGGGAATCATCTCTTTGCAGAATTCAAGATGATGAGAAGGGTGGCATGGGTAGGTCATTCTGAAAAAGGTTTGGATGGTGACTGCATAGTCTTAAGCTTCAGGTCTCCTAACATGGTCCAGTGTATTTTGGATCGGGCAGCCCCATTTAGGATTAGCCCAGAGGCCATTAGTGTTCTCCCGTTGGGATATTTTTACCATCCTGGTACAAACTCCAGGGTAGCTGTGCAGAGGCCGACCTCGAATATGCATGGGCTTAGCAACCATACTGTATCGACCTCCAACAGATTAGAGGTGCATAGCACACTGGAGGAAAACGATTGACTGTACCCAAAAACTGGTTTTACCACCTGTGGGGAACTTGCAACTAAGGGCGCGGGAGACCATAGAACTATAACAGAGAACCAGAGCCAAGGGGCCCCTCTGATAATAATAACTGAGGTACCAGAGGGCTCACACAACTGGGAAGATTGATTAGGGGGGGATGACAGTTTAAGTGAGGTTCCAACGAATGCTGTGTGCTTAGCGCCAGTTAAAACTGTTTCCAGTGTAATACCCGGTGATTACCGGTCTCATCAGAGTAGTAATCCTAGCCCAGGTCCCCTACAATTTTCTTTGGTCTCATGGAACATTGCTGGGTCAAAAAGCAAACTAACATCACTTGATTGGCTATCCTTTATTGATAACAATGATGTTATAATCTTCCAGGAATCTTGGTCAGTGGACCTTGTGTTTAGGCAAGGCTACTTAAACTTCTCAAAGCCTGCCACTCCTGGCAAGCGGGTAGACCAATGGGGGGCAGGACGACAGATATAAAGTCAAAAAGATGGATTCTGAGAGCAGTGATATTCTAATAATAAAAATCCAAATTCCGGAGATCAAGGACCTCTTTATTTTTAACATCTATGCAAGACGGAAGCCGGGGGGCAAAGTATCGGACATTGTTGCCCTGCTTGATTCTTATCTTGATTACTACAATGGATTAGGGAATATATTAGTAGCGGGAGATTTTAATTGCTGTTTTGAACCTCTAGATAGCAACGACGTAGAACTTGCCCTAGTGGAAGATCATTCTTGGGATATTCCCCAATTATCCCTACCTCCTACTAAAAAGTGGACTGAAGCTGCATTGCAGCTCAAAGTACTATGCCTAGAACATGGGTTAAGGGCTGTGAACGGGAGGACGAAATCTGACAAGCAGGGTGCTCCCACTTTTAACAACGGAATGTGTATTAGCCGCATAGACTATATACTTTTTAATCAGGAACACTGGTCCTTTCTCAAGGACATGGTTGTCATGGAAATGGTGGAAAGTGACCACAATCCTCTGGTAGTGTCTCTCCATCTGTTAGGAAGTTATGCCCCAGAAGTCTGTTCAGTGGGTACCGAAATACAGCTTACCAACGATACCAGGTGAGTAAAATGGCCGAACTACCTTAATAAGGAGGCTCAATTAGTTGCCATAAGATAGCTTGTTTCCGAGGCAACAGTAGATCTCCTAAACTGTTCCACGCAGCAGGAAATGGTGTCCAAAGCTACTTTCATCCATACCAAACTTTTTAACAAGCTCAAGGGCTTTTTACAACCAGTGCACAAAATTCCAAGAACAAGGCTAAACCAGGGGTGAAATCATGGTATGGGAAATCCTGTTGGGAAGCATAAAAAGAATTAGCTAGGGCGATAAGAACTAAAAACAGGGATAGGATTAAAGAGGCAAGGGTGAAATACAAGAAAGTGCAACACATGGCAAAAAGGGAATGGGACAAGCAGTATTGGACTGAGTTGTAACATGCCAGTAAAGACAGGAACATGGTTGGATTCTGGAATTTGGTTAAATGGGGCAAGGGGAAGCCCAGTGAACCACCTTCCAATCATGTAGCACCTGAGTCGTGGGTATCACATTTTACGACTCAGTTTGCCTCCCCCACTCGATATGTTCAGCTGCTTGTTGGTCTTCCTAATATTCCTATAGACACTTCCTCCTTACATTTCACTACGCAGGAGGTTGAAATTGCACTTAACACAGTCCCGAGGAGTAGAGCGCCCGGGTTTGACTATGTACCAGCCGACCTGTTCCTACATGACAAGGAAGTATGGGTGACTTACATCCAGTCGCTGGCGAATGCCAATGCAAAAGGCTCTCCTTTACCCGACTCATGGAAGGGTGCTGAGATAATCCCAATTTTTAAAAAGGGGGATAGCTCAGATCCCAGTAACTACAGGCCCATAAGTTTAATTGATTGCATCTAGAAGGTGACTGCTAGGCTTGTGTTGAGCAGAATCCAAGGCTGGACCGACGAGTTCAATATTTTGTCTCCCTTACAGGCCGGGTTCCGCTCTCACACGAGCACTATTGATCAGGTCTTTAGATTTGTTTTAATTTATTGGCGTGTGGTAATCCTTGGAGGTGGGACATTGTATGCCGCTTTTGTAGATCTTAAGTCGGCATTTGACTTAGTGCCCCGTGCCAAGATGTGGGGTGTTTTTGCGGAACCGAGCATGCCACCTGATCTATTGGCCTTTTTAATTAAACTTCACGAGACAAACTTTGCACAAGTGCGTTGGGGTCAGCAAGGCAGAGTAACCGATAGATTTCCGATTGCCAGAGGGGTGTGTCAAGGGTGTGTACTTGCACCAACACTCTTCTCTTTGTACATTAACAGAGTGATCCAGTATTTTGCAAATCACCCCACTGACGCCCCCACACTTGATGGTAGGAAGATTCCTCTGCCAATGTTTGCAGATGACACCCTGTTAATCTCTAAAACGCAACAAGGTCTCTAGAGGGCGATCGAGAGATTTGAGGTGTTCTGCAAGGACCATGGCCTTATTGTCAATGTGAATAAGACAAAGTTCATGGTGTTACATAAACACAAGTCTGTTACAGGGAGGGTGGTTATGAACGAAGCCACGTTAGAGCAGACCCAAATTTTCTCCTACCTCGGAATAACCCTAGGTTCCATAATAGGCTGGAAACCTCATACTGACTACCTGGCCCTTAAACATGCACAACTAGCTGGCGTCTTACTAAAGGAACAGTGCCACTCACTGACAAAAGCAATTGCCCCGGTGCTCAAAATCTACAACACAAAAATCAGTGGGTCGGTCCTGTATGGGGCCGAACTTTGGGGGTACAGTAATCTAGAGGCACTGACGAGCTCCCAAAACAAGTTCATGAGGGGATTAACTGGCCTCTCTCAATCTACGCCATTATTGCCCCTCTACTATGATTTGGGATGTCAACGTATAGAGGATGTGGCACGTTATAGACCTGTGGATTACTGAAGGAGACTGTGGGTTAACCCCGAGCTCTCCCAGTACGCCCATTCTTTTCTTGAGGTTAGAGATGCCGATAGTGTGTGCAAAATTCCATGGCTTAAAGAGGTTAAGGCTACCTATAATGCAATGGGTCTAATTTCCCTCTGGCAAAACCCCACAACCAATGTCTTTCCGCCTAGGAAGATCCTCAAGGAGCTATATTGGAATATGGTCTCTATGAAACGTTTTAGGATCTTAACTAGTCCTTCACTATCAAGAGATTTCCTGGAGACCAAACATGACATTACTTATGAAGGGTACTGGGATTTTATTACGCTTCCTTGTGATAGGAAACAGTACCACCAATTTAGGGTGGGTACGCTCCCAGTAAATTCATTCACCAGTAAATGGCGCGCCATGGCTAGCACAAGATGTCCATTCTGCCCGTCACAGCCGTAGACTATGCACACATTTTATTTATTTGCCCAGTGTATAAAATTCCGAGGCACACATGGCTGAAGCCCATTTATCTACTGAAGAGTATCAAAACAGGCAAAGAGGCGCTAAGGATATTAAAAACTGATTGTACAGAATCTATAGCTATTGCTGTTGCCAAAATTTTACACTGGATATGGGCAATCCGTTCATACAAGCGAAGCTGATATAAAGGCCTTTTTAATGTAATCATAAACCTAGTCATATCATTTCTGTGGCACCAACTGTTTTATGTTTTTTTTTTGGGCTTTTTAATAGTTATTATTTTTGTATTTTAACCTAAATTATTGTGTATATGGATGAAGTGGCTTGTGGATTCACTTTCTTACCGTGTGGTTTTGATATTATCATGAGAAAGGAGTGACCATTGTTTTGTAATGTATTGTCTTTTATAATATGTGTTTCGAAATAAAGACTTTTTGATTGACTAGTCGGACTCCACTGTGGTCAGGGGACACATTGAAAGAAGTATCTGCCCTAAAGGGCTTTAGAGGGTGGAAACTGATAGGAAGCGAGTACCTGGGAGACGTGTGGAGGGGAGAGGCTCCTTTCACCTTTGAAGATCTACAGCAGTAATACAATTTAAATCAGACACAGAAATATCACTACCTAAGGTTGAAGCACGCCTTGCGGCAATATATCCAACAGGGTACCCCAGTTCCAGATCACTCCTCCCTGGTAGATCGATTATTACCAGACCCCATGCCCGAAAAGCGACAGCCACGATATATAGTAAATTAATAAATAATGTGCCAGACCCCCTGGCTACCCTACGTTTGGTATGGACTGATAAACTCGGGAGCATAGATGAGGAAGAATGGCTAGAGGCAATACAAAGTGGAAGAGAGATTGCAATCTGGACAAGATTTAGACTGAAGCAACTTAAGATTTTGCACAGTACCTAATATCCATGTACACACTTATATAAGTGGTGTAAAGCGCACACAGAGCTGTGCGTTAGGGGTTGTCAATGGGATGGGACTTTCTTTCATATCCTATGGGAATGCCAGGAAATTGCTCGATTCTGGCAGAAGGTCACAGTAATGTCTAGGGTATCAGGAGTGACGGTCCCAATGGACGCCAAATGGCTCCTCTTGATGATTAATGGAGACCTTAACTGGCCCAGACACGTTGGAATATGGTTGGTCCTAGCAGCGGGATTGCTAAAAGGAACATTGCAAGGAGGTGGGGAGCGCCTTCACCACCATCGTTAAGAGAGTGGTAAATGGACCTGGACTGCTGCCAACGAGCCAAAGAAACAGTGTATAAAAGTAGGGGTTGTGTAAAAAAGTGGGAGAAAATTTGCCAATCATGGCGCCAATATAGAAAAACATTGGGTGAAGAGTAAAATGTATAGGCTATGTCTTGTATAAGAATGTGGGAGGAACTGCTGGACGAGGTACTTCGCCTTCTTCCTGTGGATGCTGTCTGTGGTCAACCTGTGCCTTTAAAGCTACTGAAGTATATGAATCTTTGCCTATCCCTCATACAAAAGCTGTAATGTCAGAGCTGGACCATGTAAGACTGCATGTGATTGATGTAAAGTATGGTCTTTTTCTTTTGAGTAATGTTAGTAAAAAGAGTTTAAAAAAAACAATTACATTTATTTCTTCCTTTGGTGTTTCTTGTTCGTCGTATCCTCACTCGAGATAGGGGAAGATGGGGGAGGGGGGTGTTTTTTTATTTCAGGTAGGGTGCTGTATACTATGAGCCACACCAACCTGTGAAAATTGCAGTATCATATTATACACACCTTTTTGACTGTATTTCACTTCGTCAAGACTCTGTCCGCATATTTTGAAGATCTATAGTGTGATGTTGAGTTGTGTACTAATTAGTCCACTGCATTGAATGAATGAATGATGTGTTATGTTAAAATGTCAATAACAACAAATTTGACAAAACACACATACACATTTATGTATTTGTATGCATGTATTTATTGTATACTTTATTCTGCTCTATACAGAACCATTGACGTGCATTACAATAAAAAAATACAACATAAAAACAAAATTCAATTATATGAATAGATTAAAATATGATATATATCCACAAGTTACAAACATTAAGAAATATCCACCATTAATCGACTTATGGGTGCTATGCTCCTAAATAGCATATAAAATACCATACAGAGGATGAAATATGTAACACATTAATAACTTGAGGATTAAACAGAGAAAGCACCAGATTATTGTATGATGTTTATAAGTCTAGTTCACAAAAACCTCGAAATGGTCCACCAAGTTCACTAACTCTTATAGCAACTCGGTAACTGCTTTACATGAAAGTCGTTTTTTTGTGGTCAATAAATACTTTTATCGTGAACTGAGAATATAGTTAAAACTTGTCCATATAAAAAAAAAATTACATTTGTTCTCAATGATCCATACCAAGAACAATCTGAAGAATCCTTGCTAGAAGACCAGTAACTAACTAAATCTAGATGTTTTAGGTGCATTGTATCTCAGTATGATCCTTGTCTTCTGTATTGCCAACTCTTGCTCGATAATGCTATCAATTAAAAGCTCAATCCCCTGTGTTTTCATACTAGCCCAACTTCAAGCAAATGCCTACTTAAGCTAAGGACAATGTGCATAGATGTATTACTTTTCAGTCATCTTAAAGCTTACAAATGTTGTCTAAAGTCTAGTAGGAGTATCCATTACCTTCTGGGTTTTGAATATGCTAGACCAAAGAACAAGACGTGCACTGCATTATCATAGTAGAAGCTGAGCAGAAAATGCAATTATAGTTATCACGCTTGATATCTTCGTTTTTCCATTTTGATTCAAAGGATCTAATTTCTAGCATATCGACTTTTATTTAAAGTGTTTTAGCTAAAAGTGGCTGCATGACATCAAAAAACGTTTCAAATAAAGGTATAGGTGTAAAGACCAAGTTCAAGTTTAGCTTTATTCGATTTTAACAGCAGATAAAAATCATAAAAGCAGCAATAAATATACATACAGTATTTCATAGTAAATAAATAGATCCTAATTTTAAAACATTAAGAAAAGATTAAATTAGTGCATTATCGAACCATAGCATTTACATAGTACAGTTAGCAGCCATCACATTTCTTTTCCTCAGGATACTCTTTAAGAAACCAATCATAATCATAATGCATTTGCCATTCTCCAATTGCTGTAAGCTTAGATAAGCTGGTCTACATTGCCGCCAGGAACCATTTTTCAAATATTGCCTAATCCATGTCTTACGTTCCTTCTCATAATATTTACAGAATAAAATAACATGGAACGTGGATTGTTTTTTTTTTTTTTAATTTGTTTTTATTGCAGAATTAGAAACCACAGATTACAATTGCTCAACCAGTCCACTCATGGTGTCCCCCCGCTTCAATCGTTAGAACGTGTACCATACACAGCCATTCAGCCCGCATCCCGGAGGCCGGGCGGCGTAGTGCCCTAAACAGCAGGAAGGCATCACGGTGAGTGTCCCTACGGGACTATGGTCGAAAGAACGTTTTACGTATCTGCATTTTACCCCCCCACCCACAACAAATAACAACATCAGCCATCCCACATATGCAGGTCAGTGCTACAAGCCGCTTCCGAACCCCCCCCGTGCTCTATGTGGCCCACCATACCTGACCCGCACCCCTCTGCTACCTCCCGCTCACCACCTACGCCCCACAGGCCCTTCTCAGCTCAGAATCGCCACCGCGGTCAATCAACCCCCTGGCTCCCAACCCACCCCGAACTCCCACTAAACAACCCCCCAGTGTCCCCTCCCCGGCAACCGCAAATGGTGTGTGTCCTGTCCCTAATTATAGTATGGATCCCGCTACAGTGTCAATGATAACTCTGAGCTAGTATGCCTCGCAGTGTCCACAGGTCCCATCCACTCAGTCCTCATCTTCTACTAATGAATCACGCAAGGCTTGCACCACCAATTCCCACGCACGCGCCGCATCCAAGGCTTTCTCATTACCAAGCTTGACAGCCTGCTTCATTCGGAGCACACTCTCACATTCAGACCACCGCAGCAATTCATTCTTCCACCTCCTTACTGACGGCCCGCCCCTGGACTTCCAATGCCATGAGATCTCTCTTTGTGCCAGTATCAAACCCAGGTCAATAAATTTGCTCGTCACCTTAGTGTGTTTGGTGTGCGGGAACCAGAGCAACAGACACGCCGCCATGTCGAAGTCCACCTCCCTGTCAGTCACTTCGTTTAGAAGGTCCCCCACCTCTGCCCAATAGGCCTCCAAATGCGGGCAACCCCAAAACAAGTGATCCATGTCCGCCTCCGGTGACGAACACCTCGGGCACCGTGCGTCCTGCACCTGGAAGTACCGCCGTATTTTGTCCGAAGTCAGATAGGCCCTATGTAGCACAAAGAAATGCACTTGCTGGAAACGTGCATTCCTCGTGCCTTTCCATGTGCGCCGTAAAATATGGCTCCATGCCGTGTCTGGAATGGGCCTACCCACACTCTCCTCCCATTTCGTTTTGAGCCCCTGGAGCGGTTCCAATCCCTCGTGCAACATCCTGTTATGGAGGCAGGTCACCGCCTTAAAGGTGCCCGCCGCCATTACCACATACTGGCACGCCATAGTTGTGTCCGGTTCTATGAGCCCTCCCTTCCAATGCTTCTGTATAGCCGCTACCACCGCCGCATGCAAGAGAAAACCCCCGTCAGATAGCCCGAACTGTCCCTGAAGTACTCCGAAGGGCACCAAAGTCCCATCGACATACAGGTCTCCCACCACCTGAAGTCCCGCCTCCTCCCATTCCAGCAAAGGGGACCAATCGCCCCCGTGTGGTAGGGCTGTCAGCATGCCAATCGGAATTTCCGGCGCATAAGGCCGAGTCGCCCTCGCCCTCCTGAGACTCCTCTGCCAGCATAACCTGAGCGTCCGTTCCTCCATAGTGAGGCCCCGCAGCTCCAGCCTCTGCTGCATAACGATATAAGACAGCACATGGCGCTGTATCCCCAACTCTCGATCACACTCCGGTCCCCTAAACACCCGGGCCACATGCTGCGTGAGAACCTGGAGTTGCGCCGCCAAGTAATACAGTTCAAAATCGGGAACAGCCATCCCCCCCTCAATCTTGGGGCGTAGCAACGTGCTCAGAGCCACTCAACGGCGGCCATGTCCCCACAGGAAACCAATAATCATCGTCCTCAGGTCCCTAAAGATCCTCTGAGGAATCCAAATGGGTAGCGTCCTGAAGTAGTACAGGAGTCGGGGGAGCGCCACCATTTTCAAGAGAGCAATCCTACCCAGTACCGTCAGCGGGAGGGTCGACCAAAAGGACATACTGCCCCTCAGCGCCCGTATGCACCTTCCAATATTGCCTTCTAATAGGTCCGCGGTCACGTGGTAGATACGGACTCCCAAATAGGTGAAGCAAGATGGCTCCCAGACCACCCCTATGTCACGAGCAGGGCAGGGCGACTCCGCTCTCAGCGGGAACACACAGGTCTTCGCCCAATTGACCTTAAGGCCCGACAACTGGCCAAACTCCGACAACAGGTCCATCGCTCCTTCCAAGGCCCGCTCCGTATCGTCTAAATACAGCAACAGATCATCCGCATACAGCGAGATGTGATGTAGCCGCCCGCCGCTTTCTATCCCCGCATATCTGTCTCCCGATCTAGCATGGACCGCCAAGGGTTCCATCGCCAGGGCGAACAGGAGGGGGGAAAGGGAGCACCCCTGTCTCGTGCCCCTACCCACCGGGTAAGCCGCAGACACCAAGCCACCCAAACGTACTCGTGCCGTCGCCGAGGAATACAGAACCTTCGTCCACCGGCGGAACCCTTCACCTATGCCAAACCTCTCCAACACTCCATCCAGAAAGACCCACTCCAAACTATCGAATGCCTTCTCAATGTCCACTGATAGGACCGCTTGGGTCCCATCCTCATCCAGGACAGCGTCCATTATCCCAACCAGTCGACGGATATTCAACGCCGTGCTCCTCGTGGGGATAAACCCCGCCTGATCCCTGTGCACCAGGCCAGTCATGTGTGGAGCCAGCCTGGCGGCCAGAATCCGGCTCAGGATTTTGTAGTCCACCGTTAACATGGACAACGGGCGATAGGACCTCACATCCGTCGCATCCCTGCCGGGTTTTAGGAGCGGCACAATCAAAGCTTCCCTCATGGATCCAGGCAAACCCCCTGACTCATAAGCCTCCGCGTACACCACCAGCAGTCTGGGTGCCAAGCTATCTACAAACTGCTGGTAGAACTCTATTGGTAACCCGTCCACCCCGGGTGTTTTATTCCGAGCCATATTTTTAATGGCCGCCCTTATTTCAGTAAGCGTGATCGGCCAGCCCAACTCTTTCGCGTCCTCCTCGTCAAGGACCGGAAGCTGCCTCGCCTCTAGGTACTCCGCAATTTCCTGGGCCTCCACTCCCAACTGACTCTGGTACAATTCCTCATAGTACACACGAAAGCACTCCAACACCGCTGTCTGAGAATATACCGTCTCCCCCAGTGCGTTGTTGATGCTAAGGACCGGGCAGCCCCTAATTTCAGCATTAGCAAGTCTGGCCAGGAGCGTGCCCACCTTATCCCGTTCAGCATGCGCTCTGATGGCGTATTGCCTATAGTCGTAGCACCTCAACCGTTTCGGTAGCGACCACCTCCTTCGCTTCCAGCAACCGGCCCTGCAAGTCCGGTCTGGCCGGCCTGCGCTGCTCCAAATCTCTCAGATTCTCTTCCGCTTTCGCAAGTGCATTCAACACAGTCGTACGAGCATTTGAAAACCGACCGAGGCATACCCCTCTCACCACCACTTTCATTGCATCCCATTCAGTGGACCTACTCGTGGCAGTACCCTCGTTCTCACCGAAATAATTATCGATGCCCTGTTGGACAGCTTCACTAAACACTGAGTCCTCCAACGTGTCTGGCAGGAGCCGCCATGTTGGAATCGCCGAGCACTCCCGTTGCCACTGGACATGTACCAGTAGGGGATTATGATCCGATATGGTTCTAGCCAAGTATTCCGTGTGTGAGATCAATGGGGCCAGGGACCCGCCACAGAGCACTGAATCAATCCTCACGTGTAGTGCATGGAGAGCTGAGTAAAAGGAATAGTCCCTGGTGTCCCTGTGCTGTTCCCGCCACACATCCAGCAACCCCCACCTGTCCTGCCAATCCTTCCTGTGCATGGCTAACTTGCGTACCGGGGAATCAACAAGGGGAGGGTGAGACCTGTCCAAGACCACATCCGTAATCGAGTTAAAATCCCCCCCCAGTAACACCGGGCCCGCTAGGAAAGAGGCCAAGGACCCGGAAAGGCCATCGAAGAATCGGGCCTGCTCAGTATTTGGCGCATACACACAACAGAGAACCACATCCCTACCATACAACCGTCCCTCCACCGCCACAAACCTGCCCTCAGGATCCACCACTTGGTTCAGCACCTGAAACGGTATCCCCGCTCTCACCCATATCAATAACCCCCTGGCATATGCTGAGTAAGTGGTGCCGAACACCTTGCCCGCCATCTTTTTTGCAACGCAGCACATTCCTTTTTTGTCAGATGGGTCTCCTGTAGCATAGCAATCTGGACCCCCCTTCGCACCAGATACGCGTGCACCTTGTGGCGCTTGACCATGGTTCGTAGCCCCCGGACATTCCACGTTAGGCATTTTAAGCTAGGTAACGTCCCCATACCAGCAGAGAACAGTCCAGGTCAAACAATGCCAGTTCACATCCCCACCAAAGCAGTTGCCCCCCCGAAACAAACTCTGAAAAGAAAAACACCCCAAACCCCACTCCCCAGGACAGAGCCTACAAACCCAGTGTCAGCCCCGATCCAAACCTCAAACCAACCACACATTCTCCTAACCTGTGGTCGCCACCACAGAAGGCCTTAAGGGCCCTGGGGGGGTGAGTTATCGCCGACCCCAGCTAGCGGAGCCCACGTCCTGCGCTCCCCATCCCATCCTGCCAACGCGGCACCCTACCCGGCAACCCACCCATCGCCAACAGGATACCACCCTACCATCAGATCTCGTCCAAGTCCCAATACAGCCTCAACCGTGAAATATCCCATCAGAAGTCTGAGGGGTCACCACCGGCCCCTTCGAGCTCTCCGCTTCCGAAAGGTCCTCTCCTGTCCTGCTGCCTTCGCCGCCAGAGTCCGTCTCCACCAGTTCACTTTCCTGCTGCGACCTCGTGATGGCCGCCGTCGCTGCGAGCGCTTCTCTCTTGTCCGCAGCCATTTGGGCCTCCCGTTTCTCCCGCTGGCGCCTATTGCGGGACCGGATGCGTTGCGATTGTCTGATCTGAGGCGGGTTAGGGCGATCTCGCCTACTTTTGTGAGACCTATCCGTCCCCGCTCTGTACGACTCCAGCCACTGCCATGCTTCGTCCGGAGTCTGAAAGAAGTGCGTGGTCTCATCCAGAATGACCCGCAGCTTGGCCGGGAAGAGCAAGGAGTACTGAATGCCCTCCTCTCGCAGCTCCTTCTTCACCGCCAGAAACGATGCTCTATTTTTTTGGGCCGCCTGGGTGTCGTCCGGGAAGATTGTAACCCTGCTGTTCTCCACCTCAAACGGGCCCGATGTCCGAGCCCTCTGGATGAGGAGGTCCCGGTCCTTATAATGGAGGAGCCGCACCACCATCGGTCGGGGGGGCGACCAAGCCCTGGCGGGCGAGCTGGCACCCTGTGGGCTCGTTCCAGGGTAAAGAAAGGAGTAAGCCCCTCCGGTGCCACCACAGTTCGAAACCAGTCCTCCATGTAGGCCACCGCATCCTCCCCCTCAATTCGTTCCGGCAGGCCTACGACCTGCACGTTATTCCTCCTATTGCGACCTTCGGCATCCTCCGCACGTCGTTCCAGCAAATCCAACCGGGTCAGGATGTCCGTGATCTTATGCTCCGCGGTCACCACCGATGGTTTCAGGTCCAATAGCAGCTGATCATGGTCCTTGACCTTATCCGCCAGCTTCGCATGGTCCGCTTGCAATAGCCCCAGCCCCGTGGCTACTTGCGCAATGTCCTGCTGCAATGCCTCCTTGGTCGAGGTGATTGCGTCCAGTATGGCATCCAAGCGCCGGTTCAGTCGCTGCTCCTGGTCCAACACCGGCGGGGGGGTCTCGCCCACCTGGGACAGCGCCGCCAGGTCCCCCTGTCCGCGCTCCATGGCCACCGGCCCTCCCGTAGCCGCCATCTTAGGGTACTGCGTCACAGGCCAAGAAACCCGTCCAGTCCCGACACTTGTGGGACGGCGCAAACTTCCCAATATTGAGCAGGATTAAGTGCCACCGCCGATGCCCGCGGCTCCAGGGGCCAAGTGGGTTAGCACCGTCCGACCTGCCCCCTCAGGAGTCTGGAGGAGGAGGGGAGGGAGAAGGGATAGCGGCCAGCAATTGTCCCCGAAGTCCGAGCGGTGCCGGGTTCCCTGTCCCCCGATCTTCAGGACTGTTGCCACAGTCCCCACAGCATCGATCTCATGGCTGCAGAGCCCCCCACCAGTCGGCGCCAAGGCTGCTCAATGTCGATGTCCGGAGCCGCCGGGCCGCTCCGCTGCCATTTTCTTCTCACTCTCGGCGACACCTCGGTCGTCGTACATCTGGGTCTCCTCGAGGCCAGCGGTCCCCCAGCAACTTCCTACCAACGCCCAGTGGTCTCCCCACACTTCGGAGGGCAGGAGTGTCGACCACGGGTCGCACAGGGTGCAGGAATCAGGAGAATTAGCGGGATTCCGCGCGGAGCTGCGAGCTCACGCCGCCATCCCGATCGGCGTCCAAGCCACGCCCTTCATGGAACGTGGATTGTTGTGATAAATTGTCGCAAGGACATGTCCCCAGGCTCCTGGACCAGTTATTTTTAGTAGGAAAAGTTACCAAGTGATGAAATAAATCAAACCTGAATCTAGTTAGAATGAAACGTTCAAAGCCCACAATACACAATGCTAGGTACGGTTGAATAGTGTAACACACCAGAGACAACTGGTGTTTGCTGACGGTTTGTTTAGTAAGTTCAACCGAGCACCTTAACATTTCATAGTGGTACATGCACAGGCCTTTAAGTTCTTTCCTACTTAGACCACCTAATAATTCTGGATTATTATATAGTTCTGGCCTATGCAGATCAATAAATGTCTTCCTGACATACTCAAGCCATGGAATATGTTTGGCGTTGTCCAATACCATTACATCCTTTAAGATTTCTCTACTAAATTTATTTTTAGTCCCCTTGTCTCCATGAACTCTACATACTTTGTTAACGCCTTTTTGGCACCTATGTTGGTTCTGGCCATTAGTACGGCATCATCCACATAGAGAAGGGAGACAAACTGATTTTTCCCATACCTGGGTGAATCCACTACGGCGGCCACCAATTCCTCCTCCAAAGCGTTCGTATATATGGAGAAGAGGAATGGGGCCAGTACGCAGTCCTGCCTAACTCCCTTCTCTATGCGGAACGACCCAGTACATTCTTCTCTTGTCCCATGTCTCACCTTGGCAGTCGCACCTGTGTACAACTGTCGGAGGAAGTGTAGGATCGCGGGATCCACCTTAATTTCAGCCAATGTTTGCCACAATTTTTCGTGATCCACGCAGTTGAATGCGGCTGAAAGGTCGACAAATATTGCGTAAAGACACCCTTTTTTAGCTTGGGTATATTTCCCTTGAATCATCACGAAATTCAGGACCTGCTCTACTGTACCCATCCCTTCCCTAAAGACGTACTGGACTGGACTTAGGATGTTATTTTCATTTTCCCAGATTTTTAGTTTACAGAGGACCACCCTACCAGCGATCTTCATGAGGGAATCCAGGAGGGATATGGGCCTATAGTTAGCTGAGGACTCTCTCTCCCCTTTTTTGTAAATGGGTACTATAACTGACTCTGCCCAGGTTTTAATAAATCCTTCTGTGCAACAGGCCCTTAAAACTTGTGTACAAATTGGGGCCAAGAGTTCAGTAGTTAGCTTAAAAATATCGTTTGGTATCCCATCTGGGCCCGGGGCCTTGCTTCCTTTGCTATTATTTATTGCAGTCAAGACTTCATCATATGTAATTTCAACCTTAATGGGGAAATGATTCTGCTCTGGGCTGTCCAGATTGTTTATCCCTGTGGATTTAGCCACATCCCTTTCCTCTTTTTTGTAAACTTTGGAGAAGAAGTCAATCCAAGTACTCTCGTCAATGGCGACTTCAATTCTTGCATTATCTGGCTTGGTAAGATAGGGTGCATTTACTGCCTGCCAGAACAATTTACAATCTCTCAGCTGCGATGCCTTAAGTAGGTTTTGCCAGGCCAGGTCTTTTATTTCTTTTTTCCTGTTATTCCGGGCTTGATTGTAGGTCTTTCGGCAAGCCCTAATTAGGCTGTAATCCCTGGGTTTGGCGCTAAGTGCCCCTTTAAGGTGGGTATACGCTTTCGTGCACTTGGAATCAAACCAGCCGTTGGTCTTCTTACGTTCCATCGCTTTTCTTTTAGTGAGGGAGTCTTGTATGACTAGCGTTATCTGCCCAAAAGCTTCCAAAATGTCAGCATTGGTAGCTTCCTCATCTAGACACACTAGAATGGGTGCCAAGGCCTTTGATATAATGGTCACATTCATTTTTGCTGGGTCGATTTTGCCCTATTTCAGGGAAAAACCATTTTGACGTGCCAATACTATATCCTGCGACCACGCCAGGGATTCGAGCGGGGCTGAGGTGTCACATGCGGGAAGGTTTAGGTGTAAACTGAGAGGCAGATGATCACTAAGGCCATTTGGCTGGATAGTAAAATCTCCCACCCAAATAGAAAATCTTGTGGGTAGGATGATGAAATCAATAATCGAATGCACACCCCTGGCTATGTATGTAGTACTGAATTCAACCTGCGGGGTGCACATCAAATTTACGAAATCTAGATCATGTGTGGCCATAATATCATTCATTATTTCTCCTCCAGCTGTATGTACGAAATGCTTCGTGTCATCACTTCCTTCCCTAGCATCGTCCCTAGGTCTGCAGGTGTTCAGGTTGCATGTATAAGTATTAAAGTCCCCTGCCCAGATCAAAATTGTGTTTTTTCCTTTTGCAGTATTTAAGTAATTTATGCCTTCACCTAGCTTACTCATCTCTACTGCTAAGTCAGGTTTTTTAATATTATTAGAGAAGTTCACTACCATTAATTCCATGCCCGAGGGTAGTAAAATAGATTCTATTTGAAAATAAGGAGAGTGCCCAATCCTTTTAATTTTACGTACCCTCATCAGATTGGAGATATAAATACAGATGCCTCCTTTATGTCTACCATGGGCGGAGCGTTCCTCAGGGATATGGTTGGTTTTAAAACCGTCCAAATGTTTGCTAACATACGGGAGTTTTCTACAATTGCCTTCTGCATCCTATCCAGTTTGTCATCTAATATTTTTAACCTCTCAATGAGCGGGAGCACAAATGACCTAAGTAGCTGCTCTGCTTGGGAAAATGTGCATGCAGTATCCAGGTCTACAACTATGTCTCGTGATTGTGAAGGAGCCTGGAAGCTAGAACTACTTAAGGGGATACTCGGGGGAAAGGGACATCCTACGGCACTTTTAGGTAAAGTGTTAGCTTTAGTTTAAGTTGGCTTTGACGAATTTCTCATTATTTTCGATACCTTTGATTTACTGCCTGGTTGACAATTCCCACCCCTCTTTCTTTTCCCCTTTTTTGTGTGAGTTATAGGTGTAATTGAATTATTGGGTCTGTCCATGGTCTGGGGGTTCCTGTTTCCTAGGGCTGTAGGGTGAGGATCCTCCGACGATGTACCATCAGAGGGTGTAGTGTCACCCGAGATGTTCACAGTAATGATAGATTGACCTCCCTCTAAGCCTGTGCCTGTGGAGTTGTGACTAGTAGCACTCGGCCTGTTGTTGTGAACTTGGTCAGGTGTGACTGCATTTCTTAATTCGCCCAAGGAAGACCGCTTGTTGCCTATCAGTTCCAGGGATAGCCGCTTCTCGGTGAGGGCTATCTCTCGTTCTAGCACAACCGCCGCTCTTTTAATGAACCCATCTAGAGTGCCGGCGATGCATCCCCCTGTGATACTAGATGTTAACTTCCTCCCCTTCCCCGTGTGATGTGCCATTAGAATCAGGGGAATGGAAGAATAACTGGGGTTTATAGCGTCTATATAGGACACTTAGTTAGAAATAGTCCTAGGGTCCAAGGTCAAGTAAAAACAGAGTCTTACCAGGCTTAATAATAGTTCTTAAGGGGGTGGCCCAGTCCAGTCTTGTCCGGCCTTGGACGGCTGTAGACGGCCCGCCCTTGTCCCGGGCTTCTCCCGGGACGCTCCCGCGCAGCGGCAGCCTAGTTCCACTATATAGAGCGAGGTCCTGTGGGCGGGGCTGACTGGGAACGCAGGACCAGGTGTTGGCAGGTGTTGGCGGTCAGGCAGGGACTCCTGGGAGATTGAGTCCCTGCTGCGTTGCTCTCCGCCCTGTCAAGGTTTTGCAAAAGATTTTGCTGTCCCCACAATGCACATGGCACCTCCAGCCCAGGTAAGGCGATGCTCCCGCTGAGTAGAATACGAGGCGGCACCCGCAAAGCGGGTGCGGCGAGTTGCTGCGCTCGTTCGCTTCCAACAAACAAGGGCTCCTCCTAAACAATCTGTGCAGTGTCACGCTGAGCAAAGGGAGGCAGGGCGATTTATTCCATGTGAGGTCCTGTGGGCGGGGCTGACTGGGAACGCAGGACCAGGTGTTGGCGGTCAGGCAGGGACTCCTGGGAGATTGAGTCCCTGCTGCGTTGCTCTCCGCCCTGTCAAGGTTTTGCAAAAGATTTTGCTGTCCCCACAATGCACACAGCACCTCCAGCTCAGGTAAGGCGATGCTCCCGCTGAGTAGAATACGAGGCGGCACCTGCGAAGCGGGTGCGGCGAGTTGCTGTGCTCGTTCGCTTCCCACAAACAAGGGCTCCTCTTAAACAATCTGAAGCAGTGTAAAGGTATAGGTGTAAAGACCAGAAACTGTGCATTTCCTATCCACACCTAAGTATCGTGAGAGGAGGAGGAGCCTCGTCAGCAGTCAGTGTTCCGAGTAGCAGGAGCCGGAGCTGAGCAGAGCCGGAGCCAGAGTGGTGCAGCGGAGAGAGTCGGCGCTCGGAGGAAATTAGGGTCGAGCAGGTCGCGGTTGAGCAGGTTGGTGTGGACCCCCGGCTCCCCCCTGCCCCCCACCTCTGCAACCGCTCCTTGTGCTCCTAGCGATCCGCGGCTCTTAGCACACAGCTCACAGCAGCCCGCCTACCCGCCCGCCTTCCCCGCTCCTGTCCCCCAGGTGCATCGTAAGCAGTGCGGTGCAGGAGGGGCCAAACACCAGGGGGGGACCAACCAAGCGAGCCGCCCAGCTCCAAAGCAGAGCCGCGCCGAGCGAACCAGCATGGAGGAGAGGCGTGCGAGCCCCAGAAGGCAGCAGGCGGCAGGAGGGACCCGGGAGTCAGGGGGCTGTCAGCCCTGCAGGGCATTCAGGCAGAAGGACCAAGAGCTGCCGAGCTTCGAGTGGAGAACAGAGCATCATCGCCGAGGGGGCTCAGAACCAGTGCGCAATGGGGGCATAAGGGCCATAAAGGACATAAAGGACATAGAGGCTACAGAAGTCAGGATCTCTAAGAGCCATTAGAACCTCTCCCCACAAGAGTACAAGAGTACAAGTGACGGGTGACAGGTGGTGATGAAAAGGCCATAGGAGAACTGCATTGCGCTGCACTGCGCTGCGGTCCCCCAACCCCACCCCATCACCAAGAGAGCAATAGGGGTTTCAGGATCAACACAAAACGAGCCACAAGAGCGTGCACATCTCATACACCCTGCAAACCCCCAGCCCATTGGCCTCCTCAAAGCCTACATAAGGCTGATAATAGAATCCGCCACTCTCTCAACTGAGACCCAAACGCTACAGCCAACACAACGCAACTGTGGTGTGCGGGGGGCTGTGAAAGGAGAAAAGGGAAGGGTACAGGCTCATGAAATATCCGCACTCCCTCCCCATTATGAGATTGGGGCGAGTCAGAACAGACCCCACAGTCAACCCAAAAAAAATAAACCAACAACACTGCAGAAAAATGAGCGAAGGGACAATCTCCACCTCTGACGAAGATCCAGTAGACCTACTTGACATAAAGGTCAGTGCCCCTACCGTCAACACGCCCCAGACAATTCCGATTCGACAATTTGACGGGCAGCTCCCAGTGCCATCACGCACTCATGACTTCGCCTGCTCATAACGCTGACGCGGAACCCGGGTTAATCCAGATTGGGGTAAGAACCATCACTAGCCTCACACACATACACCCTGGCCCGGTATCGCTCGTACTAACTGGCCTTTTCCTCCCCGTAGAACCGCTATCACGCTCCCCTTCAATCTGATCCCAGGCCAAGCCGCACCTGACCGAATCTCGGTAAGCGCCCCCACTTCACCTCCGTGACTCTCTCAACCACCCCAGCACGTATGTCGGCCACTCGCATGCTGAGCCAATTTTGCCGATCACCAACACGGTTAGCCACACAGTCACTGCCACGGACTCTGGACAATTAATCACTGCCCCCCGAATTCACAGTGTCTCACTGCAATCTACCAACGCCCGTTTCACTAGCACGATGCTCACTTTAATAACGCGTCGAAGCGTCAAATTGCCATCAGCGCCTTCACTGAGAAATGCAAACATAAATGTGCATGAGGAATGTCTTAGCACTCATCAAATGTCTCCACGATGCTCACTTTAATAACGTGTCGAAACGTCAAATTGCCAACAGCGCCCTCACTGAGAAATGTAAATATAAATGTGCATGAGAAATGTCTTAGCACTCAGCAAATGTTTCTAAGGTTTTATATATGACCTTCACTTCCCGTAATTAATGTACACACTGTGTATGGAAATTGGTCTAGCACCCAGTAATGTGTATATGTTCTTCACTAAATATAGCCCTCACTGCCAATTGAATACGACACTGTACTGCACATAATGTGCATGGAAATGAGTCTTGCACCAAGTATTGTGTAATTGTGTATGTGTCTACCTAAATGGCTTTTAAAAGTAAATCCCGTATTTTTTCCTAATTCCTCCCACCTTCCTTCCCTGTAGGCATCAGAGGCTTCCAATATTAGGCATAAGAATTATGTCCTGATGATGATCTGTGTATCTAGGTAACAGATCGAAACGCCGTCGACCCCAAATGACACCTTATACAAAACTGTATTTTTACTATTGATGTAAAGGTTTAGACAATGTTATGATGTACTATGACATTGTGAAAACTCTGGTACCTCAAACCTCACGCTTGTGCCTACAAGCCCTCTTGTTCTTTTGTTGTTACTGTATGTCAGTTGCACATGTGTAAGTCGGGTACAGGCTTGTGCCCCACATTGTGAGCCGTTGTGTAACATCCCGTTCTATTTTTTACAAGTAAAAACATTAGGCCACTGTCCGGCTGGACAAGTCTGGAACTTAATATAGTTACAACTGTGTCTATATTTATTCTCTTTGTATTCCTTTGAAATGGGACCACTGTTGTCTAAATAACCAGACAATTCCAGGACTTAAAAACTGCAAGATTACAGACTTCCTAATTTTACCTACATCACCGGCACCTTTGGTGCTTCAAGCACAGAAATTAAAGACTGTCATTAGCATCAAAAGAATTTCCCAGTCGGTGGGCTCGCTATCAAAAGCTCTGCAGCCTCAGAGGAACACTCAGAGCAACATTTCACAAGAGACCAGCCAAAGTCCCTGGAGAAATCCCACTACAATGATCAACAAACAAACAGTGAAAGCACAAATTAATACAAGGGAAGCAGCCAACAACAGCAATGCCCACAAAGAGTCATGCGCTGAACGCTCGGAGGCTCCAGGGGCAAAAACATCAAACGCACCAGAGATGCGTCGCTCACTAAGTCTGGGTTCATACTTTGGCTCCGTGGCACCTGACTCTGGGGCTGACAGCCCACTAGCCTTAAGAAAGGACACCAAGGACAAATTGGACAAGGCCACAACAGACAAAGAAATCGTAGACCCGCAACAAGGTGAACGGACAAAAGCCAATGTCCACATACATCCAAAAGAATCACCAGGCACAGAGGACACACCAAAGGATGACACAACACCAAAATGTCCTCCAGGCTAAGAAACACAGGAAGCATTCGACAACTTAAGCGTAGGCAGTTCAACAATTCGCCACGTGGCAAACACTCAACCACCGAACGGACCGTTGGGGCTATTTCCCCTCCATTACACCATTTCTTCACCAATCAAAATAACCTCCCCAAAAGGCCCTGAGTCCAGGAAAAAAAGGAAAACCAAACACCCATCCCAGGCACAGGTCAGGGAGGATACCCACGAGTTTCAGTTCGGAATAAACCAGGGGATAAAGCCTGGTCTAGTCCCCAAGCAAGCAGCCATCAAACAGACAATTTTCTACCAGCACAGGCTCCATTGTGGCCGCCATTTATAAGTATCATGGAAACTATCTCCTCATCGCTACTTCAACATTGGAGTTACAGATAGATCTTCTGCAAATTCTGGCATCCCACGTGGTGGGTATCGACAGAAAGATACTAGAGCTAAACTCCCTTATAGAACGGGTACTAAAAGACCCGCACACAATGTATCATGAATGCCAGTGCTTCGAAACAATGAACCATCTCAAAGTCCTTCTGACCATCTTAACTGACATTCTGTCAGAAGTACAAAACAAAACAAAGGACCATAATAAAAGCACTAAAATCCCCGGTATAAAAATTCTTCCTGAACACTCGACTAGTTCAACTAGCAGCGATACACCAACCAGTGAGGACACACGGGTCCAATATATTATTCATCAATTGCTCAGATAGCAATTTCCGAAAATAAAACATTCCAACATAAAGGCATTGATGATCCAGTCAATTCAGGGAGAGAAGACTCCGGGCCATCACAAAATGGGCAAAAAAATGTCAAAGGTACTGCCGATCTAGTCAATCTAGGGAGAGAAGATCCCGGGCCACCATTCAACGACCAACAAAAACAAACTAACCCTTTAACAAAACGAGAACGCAAGAGACTGAGGAAAGCCAGACAAAACAAACATCATGGTAAAAAAGTAACAGCACCACCTAATAGGCATCAGGACCAAGACCCCCCAATGGCTAGCAACCTAAAAACAAGCTTGACTCTAGGAACAACATCGCAAGGACTGAAGGGCAAAGAGTCAACCAAAAAGGACCAGGAAGAGCAAGGGGAAATTTGGCAGGATCCCCCACCTTTGTCTCTGTCCCAGACAGTCACATCAGTAGAAAATCCTAGTAGCCAAAGAATCCACAATCCAACACAATCACACAATAACGCAGCCGGCGGTTCGTCCACTTGCGCAGAAGCCGCAAGCAGAACAGAAATGCATTTCGCACTACTTTCCAAAAATGGCAAAGGTACAAAAAGAAAAGCCTCTGGCAACTGAGCAGCAATAAAGAGTCATCACACAAGGCCTTGAGTGCCTAAGATCCCGCAAGCCCGCTTTCGACACCAAGCCAGTAGCTCAGCAGATTTTTTCAAATCAGGGCAGCCCAGTCAAGAATTCCAAAATAAACAACCAAATCAGGCACATGGATCAGAAAGAAGAGTCAGATTCAATCTATCCAGCCAGCTCAACAACACACAAAATTATTCCGCCCTATAGTTCCAGGGGGAAGCATGACATCCTTAATCGGAACGCCATTTTAAAACTTTCTAATTTGTTTGAAACACTGACACATGTGAACACAAACCATATAGAAAGCATTGAAATTAAACCAATCTCAAATGCAAACGGGAGAGAAATGACAGTAGCCACATGGAAGGATCCCGTGATAGCCAAAGATTTTTGGCGACATAGAGAAGAATTCGCTAAATGGGGAATTGAAATCAGACCAGTAGCATTAGAAAGATACCCGGGCCCATTATCTTTGCTGGAAGAGGAAAGATCACAACCAGACAGTGGAATACTTCGGGGGCGGTTGGTTGCTCAGACAGCATCAAGGGAGGATGGTCCAACTTACGTATCATTCATCAAGGCTCGTCAGGAGGATCCAGCGAGAGCCGAACAATCCTACCCCCAACGCCAAGCCACGCGGATCAAATGAGGGAGGAAGCATGAAAACCGAACTTGAAAGCATGCTCATGGAACATAAACGGATTGGGGGGCAAAACAAATGACGCAGAATTATTAGCATTTCTAAAACAATTCGACATTATTTTACTCCAAGAGACCTGGTCAACTGCATCCGAGCACATAGACGGCTTCAAAGAAATCCAACAACACGCCATTAAAAGAGGCCCTTTAGGCAGGGCAGCTGGAGGCCTATCGATCTATTTGAACACCAGCATCCCTTGGTCCAACGTTACCATCGACACGGGACAAACATGAATCCAGTGCATCAAAATCAAGCTGTCGCCAGACCCCAGCCCAGGACCGCAGGGTGCTCAAGAGGCTTGGTCATTGGTTATCTGCAACATTTACATACACCCAGAATCCAAGAAGAAATCAGAGAAAATCTTGACGCTGAAAGCACTCGTCAAATCTATGCAAACCACGTACCCACAGGCGGGGCTGGTAGTGTCAGGTGACCTGAACATGTTCCTACTTCAAAAGGATCACGCACAAAACATCAAACAAAACACACGGAATGGCAAACCAATTCCTCCAATGATAACAAACCACCGAAAAAAGGATAAGCACTGTCAGCAGTGTGCCCTAATGTTCGCTGAGATTGGAATGATCCCTTTGAATGGCCGCTTTCCACAGGATCAGCCAGCATCCCCGACCAGAATCGCCAAACAGGCTCAAGCAGTCCTAGACTATACCATAGTGGACCTAGAGGTATTACAAACAATCGGTACCTACAAAATAATCCACAAACTGGAGAGCCACCACAGTCTGCAATCAATCGAGCTCAGCTATCAATATACAAGGGCACCAGTATGCAAATCCTTGATCGAATCCCCGAGTCTCTATAATCTAAAGCGATTAGTATGGAATGGAAAGAACATTGAAGAAATAATGACACATGTGAAAAAAGTCCATATAGAAGTCACTGGGAAAAACCCATTAGCATACCAGGGCAATTGGGAAAAGATGATCACAAGCCTAACTGACAGATTTGGTCACCAAACTAATACTCACAAAAGTAAATCAGGCAAAGTACTCCAGGCGCCCCTGGGTTCAATAGTGTGTAGAAAAAGGACTCTAAATCAAGAAATCAGAAAGTTACTAGGAAAAGACAAGTCAAAGGGTGAAGACACCAAGCGACAAATCAATAACCTGAGGCAAAAATATAGAAAAGACGTTTGGTTAGAAAAATCAAAACATCAAACAGAAATTTGGCAACAACTTCTAGAATCTAGTAAATCTAACACCAGGAAATTTTGGGCAGAAATCAACAAAGTAGTAAACGGAGCAGCCCAGGCCTTCAATGCAAACATTTTACAGGAAGACTGGATCCAGCATTTAGAGCAATGCCAAAAGAACAAACTTCAAGCATGGAATTTAGACCGTTCTATCTACCAATAAAACGAAACCCAAGAAGCGGATCAAAACTTTGACGAAAACTGGATCACGTCATCCCAAGTACAAATGGTCCTAAAAAAACTGAGGTCAAAAGGGGCGCCGGGCCCAAATGGTTTACCAAATGGACTGTTCAAACACAATCAACTCTTCTGGGTGGAATATCTTACCCCATTGTATAACAACGCCTTTCAAACCGGAAGCATACCTCCATCATGGAGAGGGAGTATCTTGCATCCAATCTTCAAGGCAGGTGCAAGAACAGATCCAGCAAACTACATGCTGATCGCTCTCATAGATGTAGAGGCCAAAACATACGCATCAAATTTGTTGAGAGCTCTGGAAGACTGGGTCAGCTCGAATAAAATTCTTCCAATCACCCAGACGGGGTTCAGGCCTGGAACTAACACGTCATGCAATCTGCTCGCACTAAACCTTCTGGTCGACAGAGCAAGGGAAAAGTCAACCAAACTGTACACCTGCTTTGTAGATTTAAAAGCGGCGTTCGACACAGTACCAAGGGAGATCCTATGGCAAAAGATGGCCAATTGGGGAATACCATCGAAGTTGTTAGAGGCCAACATAAACCTATACTCATCCACCTGGGTCAAGATAAAATTAGGTAATGGCGACAGAACAACAGCAAAAATCCCCATTGATGTCGGCCTCAAGCAGGGATGTGTATTGGCCCCTACCCTTTTCAACATCTTCACCGCGGACCTGGATAAGTGCATCTCGGAGATACAAAGTGACCCTCCAAAGTTAGCACATCAAAAAATAAGGAGTATACAGTACGCTGATGACATCGTACTTTGCAGCCAGACCCCCCTGGGTCTACAACGTTCCATCATGAAGTTGCATCAATACATCAGTGCGCATGGGTTGCTATTTAAAACTATAACGAAACGAAGATCGTCTGTTTTGCATCACAGCCAGGGCAGCAATCTTTTAAATGGCACATTGCAGGCAACACCATAGAACAAAGCCTCTCTTATAAGTACCTGGGAGTAGTGGTTGACTCAAGGTGGGCATTAAAGGATCACCAATCACATAGAAAAGCTCAGGCTAACAAACTACGGTTCGCTCTAAACTTACTAAAAACAAAATTGAAATGCCCATCCAACTCATACCTGTTGAAGGTGATTGCGGCAAAGTTTTCACCATCCCTTACGTACGGTTCTGATTTATACAGAGGAAAAGACGCAAACTTCCTGAATCTACAACAGTCAGAGCTGTTCAAATACATCTTTCAGATTCCGAGGTTTGCATCCCAAGCGCAAGTTCGCCTTGAATTTGGGTTATTAAATCAGTACCAAGTCAGACAAGCTGCCACACTAAAAATGTGCTGGAAATTAAGAGCAGCACAAGAGGACACGCTGATGGGTCTTTGTTGGATCGAAATGAACAGCCAAACATATGCAAACAACGCATGGAAAACAGTACTCGAAGAAGCACTGATAAATCTCAACATGCAAGAGGCATGGAACACCAATCAAACCTTCGCGGCCTTCAAAAAAGCAGCCAACGGTGCGGCAAAGCAGAAGTCCTGGATAACAGATAAAGCCGCACTAGCAAAGAAAAAACATGGCTGGATGGTGTTGGCCACGTACAAGAGATGTGCGCCGCAACCTTACTTAGTCAACCACTTATCACCAGTCATCCAACAAATGCTTATAAGAATACGGCTGGGAACCTACACTTCAAAAGACCAGATCCCTGCATGGAAGCAAACATGGCCGACTTCAGTCTGCAGACTATGTGGTAGTGCAGAAGAAACACTGACTCATTTATTATGCATTTGTCCATCTCTGACCAATTTGAGACGTTACTATCTACTCCACATATTTCGTTTATTCCAAATCAGAACATGTCGCCCTGCTGTCATGTTAGCACTGAACAGTCACCAGCTGCAGACAGCTTGCAGGGCCGCCAGATTCTTTCAAAAGGCGAGCCTTCTAATACTGAACACTGAAAAAATGGTGACCAACGGCACAAAATCGAAGGCCTGAAGTGCAACGAATGGCTCAGAACACAGACAAAGTAACACCGCTTTTTAAAAAATATGGACATTATAGAATGTCAATGTTCTTTTATCCAATGTCAGTTCGAATACATATTTTTTTAATGTATCAAAATTGTAAAGGTTTTAATTAACCATATGCAATAAACTTACTTTACTGTGCATTCAACCTCCCTATATTCGGGCATTCATGCAGACTAAATATAACATATTTCCAGTCTTCCAACTCTGCTTGCAGGCAGTTGTTAGGAAGGATCAGTCCCATAGGTTTCTATACCTAAGATGCCAAGTCAATATTTAACATACTGAAGCCATGGTAAAGTGATGAAATTATGAATCTTCATCAGTTCCTTTAGACCCACCCTTTAGGGTGCTCATTTCAGTACTGTCCAGATCCTTAACCAATAGAGGAGAGGTCCTAGTCCTGCCAGATGCTCTATCATTTTCAAATCTATCTAAAAAAACAAAAGGGTAAATGGTGTAGTTTCTGGAAGGTATCATTCTGCCCTTATAAAAGAATTCTCACCTGATCGCAATGAGTTTACATTATCTGAGCCCCAGGTGTTGGCACCATATAAAGCAGTGGCCTCGGCTTTGGCTTTGTAAACTTCAAATGTAAAAAACAGGGGTTGCCCTTTTGAGCACTGCCACTCTAGGGATAACATATCAACCTTACAGAAAAAAGGGGAGTGGAGGAGACAAAACAGTTTATCATGAAAATGTGAGCCATCCAAAAAATTATTGTTTGGGCGGCCCACTAAACAGTTAAAGCAAACTAAAATCAATAACTTAATGAAACCATATATCTGTGTGCTCAATTATTAGAGCAATTTTTTTCTCAAGCCCCTTCTTGGTGAAATATGTGATAAAATTATCCAAAAAAAAGCTACAGCCCGTGGGTGTTCATGACAATAAAAGGGTATCGTCCACAAAGAGCAAGATCGGAACAGAAACTCTTTCTAGTATTAGTTAGTGATTAATACACTCTAACAAAACCTTTATGATATAATTCACATACAAATAAAAGAGTGTAGGCGCAAGTACACAGCCCAGTCTAACTCCCCTTCGCGTCGAGATTCAATTAGTAATTTCACTCTGGGCTCCCAAACGCACCTGCGCAGAGTTCTCCTCATGCTATCCTATTATTTGTACAAGGATAAGCTTCTGAGACATTTGCTGACCCGAAGGAGCCCCACAATAAATGGCTCGGGACCAAATCAAATGCCGTCCTCCGATCGACAAATGCAGCATATAGATGATCTTCTTTATTTTTAAGTATTTCCACATGATGATGGATTGCCTGAACACCTGAACTACTGTACTGCCCTTAACTCTAAAGCCCGACTAATTTGGGGAGAGAACCTTAGTACCCTCTATCCACTCATTCAATTTATTCAAAACCTGCTTTGCATAAACCTTGTGCAGGCTATCTAGCAAACTAATTGGTCTATAGGTGCTAGGTTTATTCTTGTCTGATGAGGGTAATTTCCGCCCACTTACTTCCATGCTAAATTAGATAACAAGTTATTGTAAGGGGCCCATATTGAACTATCATGTTGGGATAGACCTCCCCGTAACTTTATCAGGGCCAGGTGCCTTGCCTAATTTAACAGACTTGATAGCAGTCTTAGGGGTATATTTACAAGAAAAGGTCTGAATGCTGTGTTACTCCAAAATTATTAAGGCTGCGCTCCAACATTTCTTAAACACAGGGATGCGCTCTATTTACAAAAATACGACACCCCGCTGCATTTCCCCTAGCGTTGGAGCTACAAAAAGCTGCCTAGCACAAGTGCAGGCCTCCTTGTGCCATGTTGCAAGGGGCATTTGTTTTTGTGCAGGAAGGGACATCTTCCTGCACATAAACAATCTTTAAAGGCGATTTGCTGTTTCTATGTGTGCTGCAGCATGCAGCGTGACATAATAATTTAGAGCTGGTGCATAGATGATAAACTAAAAATATAACTATACCTTTAGAATATCTAATACTTATGAAGTTAAAGAATGGTTTGTATAGCAAACATAAATGAAGTTTCCTAACTATAACTTTACCTTAACCTTTGTTTAGAAATATATATATCCCCTATGGGGACATCCTTAGGCTTAAGCGCATCTGCAGTACACCTGATGATTTTAAAAGATGTCAGTGTGAAGCCCTTGACAGAATGAGAAGGAGAGGGTACACAGAAAAGACATTAGCAGATGAAGTTTTAAAAGCTAGTACAAAATCTAGATTATCACTTTTGCCAACGGACAGAGAAACAGAAGATGAAAAAAGTGAAGGGGAAGAAGCACCTAGACTGATTACAACCTATAGTGCGCAAGAACGCAAAATCAGAGCCATAGTGAATAAAAATTGGCCCATTGTTTTAGACGGATAACATCTTAAATGAAAAGTTACCAGTCAAACCAGTTGTAACATTCAGAAAATCTCAATCGATGGCAACTCACCTACCTAAAACTAAGGTTGAAGGAGCCTCTATAAAAACCTGGCTAATAAATAAACAGCAAAAAACACAGTTGATGGACAGAATGCAGAACAATGCATTACATGTCGTGCTTGTAAATTTGGTATAAACACTACAAAATACAGCACTCCGTTCAGAGACAAGGAATTTGACATTAAGGGCAAATATAATTGCCGCACGGATTTCGCAGTTTATGTTCTCACGTGCACCTGTGGGCTTAGGTATGTGGGAAGTACGAAGCTCCAGGTGCACGTGAGAATATTACAACACATTAGAGCCATTATGAACTGCGATCCGACTTATCCAGTCGCAAGACATTTTAAATCTGTCCATAATAAGGATATCAATTGTTTATCCTATTATGTAATCGACTCCGTTCCCATGCCACGTAGGGGAGGCAATAGGGAAAAATTGTTGAGACAATTAGAAACAAGATACATTTTAAATTTGGATAGTAAATATCCAAATGGTCTCAACAATACGGAGGATTTACATACTTTCCTTTAATCATTTGACTTTAATTTATCACTTAATCATGTTTAGGAGACCTTTTAAGAAACTTGTAACATCTATTCACTCTTACAGGCGTGTAATGGGTGAGGCCTCCTAATAACATTGATTCTTTGAAGAACAACTATATATGGTATGGGGTATTTACAATGCATTTAACCCTCCCATACAGCCTTCTGTTCTAAATTTGATTCATTGGTTTTAAAACTCTTTTTTATAATTTTTTGCACATATGATCAGCACTAAGCACTTTGATAATTTTTTTATGGAATCATATGAGGTAGGATTAGACATATAGAGTTTTATACTTGGGATCAAGTATTTGTAGAGATTTCAAAAATGGAATTTTTAGTTTTGACAGTATAAATTATTAAGTAGTTTGGTTTGAGGAAATTCCAGGCAGATATATTTAGGCTTATTTTTGCACAGATGCGACTGCATTGAGGCAGTAAATATGCACGATGATCGGTTAAACACGATCATCATGTTGAAATTTTGCATATTTTGCACAGATGAATGGACTTATGTTTATAGATAGGCCCATTGAACTTATAGCTTCATTTTGCACAACGCGTCAGCATTCAGGCTGTTATTTGCACATTGATTGACCAATGTGAACCAAAAGAAGGTGATAATTGCGTTTTTTGCACAAATCATATTAGTATCATGTGATTTTTTTTAAAAATGAGCTCTGTGTTACATAATATGTATTATTTATTGCACAATTTTGTACCAATATTTATTGCCAAATTTGCACATATAACTAAGCATTTATGCTGCTATACTCCAAAAATAATAATAATGGCAATGTTTATTTCTGTCAAGAATTGTAAGATACAAATTATGTAAAAAACGATAATCCAAAAGGATATGAGATTCCGTGAAATTGCTTGTTTTGCACAGAAGTTTTTTTTCACTGTTTATGGTCACGTGGTTTTGAAATGCGAGAAAAAAACTTGTATCTATAAACCAATATGTACTGCATGCCCGTTATGTGAACAAGGGTAATCGTTACCCGAAAAGCGTCATGCTGATTGAGAAGGAGGGATAATAAACCTACCTGCGAAACTCCACACTGCCCTGGTGGTCAGTGAATATATATATATATATATATATATATATATATATATATATATATATATATATATATATATATATATATATATAACTATAACTGGTGTGAAACCTATGGTTTTTTCAGTGAATATATCTATATATATATATATATATATATATATATATATATATATATATATAGATATATTCACTGACAAAACCATAGGTTTCACACCAGTTATAGTTAGCTGGACATTTTACTCATACAAAACCATAGAAATTCCCCCATTATAGTTAGTTGTACTCACTATAACTCGCACGCCCCCAATCCACTGCTGATGATGTCACATATTACATCATTCATGACATGGTCAGTGACATCACTGGTGACTTCACTGATGACATCTCAAATGACATCACTGATGACATCACTGATGACATCATCCATGTGACAATCAAATACACCTCATCACACACTAGTATAATCTTTCATCACTCACTGTAAAATGGAAAGTGCCATATTTAAAACCATTGACACACCAAAAGAAATTTCTAAACACCCACTCAGTTGTTCATCGAACTATACACACATCTAATCACTTACCTATAAATTCAGTGTTATATGCAGTGAATAATCAACAGAACACTATCAAATATACTTATACGCCTATTTCAACATTACACACCAGCACACATTGTATTCACTTATAAAGACATCCCTCTGACTTATGCAAACAATTGATTATACTTACAATTACTCACCTACACATTTATACAAACACCACTTCATCTATTTATATAGATAGTAACTCACACTTAGTGTGTTATAAAATCACTATTGCAAGTATACAGTTATCCATATAGTGACTCATACAATCACTAAGTCTTAGGCACACTTAATTAGATATAACTGTCACGTACACTGCCTTTTTTTCTTCAAGTTTAATGGAGATGTACCATTGAGAAAAATATTTCATCAGCACCACACCCATAAACATATACACTCAATGAAACAACTGTTATAACATGTAGTCTTAACCTCATATACCTACTGAATGAACTATTCACACATTTTTGGGCAATCACACACCCTCCACCAAACCACATAGACATTCATTTACCCATACAAATACTCAGTTAAGAAACCAATAACAAATATAGTCTTTAACATAGCAATTAAGACAAAGCAATAAAGACTTTCACACAGTTTAGTAACTACACATTATATATAGTGAGACTCTACAAATTAGTCAAGGAAACAATCAATGACACTGTTACTAAATCCACCATCCACACATTTATATTTATATATTCACTCATTCTTCAATGCAAAGTTGTGTATTTATAACACATATTTAAATATCAAAGCAAACCACATTCACTGGATGATATCATCAGTGATGTCATCAGTGATGTCATTTGAGATGTCATCAGTGATGTCATCAGTGATGTCACTGACCATGTCATGAATGATGTAATATGTGACATCATCAGCAGTGGATTACGGGCGCGCGAGTTATAGTGAGTACAACTAACTATATTGGTGGAATTTCAATGGTTTTGTATGAGTAAAATGTCCAGCTAACTATAACTGGTGAGAAACCAATGGTTTTTTCAGTGAATTTCAAAGGTTTTTTAAATGCTAGTTCCTAACTATAACGAGTGTGAAACCTATGGGGCCTTATTTACGAGCCCCTTGCGCCTCCGGAACGTCACTTTTTGTGACGTTCCGGTGGCGCAGAAGACTTAGTGATATTTATCAGGCAGGACTAAGCCACTTTTTGTGGCGTAATCCTGCCTGAGAAATATCAGTCCCTTTAACGCAGTGTCCTGCGTTAAAGGGGCATGCAATGGGTGTTGCTGGGGGCGTTCCCAGCAGCATCCATGGACTTGAGTAATTTATAGCATCCTCAAAGTCAGTCTTTCAAAAATTCCAAAGTATAGGACATGATAATCCAAATCCAAATGTTTCTCAAGAAAAGTCATAAACCGTGTCCGTGGGTAATATCTGCCCAAACGCTGATATTCTGAAAGATTGAAAATGACTTTTCTTGAGAAACATTTGGATTTGGGTTATCATGTCCTATACTTTGGAATTTTTGAAAGACTGACTTTGAGGATGCTATAAATTACTCAAGTCTGCCCGAATTGTGTGGGTAAAATTGATACCTAGTCACTTTGAATAAGAATGTACTTATGACTCGTCTAACATTTGGAAGAAATATCTAGTTATATGACAACAGGATACCGACATAACTTGAAGGAAATAAGAACGCCCTGAAGAAGTTCTGTTGTACAGAACGAAACGCGTCGGCTGGCTGTGGTACATAAACTTAAGGAAAATAAAAGCATTTGAATATACACCAAGATTCAGCTCTTCAATAAGGACTCTAAGTGATATGATTTGATTGGACTTGTTGTGCAAGTGGTGCTGTGCCAAACTTTGGAATATTCTCCACTACTCTCAACTACTTACTCTCTACTACTCCACTACTCTCTAATACTCACTCTCTACTACTCATTCTCTACTACTCTACTACTCTCTACTGCTCTCTCTCTACTACTCACTCCCTACTACTCACTATCTACTACTCTCTACTATTCACTCTCTACTACTCTCTACTCTCTACTACTCACTCTCTACTACTCTCTCTCTACTACTCACTCTTTACTACTCACTCTCTACTACTTTCTACTACACACGCTCTACTTCTCCATCTCTACTACTCTCTACTACTCACTCTTTACTACTCACTCTACTACTCACTCTACTACTCACTCTCTACTACTCACTCTCTACAACTCTCTACTACTCACTCTCTACTACTCTCTCTCTACTACTCTCTACTACTCACTCTACTACTCACTCTCTACTACTCTCTACTATTCTCTCTCTCTGCTACTCACTCTCTACTACTCACTCTCTACTGCTCTCTACTACTCACTCTTTACTACTCTCTACTACTCACTCTCTACTGCTCTCTACTACTCACTCTACTACTTACTCTCTACTACTCTCTACTACTCACTCTCTACTACTCACTCTCTACTATTCTCTACTACTCACTCTACTACTCTCTACTACTCACTCTCTGCTACTCTCTCTACTGCTCTCTACTACTCTCTACTACTCACTCTCTACTCTCTATTACTCACTCTCTACCTCTCTACCTCTCTCTACTTCTCTCTACTAGTCTCTACTCTCTACCTCTCTACCTCTACCACTCTACCTCTACCTCCCTACCTCTACACCTCTACCTCTACACCTCTACCTCTCTACCTCTCTCTACACGCACACATATACACATATATATATTCACTGAAAAAACCATAGGTTATAGACCATATATAGTTAGGAATTAGCATTTACAAAACCTTAATTTACTCGCACAAAACCATTGAAATTCGCATATATAGTTAGTTGCGCTAACTATATATCGCGCACCCGCAATCCACTGCTGATGATGTCACATATTACATCATTCATGACATGGTCAGTGACATCACTGATGACATCTCAAATGACATCACTGATGACATCACTGATGACATTACTGATGACATCTCAAATGACATCACTGATGACATCTCATTTGACATCACTGATGACATCACTGATGACATCAATCATGTGATAATACAATCAACCTCTTCAGAATCTAATATAACCTTAGATACATTCAGAGTAAACAGACACTCACAGACTATCACTCATCCATGGAGTTACTCACACACCTAGTCAGTCATGCACTGAATCAATCACACCTCCATTTCCCCAACTATATAGTTATACACACCTTACTTATTGAAACATATTCTAACACATATTTACTCTCTTATACAATCACTGATACAAGTTCACAATGATCCATACAGCCACTCACACATTCACTGGCTCTTATGCACAGTTATTTATATATGTCAACTCTCACATGTACTGTGTTTTACATATGTACTTACTTTGACATGTAGCACTGAGATATCCATTCACTCACCAATACACTCATGCACACAGTCAACCACCCATACAGCTGTTTCCACATGCACTTTTGAACCCATACATCTAGTGAATCAACTGCTCACACATCTATGCACTGAGTCACACACCTCCCAGCCACCCACACACACACACTCAGTCTCCCATACAAATACTTGGTCAACCAATCAATAACCCATATAGTTACTCATATAGCTACTGATCAACACATGCAGCAGTTTACAGAACAACAGATATAATGATGCAGAAATTAAGACAGTTTAGTCACTAACCCATGCACTCAGTGAGACACATTTAATCACTCTCTCATACAGTCAGTCATGCACCTACTAAATCCTTCATCCAGACACTTATACATCCACTCATTCTTCAATATGTAAGACATATTTTAACTTTACAGAAACATACAGTCACTGGATGTTGTCATCAGTGATGTCATCAGTGATGTCACTGACCATGTCATGAATGATGTAATATTTGACATCATCAGCAGTGGATTGCGGGTGCGCGATATATAGTTAGCGCAACTAACTATATATGCGAATTTCAATGGTTTTGTGCGAGTAAATTAAGGTTTTGTAAATGCTAATTCCTAACTATATATGGTCTATAACCTATGGTTTTTTCAGTGAATTTCAATGGTTTTTTAATAGCAATTATGAAAAGCTGTAAAATGTCAAGTACGTGGTAGGTAAAAATATTTTCGTATTTATGCACGCTGATGTGCTTTGAACGCTGCCCCCCCCCCTCCTCTTTTCTTTTAAAAATTGGAAGAAACAAAAAGTATTCCCTTCCATAAATAACCCAAGACTTTTATTTTGTTATGGCAAGGGAACGAAATAGAGAATAAACTATAGTTGGTCACCATGGGGTTTAAAGAAGGGATGGTTTTTCACCAGATTAGATATTTACCCAGACCCTCATTCTCCAATGTGATGAACTAGGCTAAAATTCTTCTGGTGCCTGCACCCTGTCACAGAATATCACCCTAAAACATGGAATCTCCCAAACACCAGATTGAGTTGAACCCCACAGTAAACCTTATTTCTTCAGGGCCTCAGAATTTCTTTTGCTTTGCTCATGGAAATTGTGGGATATAGGAGAGATAAGGTGTCACCATTAAGAAAGGGTAGTATTTAAATCCACCCGGACCATTTATTAGAGGTACATCATCTGGCTCAACCGGAGGGTACCCCTAATAAAGAAGACATATGTAAAATACGAAGTAATCACTGTATCCTGTTAAACAGAAACTTTAGCATGAAACACACTTGAAAAGGAAGGGAAAGAAATCGAACAAAATCAGTAGGCCACTGATGAGTTTTTGACTTCGCTAGAAAGAAGAAACATGAAAGTGGTGAGAGAAGCCAAGCTTGACGTTACGGCAGCCACGAGGTAGCTAGGCTCCGCCACCCCCCCACTGCTCCAAGCATGTCTGTCCCACCGCCCGCCACGCCCAATAATAGTAACATGAAATAGATACAAATCAGCAGATACCTACCCCCATTCCGGATACTCCCGAAGTGCAACAGGTTCGCGGCTACGCCCATCCGGAAGACGAGGCCTTCGGCACGTGTAGGGCGAGTCCTGCTGGCAGCCGTCGGCCGGGGAGGTCGTCGCGTAAGGTGGGCCAGGAGAGGAGCCAAGGCCGACGGGATTCTTCTTCTTTCTTTAATAATGGCTACGACAACGGGGGGGATGTCTTGCACATGCCACCGACCCCCCCCCCCCTCGTATCTCCTGGCCTGGCCCCGGCTTGGTATGAGCTCCCCGTTCGGTCCTGAAGCGGCGCCCTGCAGGCCACGGGGGGGGGGGATGTCTTGCCTCTGCCTCCGACCCCCCCCCTCTTATCGCCTGGTCCGGACATCACGGATATCAACGCCAGGTGTCGGCGTGGGGTGCGCTGGGAGGGAGAGGCGGCGCGAACGAGCCTCTCCCACCCCCCAGGTGGGGGCCCCTCAGCTGCACCCCCAACGCTCCACTCACCCAACAAAAGGTCTCGTCCACTATTGCGAGGCAATGATGCTCCGCTCACCCAGTGGGGGTCTCATCCACTGTTGCGGTGCAACGACGCTTCTGAGTTCAGCTAGAAAATGAGTCCTGCGTCCAGAAACGTTCTCCTCGACTTTGAAGATTCTATAAGAGCCACGGGGGCCCCCGACCCCCGCAGACACCCCCGATGGGGAATGACTGCCATGATCACCCACGGAACGACCACGACGTAGCCGCGGGACGTTGGCGCACTCATGCCGGCGCCGGCCTCAGTCTTGAAATGACCAAAATCCTGCAAGACTACCAACTTGATCAGTTCCGGTGGGACACCAGTATGACCTGGTAGGAGAGATTGTTGCCTCCCACCCCTCTTTGACTGATGGTTCATGTCGCCAGTCCCCTCTGCTACCCTTCAACGAAAACTTTTGGACTGCCGAAAGAGGTCCCGGTCCAACCACGAGTTGGTGGAGACATTTTGACTATACTTGGACCTTCCTGACCTCACCCAAAATGGCGCCGGTACAAATGAAACTCTCAACTCCTTGTTGTGCCCCGATTGCTCAGCCTTGATATCATGAGATATGTATGCAGTTTTTAGCACATGAATTGATATGGGATAAGACTGATTATATGTTCGGACAATGAATTGATCCGGGATGGGTATTGATTATACGTTCGAACAATGAATTGACATGGGACTTGTACTGATTACACGTTCGGACAATGAATTGATATTAAGTTCTAATGCATCATTGATTACTGTATTTATTGAAGGTTCGAATTGTCGACACTTTTGGTACTTGCTCACAATGAATTATCGATATGATTTTGTTGCACTTGTCACACTTTTTACTATGAAATCAACGACCACTGACTCTGTTATGTTTTCCACAAATAAATACCCCCCCCCATTTACAGTTCCAGCCTGCTCCGTGGCCGGCCCACGGGGTTGTAGGCCCGTATTTGTGCACCAACATTTTTATTAAAGGTTTTTGAAAAAGCAAACGTAGTTGTAACGCGTACATTGGTAAGTTTCGAATAAATGGCCACTGTTTCCGATATAAAAAAAAAAAAAAAAAAAGCAGGAGAAATGAAGCAGCTCGATTAGTTAAGGGTTAAAAAGTATAGTACGCAGAAGCATTGCAAATATGAATGGTCCAGGTTTCTTGTATGTGTTTTTCATTTTTGTACAGCATAAAGCAATCGATAAAGATCCTAGTCTTTAGCCTCTACTTTATATGCTACCTGTATCAGGGAAGTTGTTTTAAATGCCCCTAAGCCACCCCGAAGGAATGTCACCTGGCCCCCCTAGTACGAACGAAAACGACCCCGTACCACTGTAGGTTATCTCTCTTCCTCAAAAAAGAGCATGAGCACGCCCCCACTTTACACCGACTGCCCTTTGTTTTGACCCTCCCCTGCACACGATCCGTAATGCCACACTTGGGCGACCTATGCTATCCACAGGCCTCCGATAATTACCTCTCCCACATTACCGGTCCCCCCTGGGCTTAAACGCCGAGATGGTAGGGACTGCATCCCGTGGAGATAGGCCGAGTATGTAGTAAGGAAAAGCCTTTTCGGGTTTATGCACGCTGATGTGTTTTAAACGCTGCCCCCGCCCCTTCTTTTTCCCTCTTTTCTGCAGGTCACTTCGGAACGTCCATTAAAGTACGTAAAAATGGTGACTTAACGGCCGATGGGATGGGAAAAAGGGTTTGAATATGGTGCCTATACACTTCCTGATGTCCTTCGAATCGAACGTTAACAGACGTCACGCAGCAAAAAAAAAAAAAAAAAAACGCTCACGCGCAGCCGCTGGAAGACAAGTATCAACATATATGAGCATCCTCAGCCACCCTCAGAAAACATAGGGGGTCAGGATACATCTCCCGTACCCCCTTATACCCATTTCTCAAATTGTTTTTCCTCCATCTTGTAATTTAATTAAAACGAAACACAAAATGGCGAATTCCCGTTTCGCGTCCCGATTCGCTACCCAGTTCGCGAACCGGAAAGCGATTCTTCCGCAAAAAATCAAATTTTTTTTATTTGCCCCACGGGACCCTTTAATAACCCCAACATCATTCCTAGGGGGTCAAGAAGGGTCTACCTTGCCCCCTTTCATTAAATTCGCCCTTCTTTTTTCTCCTCTTCTTGTCTCTCGATCCTACCGAGAGACAAGATGGCGGCCGCACCGGACTATTTAGAATGTTGACAGACACCGGAGAGCCAATCAGCTTCGCTTCGCAAAGCTCCGTTACGCGAAAAGTACGCGATCTGGAGCGCTATCCAGGACGCTGTCACAGGTATATCTGTTTTTTTAAACGTTAATTTCTCAAAATTCACTGGAGCACATATATTGAGACCCAGCAAAGGCACATCGGGCTAACAGTCCCTACAATTTTGCCAGTAGGTAATGCATATATATGCATATGCATTTATATATATGTATGTGTATATATATATATATATACATACATATATAAACCTATTTAATCTGCATATCTATATAAATACAAATATAAATGCATGCACACATATACATATATGCATACATATGCATGTTATTTACATGAAAGTTTGAAAAACACTATTAAAAGCAAAGCTAAAAAGCCACCTCATTACAAACAAAATGGCTTTAACTTAAACGAGGGCGAGATCTATTGCATTTTCAATGCTTGTTTACTTTGGTTCCATCAGGAAGGCATTCAGATGTGTCACACATTTGCCATAAATTCTGAATGTTAGCACTCTAGTTGCTCATTAGATCACTGTAGTAAAGCTACTGCTCACCAGGGAAGTCTGCTGCTGGTATTCAAAGTGCATGTTTCAGTCTGCATGTCAGAATTTTTTAATGAAATAGAAGAGGATTTGAGAAGTCAAAATGTGCCCTAATTTTTCTTTCTTCAGCACTAATCATAGTTTCTATGGCAAAATGAACCCCCTCATGTTGTTCCTTTGCAAATTAAATGTTTTAAGTCTTACCACTTTATTCCAATTAAGATGACTTCAGGTGTGCCATACTTTTGTCATAAGTAAGACTCATAGCATTCTAGTTGTTCTTTAGAACACTCTGGGACATTCTGTCATTGGGCTATACTTGGGCTACATCTGGGGGATACTTGTGCTACATTTGGGCTCTTTTGTCTCTGGTGGCCATCTTGGGAGACTTATTTGTTATGAAGTTTCCTAATTTCCTCATTTACTACAGTCTCCTCAGTAGGAAATACTTTCAGTTTTCAACTTTGATTCCATCAAGAAGGCATTCAGATGTGACACACATTTGACATAAATTCAGAATGTTAGCACGCTAGTTGCTTATTAGATCACTGTAGTAAAGCTACTGCTCACCAGGGAAGTTTGATGCTGGTATTGAAAGTGCATGTTTCAGTCTGCATGTCAGAATTTTTTTATGAAATAGAAGAGGATTTGAGAAGTCACTCAAAATGTGCCCTAATTTTTCTTTCTGAAGCACTAATCATACTTTCTATGGCAAAATTAACCCCCTTATTTTGTTCCTTTTTAAATTAAATATTTTCAGACTTACCACTTCATTCCAATCAAGATGGCTTCAGGTGTGCCATACGTTTGTCATAAGTAAGACTGTTAGCGCTCTAGTTGTTCTTTAGAACACTCTGGAACATTCTGTCATTGGGCTATACTTGGGCTACATCTGGGTGATATTTGGGCTATATTTGGGCTACATTTGGGCTCTTTTGTCTCTGGTGGCCATCTTGGGAGACTGCATGTCAGAATTTTTTAATGAAATAGAAGAGGATTTGAGAAGTCACTCAAAATGTGCCCTAATTTTTCTTTCTGCAGCACTAATCATACTTTCTATGGCAAAATATACCCCCTCATTTTGTTCCTTTTTAAATTAAATGTTTTAAGAGGTACCACTTTATTCCAATCAAGATGGCTTCAGGTGTGCCATACCTTTGTAATAGGTAGGACTGTTAGCGCTCTAGTTGTTCTTTAGAACACTCTGGGAAGCTGCAGTAGAACACAAAGGAATCAACTGACAGTCTCTGTCCTTGTTGGATGTACATGTTTTACTGAGAATGTCAGACTTCATTCTCACATGACTGAGAAAGATAATGTGAATTTACAGAAAATATGCTTTCAGTTTAGCTTATAGATCCCCTTCCAGACCACTGTGGGAAAAGCATGAGATAATAGTTTTCTTTCAAACATGATTCATGATATCCCAGCAGAAGGCTTTTTCACATGGTAAAATCACCTTAGAACACACCACAATTCCTAAAATGAGTATGGTACCATCAACAAATGATTTATAATGTAACTAAAGTCCTAAAACCTTCTATTAACTGCAATGCTTTTTAATGAGGTGCTATCATGTATATTGGTCTCAAGATGGCTGCCAACACTTCTTGGATGAAGTGCTCACAGCCAATCAGATCTCACGATGCAATGTGTAGTTAGGCTCCGCCCAGATATATATTTTTTTTCTTTTGATTTTCTCAGGAACTACTGGAGGGATTTACACCATTTAACCAAAAGCGTGATCTGCGTACCAGACCCTACCATTTTCCGAAATTTGGTGTAATTCCGTTCAGCGGTTCGGGCTGTAGCCGTGTCTAATCGTCCTATGGAAATTAACATGGTGAAAACACGTTGTGGGACCCCCCCTTTTTTCTCAGCCCCCGCTTGACGAATCTTCCCGAGACTTTCAGGGAAGGAGCGGAGCGGGCCATCTTATTTGAGAAATTCGCGAAGATTCAACAACCGGCGCCAAAGTTATTCCCAATAGAATGTTGCGGATTTCCTATGGAAACTAGGTCCTAACTATAACTACCAACTGGCAACCGCCAGTAGGGTATTTATATATATATATATATATATATATATATATATATATATATATATATATATATATATATATATATATATATATATATATATATATATATATATATATATATATATATATATATATATATATATATATATATATTCAATGAAAAAACCATTGGTTTTAGGCCATATATAGTTAGGGATTTGCATTTACAAAACCTTATTTTACTCGCATAAAACCATTGAAATTCCATATATAGTTATAAGCGCTAACTATATATCGCGCACCCGCAATCCACTGCTGATGATGTCACATATTACATCATTCATGACATGGTTAGTGACATCACTGATGACATCACTGATGACATCTCAAATGACATCACTGATGACATCACTGATGACAACATCCAGTGACTGTATGTTTCTGTAAAGTTAAAATATCTCTTACATATTGAAGAATGAGTGGATATATAAGTGTCTGGATGAAGGATTTAGTAGGTGCATGACTGACTGTATGAGTGAGTGATTAAATGTGTCTCACTGAGTGCATGGGTTAGTGACTAAACTGTCTTAATTTGTGCATCATTATGTCTGTTGTTCTGTAAACTGTTGCATGTGTTGATAAGTAGCTATATGAGTAACTATATGGGTTATTGATTGGTTGCCCAAGTATTTGTATGGGATACTGAGTGTGTGTGTGGGTGGCTGGGAGGTGTGTGACTCTGTGCATAGATGTGTGAGCAGTTGATTCACTAGATGTATGGTTTCAAAAGTGCATGTGGAAACAGCTGTATGGGCGGTTGACTGTGTGCATGAGTGTATTGGTGAGTGAATGGATATCTCAGTGCTACATTTCAAAGTAAGTACATATGTAAAACACAGTACATGTGAGAGTTGACATATATAAATAACTGTGCATAAGAGCCAGTGAATGTGTGAGTGGCTGTATGGATCATTGTGAACTTGTATCAGGGATTGTATAATAGAGTAAATATGTGTTAGTATATGTTTGAATAAGTAAAGTTTGTATAACTGTATAGTTGAGGAAATGGAGGTGTGATTGATTCTTTGCATGACTGACTAGGTGTGTGAGTAACTCCATGGATGAGTGACAGTCTGTGAGTGTCTGTTTACACTGATTGTATCTAAGGTTATATTAGAGTCTGAAGAGGTTCATCGTATTATCACATGAATGATATCATCAGTGATGTTATCAGTCATGTCAAATGAGATGTTTTCAGTGATGTCATCAGTGATGTCATTTGAGATGTCATCAGTGATGTCATCAGTGATGTCACTAACCATGTCATGAATGATGTAATATGTGACATCATCAGCAGTGGATTGCGGGTGCGCGATATATAGTTAGCGCTTATAACTATATATGGAATTTCAATGGTTTTATGCGAGTAAAATAAGGTTTTGTAAATGCAAATCCCTAACTATATATGGCCTAAAACCAATGGTTTTTTCATTGAATTTTCAAGGTTTTGTAAATGCAAATTCCTAACTATATATCCACTATAACCTATGGTTTTTTCTGTGAATTTCATTGGTTTTTTAATAGCAAATATGAAAAGCTTTAAAATGTCAAGTACGTGATAGATAAAAACATTTTCGTATTTATGCACGCTGATGTGCTTTGAACGCTGCACCCCCCCCCCTCCCCTCTTTTGTCTTAGTAGTACTCTCTCTTTGCAGATACTGAAGGGTAGTTAACGCAGGCCTTTACCCCCGTTGTAATCCGTCGTGCCTGCTTGTCTCTCCATTTGATTGATTGTTGTCCAAGCATTTACTGTTTTAGAATTGGTTCTCTTTGGATCATTCTCTATTTACAAACAAGCACAAAGTCGCAATACTCTGTTTAGTCTTTGCAGATAGTGAAAAATCGTGTAAAAAAATAAAAGTAATCGAGCAAAATCAGTAGGCCACTAATTGGATCTCTTTTTGACCTCGCTAAAATAGAAATATTAGGAACAACCCTTCATGAGAAATACGAAAATAGTGAGATGAACTGAGCTCCACACCATGAGGGCTGCAAGACAGCTCGGCTCCATCACCCATCCCGCACAAAATAACGACAAACCCTATGCAAATATTAAAAATATAGACAACACACCAGCAAAGAAACAGGGTAAAACATTTTATTAAAAAACTATTTACATAACGTTGGTTTATAAGATGATGTCAGTAGTGGACCGATGTGTGAATAGGTCGAAAGCAGCACAAGGCTCCAAGATCCGGATGGCAACCTCCTGGATGTTGGGTGCCATAGTTCAGAGTTCTGAGTTTGAGCCTTTTTCAATGCCTGTGCTTTGTTGAATCAAAATGGCGGCTTGACACAAAGCTGACTCAAGCGTTGCTACTGATGCTATGCAGACCAAAACTGGTTTTCAGTTTGTACATTTTTCTAGATTTTTCAATCCAAGTTTGGTTGACTTTGTAGAACGATGGCTTCAAATTTTCAACATACGGTGTGGTGGCGCTGACTGGGAGGGGGCGCTTCGCTCCTGCCCCCTCCCCAAGTAAGATTTTCATACGTGAAAGTACGTTAATGGTTTTGGTCCCTGAGTTGCTTCGATGTCACTGCCATTCTCAAATGGCATAAGTTCTGGATGTTGGGTGCCATAGTTAAGAGTTCTGAGCAGTGCTTGTAACACTGTCTGAAGCTTATTTCCACCTACTGCAGCTTCACTATTCTCAAAGTAAGTGAGTGTCGTTTGTGGACCTGACTGCATTAGAAAACAATGTGATATGTTACCTTCCTAAACAGCTTGACGGAGGCCCCTTAGGGGCGGTGTGATGGCCATGGACACGGAGAAGACGCTTGGCTCCGACACCCTCCCCAAGTCTTATAGCACTGGTGTAGCCTGAGATCGCCCCCGACATAGGCGGCCGGCTCCCGGGGTCCGGCAGAACTTTTTGCCTTTTGATGACTCTTCAATTCTGAACCTTGTCCCACAATCCGTTTGACCTGAAGACACGCTGTAGTGGGGCGCCCCTTTACCGTTTCAGTTGCCATTCCGCCCGCTTTTGCTACACTGTGCCTCTTCCGCCATTCAGCTGTTTACCGCCCGCTCTTGCGACTACAGCGTCTCGCTCATCATGTAGTTGAGTTGCTCCCGCTCTTGCGGTGCAGCGATAGGCGGCTGCCACAGGACTCTCAAAATGGCGGCCGGCTCTTCGGTTTTGGGCCTGGTCCACTAAAATGGCCCTGGGACACCTTTGAACTCGGACGCTTCCCTGATAGGGCTTGGGTCCCATTCTCGAAAAGCGTCCCCTCAGCCGTGAAGATTCTACAAAAGTCTTGGGGGCCTCCGACTCCCGCAGGCTTCTGGTGGGGAGCGGCTGCCATGATTGCTCGTGGAATGGCCACGACGGAGCTACGAGATGGTAGTGGTCTCATGCTGACGCCAGCTTTAGTCTGAAACATCCAGAAACACTGTAGACTACCAATTCGATCAGTTCCGGTAGCGCCCCAACATGACCCGGAAGAGAAGAACTTGCCCTCCCCTCTTTGACTGATGGTTCTTGTTGCCTGTCCCCTCTGTTGGCATTTAACAGAACTTTTTGGACTGCTGAAAGGGGTTGTGTTCCGAACGCTGGTTGGTGGAGACATTTTGACTATATTCTTGACCTACGTTGTCGCGTAATGCGTTATATGACACGCCGCGTTAGCGCACCCGGAAGTGATCCGAGGCGCGGCGCGCAGCGCGTACCGTAAGCATAACAGGTCATGTGACTTGTTAATAAAACTTTTCATTGGTTCATTTTACTTTTGTTAATTTAATGATGAAAAGCTTGATCATATGACCTAAAAATTACGCTTTTTATTGTTTTCGAACAATATTTTTTTTTCAAACATATGTTATAATATTCCAGGCTAATGTACTTTCCCGGAAAATTTACAACTGTCTTGCAAGTAAAATATATTTCTTTTTCGAGAAAAAGGGCGTTTCTTCCTTCCATGACGGAGCCGTTGAGTAAAAGAGATTCGGCCTGCTGTCTTAGTCGCCGATACGCCTGATTATCAGATTCTTATCGATCACTTTATGTTGCAGACATGAAAAACACAACTGCCCTTGACCATTTATCTTTACTGCGTTCCTACATATTATACCTTTTATCCGTCATGTAATTGGACTGCTTTATTTCACTTGCCTTTTACTGATTCGAAAACAGTGACTAAAAGTAAAAACTTTACCAATGTAAATACTACTACCGTGTTTTGTTTTAAAAACCTTTATTGTGAAAATGTCAGTATACAAATACGGGCCTATAACCACGTGGGCCGGCCACGGAGCAAACTGAAATCGTATATGATGAGGAGACATTTACACTGTAGAAGAACGTAACGAGCGGGCCATTAGGTTGCAAGAACAAAGGTGTCTAACAGTTGCGGAATCGGTGGACGTACATTTTGTAATTAAAATACGACAGGGCCACTTACAATAACATTTTCTAGATATACATTTGCGGGCAAGGAGTTACGAGTCCCATTTATACCGGCGCCATTTTGGGCGAGGCCGGGCAGGTCCAAGATATAGTCAAAATGTCTCCACCAACCATCGGCCAGACCAGAACCCCTTTCGGCCCTTTATGCTACAAGATGGTGTCTTCCATTCAGAAAATATTGTTGGCAGCATTTTGAAAGGAAACAGAAACAGCCGTTCTCCTAGTGAGTTTCACATTGTTACATTTAGGAAGAATGTTGAAGAGTAGTATGTGGAAAATCTGAAGCCATTTTTCTACAAACTCTCAATCAGACTTGGATGGAAAAAAAAAACATGAAGAATGTACAAACTGAAAACCAATTTTTGTCTGTATAGCATCAACAGTAACGCTTGAGTCAGCTTTGTGTCAAGCCGCCATTTTCATTCAATCAATAGCGTCCCCTACACACATTCAGGGACCTGGTCGTGTCTTCAGATGAAACGGATTGTAGGAAAAGAAGCAGAAAGGAAAAGGAAAAAAGTTCCGCCGGACCTCGGGAGCCGGCCGCCTATGTCATGTGCGACCTTTGGCCACACCAGGGCAATAGTGAAGCTGCAGCAGGTGCAAATAAGCTTCAGACAGTCTTACAAGCACTGCTCAGAACTCTCAACTGAGGCACTCAACATCCAGGACTTGCCATTCGGATCTTGGCGCCTTGTGCTGGTTCCGACCTATTCACACATCGGTCCACTACTGACATCACCTCATAAGCCAACGGGGCACCCTACACTGACTTTCGGCGCAGCATTGTAGGATGGCCACACCAGTGCGGCAACTTGCTGGACACGACCTCGGTGCCATCTGGATCTCGGCGCGTTCGAGTCACTGTACCGCAAGAGTGACCGGAACTCAGCTGAACACGCCGTCTTTCGGCGCAGCATTGTAGGATGGCCACACCAGTGCAGCAATTTGCTGGACACCACCTTGGGCAATAGTGAAGCTGCAAAAGGTGCAAATAAGCTTCAGACAGTCTTCAACTTACTCTGATTCTTATAATAAACTTCAGATAGTCTTACAAGCACTGCTCAGAACTCTCAACTATGGCACTCAACATCCAGAACTTGCCATTCGGATCTTGGCGCCTTGTGCTGGTTCCAACCTATTCACACATCGGTCCACTACTGACATCACCTCATAGGCCAACGGGGCACCCCACGCCGACTTTCGGCGCAGCATTGTAGGATGGCCACACCAGTGCGGCAACTTGCTGGACACAACATCGGGGCCATCCAGATCTCGGCGCGTTCGACTCACTGTACGGCAAGAGTGACCGCAACTCAGCTGGACACGCCATCTTTCGGCGCAGCATTGTAGGATGGCCACACCAGTGCGGCAATTTGCTGGACACCACCTCGGTGCCATCCGGATCTCGGCGCGTTCGAGTCACTGTACCGCAACAGTGACCGCAACTCAGCTGGACACGCCGTCTTTCGGCGCAGCATTGTACGATGGCCACACCAGTGCGGCAATTTGCTGGACACCACCTCGGTGCATCCGGATCTCGGCGCGTTCGAGTCACTGTACCGCAACAGTGACCGCAACTCAGCTGGACACGCCGTCTTTCGGCGCAGCATTGTAGGATGGCCACACCAGTGCGGCAATTTGCTGGACACCACCTCGGTGCCATCCGGATCTCGGCGCGTTGTGCTGCCTTCGGCCTATTCGCACATCGGTCCGCTACTGACGCGGCCTCACGTGCCAACGGATTTTCTACGCTTTTTGGAGCCCTATGCCGCATAACAGGTCATGTGACTTGTTTATAAAACTTTTCATTGGTTCATTTTACTTTTGGTTTCCTAAAGATGGAAGTCTTGGTCATATGACCTAAAAATAACACTTTTCATTGGTTTAGAACATTTTTTTTTCCCAAACGATGAAAGCCCCACCTTGTTTCTGGATCATTCAGACTGAAGCTGGCGTCAGCATGAGAGCACCACCATCTCGTGGCTCCGTCGTGGTCATTCCGCGAGCAATCATGGCAGCCGCTCCCCACCGGAAGCCTGCGGGAGTCGGGGGCCCCCAAGACTGTTGTAGAATCTTCACGGCTGAGGGGACGCTTTTCGAGAATGGAGCCCAAGCCCTAACAGGCAAGCGTCCGAGTTCCAAGGTGTCCCAGGGCCATTTCAGTGGACCAGGCCCAAAACCGAGGAGCCGTCCGCCATTTTAAGAGCCATGTGGCAGCCGCCTATCGCTGCACTGCAAGAGTGGGAGCAACTCAACAACATGGTGAGCGAGACGCTGTAGCCGCAAGAGCGGGCGCAACTCAGCTAGATGGCCGCCACCTGGGGAGGCCCGTTCACGCCGCCTCCCTCACGCCCCCCCCCCACCGGGCCGCCGCACGCCAATTTTCGGAGCAGCATTGTAGGATACCAAAACCAGTGCGGCAGTTTACTGGACATCACCTGGGTGCCTGTCGTACATGTTGTGTCAGCCATGGGACACTGGACACAGTCCCATCAACATCTCAACGCGTTCTGCTGCCTTGGGACTATTCGCACAACAGACCGCTACTGACGAGGCCTCCCCCCCGCACCACCCGGGACGCCCCACGCTGTTTTTCTGTGCTGCATTGTAGGATCCCAAAACCAGTGCGGCACCCAGGCGACATCACCTGGGTGCCGTCCAGAACTCTGCACGTTGTGCTGCCTTGGGACTATTCGCACAAAAGACAGCTTCTAACCATTGTTGCTTTTTGAGTTGAAAAATGTTTAAATGTTTTTAGTTTTTGTTCCGTTCATTATAGTTAAAAGTTAATAAAGTTTTATAATCTTACTTTGTTGGAGTGTTATCTATTTTTTTTAAAACGGGTGAATAGGGCCTTGAATCGGGTTATTGTCATGTGTGGGCTTTGGAAGTGTGCTGCTGCAGGATCGGACATTTCAAACTCAAATGCACGTTCTTTTTCTTACCTTTCCGAAGCATGGAGCGCAATAGCAGGCAGAGAAAGGGTGATGCACGTGTTGAACACTACCTGACCTGGCAAGTTGCTGGCAGTGCCCCCCCGCCCGCTCCTGAAAGAGGGCACACACACACCGCCGCCCCGAGTACTTCACAAATCTTTAAAAGACCATGCGCTTGTTCATGAGGCTTAAATGGTTTATCACCTCTTCTAGAACCCCTGCATCGACCCTCTGACGTTTCCTGGAAAAATTACCATGTAACACAATACCAAGCCCTGTCAGCTGAAACCCCCAAGGAATCGTGGGGCATATTATCAAGGGGGTTTATCTCCGCTTTTTTGGCTTTAAAAGCCATGAAAGCGGAGATAAAATTATCTCCCTATTACCAAGCTGTCGCTAACACCAGTTAGTGACAGCTAAAAGGAGATAGCGACCATCTTGGGCCCCGCTTTGCATGTCAGTGATACTTATCACTAATGACATGCAAAGTGGCGTGCCAAGATGTTAGCGACTGGAAACAGTCCCTAACATCGCTATCTCCTATTACCAACTTTTGGAGATATTCGCGCTAAGCGCGAATATCTCCAAAATCTAACACCTGCCCTGAGCAGTTCTTAGCCATGTTATCCAATGGGAGGTGGATAACATGGCTAAGAGCATTTGCTCGATAATACATGAATATCGCTGACTTTTCTGCGATAATAGCAAGGTTTATCTGCGATAAAAATCGCCGATGTGCGGCGATAATTTTTGTCTCTAAACAAGTTAGAGACAAAAATTATCGCTAGTTGTTCGTAATATGCCCCCGGGTTTTTGCTTGCAGAAATCGGGAGGCGGGAGACTAGCACTGAAATCAGTAGTCACACGCCTGAATCGGGAGGGTTGGCATGTCTGAATTCTCTACAGCTGGGGCCATAAACTACATCCGCAGGGGTAGGTGATAGCCTGGGACCAGCCTGGCATCTAAAATGGCTGCCGTGCACGACAAAATTGTGGCATTGGAAAAAAGGCAAGATGGCGCAGCCGCTGGAAGAGATGTATCAACATATATCAGCCTCCTCAGCCACCCTCAGGAAACATAGGGGATTAGGATACGTCTCCCGCACCCCCTTATACCTAGTAATTTAATTAACGAAGCACAAAATGGCGAATTCCCGTTTCGCTACCAGTTTGCGGCCCGTGAAGCGCTTCTACCGTGAAAAATCATTTTTTTTTTAATTTTCCCCACGGGACCCTTTAATAACCCCAACAACATTCCTAGGGGGTCAAGAGGGTGATACCTTGCCCCCTTTCATTAAATTCCCCCTTCGTTTTTCACCTCTTCTTCTCTCTCGATCCTACCGAGAGACAAGATGGCGGCCGCTCCGGACTGTCACGCAGCAAAAAAAAAAAAAGCTCACGCACAGCCGCTGGAAGAGATGTATCAACATATATCAGCCTCCTCAGCCACCCTCAGGAAACATAGGGGATTAGGATACGTCTCCCGCACCCCCTTATACCTAGTAATTAATTAACGAAGCACAAAATGGCGAATTCCCGTTTCGCTACCAGTTTGCGGCCCAGTTCGCGGCCCGTGAAGCGCTTCTACCGTGAAAAATCATTTTTTTTTTCTTTTCCCCACGGGACCCTTTAATAACCCCAACAACATTCCTAGGGGGTCAAGAGGGGGATACCTTGCCCCCTTTCATTAAATTCCCCCTTCGTTTTTCACCTCTTCTTCTCTCTCGATCCTACCGAGAGACAAGATGGCGGCCGCTCCGGACTGTCACGCAGCAAAAAAAAAAAAAGCTCACGCACAGCCGCTGGAAGAGATGTATCAACATATATCAGCCTCCTCAGCCACCCTCAGGAAACATAGGGGATTAGGATACGTCTCCCGCACCCCCTTATACCTAGTAATTAATTAACGAAGCACAAAATGGCGAATTCCCGTTTCGCTACCAGTTTGCGGCCCAGTTCGCGGCCCGTGAAGCGCTTCTACCGTGAAAAATCATTTTTTTTTCTTTTCCCCACGGGACCCTTTAATAACCCCAACAACATTCCTAGGGGGTCAAGAGGGGGATACCTTGCCCCCTTTCATTAAATTCCCCCTTCGTTTTTCACCTCTTCTTCTCTCTCGATCCTACCGAGAGACAAGATGGCGGCCGCTCCGGACTGTTTAGAATGTTGACAGACACCGGAGAGCCAATCAGCTTTCTGCGCGCAAAGTTCCGAAACGCGAAAAGTAAGCGGACCGGATCGCTGCCCGGAGCGCTGTTACAGATATATATCTTGATTTAAACGTTAATTTCTCAAAATCCACTGAAGCACATATATTGAGACCTAGCAAAGGCACATCGGGCTAACAGTCCCTACAATTTTGCCAAGTTTCGTGCAAATCCATTCAGCCGTTCGAGCTAAAAGTGAGTCCAACCGCCCTATGGAAAAATGAATGGGAAAAACGTGTTTTGGGACCCCCCTTTTTTCTCGGCCCCCCCTTGACGAAACCCCACCAAATTTTTAGGGGCTGCTCAGAAACAAAATGTGCCATTTTCCTGAAAATTTCAGCCGATTCCGTCCACAAACGCCAAAGTTATTAGACATAGAATTTTCAGAAATGCCATAGGGAATTAATCCTAACTATATATACCTACTGGCGATAGCCAGTAGGTAATATATATATATATATATATATATATATATATATATATATATATATATATATATATATATATATATATATATATATATATATATATATATATATATATATATATATATATATATATATATGTATATATACATACATGCACTACCTACCTTGCTAGGATTTTTACTACCTTTGAATAGTTTCATCATTTAAATGAATTAGTAATACCTTAAAGTATCCTTACAAACTTGTTTAAAGATCATTTGCAGCATGGGTAGTAGCAAAGCGTGTTGGATGCTGGCTTGGGCAAAGTCAAGCTCTTCTGGCCAGTCCCCTTGTAGAGAGCCAAAGGCAGTGCAATGTATGGGTTAGTGACAAGTAAGTGGCAGCAAGGCTTAGCTATAGGTCCTGTAGCCAGTCCCTCTGAATCCAACCCAAAGAGTTGTACACCATTTTCCATTGATTTTCACTCTTTCTCCAGCACTCATTCACCCTCTATGTACTATGCTTGAGTAATCCCTCCTTCTGCAGAGTAACCAGACAGGAGAACAAACCCAACTCACCTGTTTTAAAAGTACTGCTACCTTGTAAGCATTTGGCCATCGCTATCCTGAACTTGCTACACAAGCACCATTAGAAGTAAAAGTAAATGCATGCTTATAATTTATTGTAAAGCAATATTTTTTGTATTATGCAGTATTAAATCAAACATCTTACCTCTGGAATGACGACCAGACCAAACATTAAACCTAAAAGGACCATGTTTACGCCATATAACCATCGGAGGAATATAAAATATGATGCTACCGAAGACCCAAAGTGACCTTTAAAATAAGAACATAGAAAACATCAGTAAGACTGAAAAGCAATAGCACATCTTTTTTTTAAAGGCGAGTAGAGCTCAACTCCAAGCATTTTATTATAAAACATCACGAATAGCCTCTCTTAAGTAAATGCTGAAATACATATCTTTTCAATTGGGAGCATTTACTTGTATTCTGAATTAGGCACATAGTATATATATTAATTATATATACAGTAGTAATGAGCCAAGACAATTTAGAAACAATGAATACAAACTGAGTATGTCAATGAATCAGATGAATCTTTGATTTCAGAATTCCTTTATGTCTTCTGACAGTGGTCATAGTTGAAGGACTATAAAGCATATTAGTAAAATCTGAACTGACTGTCAGATTTACGGAATAAATAATGGCAATTCTGAAAAGTAGGCTAATTGATAGGTATTAAATATCAAGTAAATGGAAAATACACCCAGCATGCAAAGAAAATGAACTACCTGAAAAAAAATTTCATGGATATGCTGACCATGATCATTATTTGATAGGAAAGCAGACATGATGTGTATTTATTAGTGGCAATGTATGTATGTATTCCTGGGAAGATGAATATCTGATTGTAGTTAAAGTGCACCTAAATAGCTAGCATATTTTATACTACTTTGATCTGCTCATTTATGGTTCCAAACTTTTTAATTAAAGTTTTATAACAAACCCATACGGGAACCAACCTTTACAACGCAACTTTTACAACGCACTACCATTACAACACATGCCATTACAACGCAACCATTACAATGCATGAAACTACAACGCATACGACTACAAGGCATGTCATTACAACGCAGTCATTACATTGCATACCATTACAACGCATACCATTGCAACGCATAGTACCCTTACACTATCCAACACTTACCCTACTGTTGCACCCCCTGCAGTTAGAATAGTAATTTTTACCCCTACACTATCCAACACTTACCCTACTGTTGCCCCCCTGGAGTTAGAATAGTAATTTTTACCCCTACACTATCCAACACTTACCCTACTGTTGCACCCCCCTGGAGTTAGAATAGTAATTTTTACCCCTACACTATCCAATACTTACCATACATGCGAAGTAATGGTATGTGTTGTAATGGGATGCGTTGTAAAGGTAGTATGCGTTGTAATGTAGTGCGCTGTAAAGGTAGTTTTTAAAAATTCGTTGTAATGGCATTCGTTGTAATGGAATGCATTGTAATGGATGTTGTGTTGTAAAAAATGTGTTGTAAGGGTATGCGTTGTAAAAGCATGCGTTGTAACGTCACACATTCAACACATACACTCACGTACATCCAATTCTCCGGTGAGGGGAAGAACTTGTGAGGGGGAGAACCCACTCGGGAGCGAGGAGGGGTCCAATGGAGTGGGTAGGGAAGGAGATAGGTCTGGAGAGGGGGAGTGGGAAGAAGAGGAGGAGGAAGGGGATAGAGGGCAACATGCAAACATCTCCAATAGGGACAAGTTCTCAACAAGAGTAGGAGAAAATGGATAGAGTTTCATCTTAGTGTCTAGGCAGGGGGAGAGGACTCCGTTGTTGTGAGTTGAAGAACTCATAGGTAGCGAAGGTGAGAAAGTTCTCTGAAGTCCTGCACTAAGAAATGCACACAGGTTGCCCACATTTTGTCAAACTGTGGTAGGTGGGACTCTATGACTGCAGTGAGTTTTTCCATCCCCAGTTGATCGCACAGTTTGTGTAGCTAGTGTGCGTGGGTCAGCGTGCTATTTGTGCTCCAGTTAACTACAATCACCTGTTTCACTGCACAGAGAGCAGTTTTAATAACGTTCCCTTTTCGAGATTGCAGGGGATAGGTCTGGACATTTGGTAATCCCAATAGAATGTATCTTGGGAAGCTCTGCATCACATAATTCATCAATGTCAGGTAGATCGTTGTCTCAGTATCAATGTAGTCTGGGGCAAATTCACAGGAGGTGGGAGAGTGTGCCAGGCTCTCCGCAGGATCGCCAACATCTGTTGATTGTGCCTTGCCTCCACGCTACCAATTTGGCTGGGATGTAGTACCAGTAATGAGTTGTCTTGAGCATGGTTTCCTGCCCTGAAGAGGAGCAGGCGTAAAAGCAGGTACTGAAAAGGATATCCACTCATTATTTGGGTGAGAAGGTGCACTCGAGCTGAGCTTCCCATCTGGCTTGAGCTATAGATGGCTTGAGAGGTTTCATCGGAAAGCCGTAGATGTCAGATAGCAGTCACTTGTCACTAGTGGGGGTGACTATCCGTTTTTTTTAATGTTGTCAGTCTATGACTAGTGAAGGGATGGACCTAGGGTTGAGTGACCCAGAGTCGAACTGCTGTATCCATTCTTCTTGGGACTTTGTCAGGTCTTTGCCACCAGGACATCGCCAGAATAACGGGAACATCTAAATTGGCTTGGCACACTCCGGTGATCCTGACAGTGATGGAGTACTGTCAATCAGCTGAGAAGACTGTTAACATGACAGATATCAGTCTGTTAATGCCACATCTAAATATGGAGGGATTCGGTAAGCTCAATGCAGTACTTAAATCTGCCGTCGCAGCAGGACAATGGTAGTCCCACCAAGATCTAAATTAGCTCCTTGTCTAACAGGTGTAGTAGGCTTTTGGTGTTGCCACTACAATTCTGCTCACAAAGAAAACCAGCTTGGTCCAGTTCAGTGAGGCCTTGCATATATGGGCTACGTCTGACTACTAGTATACTTGTAAAGAGCTTGACAATCCCCTCATCAGACATTATGACTGGTCATCCCTACATGGAGATCTCTGATATTTTGATATTTTTTGCTTGATATCGCAGATTGCATGCAAAGAGTTGCCCTACTTTAGTGCCTCCTTTTTAGTATTTTTATTTGGTCCGTAGCAGTGCATATCTTGCCTTGTTGACATCCAGGGCTTTCAGCCACTTTCTAAATAAGTTTATCTCTCCTCTACATTTATGAGATCTTGTGCATTGGTGGTCGACTTCCAAGGCGAGCACCCTCCCTTCCAACTCTGCTCTCTTATCCCTTCTAACTTTGTTGAGATTAGCTGAAATGGCCTGGAAATTACCACTAAGCACTACTTTCAGGGTCTCTAACAAGAAAGGGATCAGAGTTTCTACTGCGTTGTTGAGTTGGGAATAGTGGTCGAGCACTGTTGCTATTTCTTTTCGGGTAGAGTCATTAGTGAGAAACCTGTCATTTAATCAGCATGGTAGGCTAGGTGCTAGGAGTAAGGGGGCCTTGAAGGGAAGACAGGGAGGAGCATGGTTGGAAAGCGCAGCCACTCCCACGTCAATTTGAGTAATCATTGTGCACATGTGAGGGGAGGCCAGCAAGTAGTCTAATCTGGCATGTGTCTGGTGGGAGTCAGAGAAAAAAAGTGTAAACTTTTGATGCCAGGTGGCTTGCCCACCAGATGTCCCTATAACCCATCTCCTGCAGCAATCCACCCTCTTGGGATTCAGCAGGCCATCATGCTCTGTGGGTGTGCTCACAGACTATATTCATTTCCCTGTGGTGAGGAAGGAGTTGTTTTAAGAGGCATGTGGCCAGGCCCTCAAGATCTCCAGTCTTTGTGTTAAGGCGGATACCTTTAGTTCTAATATTGGATAGGCACATTCTGTTTTCTTGGTCGTCGAAATTGTGACGGCAAAGCATGATTCTATTCCTGCAGGCCAGGATTGCTCACCTGTGGTTATCTTCTTTAGCATCACCACAGTCCTCTAAGGTGGCAACTCGTTGGCCTAAATCTGCCACTTCCATCTGGACATCATTCATGTCCTCCACCACTTCATCCCTCAGGGAAGCAAAGTCTTCCCTTCCCATAATTTATTGAAAAGAGGCTTAAGGAAGGAGGGAGTGATGGGTTCCTGCAGTGGGCTGAGAATGGTCTGGAGCAGTGTGATTGGTAAAAGCAAGTCAGGTGGCGTGTTTGGCTTTCTCGTGGCAGCTTTAACCAGCTTATCCTTCTGATAGTTGTGCCATTTTTCACCCATTGCTATTGTCTTTCTACCTTGTTCAGGGACTGAGGGATGCAGATGTAGATGGGGGAGTCTGTTGAAGCACCGCAGAGTAATGCGATAAACTAGGCAGTGTTTTTCCATCCATATTCCCGCCTGCGGTAGCGCCACTCAGTTGTCTGCGGCAAACTGGCTGGGTCCAGACCTCCCCATATCCGATGCAAGGCCTCTGGTTGCAATTATTGTGCAAGTTTGAGCTCTCTACAGGTAGCTTTTGGTGATATCCATCAGGGTCAGTGAGAGTTGGCTTCTGTGGGCTCAGCAGCTGGGGAAGTATGGGCCTCCAGTGCTCATCGCTGTTCCCTGGTGAGGCCATTGCTGGTGCTTGGACATCCAGTCGTGCCACTAACCCCCGTGACCAGCGATGGAGATCACATTGTGCCTGATGTGACATCCGCTGGCCCCTGGAGGCTGCAAAGGGCAGTCAAGGTCTGGAGGATAAGGTTGCTGCTCCCCCGGGCTACACCTACCTCGGCTCAGTCTCTTTAGGGCAGGTGAGTCGAAACACCATGTGGCACAGTGGCATCCACCTTTACAGCTGGCCACGAGGAGAGCAGTCAAGGTGATTGCCACTAGTTAACCACAGCCTCTCATACTGTGACTTTCTGCAGGCTTCTCGACCCAGTCGCATGTGAGGTTCCAGATCTGTTGGGGCAGCAAAGTGCGTAGTTTGGCGGCTCGGCACAGTGGAGCATATCAGAACAGCTCTTACGTGGTTGCCATCTTAGACACTACCCCTGCCCAGCTTTTTTTAAATGAATGAAGGAAACATCTTAAAAGACTAATGACAGAGAGTATAATATGTACTGTTACTGAAGACAGGGGAGTAATGGAGCCTCCGGCAGCTCCAGCAAATATGTGACATAACATCAACCCAGTAACTGCTCTGCCAATCCAAACTGTCAGAAGAAGAATCTTCCTGGAACATAAACATAGAAATACCCTTGCAACAGTGTTTATAACTGCTTCTTTGCACTAAACACTTGGGAGGAGCCAGGGCGCACACAGCAGGTACTGGCCCTTGTAGGCGTTCATAACTGTGTAAACAATTGTTTCATCAGCCCCATACATATTTCAACATTTAGGGTGTCCAAGAGAATATGGGCCAACTCCCATTCCCGTCATACCCGTGTCGTTCACACATAAACAAGGATTATGCTTGCTGAGAAGTGAGAAATAACATAAATGGCATTGGTCTTATCTCAGTCCAACCAAGGGCTAGTGTAATTTTTGGTTACCCTTGAGTATAACACCCACTAGTGGATCAGGCACAAGCCTTTGATGTGTTGCTCCAGGTAGCTTTCCTCATTGGGTCCTCACCACCACCCAGTTCTGATTAGCAGGCCCCGTGCCACTACCCAGGCTGCACCTACTGCCATTTCCCTTATTCCACTGAGCTGTAGCCTCCTTTGCTGCTCGGTCTATGATTGTGTGTTGTCACAATAGGGGGTAAGGGGACAGGGCAGATCACCGCCTTCAAATCTCTGTAACCCTCATCCTTCTCCACCTTGGTCCCAAGCACCAGCAGCAGCAGCCATCCCAGCACTTGTTTCAAGCCTCGTTACAGTGCCGGAGTCATCAACATGTGGCCCCCCCTGCTGCAGCGCATTGCTCCCTCTCCGATCGAGGCACCACAGGACATCTGAGGTCCTTACTAGCCACCAGTGTGGTTTTGCTTTATAGCTACCAATCAATACTGGTACTGAGTTCACTCACGGTAAACCTCCTGTGAGTGAACTAGAGGATTTACTGAACTGTTGCTCACTACTGGGGAACAATCTTCTCAGTATTAGACCTATCAGGGCAGTGACTTATTCTCACCTCCAGTTTTGTTGTTTTCAGTGAGTTTGCTTTGGCCAATGTCTGCTTAATTTTTATGTAGGCCGGGAGAGCTCACCTATCAACTGGCCCTCTTGCGTACTGCCCTCTAGGGACCCCCACACATTTTTATTTTGAATTAAATGGGCCTCATTCCATGAAATACTGCTTCATCCAATTTACCAATGTTTTCTTGATGAAAAATAGAACTTAAAAACTATGCAAAAATTATACAAATGGATCCTTATGCACTACTTTGAAATGTCTTTGGGGAGACAGTTTATTTAAAGTAATCCACTCCTCACTGGTGGGTATTAGCATACAGTTTGGTGCACAAACTACAACTGGAGTAGCACTAAGCAGTCAATGATCCGATGAAACCCCAGTAGTAGTTTAAGCATCCAATTAGCCGGGGCTGTTGTGACACTACTGCCATAGTCTCAAAACCACCATCCTTCTTCAGGGCTCTCAGCCCACTGTCCCCAAACAAATAATAATAGATTGAGATTGTCTGAATGATAGAGATGCAGGGACTATTTGTTATGTTATGTTATGTTATATTTATTCTTATATAGCGCACGGCTACTCAAAAAGAGTGTCCCGGCGCTTTTTGAAAAAGAGACCTACAGCAGAATAACACAACACAGTGATAAAACAACATAATAGAGAACAGAACAGAAGAAAAACAGCCTAGAGGGCAAACAGCCAGGTTCATTTGCTGTATGAGTTTGAATCACCCTGGATCCAACCTGTACTCAATGGGTAATCTTAGGGTGCCTGTATCTGTCCTTTCCTGTCCCAACTGGGTCGTCAAAGTATTTCCTTCATAACCCTATCAGCTAGGTTGTTTTCTGTTTTCTGTTGGCTGAAGCCAGTAGTCCACATTCTAGATAATTTTAACACCCTTCTAGCTTTCATAGTTTTATGTCCATTTCACTAGTCACAAACTATGAATATTTAGTGGAAGCTTCAGTTTGTCTGTATCCCTGTAAGGAAACATTCATCAGAGCAACCATCATTATTAGGTCGAGCATTCAAGACCTCTTGTATATACTTTAGTATATACTTATATGTGTATGTACTTTGTGGGCTCTAGAGATCAGCCCTAGGAATTGTCTGCTTCCGCTTAGGGACTTTTTTTCTGTTCAACTGCCTCTATTTAACTGTCTTGATAGAAAACGGCCAGTAGAGATCAGTAAAATACCAGAATTGTGTTCTGCTTGTTTATCTGCCTCTGTTTAACTGTCTTGATAGGAACGACCAGTAGAGAACAGTAAAATACCAGAATTGCTTGCTGCTTGTTCAACTGTCTTTATTTAACTTTTTTTTATAGAAAACGACCAGCAGAGGTCAATAAAGTAACAGAATCACTTTAGTATTCTATTGATTCCAGTCCACAGAAACTGTCTTTCACGAGCACCCGTAGACAATATATTTTTTTCATATCTTGTATTTTCAGTGATATGACCACCAAAGGCTTTGATTTTATATTAAAAAGAGAGCATTGGACTATACCATTTCCCACTGAAAGGCACTATTTATCTCCCTGTGTTTTGATACCTGGTGTGTTACGCAGTTTGGTGTTTACTTTCCCGCCATGTTAAAGAAAAGTCGATGTTTCAGCCCCCAGGCTAATGTGCTGCATAGCTAAATACATATAAGGTCCCAAAGGCGAGACCAATTGCATTGCAAATGCTTGTTCAATATGTGGGACCTTACAATGTTGTATTCTCAATGGATATCATAGTAATTGCTGACATTCATCAAGTCTGCCCCTTTAAAAAACAGAATTTTAAGTTTTGTGTCCCTCATGAAGATTTTGATGTGGACCAAGCAAAATGTTTGACATGCCTGCCCTTGTTGTTCTGATGGGGTGTATTTGGTTAGGAGTTCATTTTTTATTTTAAAACAGGAAGCCCAGTTATGCACCTCTGTCTGATTGTCCGAAACTGTAACTGTGAACACTACAGCAAAACGAATGACTGACAAATAAAGCTGAGAACTTACAAGCATTACCCCCACAGAATCGTACACTTAAAAATACTAGCTACAAGAGCACTAACACAATAAAAATGTTTGGTGTTGTATCTTTTTCTGAAAATAGCAGGATTTAAATTCATCATGATATTACCTGTTCCTTTTACTTATCTTTTACTAAGAGACCTATTCATTTTCTAAAGATGCACTAGAGAGTGATAGCGAGTTAATTGTTATTTACTGTGTGTTACACCTGACATCCTTGGCATGGTTTTCCCTCAATCTTTTTTTCTTCCTTCTTCCAGTTTTGCTGAATTCAATTTTGTTGGTCTTAGGACTCTGTGCACTTTGCCATTGCTAACCAGTGCTAAAGTACACGTGTGCTCACTCCTCTAAAAACATGGTAAAGTTGGTTTACACCCAATTAACATATTTAATTTACTTAGCAAATACAAGGAGATGATTAATGGAGCGCTGAAACTTTTCAGACACTCGCCCCAAGTCACAGATCTGTGTTGAATCCATCATCGTTCTTTTGCTCACTTCGCCGTCCTATTTCAGACCCAGTCATATGCAAATCAGTCTTGACCCTGTTCCTCATGGGAACAGTCCAGCCCGAACTGCCAAGCCAAGTATTCCCTGAACCAGGAACAAGCATCCTTGGACCTGTCTCAGTGTAACAACCCTCATCAGCCAGGCTAGCTTGAATCCAGTGGGAACGTGAGCAAGGGACCCACATCTAGACATACCCTGCCAACCAAGGGCAAACAAAGCAAGCACAAGGAGATGATGGACAGAGCACTGAAACTTTTCAGACACTCACCCCCAGTCCCAGATCTGGGTTGAATCCATCATCGTTCTTTAGCTCACTTCGCCACCCCATTTCAGATCCAGCCATATGCAAATCAGTCTTGACCCTGTTCCTCAAGGGACTAGTCCAGCCCAAACTGTCAAGCCAGGTCTTCCCTGGACCAGAAACAAGCATCCTGGGATCTACGTCCCTACCCTTTGAACCCAGCCAAATGGCAGTTTTATTGAAGGAATGTGCAGATGCCCAGGGGAGGGAGAATATAAAGATGAGCCATCCTGGAGGTTGTTTTAGCCAGCTGTTGCCTCTCTTCTGAGACTTCAGCCATATTGAGTGTTAGATAAATAGTGCTTTATGGAGACCATAGTGCCACACTCCGGAGGAAATGGTCATGCTCTGGGACCGCCACATTTAAATCGGAGCTGTGTACCATGAGATTGTCTGCATACAAGGCCACTTCTTTTACCAAACCCTTCTCTCTAAGGGGGGTATAAATCCCTCGTTTCTAACAAAGGTATGCAGTAAAGTTGGAGTCTATTGAGAATAATCAGAGTAGGAATAACCTGTGTTTCTTCAAAATTCCAGAAGAGGAAGAAGGTGATAATCTGAAATCCTTTGGTGCAAGACTGAGTAAGGCAGGGACCCAGGTGGAACTCATGGAGCAAGACATCATCAATTATAATCAGCGGATACATAGAGACCCCTATAGGTTAAATCCTAATAGAACGAAGCCCAGGAAATTCTTGTTAGTTTTCATACCTATAATATATAGGAAGATATTTTATTAAAAGTTCTGAAAACAAAATCTCTGAGGGTTGATAAGTTTTGAGATTAGATCAGATATTTCTCAGATCACTGCAAATAAGCAAGGGGAACTAGGGAAAAGGCTGAGACAATGGATTAACTAGGAGCTACAGCACAGCTAAGATTCCCTGCTTTTCTCAGAGTAATGTATAAGAACAAGATGCATAATTTGGAGTAATTGGAGGAATTCATAAAGAATATTTTAGTAGTCAATACCAGCTGAGCTTAAAAGGTCAACAGGATTGGTAAACCCCTTTGGTGGCTTATCTCTCTTGGTATTGTCCAGGAGCTCTTGAGTCTTCTTCTTTTCCTATGCTGCTTTCTTCTTTTTTTCCATTAAGGATTTATATGATAGATCCGCAACCTATGTGGTGTAATTAAACCACTTAATTTTTCTATTTATTTCTAGTTTTGACTTGTAGAGCCCCATAGGCCTTAGGCCATGAGAAAGTAAGGAGGGTTCCCCCAGGGGAGGGAGGGACAGATTTTAGGTAGAATTCGATGTAGGGCCACTGGGTGGGGAGCTTTAGGGAAAAATGTCTCCATAACTAAAAATCCCTGTAGAACATTGAAAGAAGATTCTAATTCAGTATTAGGGTTCATCTTTTTTCCCCAGTAGAGAAAGATTGGAGACCGGAGTGTCCAGAAAGAAATAATATTTGAGAATGTCAATGGGCTGAAAGTGAAAGGAAGAAGGAAAGGGTCTTGCAGTACTTAAAGGGATGCGTCAGCACACATTATCATTTTATTGGAAACTCATCTAAGTGAAGGTGAATGTCTAGAATTGTTTGGCTGTAGGAGATGGGTGCTGAAAATAGACTGCACTAGCCACCATTCTAATATAAAGCAGTGGTTATATTGATAAAAAGAAAGCCTCATATTACTATAGAAGAAAGTATAGTAGACAGAGCAGACAGATGGGCCATTGTGAAACTTCGGATCCAAAAACAAAAGTTTACGTTCGTGGGTTACTACGGACCGAACATTGATGATGGAGGTCCATTTAGAGAAATGTTTACAAAGCTACTAAATTTCCCTGATCCCGTCATTCTAGCTGGTGATTTTAATGTGATTTCAGATAACACGCTAGACTGCTCGGTCAATAGTAGGTCAACCACAAATAATAAGATGTTATCTAAAATCAAAATTTCCATGAAGCAGCTTGGATTATGTGATGTAAGGAGAGAGAAGATGGAAATAAGAAAAGGATTCAATTATAGTAAAAGAAAATATGGACATCAGTCTAGAATGGATTTTTTTCTGGTTGATCAGGGCCAAAAAGAGCTTGTGCAAGATATCACACGTGTAGGGGCCCACCTGTCAGATCACTCCATAGTCTCTTATGTCTCTGTCTACTAGGTTAGGTCAAAGAAGTTGGACCATGGATTGCACCCTGCTGCAGGATGAGGCAGCTATAATAGCACTTAGGTTAGATAAGGAGGAATTATTTAAGACTAACTTGGATAGTGCCCCAGTGGGAGTTGTTTGGGATTCATACAAGGCCTTCTTAAGAGGGAAAATCACTAGTATGTTTGTGTTCAAAAGAAAAAAATATATTGTAGATGTTGGGGAATTTTGAAACTTTCATTCGGGTCCAGGAACGGGAGAAGGTTTGTGCCTTGGATGATAATGAGAAAGTCCGTTTACAAGCTTCTCTTCAAAATTTAAAAAACGGAATTGGAAGAAGTGGTGGAAGATAGGCTAAGAAAGAGGTGGGAGGTGAGCTGAATTTTTCATTTTGAGTATGGAGAAAATTGCGGGACATTGTTAGCCTGGAAAGCTAAGATGAAGCAAGTGAGAAACATCATAAAACAAGTTAGATGTAAGGGCACATGCATCATTGGAAATTGAGTTTGCAAAGGGGCAAATTCGCAGAATCTGCCCCTTTGACACCGCATTTTTTTTATTTGGCCTGCATCATCCCAAATGCAAAAATCGCTATTTAAGTAATCGCTAAATTTGCAATTACTTAAAGTACAATTGCATTTGGGGAATCTGAAAATTGTGATTCCCTAAATGCAATGCAACAAAAAAAATGTGATTTTACACTTAAGAAACACAAATTACGATCAACTCAAAGTTGATAGTAATTTGCAAGAACTTTGAAAATGCACGAAAGTGAATTTTTCAAAGTTCCATGTTGCACACATACATGCCCTTGATTACTAAGAAAGCGGTTAAGGCCCATCTGAATCAGGATATTCCTCATAGTATTAGTGAGGACAGCAGTACTGCTATTAACAGTAGTATAACACCATTGAAGTCAAGAGCGCAATTAGGTTTGGGAAGATGCGCAAAGCATCAGGATCAGTTGGGCTGCCAACAGAAATATATAAGCTATTAGATGTCTTAATCCTGATTATGATTAAGCTGTTTGTAGACATCTTATAGAATGGTGCCGAAATGCCTGCATCTTGGAATGAGGCCATAGTGACCCTAATCCTAAAATCAGAGAAGTTTCCAAGGAAATATGAGTCACATAGGCCTATATCGCTCCTAAACAGCGATTATAAAATATTTGTTAAAATTCTGGCAGAGAGATTGAATGGAGTAGTGGGGGACCTCCTTCATGAAGACCAGAAGGGTTTTGTAAGAGGAAGAAGAATACATGAGTTGACTTTCCCTCTGATGGGTGCAATCAATATGGCCACCATATATAAAGTACCCCTGGGAGTTATTAGTCTAGATGCCACAAAGGCTATTGATCGGGTACATTGGGTTTACCTACAAACAAAGTTAGAACTGTATAATCTAGGCAAAAGATTTGTAGGGTATTGGCTATGATATGCCGAACACTGTGTGCCAGAGTCCTGGTGAAAGGGAATGTTACTGCACCCTTTAAAATCTCGAGGGGGACCAGGCAGGACTGCCCTCTATCTCCTTTATTATTCAACCTTATATTGAACCACTGGCAACAAAGATCAGATTGTGTGTTGTGTCTTAACAATTAGTGAGTTGATGTTTTCAAATGTTTTACATACTTGTCTCAGAATTGAAGCCTGCCTGCTTGCAGCCAATCTACCAAGGGTTTAGCATGGGAATAATTTTCCCAGAACTATTTTGAGCCCTTATTTTATTTATTTATTTATAAAGTTTTACATAGCGCGAACATGATCCTGAAGGATATCAGAGCGCTTTACAATTGGAGGGAAAGGAAGGTAACAATTGCAGTACTGGCATCAAAATGAATACCAACCCAAACACATATCAAATAGACATACCAAACAAAAAGGTTACAGCCGAAAGGGGTCAACAAAGAATAAGATAGTAACTGGTACGTAGCATACTGGGATGGGAGCAAATGATTAGTAAAGAAGAATAACAACCAGCGCAGGGCTTAGGGTGTAAGTCTAATGCATTTGAGCGGACGATCCGAAACCTTTTTAAGGTAAAAACTTGTTTATGAGGGATCTTTTTACTTCCAATTTGAAGGCAACCTTGGAGGAGATTCTACGTATTTCCGTTGGGAGAGAGTTCCAGAGCTTCGGCGCAAACCGGAGAAAGCTCGGTGAAACGTTCTCTTTTTGAGAAAGATCTGTGGTTTTAGGAGGAGAGTTAGCACTCCTAGAAGGTCTACCACCTTCGGATAATTCTAGCCTTTGCGCTAGATAACTGGGGGTTTTGAAATGGAGGGCTTTGTGAGACAGGCAGCCAATCTTTAGCTGTATTCTTGATTCATAGGGTAACCAATTTAGGGATTTTAAGGCTGGGGAGATGGGCGCATTTCTTTTGGTACCTGTAACCAATCTGGCTGCAGCATTCAGTGGAGGCCTTAGTGGGGCCAAAGTATAGTTGGGGAGGCCACAGAGCAAAGCACTGCCATTGTCTAGCCTTGGCAAAAGCAGTAACCCTGGGCGTAGTGTGCGTAGTGGGGCTACGCGAAGCTACGCAAAGTGGGTGAGAAACTACGCCCACCCACGCACTTTGCGTAGCCCCACTATGCGCTGCATGCCCCCTCCCCTACACACCTAAATTTACTAAATGGGCAATTAAAAAGAAAAAAAAGGCACTTACCTTGTCCGCGGCGTCCCGGGGCTCCCACTGCTTGTTCACGCCACAGTTTTGATAACCAATGCGCCGTGCATGCGCATTTCTCGCGAGAAATGCGCATGCGCGGTCGGCCGCGCATGCGCATTGGTAACAAGCAGAGGGAGCCCCGGGACGCCGCGGACATGGTAAGTGCCTTTTATTTCTTTTTAATTGCCCATTTAGTAAATTTAGGTATGTTCGGGAGGGCGGGAGGGAGGTGGGTGGCGGGCAACTTCGCTACGCCCAAGGAGTGGGCTTAGTGTTGCCTGCTTCGCCTACTTTGTAAAGGGCGAAGTAGTCAACACTACGCCCACTTCGTGGGCGTAGCGAAGTCCTTCGCCCAGGGTTAAAAAGAAGCTCTTGGACCACTTGCTTGAAGTCAGCTTATGGGAGGAAAGGATTGAGATTCCTGAGTATCCTCATCAGGTGATTAGCCTCCTTGCAAACATTGCTAATATGATTCTTCATGTTCAGATACTTGTTCAGGTGATTCCGAGAGATTTGGCTGAGTCAATAGTGAGGGGGGAGCAGTTGAAGGCAGTGAGGTGGTTATTCCAAAGGTCTAAGTTGAGGATGTGATTCGGAGGAGAAATTAGATGGAATTCTGTTTCAGACGTGTTGAGCAGGAGGTGGTTTGGTTAGCCAGTTTTGAGTATTTATTAGGGTAGTGTTGAGTGATATGAGGTTATCCGGGAAGGTGATTTTTAGATAAAGTTGTGTATCATCTGCATACATATGGAAGAGAATGTCCGTGGAATTTAGTGCATTAGCTAATGGTTCCAAGAACAAGTTGAAGAGTATGGGGGATAATGCGGACCCTTGGGGGACCCCCATGGACTCTGGTGATAACTGGGAGAGAGAGTGGTTCACCTTAACTCTTTGGGATCAGTGGTGGAGGAAGGACGAGAACTATTACAGCACCGAACCAGAAAAGCCCATCCTGTGCTCCAAAATGGATAGGAGGTTGTAATGGTGAACAATGTCAAACGCAGAGGAAAGGTCGAGAAGTATAAGGAGGCAAGATTAATTTTGGTCAAGCATTTTTAAAATGTCATCCATAACATGAGTGATAGCCGATTTGGTGCTGTGCCCACTCCGAAAGCCAGATTGATGTTAGTCCAGGAGATGGAAATTCTTGATGTGAGCACAGAGTTGAGATTGGATGCATTTTTCTAGGAGTTTGTCTAGAGTGGGGATGCCAGAAATAGGGCGGAAGTTTTTTTAAATAGGTGTTACCTGAGCAGCTTTTAGGCAATCCAGGATCGTGCCTTGTGACAGAGAAGCATTGCCAATCTTTCGCCAGATGGGGGTGACGACATCCTTGATTTCTTTGAAGATGGAAGGTGGCAACAGGTTGCTAAAATGATTACAAGGGTTGATACTCTGAAGAATCTTGTTAATGTCTCTTTCACTGAGGGGAATGAAGGTGCCCCATGAGGCGTTGTTCTTGGTGCTCAGGGTAATCCGTTCGATCTTCTCTAGTAGGGCCGGGGGGGCGCAGACCTACCGGATAGCAATAGAGCCTTCCTGGAGTCAAGATCAATAGTGATCAGTCTTTATTTCTCAGTAAAGAAAGCAGCCAGGTCATTGCATGAAGGTGGGCTGACTCCAGAGTCCGGGCGATTTGGTGCTTTCACCGATTGTTGTTTAACCAGCTCAAAAAGTTTCTTGGGGCAATTAGCGGCTTGATTAAGCTGGGATCTGAAGTAGTCGGCCTTAGCAATCTTGATTTGTTTGTTATAGGAGCTCCTTACCGATCTAAGGATTTTTAGCTGGTACGAGGATGGTTTGTATCTCCAGGATCATTCGATTGCCCTAAGGTTGCGGCATTCCGGGTTTAAGTTGCAGTTGAGCCCCGGTTTGGATATTTTTGTTGAGGCATTTTTTTTGTTGGAGTGGAGCAATGGAATCCATGATGCTAGAAATAGTAGAGTTGTAGAGGCAGATAGTGCATGTACCTCAGACATATCAACATGAGAATAGAGGGCAAATTTACAGTGGGTTTCTAGATCGGCTGTATTGATTTCTCTAAGGTCCCTTTTACAATTCTTCGATTTAGTTGGTTGAGCCTTCCTCAAAGAGACTTCCATGTTGATATAAAGAAGATGCTGTGATGATCGGACCAATCACAAGGGGTAATGGTATCCAGTGTGATTGTGTGACCTTTGGTGATGATGAGGTCCAGAATTTCTCCTTTATTATGAGTTGGCCGGTCACAATGTTGAATCAATTCGTGATCACTTAAGAAGAATTTGAGGCATGTTACAGCTTGGTCATTGAGGTTAGACCTGTGAAGGTTAAAATCACTGCGGAAGATTTGGGACATAGCGGAATCGACATTGCCAGAGATGATTTCCATTAATTGTTCAAAGAGAGGCAGGTTGTCCCCAGGGGGGTGATAAAAAGTGTGTAGTTTTCACACTGGAAGGTTGTGACTAGAGATGTTGAGACAAAGGTTTCGCATAAGGATGGCTTAGAGGACACCGAATGGGAGACCGAGAGTGTGCTCTGATGTATACAAGCTAGGCCACCGACCGGCTTCATTGCTCTGTCTAGAGGAATTATGTCATGGGTAGGAGGCACTAAGAGGTCTAGGATCGGACTGGAAGAGGAATTGAGCCAAGTTTCAGTGAAGACAATGATGTCTATCTCATTGTGTTGGATGAGGTTGAATGTGTCAGAGGCGTGTTTGCTGGCTGGCCTGCATTTAAGTTGTGCCAGTGTATGGCGGAGAGGAGTCTGTATGATGTTCACTCTCATAAGGTTGTTGTTATTTATGCCTCCAAGAATGTGAGGGGGTTCTCTTTTCGGGTTAGCAGAAATATCTTGAATTTGCCCTGGAGTAATGTTATTGGTGTCTAAGATAGGCGAGTTAGAATTGAGTAAGTCATCGATGTTGTTAGACGCAAACTCTTTTAGTGCGGCTTGGAGCGTTAGGTAGGGGTACGGTGTTGGAGATGGAGAGGGAGGAAGGCTGACCAAGGCAAGTGCGATCACTAGCAGGGGCTGTGGGCAAATACACAAGGGAGAGGAGGGAACTGATCAGGGAGAGATGTTCACTTGAAAGGGCTTTCAACTCATGAAGTACGATGGTGAGAAGGTGCAACTGGAGAGATATATCGTCTAGGCACGCCACCAGGTCTGAGTGCTCTGAGAGGGGTGGAGATAGTATGGGGAGAATTGGAGGAGAGGAGGGGTCGCAATGTGTGCCAGAGAGGTCTAAGGCGGTATTTTGAGGTTCTAGAAGGGGGAGTTGGTAATCGAGGACATGCAGTGTGCCATGATGCATGAATAGAGAGGTTGGTAAAAGTAGGAGGGTGGGAGGGCCATTGCCTTGTGAGTCAGGGACGGTCAAGTAAGGGTTGAGTGGGTTTAGCTGAACATGGTCTGTGGGGGGCAATTGCCATTGAATGCAATGGCGGTAGGGTGGGAGGGAACCTCACCGCAAGCGAATCAGCATTTATCGGACTGGAGAATGGTGAGCAGAGCAAACCAGTAGGCTCGTCCGCCTTCTGAGTCGGAGGTCTAGTGTATTGGGTCAGTCTGACAGGGGATTGAGAGGCATCTAAGGGGGTAAAATGATTTAGGCAGAGTGTGGACCACCCGGCTGTGGTGGGAGGAGGACTGCTTAAGTCCAAAGTGGTGATAGGGTGTGGGTAGGGGTCATTGCATTTAGCCGAGACAGACTTTTTGTGTAGGGAAGATGCTGGCCATCATAGCAAGAATGGCATTAGAGGCTTGGATAAGGATGGTGCCATTATTGTAGAGGGTGATAGTGGCATTAGCAATGAAGGTGAGTGAGGGCGACGTTGTTAATTTGAGACCATGAGGTGTTTTCCGAGGGCCAGATATTTGAAGCATGGAATAGAACACATTCCGCTAGCATGCTTGTTTTCTGGTATAAAAGATGAGGTCATTAACTATACTACCCTTGCACAGAAGTAGACGTCTGAGATTAGAGTATCGGGTCTGCCTTTGAGTATGCAATGTTTGTTTTTTTTGGCTGCATTTTTGGAGAGGTTAGAAGGGTAGTCAATAATGAAGGCATTATATCCTGCGGGGTTGGGACTTATCTCCATTCTGAAAGTGCGTTCTAGCGAGGAAGAGGCCCTCAAAAATGAGTATATGGAGGTGAGTGTAATTTTATTTAACAGATAAAGCTTAAATAAGCAGATAGTAGTCCTAGTGGGTAGGGAGAATAGGTTGGGAACGGATAGTTACGGGCCATTATTTTAGACTTCGGAGTAGGTTAATTGGCTGAGGGAGACTGTGAAGGGAGTCTAGGGGGACAGGGGAGGTGGAAGGAGCAGGCAGCAAGAAAACTGTGAGCTAGGGTGGAATTAAATAGAAACATGCAAGTTGGCTGGGTACCTGAGAAGCCAGAGACTTACTGCGGGCAATTATGGGACTGTGTAGGTACTTATTCAGGATTGGAGGGCTGTGGAAAGATGACCAACAGTAATAGAGAAGAACCAGAATGGGAGTCCTATCTTTGTCTTTAATCCTCCAATTGAAAGAGGGGAGTTGTCCTACTATAGTTTCTCATCATTAAGATCAGGCAGGAGTTGAGTTCAGGAGAGGCTAGTCCTACCTCCCTTTTGCCAGCAGCTCATACTGTGTTTTGATTTGTGAGCCTAAAAACGGGCACCATCTTGCAGAGGTGGTTATTGGTGACGAGGGGTACATCAATATACAAAATAGATGCGTCACCCTTGGAAGCACCGGAGGTAGCCATCTTGAAGGGATGGTTCCATAGCCCGCCGGATGTATGACATTATAACGCATGCTTTTACAACGCATGCTGTTACAACGCAGGTTTTACTACGCATACCTTTACAACGCATTACACTTTGGGGTGCTGGATAGTGAATAGTTTAATTTACTATTCCAACTCCAGTCCCCGTGGACACTAGGGAAGGTGTTGGATAGTAAATTACACTTATTCCCTATCCTAGAGCGCCCCCCAGTGTAATGCGTTGTAAAGGTATTCGTAGTAAAACCTGCGTTGTAATAGCTTTGCGTCATAAAAGTTTCGTTGTAAAGGATGTTTCCCTAGCCCGCCGCGTAGACTTAATCCATAACTCCTGGGATAGTGCTGGAAACCAGCCAGCTGTCACAGTAACGGGATGCAGCATGCAGCAAGGTCAGCCGAGGACCAGAGCGGGAGACGGCCAGCCAGTGTTCCAAGGAGGCGTGGTGGTTCACCCAAGATCCCTGCAGAGGAAGGCAAGGTCGCGGGAACTCACAGGAGCTGCAATCGCTCACTCACCTACGTGCATTGCTGGTTGTGAGGGGAGTGGGGGCAGCAGATCACCGGGCAAATCAACACGGCCAAATGGAGGAGAGCCACTGCCAGCACAAGGAGTCCCTGCTCGGAACAGTCCGAAGGGGCGGCTCCCTCCACCAGCATATCGCTCCACAGATGTCTGGGTTGGTTGGTTGCGTGGGGGCAAGACGGGATCAGACCAACCGGGAAGTCTGAATATCGGTCGCAACAACCCCCAGTCTCTAGGCAGTGAGGAGGGCAGGCTGACAGCACCACAGCCCGAAAGGGAGGCAACCAAGATGCAGCAGATCGACTCTACAGCTAACCGGGTGCTCGTCTCACCCAGGAGCCAGCAGTTACATGAGGGCACAGCAAAATCAGAAGTCAGCACCCTGGGTCTCCAGGCGGTGAGGGCAGGTGGGTTGCACCTTAGCCCGACAGGGAGGCAATCGCAGGAAGAGGGAGATCATCCGTCCTTAGTCAGGTAAGTGTGGGTGCTGTTCTCAAGTAGCTGCAGCTGAGGTATGCTGATTGTCTACGATATTTCAGTTTTCGGCTTTACACTATTCTGCAAAGCAAGGCTTGGAGTGAGATGGGTTCAAATTTGATGTGATGGGCTGGGTAATACAGGGATTTAAGCAGATCCAAGCAGATTGCGATTCCAAACCCAGGTAGCCTCTGGATTTCACTCCTACTCCGTCGGCCATTAGCCCTTTATTGTGTTAGCAGCCCTATTGCCAGTGGTAGTTATATATTTATCACTTCTAATACTCCACTTTCCAAAATTTGATGGCAGCAGTATGGATGAGGACTTGTGTTTAAAAAGTGCACCTTTCAGTAAAGTGAATTAAGATTTTAAAAATCCTCTAATTTGCCTTAGAACAAAACTTTTGAGTTTGATTTTTGGAATTTGGACTAAGCAGTTTTTAATCCATTGTTTTGATTTTCCCAAAATAGTTCTAAGTCTGTGTTGCTAGTTGTTGTAACCCAAAACTAGGGAACCATGGAGATAGGCCTGGATAAACTGCCTAAGCTCAGGATGGCTGATCTTAGGGTGCAGTGTAGGCTTAGGGGGCTGCCTGCTTCCAACAAGATCAGGAAGGTAGGGTTGCTTAAGTCCGTCAGGCCCTGGGCTGGGGTAGCTGAAGAGATTCAAGGTGGGATGGAGGGTGTTCCCCTCAACCTCACCCAAGAGGAGGGTGAGATGGTGCCTCTTCCATTTTGTCCAGTGTTAGGTAAAGTGATTCCAAATGGTGGGTAGGTGGCAGGGTCCCCTGCTCAGGAACCATGACTGTCCCTTGCAGAGAGGCAGCTTGAGCCCCAACTAGCTTCCATTGCCATGGAAATGGAGACATTGGAATTAGCTAAGAATAGACGGCAGAGGAAGGAGGATAAAATAAATGGTGGCAGTAAAATTGATGAAGTGTTTGAGATGTCCAGGAGTTGTGTATTTGATCCCAAGCTTCCCAAGGGTATAGTGCCCAAGTACACAGATGGGGGTGACATTCATAAGTGGATAGCAGCCTTTGAGAGGGACCTTAGAATGAGATGGGTCTACTCTAAGTGTTGGGGTGTACTCCTGTGGGAGTTGATTACCCTGAGGGGGGAGGTTGCAGAAACATACTAGTAGATGAAGGCATGTATGGTCAAGAGATTTGGTCCGATTCCAGAGCAATACAGGGGGAAGTTCAGAGATACCCAGGAAGTGAGTTCAAAGTCTTGAGTAGACTTTGTGAATGTCTCAGTGAAGGCACTGGAAGGCTGGATTGTTGGTAACAAAGTTGATACATATGTGCGATTGTATAATCCGTTGTTGAACGAACATATTTTGACTCATTGTGTAGAAGAGAAGTTACACCAGTATCTAGTGGACTCTAAGCTGATAGACCCCAAGAGCTGGGGGAGGCAGCTGATGACAGGGTGAGAACATGGGCTTCCAATCAACACCAGGGGGGTGACCAGAAGAAAGGAGGACAGGGCCCTCCCCAGGGGAAAGCCCTATGGAAAGAAGGTTAAAAACAAAAGGAGTCCTCCAAAGACTCAAAAAACTTGAACAAGAAGGGGGGCTGAGCCAACCCAAATACAACGGCAGTGGGTATCAGGAAAAGATTGGTAGGTTTTTTGATCCCTCAAAAGTGGGTAAGTGCCTTTGAGTGTAACCAGCCGGGGCACAAAAAGGGAGATGCTCCAAGAAGCCTCCCACTAAGGGGCCATCCCCAGGGATTGCCAGTGCAAGTGTGGGGTTAGAGAGTGCCAGAGAGGGGTAGGCAAGTGGTAGAAGCACAATCTATACAAAAGGAGCGTGCGATTCATCCAAATAATGATACTGTTCCAAGGAGTGCGCTCATATATTGTTCATTCTCTGTGTATCCAATAAGGAAAATTCAAAGGGAGCCTTGTTTAATTGGAAGGCCACTTCCAAATGTATTATTCAATCCAATTTTTAACACAAAGGTACATTATTCAATTTTTCCAGACTAATTTATTATTTAATCCAATTTTTCAACACAAAGGTACATTATTCAATGTATATAGCCAACGTGTTTCGTCCTACGCAGACATCAGCAGGGCTTTTATTATCATGATAATTACATGACTTTAAATTCCATGTCGTACGCCCATCCTTGTTCTCATATCAATCTTTGTTTATTGCAAATGTTATTACGTTCCACGCTTCCTTCTAGCGTGTCTCCAAAACTGTCCTTCTTTCGTACACCGTCAACTGTGAACAAAAGTAGGAAGCGTGGAACGTAATTGAGGTTTGCAATAAACAAAGATTGATACTAGAAGAAGGAGGGGTGCACATAGCTGTCAGATTTGGCAAAACTGATAGGAGCAGGTGGACCTTCCAGAGAGGAGTTTTGCATGGGGAAGAGATACTGTCCCACCCTTGAGACCTTGATGCGGATTGCCTCTAAGCAAGAGGAGCGAGATGACAGTGGGTTTCTCAGAATATACTGTTATTGTTATTGTTATGTAATTTTATATAGCACACAGCTGTCTCAATGAAGTGACGTCCCAGCGCTTCCAGCAGTGCCAATGGAAAGCAAGGGCTAGATTGTATGGAATAGGTATGTCTTGATAGCCTTGCGGAAGGACAGCAGGCAATATAATTGCCGGATCTGAACAGGAAGAGAATTCCATAGTCTAGCGGCCAGATAACGAAATGACTTACCCCCTGCTCTGAGGCGTTTCACACATGGGGACGGCTGCAAGGGATAGCTTCGACGAGCGTAGTTGGCGAGTAGGGACACAGGGAACTAGAAGATTTGACAGGATCTCAGGTGGAGACAGCTTTAGAGTATGGAACGAAAGGTATAGAGCTTTAAATTGAATCCTTTGGGGCATGGGTAGCCAGTGACGGCACCGTAAGGCACTAAGCATGGGCGAATTTTGCGAATCTCGCGTTCGCGAATTTTGCGGATTTGCGAACTCGCAATTCGCAAAATCCGCGAATTCTTGCGAATTTGCACATTTTTTTTTTTGTGTTCGCGCGTGTTTCTGCCAGTTCGCGAGGGTTTTGTACAATTTCGCAAAACGCGAACTTACCTGTCGGCTCGCAAGTTTTGCGAACTTGTTGTTTCTACGTGTCCAGCCTGTTTGGGACACTCTTCTTCATCACTGCCACTCTCTGTCACCACTGCCACTCTCTGACTACTCATGCCACCCTCTGGCCCACCCATGCCACCCTCTGTTTCATCACAGCACCCTCCGGTTGTCCAGTCAGTGTACATTATTGTGGCAAAGCAAAGCACACCTTCCCTGCCTCAAGTGACCTGAATTAATTTGGGGCTGATTAATGTGTCACAGAATATTTTTTTAGCTGGCACCTGCTTCCTTAGTGCTTCCTGATTAGTGATCTTTTGCACTTGCTAAGTGCTTTCATTGTTGCGAAATTAGTTACAACACCTGCCCTGCCCCAACTGACAATAATGAATTAGGGGCTGATTAATGGATTTGAACTTCCAGCCTGGCTCCTGCTTGTCTCCCTTAGCTGTAATTCAGGACCTTTGTGGCATATGTGTAACTATTCTGAGGTTCAGAGCTGGGTCACATAATAGTTGCAAGTAGGCAACTGAACTCTGGAGGGGCCCCTCAGGAAGCACTACAGGAAATGGCTACTAATGATGAGCCTGAACTTTTGAACCTGGTAAGTAGTTTCAGTTTTGCTAAGATCGTATTTCTGCAATTTAGCGCTTATTCGCGGGGCGCGAAGTTGTACTGGGAAGCCGCGAACTCACGCGAACAGTGCGAGCAAGCCATAAAATCCGCTGCTCGCGGATTTGCGGATTTTGCGGGAGATTCGCGAATCTCGCGGATTGCGAATTTACCGAAAATCCGCGAGCGAAATGGATTTTCCGCCCATGCTTATAAGGCACCTGATGCAGAGCTGGTCCTAGAGATCCTCAGCAGGATTCGAGCAGACGCGTTCTGTACTCGCAGAAAGCGAGTAACTTCAGCCTTATTGGCGCCTAACATCAATGAGTTGGCATAATCTAATCTAGATAGGATGGTCGCCTGGACTATCAACTATCGGGTAGAAGGATCAAAGAAGCCCAGTATGGGCCTCAGACCCCGCAGAAGACCGAAGCAAGTACCGGCGATCTTCTTTTTGTGTTCCTGGAACCCAAGAGTGGTGTCAAACCAGATACCTAAATCTTTTACTGCCGACTTAGTGTTGGGGGCAGTCCCCAGAGAAGCCGGCCACCAGTGCTTGCTCCACAGCCCTTTATCCTTCCCCACCAGCAGGACTTCTGATTTGTTGGCATTGAGTTGCAGGCAGTTTACCGTTATCCAATGCGCAACTGCCGCTAGGCCATCCCGGAATCGTACAGCACCCAGAAAATGGTCATCGGAGAGGGCCACCACAAGTTGCGTATTATCGGCATACGAGATCATGGTCAAGCCATGATCCCTCGCCACAGCCGCCAGGGGTTGAACATAAAGGTTGAACAACACTGGGCTTAAGGCGGAGCCTTGGGGAACCCCCTGATTGATGACATGGGCTTGTGAGAGGAAGGGGGGGGCCGAAACCTGGAATGACCTGTTAGATAGAAAGGAGCGAAACCATTCCAAGGCCAGGCCCACCACCCCGTCTCCTCCAGCCAGCGCAGGAGGATCTGATGGGAGACTGTGTCAAACGCAGCGCTAAGGTCGAGTAAAATAAGCGCCGCAGTTTGACCCTCATCCAGGATGGTCCGCAGATGTTCACTCACGGCTAGCAGCGCGGTCTCGGTATTATGACCCGGGCGGAAACCATTCTAGGAGCGGTCCAAAGCACCTGTGTGGTTCAGATAACCTGAAAGAATGGTATTAGTGTGGGCTGCTGCAATTTTAGCGACCCAGGGCTGAAGGGATATGGGTCGAAAATGTTCCAATTCAGTAGGGTCAAGTAATTTTTTTTTTAGCAGTGGGGCAACTCTGGCTTGTTTCCATGCTGGAGGCACCACTGCCATAGTAAAGGAGGCATTGATGATCTGCCACAGAGGTATCATAAGAACCGGTAGAGTATCCCTGAATTGGGCTGGCCTCATGGGATCTTTAGGGGAACTTAATCTTTTGACTCAGGGTGAAAAACTCATCCTGGGAGATGGAGGGGATAACAGCCAGGGTATTGATGGACCAAGGCACTGACATGGACACGGAGTCCAGTGGGCAGATAGGAAATGATTTATAGATTGCTTCAACTTTCTGCAAGGAAAATTGAGCCAAATCCGCACATTGTTGCTCAGACGTGATCCACAGCATTGAGGGGTCCTTCCTAGTTTTCAAGTCGTATTTTAAAGATGCTTTTTCCCGGGTTCTTACTTGACTTAATCTCATTGGTGAGGTAAGCTGACCGAGCCCTATGTATGGCCTTATGGTAGTAATTGATAGCATCCTGATACAACTTTTTAACCCGAGGTCATAGACCTTTCTCCAGACCCGTTCTAATTTCTTACAGCTACTACGCAGGGTTGCTAATGAATCGCCATACCAGGGGTTGGAATTGGCGCAGCGACCTGTGGACCATTTGGCAGGGATCAGAGTGTCCAAGGCCTGTGATATCCAGATACAGAATGATTTGTAAGCTTGCTCAGGGTTTGTGTCTAGGAGAAGAGGAGAAGACGCCAGGATAGAGAGTAGATCCTCTATTTTAAGTTTGTTCCAGCAGCGCCTAAGAGTAGCCGTAGGATGAGTTCTAAATGACCGCTCCAGCTCCATCGTTGGATCCACGCTACAACTGATTCGAAAGGAGACGCGCTACCCCCATGCGCTACGGGACTCCAATCGTTGGGGGACTTCATAGGAATCTGGGCCCATCGTCCATTACCTTTGACTGGACTATCGCTTCCAGTCTATTATTATCTGCGGGATACATATTTCCTCGATTCGGAGGTTTTTTCCACCTGGAGACACATTCAGGAGTATGGGCCTGAACATACACATCGTAGGTTGAACCATCGTTGTGAATATCTTACTTTGATTAAGATCTATCTTATTACGAGTCGAATTCAGCCCTCCAGTAAAGCACAATTCTTAATACGTGTACCGCAAATGTATTTCCCTGTCTGAAGATAGGGATATTCTCTAAAGATTCAATACTAGGATGTGAAGCTGCAGCCCTGATTTCATTTCACTACGCAATTTTAATCAATTTAAATTATTCTTTGAATTTGAACTTTCTGGTATACTTCTGATGGTTTGAGAAGATACTGAAGAAACTGCATGTATTCATTTGCGCCCTGACGAAGGATTGGTTGATATCAGTCCTGTTCCAAATCGCGCGTCGGCGCTTCTGTTCTGTTTTCTTTTTGCTTCTTCCTTGTTAGTTTGATTTTGTGTATATATATGAAGGTTAATTTTTTGTAATCATTTTGTGTTTTCTGTATATATTGTCGAGTGGTATGATTGATGATGGTTTGGATGGGTGTGATTGGTGTTTGTATTGAAGTAGTGAGAGGGCGTTCTTCACATATGCTTTGAAATGTAATTAGAGTATATATATATTTATTGATGTCTTTATTGCCTTTGGATTTATGAATGAACACTTCAGAAAATAATAATAAATAGACATATGTTTTTCAAATAAATACTCTCTGTGTGGGACAATGATGATGTTTTTGAACCAAAGATTAGAGTATTTACCTTAGTATATATTTAGTTATAGGGGAGGTCTCCTTGTTCTTGATTACAGTGTTTTCCCTGCCTCCTCTGCCTAGCATTCATACGTGTGTTTTTGACTGAGTTCTAAATGTAGGCTCAGAGAGCGGAAAGAGAATAGTAACTAAGAAGTGGTCGGTCCAACACACTGGACTGGGTGACTTGACCAGAAGAGAGGAGATGTTTGAGAAAACTGGGTCAAGTAAATGCCCTGCAGAGTGGGTGGGGCTCACCACCAACTGGCTAACTTGACAAGCGGCCTAGTCTGCAAGCAAACTGTCAACTTCTGGGTCATTAGGACAATCAAAGTGGAAATTGAGATCTTCAATAAGGCTGAAATTCTTAGCTGTCAATGCCAAGGAGCTTACAGCCTCAATAATGGTCCGGGGGGGTGATAAACTAAAAGACCTGAGAAAGAGGAGTGGGCATTAAATGAGATAGCAAAACGAGCGCATTCGCACCAGGCCACATCCTCCCTTACTAGTGAACAATGGTAACAAGTTTTAAAAATGACAGCTATACTACCGCCTCTAGATTCCCTATTAAGCGTCAGAATGCTGAACCCCGGGGGGAGAGGCAGGCCCGGCTCAGCCACCGTGGCATTAGTCAGCCAGGTTTCAGTTATAAAAAATATTTCCGGGGATTCAGCCTCAATGAGATCATAGACCTCCATATAATGTTTGACTAGAGAGCGGACATTAAGATGGAAAATTTTCATAGTGAGTTTGGGGGAAGTAGGAGGAGGAAAAGGGCAGGATTTAAAGCCACAGTTGGGACAGCAAAAAGGTCCGTCTAACATGTCCCCCTGAAGCTGACCACAAGGCCTGACCTGCTGGCCGAAAGACATCAGTTGCTCCCTGGTGTAAGTAAGCACTCCCTCCACAACAAGCAACCCGCTAATTGCTGTGGTGGACCGGGGAGTTGCAAAGGCACAATAACATACTATGCCCCCAAAAAAGTGCAGAAAGAACTGAGCGCCTAACAGCAGGTAAGAGCAGTGACACAGAATATAAAGCCCCACAGCTTCAGCAGTAATTTTAAAATATACAGAATAAAAACAATAGGCAGCGCATAGAGCCTACAGGCAGCCGTTCGCTTCTACCGGTGACTGCAGACTAATTAGAGCGCTCCCGCGCCATGGGCCTTCAAAATAGGATGTCCTGAGCAGGGAGAAACAACACCTAGAACACCTCCCTTGGTAAGATGTGAAGATGGACTGCTTCATACTGAGGCGAAAAACCTCAAGGAGGGGGCCACTAGGAGGTTGGCGGTGCCCCAGAAGTACAGAGAGTTCATCCTGACCTTGGGTCATGATATCACCTTGGCAGCACATTTGAGACAGACAAAAACATGGAACCGGTAAGTGAAACATTCTACTGGCCCCATATGACTGAAAATGTAAAAGAGTTTTGGATTTCATGTATCCCCTGTCAGGCCTGTGGCATGGCAAGTGTCAAGACAAAGGATTCCCTAATACCACTGCCAGTAGTTGAGGTTCCGGTTAAAAGGGTGGAGATGGACATTGTTGGTCCCCTGCATCCACCTACTGCATCAGTGAATAGGTATATCTTGAGGGTGGTGGACCATGCCACCAGGTACCCTGAGACAATACCTCTTAAAACCATAGATGCTCCTGCAGTGGCAGGAACTCTGCTTGGTGTATTCACCAGAGGGTTTTTTCCAAAAGAGGTTGTGTCAGATAGGGCCACAAACTTTCTGTCTAGCTATCTGACTGCCATGTGGGATGAGTGTGGTGTCAACTACAAATATACCACTCCCCTAACACAACCAGAAAAATGGTCTGGCAGAGAGGTTCAACAAGACTCTGAAGGGCATTATCAATTTGCTGTCTGAGAAACTCAGGAGGAGATGGGATGTTCCCCTTCCATGCCTACTATTTGCTTATAGGGAGGTTCCACAAAAGGGGGTTGGTTTCAGCCCTGTTGAGATGTTATTTGGATACCCTGTGAGGGGGCCATTGTGCCTGCTGAGAGAGTCTTTGGAAGAGCCTCTCAAAGAAGCAAAGGCCAATGTGCTTGATGTGCTAGGCCTGAGATCAAGAATGGCAGAGTACATATCCAAGGCAAGCAGGAAACTGGAGGAGTGTTGGAGTCTGTGGCTCCCAGGGCCCTCAATGACAAGTGGAGGGGGCCCTTTCCAATATTAGAAAATAAGGATGACGCTACCTATCAGGTTGACTTTGGCACCCTCAGGAACCCTCATAGGATCCTGCATGTGAACCGATTGAAACCCCATCATGAAAGAGGAGATATAACCATGTTACTGGTCACTGATGATGGAGTAGGGGTAGGGTGACCAACTGGCATGGGTCCGAATTCAGGACAGCGAGTGTAAAAATTCAGGACAAAGGGTCGAAATTCAGGACAAAAATTCAGGACAGGAGGTCAAAATTCAGGACAAAACTTCGGGCCAAAAAATACGTTTTATAGACACATCAGAGGAGATCGCTCAATAGTATATAATTAAGCCCATACTTTTTCAAACATATTCAACCATTTGCAAACCTATCCATCTTGTATCCTTCCATCTATCATTTCACTCATCCATCCACCATTTCACTCATCCATTCATTATCAATCCATCCACCCTTTCACCCTATCCATCGGTACACTCATCCATCCACTCTTCTACCCGTCCATCCATTCACTCGTCCATCCAGCCTTTTAGCCTTTCACCCATCCAGCCATCCTTTCACTTATTCATCCATCCACAAAGTCACTCATACTTCTACCCGTTCACCCTTTCAGTCATCCAGCCATCCTCCCTTTCTCTCTCCATCGACCCTTGCACTTAGTCATCCTTCCTTCCACCAATCCATCTATTGACCCTATCAGTCATTCATCCACCCTTTCACTCTTTCGCTCATCTATCCATCCTTTTGTCCATCTACCCTTCCTTTCACTCACTCATCCATCCTTACATCCAACCTTTCACTCATGGGTCCATCCATTCACCCTTTCACTTATCAATTCATCAATCCATCCATCATTTTACACATCCATCCACCCATTCACTCGCCCATCAACCACCCTTTAACTCTTCCCTCCATCCTTTCACTTATCCACCCACCCTTTTACCCATCCTTGTACCCTTCCACCCATACATCTATCTTTTTACTTTTTGTCTTATCCATCCTTCCACTCACTCATCCATCCATCCTTTCTGTCATTATCCATCCATTCACCCTCTCATTCATCCATTCACTTTTTCACTAATCTATCCAGCCATCCACCCATCTCTTCACTTACTCACTCACCCACCTTTTCATTTTAATTATGAGCTGAGCCTTTGTCTGCAGAATTGCAGACAGAAGAGGCCTAGCAAGAACACCACCCTTGCTCTAGTTCCTAAAGCAAGGGGTGGGGCAGGAAAGGAGTCACTATTCCCTTGCACATAGGTAATCTGAGTCATGAGTCATGCATGATGCACAGCGCCAGGTCATGAGCAGTAACGTTACACCTGCAACAAGCCAGAACTATTGGCTTTGTTAATGGTTGTTAGTTTCATAAAATAATAAAGCAACAATCATGGCTTCCTTTAATATTGAAAATGCATCAGTTCTAAAATGGCGAGACTGTCACCATAATAGCCTTTGACTCCAGTGGAAATAAATAAACGTATCCTTTGGCACGTGCAACCATGCACACAGTGCACCAGAAAGTCCCTGTCTCCCCTTTTATTTTTCACGCTAACCAATATAAACAAGCATTTACAATGCAATAGGTCTCGTGTTAATTACGTTTGAGCTATTGGCATTGCTTAATATTGCAACACCAATTGCACCAAAAGTCTATAAATTGTAGGCCCAAAAAAGTTGTATTTATTTTTGTAGCAGTGGTGGCATGCTGCGCTTTAGATGAATATGTTTGAAAGTAAAGTGCGCCATACTGCGATTGCTACAATAGTTATTTGTGGATGTGTTAACAATTGATGTGTGCACTGATGGCTCACTACTCACTACTCTGTACTCACTACTCTGCACTCACTACTCTGCACTCACTACTCACTACTCTGCACTCACTACTCTGCACTCACTACTCTGCACTCACTACTCTGCACTCACTACTCACTACTCTGCACTCACTACTCACTACTCTGCACTCACTACTCTGCACTCACTACTCACTACTCTGCACTCACTACTCACTACTCTGCACTCACTACTCTGCACTCACTACTCACTACTCTGCACTCACTACTCTGCACTCACTACTCACTACTCTGCACTCACTAATCTGCACTCACTACTCTGCACTCACTACTCTGCACTCACTACTCTGCACTCACTACTCACTACTCTGCACTCACTAGTCTGCACTCACTACTCTGCACTCACTACTCTGCACTCACTACTCACTACCCACTACTCTGCACTCACTACTCTGCACTCACTACTCTGCACTCACTACTCACTACTCTGCACTCACTACTCACTACTCTGCACTCACTACTCTGCACTCACTACTCTGCACTCACTACTCACTACTCTGCACTCACTACTCTGCACTCACTACTCACTACTCTGCACTCACAACTCACTACTCTGCACTCACAACTCACTACTCTGCACTCACTACTCACTACTCTGCACTCACTACTCTGCACTCACTACTCTGCACTCACTACTCTGCACTCACTACTCACTACTCTGCACTCACTACTCACTACTCTGCACTCACTCCTCACTACTCTGCACTCAATACTCACTACTCTGCACTCACTACTCTGCACTCACTACTCTGCACTCACTACTCTGCACTCACTACTCACTACCCACTACTCTGCACTCACTACTCTGCACTCACTACTCACTACCCACTACTTTGCACTTACTACTCTGCACTCACTACTCACTACCCACTACTCTGCACCCACTACTCTGCACTCACTACTCACTACTCTGCACTCACTACTCACTACTCTGCACTCACTACTCACTACTCTGCACTCACTACTCTGCACTCACTACTCACTACTCTGCACTCACAACTCACTACTCTGCACTCACAACTCACTACTCTGCACTCACTACTCTGCACTCACTACTCACTACTCTGAACTCACTACTCTGCACTCACTACTCACTACTCTGAACTCACTACTCTGCACTCACTACTCTGCACTCACTACTCTGCACTCACTACTCTGCACTCACTACTCACTACTCTGCACTCACTACTCTACTCTCACTACTCACTACTCTGCACTCACAACTCACTACTCTGCACTCACTACTCTGCACTCACTACTCACTACTCTGCACTCACTACTCTGCACTCACTACTCACTACTCTGCACTCACTACTCTGCACTCTCTACTCTGCACTCACTACTCACTACTCTGCACTCACTACTCTGCACTCACTACTCACTACCCACTACTCACTACTCTGCACTCACTACTCACTACCCACTACTCTGCACTCACTACTCACTACCCACTACTCTGCACTCACTACTCTGCACTCACTACTCTGCACTCACTACTCTGCACTCACTACTCTACACTCTGCACTCACTACTCACTACTCTGCACTCACTACTCTGCACTCACTACTGCACTCACTACTCACTACTCTGCGCTCACTACTCTGCACTCACTACTCTGCACACTCACTACTCTGCACACTCACTACTCTGCACTCACTACTCACTACCCACTACTCTGCACTCACTACTCTGCACTCACTACTCTGCACTCACTACTCTGCACTCACTACTCTACACTCTGCACTCACTACTCACTACTCTGCACTCACTACTCTGCACTCACTACTGCACTCACTACTCACTACTCTGCGCTCACTACTCTGCACTCACTACTCTGCACACTCACTACTCTGCACACTCACTACTCTGCACACTCACTACTCTGCACTCACTACTCTGCACTCACTACTCTGCAGTCACTACTCTGCACACTCACTACTATGCACTCACTACTCTGCACTCACTACTCTGCACTCACTACTCTGCACTCACTACTCTGCACTCACTACTCACTACCCACTACTCTGCACTCACTACTCTGCACTCACTACTCACTACCCACTACTTTGCACTTACTACTCTGCACTCACTACTCTGCACTCACTACTCTGCACTCACTACTCTGCACTCACTACTCACTACCCACTACTCTGCACTCACTACTCTGCACTCACTACTCTGCACTCACTACTCTACACTCAGCACTCACTACTCACTACTCTGCACTCACTACTCTGTACTCACTACTGCACTCACTACTCACTACTCTGCGCTCACTACTCTGCACTCACTACTCTGCACACTCACTACTCTGCACACTCACTACTCTGCACACTCACTACTCTGCACTCACTACTCTGCAGTCACTACTCTGCAGTCACTACTCTGCACACTCACTACTCTGCACTCACTACTCTGCACTCACTACTCTGCACTCACTACTCTGCACTCACTACTCTGCACTCACTACTCACTACCCACTACTCTGCACTCACTACTCTGCACTCACTACTCACTACCCACTACTTTGCACTTACTACTCTGCACTCACTACTCACTACTCACTACTCACTACTCTGCACTCACTACTCACTACTCTGCACTCACTACTCACTACTCTGCACTCACTACTCTGCACTCACTACTCTGCACTCACTACCCACTACTCTGCACTCACAACTTACTACTCTGCACTCACAACTCACTACTCTGCACTCACTACTCTGCACTCACTACTCACTACTCTGCACTCACTACTCTGCACTCACTACTCACTACTCTGAACTCACTACTCTGCACTCACTACTCTGCACTCACTACTCACTACTCTGCACTCACTACTCTGCACTCACTACTCACTACTCTGCACTCACTACTCTACTCTCACTACTCACTACTCTGCACTCACAACTCACTACTCTGCACTCACTACTCTGCACTCACTACTCACTACTCTGCACTCACTACTCTGCACTCACTACTCACTACTCTGCACTCACTACTCTGCACTCTCTACTCTGCACTCACTACTCACTACTCTGCACTCACTACTCTGCACTCAATACTCACTACCCACTACTCACTACTCTGCACTCACTACTCACTACCCACTACTCTGCACTCACTACTCACTACCCACTACTCTGCACTCACTACTCTGCACTCACTACTCTGCACTCACTACTCTACACTCTGCACTCACTACTCACTACTCTGCACTCACTACCCACTACTCTGCACTCACTACTCACTACCCACTACTCTGCACTCACTACTCTGCACTCACTACTCTGCACTCACTACTCTACACTCTGCACTCACTACTCACTACTCTTCACTCACTACTCTGCACTCACTACTGCACTCACTACTCACTACTCTGCGCTCACTACTCTGCACTCACTACTCTGCACACTCACTACTCTGCACACTCACTACTCTGCACACTCACTACTCTGCACTCACTACTCTGCAGTCACTACTCTGCAGTCACTACTCTGCACACTCACTACTCTGCACTCACTACTCTGCACTCACTACTCTGCACTCACTACTCTGCACTCTGTACTCACTACTCTGCACTCTCTACTCTGCACTCTGCACTCACTACCCTGCACTCACTACTCTGCACTCACTACTCTGCACTCACTACTCACTACTCTGCACTCACTACTCTGCACTCACTACTCTGCACACTCACTACTCTGCACACTCACTACTCTGCACTCACTACTCTGCACTCACTACTCTGCACTCTGCACTCACTACCCTGCACTCACTACTCTGCACTCACTACTCTGCACTCACTACTCTGCACTCACTACTCTGCGCACTCACTACTCTGCGCACTCACTACTCTGCACACTCACTACTCTGCACTCACTACTCTGCACTCACTACTCTGCACTCACTACTCTGCATATTCAAGTGCAGCAGGTGCTTGGTAAACTTGCTGAAGGAAATCGAACCTGGCCAGAGGAGCGGTGGTCACTGGTAGCCCCGCCGAGGCTGAAGAAGTCCGTAGTGGCGGTAAGTGGGCGGGGGGGGGAGATGCGGTGGTGGGGGTGTCTCGGTGCGCTTGTGTGTGTGTGCGAGAGTGTGCATGTGTGCGGCACCATGGGGTGGGGGTGTCTGTATGTGTGCGTGCGTGTATGTGCACTCGTGTGTGTGTCTGTGTGTGCGCATGCGTGCTGGGGGAAGTGTGCCTGTGTATGTATGCGCTTCCTAGGAGACAGACACGGCGAGCGCGTTCGCGCGCGCGTGGCCTGCGCCGACTCCTTTTGCGAGATGCGCGCGGCCAGGTGCTGTCTCCTGGGAAGCAGACTCTGTAACAATAGATCTCGGCGAAGACAGCGCTTACGCGCTGTATCGCTACGAGACCTAAAAATGATTACACAAGAGACTAGACAGACAAAGCTTTACTAACACAACACATCGGTCAAAATTCCACAACTGTATGGAAAGAATAGTGTGATCCTCAAGAAGTACAGTGCACCACAAATGGTGGAAGGGTGCAAATGCTGGTAACAGAACTTTTCAATACATGGACTAATGTTTCGGGGCACTAGACGATCTCCAGAGCAACCTAAATACACCGTAAAAACCTCATCACTGCTTGACCTGGCTCCATTCTGTACTTGTAAATATTCAAACCTGGATGGCTCAGAATAAAATATTCTAGAAGGGTGGCATACTCAAAACTTCACAATGTACTATAAGTCCTCGGCATTCAGTGAAATGTTAATCAATAACTCTCCTTGGATTCACAAATTATGGTGAAATCAATCTTCATTCAATAGTATAACGCTTTATTCGATAGATTCAATATATTTTTTTTAAAAAACAGGAATCAGCCTTGCCAACACGTTTTGTTCCTTACAGAAACTTTAACATGATAAAATCTATCGTCGAAGGGCCAAAAACACATATCACATGGCCGTTCCTAGAATTTTTAACTATTAAGTCTCAGCAGCATCTGTCGTTTTTCTAGAGGTGAGAACAAGTGCATGAACCGCTGGACTAGATGCGTTCACTGCAGAGGAATAAACCTGAGATGCCAATAACGATTACAAGTTTATTTAGCAACGTGTGCATTTAAATAATTAAGGAGGCATTCTATTGGGCAACACCCAATCCAAACTCCTCCCTCTCCAAACTGATAAACACTCCACTAATCCCATTTTCAATTAAATTCAGTAATGTCACTGCAAGCCTCATCTAGTTACATTGTCTTATGTCTAGAATAACATTGAAATTGAGAGCTCCTGCCTGCAACACAATCCAAACTAACTCTCCAATTTGCCTCTCTAATCGTCTCAAACTAGCTGGCAGCGCAGCCCAAGAGGCCTCCTGCATGAAAACAAAATTCTTCTGCAAACGCCAAGAAACAACTCCACCCCCCACGCCCCTCAGGTAGTCTTCTTCTGACAAAATGGCCTGCCGTGGACAGAGGTTGTAGGAGGCCGGCCACCACATGCTTTGCTGCCCAAACTGGCTCATTGTCATTCTGGATGTGGCAATCAGCCGCATACAGAATGACAATGGGCGGGTGGGGCTGCACTTGTGCTCCTATGAGGAGTATGAGGTGGGCCCCATAAAGGAGTTGAGGCCTCTGGCAGGGAACAGTGCTGTTCCCTGCAGGGCCGGGAATTACGGACAAAATGCGTCCGTAAAATGGATCCTCACGGACGTGAGGTCCAATTTACGGACTGTCCCTGAAATTTACGGATGGTTGGTCACCCTAAGTAGAGGAGGAACCTGAGGCAGTGCCCAACCTCCTCTCCAATAATGTGCAAGATGGGTCAGTGCTCGCAGCCTTGTTACTGCTTTGGAGACTTTGGTTGTGCCCACTAACACGGGGAAAAGCTGAACATTGCCGTGTTTTGCCTGGACTCTCTGGATTGCACGGGGAGGTTTTTGAAGCCTGTGTTTGGTCTGCGAGGGCGGGACTGCGAGTCCCAGGAGGAGTAGCGCTCCGGTCATCAGCGCACCTGCGACTCTTCCCGCCCACTCTCCTCCTATCTATTTAACCCCACCCATCTACGCGCACGTGGGACGCGCGCAGGCCGAAGCTCGGGGTGAAGCCCGGGCAAAGGGCGGGCCCTCTGAGGCCCTCGTAGGCCAGAGTAGGCTGGGCTGGGCTTACTCTCTTTTGCCTGCCGTGTGTGTATTGGTTCATCTTTGCTCTAGTTTTGTTGTCACAGGTATCAGACATGCCATCTCCGGCTTTGGAGGGAACCTCTGTGAAGACGGGGGGAGTAAAAAATGGGACCTTGGACAATTATTTTTCCCGGGCTTTGGGTGATGGGGACAAGGAAACCTCTCTGGCGGAGCGTAGGGCGGAGCGTCGTCGCTCTATTGAAAACCTGAAAAATAGGCCCCTAGCAGATATTTCTATTCCCCAAGAGGGAGGCACCTCTACCATTAGCGAGGAGCTATTATCCCAGGATGGCGTCCCCCTTTTGTTGAGGGATTGTATTCCTAACCCCAGTACATCTATCGAGCAAGTCCCTAGTGTCACCCCCCCCCTCAGTCCTAGCTGTATGGCTGTTGATTTAACTACCCAGCCCCTTCCAGCAACTAAAGCTAGGAAAGCTAAGCCGAAGCAAGTTGTTGTGTCAGAGATGCATGGCCCCCCTCCAAACAAGCGAAGAAGGAAGACGAGGGGAGGGCAGGGTAAAACCAAAATCCCCCACTCTGATTTCGGGAGAGCCTCCAAGCCCCCCCCCAATCCCAGATAGGATAATGGTTGATGCTCGTAAATCTCCCCCCGTTAGGGGTACTAATATTACCGACCCTGTTGATGCCACTGTGAATAACCTTTCTGATGCTCCACTTCCCGTTGCCCCTTTAGGGAATTTGGAATTCTTACTTAGGTCACTGCTCCTGCCCATTAGTGAGAGCATAAAGAAGGTAGAGATTAGACTTACTATCTTGGAGGCTACAATAAGTAGTATGAAACCCCTCAGTCAATTTCCAGGGTAGACCCTCTGAGTCTAATCCCCCTTCCATTGCCCCCCCTAACCCCCTAATTATTCCAGCTAACCCAGGACCCCCCTTGGTGACTATTGCTGCTCCCCTTCCGCAACCCCTTATGGCTAATTTAGCCCCGGCTCAACAATGCAAACCTACTATTCCATCTTCTCAACTAGTAGGCCTAGTTCCCCTTGTGGCAACTTCCGATGGGGCTATATCCACCGACAGTATTGCTCCCCCACCCCCAGAGAAGCCTGCCCCCAGACCTCGGAGACCTGATCTCCCTCCAGAGGCAAATGGCTTTATGGTAGTTATGGCTGGTGTTCCCCCTCTTGAAGTGGGTGAAGGTGAGAACTTTCGCTCACTTAAAAGTAAAGTTATTAAATGGCTGAACTGGAACAGACCCCTCCCGGCCCACCTTAACAATGAAATTATCATGGTGAGAAGGGTACCTTGGCTGGGTAAGACTAGAAAATCTATAACAGGGGATTGCATCATGGTGAGCTTTCGAGACCCAAGGACTGTTCTTCATATATGTGCCGGGTCGAATAGATCCCTCGAATCCACCATTCGGACTTTGTCAGTGTCCTTTTTCTTCCCCCCTACCCATATGTACCATTACCACGCCCAAGGTAACTGGACGAGGGTTGTTCGGAGGGGCACACACTATGGGTACACAGCACTACCGGTTTTCCAATCCCCGGCGACACCCTTCCATGACTATAATCGATTTAGCTGTTTTAACGGACTGGACGGTGTTGATTGACTGCCCCCTGCCCCAGATTACACCCTACCCTTTTCTGGTAATGGATTTGTTGTAACAACCGGCATTAGTTCCTCTCTTATCCCCACCCCTGTAATGTTTCCAACTATTGTCCCGGTGCACCTACGCCCCCAGGGAACAGGAACTTTAAAAACCAACTTAGCTGTTGATATGGGTCAAAGTTTGGTAATTGGATCCCCTTCTACTTCCTCACAAGTGCCTATAACTTCGCTGGGAGTTATATCAAACGTCCCTGCTGTTCTTCCTGTTCTTATGGTCCCCTTAGTTGTCAATAATCCCTTAATTACCCCTGTACCAACGTCTTTTAAACCTTCCTCCTGTAAATCCCCTGGTTTTAAGTTTGCTAGTTGGAATGTAGCAGGATGGAGTCGGCAAATGCCGTCCCTAGGTTGGAGTGAAATTCTTTCTGACTTTGACGTCCTATGTCTACAAGAGACCTGGGCAACTACTGATGTTAACCTTGATGGATTTGTGTCATATAACAACTTGGCACAAAGGTGTAGTATGGGTAGGGCCAAAGGGGGGTTGGTAATTTTACTTTCTGTGAATTTTCCAGCCCGTATGAAAGTACATCAGTCTGTGGGTCACCATTCTCAAATCTTAATATTAGAACATGTAAAGGGCCATGTAATAATGGTGATTAACCACTATAATAACTTGTTTGATGTTTCCAATACTTCAGTGGTGGAGGAGTTGGGTTCTGCCTTGAGCAACATCCGAAAGGGAATTCATAAACCAATGGATTACATTTGGGGAGGGGATTTCAACATTCGTACCTGTCCTCATTCTTTCACTCGAATTTGTGGTTTTGATGGGGATAATGGGGAAAATCTGGCACACTTTGTTCACTCACCATATGGTGATTCCCTTAATTCTCTTATGTTAAGCTTGGACCTTATGATTTACCCTCCGGCTGCAGATGTTGATGGCAAACCAGTCCCAACCTTTGTAGGATTGAATTTGGCTTCTGTTATTGACCATTTATTGGTCTCCACGCACCTTGTTTCCTTTTGTACGGTTCCCATTGTTGCTGACCTAGGAAGTAGCGACCACAATGCTATCACCATGTCGATTTCTGCCTGGGGGTTACCAGCAAACAGTCACTATTCAATAATTGAAGATGCCACCCCATGTAGACAGAATGGTATCCGTATAAAGTGGTGTTTGGACAACTCTGAGAAGCTGCAGGTTAAAATTATTGAAGCTGGGTTTGCCGCAATATATAAATGTTTAGATCCAGAGGTCCCCTGTGAGTGCATTATCGCCTATTTTGTGGAGCTCGGCACTGTTATAAAAAGCTGTCTTACTATCACCAAAGCCCGAATTAAGAAGGAAAATGTGGGTTGGTTCGATAGCATGTGTACCAAATCCTTGCGGGAACTTAAGCAGGCTCTAGCTATACACCCCAGAGATAGAGAGGCTATTAAATCCCTTAGACTCACCTATAAAAAGAATCTAATACGTAGGAAGAAAGAGCTAAGGGAACAAGCTTGGGATGCTCTCAGTCAAGCCTCAGTATTGCGTGATAGTAGGCTTTTTTGGTCTACGGTTAATAACCCCTTTCTTGCAAAAGAAGATTTCCCGATATTGACAGCGCAGGTTAGCGAAGCGAACTGGGTTGCCCACTTTACTGGAATTTTTAACCCGTCTAGGGTGGATCGTGTCAGTTTCCCTACCCCGATGTCTGAAATGAAGTTACCCCTGGACATCTCACTACCCGAGGCTGTCACTGCTATTAGTCGAAGTAAAGGGGTAAAGGCTCCAGGACCCGACGGGGTCCCGGTTGACCTGTACAAATCCAACCCGACACTCTGGAGCCCACTCCTAACCCAGGCGTTTAACGCTTCAGTCCTGGAGAGTACACCACCTACCTGGAGTGAATCTATAAATTTACCTATCTACAAGAAGGGGGATAGAGGAGAGGCCAAGAACTACCGCCCTATCTCCCTTCTTGATTCCTCCCTTAAGATCATGAGTAGGGTTCTCCTGATGCGGTTGGAGGAATGGGCGGAGGAAAACAAAATTTTGGCTGAATCCCAATACGGCTTTCGCAAAGGATTGGGGACAACTGAGCAGTGCATTAATCTTGACCTCCTTATTGGAAAGTATACGAAAGCGAAACAGGGTTCCCTATTTCTCTGTTTCGCTGATCTTTCGAGTGCCTTTGACCTTGTGGACCATAACTTGTTATGGTCCACTTTATTGGGTATGGGTGCTCCCCCAGCAATAATACAGTTCCTGGCCAGACTTTACATTAAGTTATCAGCTCAGATTCGTTTTGGCCAGGCAGGCGAATGCACAGAGAAAATTAAGGTTAAGTCTGGCATTAGACAAGGCTGTGTGCTGGCCCCCCTGCTCTTTTCCCTCTTTATAAATTCTTTAGAGTCTGAATTCAAGAAGGTAGAGGCTGACTCTCCCCAGGTTGGTGGCCATGCCGTGCCCGTCCTGCTATATGCTGACGACACGGTATTACTCTCGCGCACTCCAAATGGGCTCCAAAATTAATGAATTATTTTTATGACTTTATCAAGGAGAGAAAATTGAAAGTTAACAACTCTAAGACTTATATCATGGCCTGTGGTAAACGTATGAAACTTTTTAAGCGGTTCCATTTTAACAACCATAAAATTGAGGTGGTGGACAGATTTTGTTACCTTGGAGTAACTTTTAATAACAAAGGGACCTGGGTACAGGAGGTTCTAAATGTAAATGCTAGGATGGCTAAAAGCTCCTCCGGAGCTTTTCGCTTTGCTTCTAAGCTTGGTAGTCGCCGCATACCTGACATGTTACATGTCTATAGGCATAGGTGTGTATCTGTTGCTCTATATGGTTCTGGTATATGGGGCTACTGTTCACACAGGGAACTTCAAGTCACTGAGAATGGGTTCCTCAAAAGACTTCTTTGTTTACCTCCCTCGGTTTCCAATGAATTGTGTCATAGCTAGGTGAACATGTATCATCTAACAGACTTGATGGGAATGAGACCTTTAATGGTCTGGAGGTCAATATGGGCTAAAGCTGAGACTGATTTCACCAGGCAGATTATTTTAGATTGTCTTAAAACGAGCAAAGCTTACAAAATTCCCTGGTTAAACTATGTTTCATCTTCCTTCAGTGATATTTTTAACCTTGACATTGTTAATGACCCCCATAGTGCTGTTACTGTTTCTAAAAAAGAACTCAAAAATGTCTTTATTGGGACCAAATCTAACTTACGCAGGGTGAAGTGCAGCTCAATGTCAACTCATGTTTTCTATTATTCTAACATGTTGGAGGACAAGGGCATGCCTATGTACCTTAAATTCATTACCAAGCAATCGCATTTGTTTGTTCTCGCGAGGTTAAGACTTGGTATTGCACATAACCTAGTGGCCTTCCCAGTGATGAAATTACCTAGTCAATCCCCCTGTCCCTGTGATGCTGTGATGGCCAATCTAGGCAAAGCACCTTGCACTTTATGCTCATCTGCCCTCTTTATATGCACCTCCGCCGTTATTATCTTAGACCTGTTTTCAGAAAAAACTCAGTGTATACTACAGCCCAAGCCCTGAAATTGTTATTTGCACTTGACTCTGTAGATATTTGTTTCCTTACCGCTACCTTTCTACTCAAAGCTGTTTCGTATAGGAAAAGTCTGGTGTTTTAATATCTTTTAAATCTTAATACTGATGAGTTTTTTTGTTTCCAATATAACGCTGTACCTTGTATATTTTTTTATGTACGCTTTTGTGATTGTTTTTAATAATCGAATAAAGCTTTGAAACTGAACTGGGTCAGTGGAGGGAGTGGTATTTTCTCCCAAATTGACAGACCAGCAGCACAGAGACTACAAGCAAGTGCTGGAGCAGTTTGCTGGCCTGTTCTTTTTGACCCCAGGCATTCATGAGTAGTGTGTGCACCACATTGACGCTGGTGACAGCCTACCTGTCACAAATAAGCTGTGCAGGTTGCCTGACCATGTCATAGCCAGCATCAAGGCTGAGGTAGCTAAGATGCTGGAACTGCACCATCTGATAGTCAATGGGCCAGTCCAGGAGTGCTGTGCCAAACCTCATCCTCGGGGGACCAAAAAAGTTAAGGTTCTGTGTGGACTACAGAGGACGGAATGCACTCACAAAGACTGAGGCTCACCCTATACCTTGAGCTAATGAGGACATTGACAGGTTAGGGGCTGCTAAGTGCCTGAGTACTTTAGATTTGACTTCAGGTTCCTGCAGATTGCCCTAACAGATGGAGCAAAGGAGAAGTTAGCATTATCCATACCAGAGGGGCATTATCAGCTCAAGCTAATACTCTTTGAATACACCTGCCACCTTCCTAAGGTTTGTAGCAGGGTCTTATCTGGGTTGGAGCAGTTCAGTGTAGCTTATCTGGATTACATAACTGTATACAGTTCCACCAGGGGAATCACTTAAGCTAATTGAGGGAACTGCTTCAGACCATGCAGCAAGCAGGCTTGACTAGTAAGCCTAGTAAGTGCCAAAAAGAGCACAGTTATCTGGTGTACCTGAGCGGCCTGGTAGGTGGAAGCCATGTACAGCCTCTCCAAGACAAAATTCAAACCATTTTTGATTGGATAGCTCCTGTTACCCAGATTCAGGTCAGGGCATTCCTTGGACTACCTGGGTACCATAGAAGATTTGTTCAAAATGATGGAACCATTGTGGGGACCCTAACAGAACTGACTTCTTAGAAGACACCCAAAAAGATGGATTGGAACCAAGAGTGTCAGAAGGTTTTTGACACTCTAAAAATATCTATGTGTTACTGGCTCCTGACTACACATATTAATTTTTGGTTCAGACAGATGTTTCAGAACAAGTGATTGGGGCAGTGTTGTAACAGTTAAATGAAGAGAGCCTTGATCAGTCAGTTGCCTCTATTAGCAGGTGATTCCTTCCCAGCGGGAAGAGGTGGAGTGCCATTGAGAGTGAGAGGCTTTTGATGTAGCTTGGTCCCTGAAAAACCTGAGACCATATCTGTTTGGGAAATCCTTTCATGTACAAACTGATCATAGGCCTCTCAGACGACTCATGAGGAAGATAAGGGAGAACTCCAAACTGTTAATGTGGTCCATTTCCCTACAGGGAAAGGACTTTACAGTGGAACACAGACGTGGGGTTGTCCATGCCAATGCTGATGGACTTTCCAGGTTTTTCCACTCAGATGATGAGGACTACCGGAATGTAGGCTAGTAACGTATCATCTTTCATTTAGTAAGGGGGCTATGTTGCAAAGTCTTCCTGTGCACCCCATTTTTTTTGCTGACTGTTACTGCTACAATATTTTTTCACTTTAGGTACCTTCAGGGTCTCCCCTTGGTGTTCTGGGGTGTAGGTACAGGTACTTATAAGGAAAATCCTTGTAAAATAGGTTTTACATGCCTTGGGGCTGGAGAAATTGCACATTTTACTTCCCACATTAAAGTGCTTCACAAAATCGACTTTTGTGCTAGGCGCACTGTGAAGTGAGGGTCTGAAATATGTTCAGATATTCAGAACCCCTAAAGTCTCCCCTAGGTGTTCCAGGGGTGGGGGAGTCCTATAGATGTAGGCAGGGTCCCTATAAAAGATGTTTTATAAGCCTTGGTGTTGGAGAAATTGCCCAGTTCATTTGTCCCCATTGCAGATACCCAGCCACAAAGGTTAACACGGCAAGAAGTTATTAGTTAATAACTAATGTTAGGGATAACCGAAAAGTATCATTCAAGGATATTGATTAATCCAACAACATGCTATTGTTGAATTTATCCTAAAATGTACAGACAAGAAGTTCTAAGACTTTCTTGTCTATAAGCCAAAACCCAGCCTTTCAGTGACCTGCCCTGATTGATCAGAGTTAAGTGGATTAGCCAGACTGCTTTGATGAGGTGATAAGTAGCCCTGGGGTGACCAGCCTTTTTGGGAGGAGAGGGTTCTGCTGCATAGGAATGTCAGAGCAGGGAGAGGGGTCATAAACAAAGATCATCAAAGTGAGGAGGGGACAGGCAGAAGAAGCCAGACTCACCTACATCCCTATGCTTTGAACCCAGAAAGATGGTAGGCTTAAGGAAGAAATGTGCAGATTTCAGGGGGAGCTAGGTTATGGAGACATGCCATCATGAGCTGGCTCTTGCCTCCCTGCTGAAACTTCAGCCATATTGAATTTTGGAGAAATAGTGCTTTATGGTAGACCATAGTGACACACTATGGAGGAAATGGTCATGCTCTGGGTGTTGCCCTGCACCTCATTTGACATATGTGCCCTTCTACTTGATCCAGAGAACATTGAATAAGTATCCGAGAGGGAGAGAGCCTATCAGATCTGCTGCTTAAAACAAGAAGAAGAAGAAGGGTACATGCTGGAAGTTTGATTAACACCAACCAGGCCCTGCACTCTGAAGACTGTGCATGCTGCACAATCTGGAACTACAGCCCTGTGGACCTAACTTGCTTCAAAAGGACTAAGGAGTGCACTCCCCACAAGCTGCAGGTTAACAGACCTCACCAGGACCATCACCACCAAGAATCCCCAGCCTGGAGTACTACCAGTGGATTGGATGGGTTTTGTCCAAGTGGATTGTGGGAACTGAACTCCCAAACTTTCAAGGGTCATCTTGGAGCTTCCAGGCCCTTAGAGTAAGTTTTGGACACTGTGGGACCCTCTGAGAAATGCCAGGAAGAAGTTCCTGAGGTTAGGAGAACTTTGGAGCAACTTTGAATAAAAGCTCCATAAATGGACCGACTAGGCCTGGCCAGCCAAGCCTGCAACCTTCAACTGCAACTTGGCCAGCTGTCCAGGTTCCTCTTGCTGAAATGCTCCGGAGATCCGACTTCCAGAGTTTGACCAGGAGCTGGTCGAAATCCAAGGCGGCGTACCCTCACCGAAGCCGGCCTGGTTAAGAGCATTGAGGGACACCTGTTAAAAAAAACTCTGTAAAAGTCAAAACGTAGAAAAGGTGACTAGGACCAACCATGAGAATCAAGCTGCCCAACTTACAATCATGAGTGGGCCTGCATCTCTGTTTCGTCCTACTGGAAAGCTCCTGAGGTCTGACTTCCATAAGTTTGACTGTGAGCTTGTCGTAAGGCAAGCCGGGGAACCCTCACTGAATCCAGACTGACTGAGATCTTCAAGGGACTCCAGGAAGAAAATCTCCAGAAACATTTCCAAGTCAGAAGGTAAAAACTTTGACCGAGGCTTACCGCAAGGGGTAGCATTGTGGTTGGCCTGAAATTTTAACATTGTCCTGGATCAGTGAGCCGGTATGTCCCAATAGGCGTTGTAGGTTTCTATGTGCTATATAGTGCTAAATCTTCTTTTTTTAATCATATCTCTGGTTCCCTACATTGGATAGTTTTTGTTTTGTTTTGGTTTCATTTGAAAGATAGAAAATATTTCCTATTTTTGTCAATTGGGGTTTTTAAATGCTTTACAGATCTGTCTCTAAAGTTAAGCCTTCCTGCTTGCAGCCAAGCTACCAAGGGTTGAGCATGGCAATCTTTTTCTGAGACCTATTCAACGCCCTATATTGTGTTAGTGGCCTTATTGCCAGAAGCAGATATATATCACCACTAATAATCCACTTTCAAACTGTGGTTTATACATTATTTTGATTGATTTAATATTTTTTAAATGGTTGCCAAAGAGATGGATGACAATCTTGAAAATAAGAACTGACAAAAAAATAGAACTGAGGTGTCACCTACACGGCAGAGCAAACACAGAGGAATGAGTGGTCAAACATGAAGGGCATGATTGACTTAATACTGCAGTCCATGTACCATAACAATACAGGTGACATGGCACTCAACTACATTTATAAACAATGTGATGCAGTCAACTTACACTAACAGAAATGGAAAAAGGTGGGTACTTGCAACGGATCTTGAGTAGCACTTGGATTCAGCTACCACAGGTCCTCAGGAGTTCAATAAACTAGCCCTGCTCCATGGGTCAATTTCTCGGACAGGGCAAACCACTCTAAACTGCCATATAGCCTGTAGCCCATTATTCTTAAAGATTCTGCCCCACAACATCCCAACATTTTACCTGCACGTGATTTCCTGGTTGTTGCTTTAGCATGGACCTTCGATGTAAAGAGACTATACAAGTTGCTATTGATAGTCAATGAGAGTTTGTCCAGGAAATATTTTCCTTCTTCTAAGCAAAAGGTAGCAGATGTGTAAAGTACTTGTGCAAAGAGGAGTTCACATAGCTGACAACGTTCCACCAGATTCCGTATGAGATCCAAGTAGTCCTGGAGACCCCCCCATTTGGGGGCATATTTACAATAAAGTGATGGAGTGCAGTATCAACCTTGTTCAGTTGATGGAGCAAGGATTCGCACGTTAAGCGACTTGCTTGTATCAAGAACCTCAAATAATGTAATAGACTAAATCAACCTGTTTGTCTTACTAATTTTGCACATTTTTACACTACATGATGTGTCCCAGTGAAGCTTGCCTATGTGTTTACTAATTCTAATACGCTTGCCTCTAAAATGGTCGCTGCTACGCGGGAATTTAGTCTGCGCATGCGTCGGTCATACCCATGTGACGTGACGTACTTGCAGTTCTGGTGGGAATCTGTTGCTCATGAGCAATGCAATTAAGATGGCTGTTTTGTGTTCTCACATGCTCTGAGCTTGCATTGCCACTTTCGCAAAGCTGTTTGTTCTGCACTTACTCATAACGCTATAGTTATTATAAAGTAAGGGATGTAGTATAGTCATTCATGGTATACAGTGAACTCTTCTATTCTGTGTTTCTAAATTGTTTTCGCTTGCTTTTCATGTATCGTATTCTTTGGGCCTGGGAGGTGCATACTACCACATATTGGAAGCCCGTATGGTACCAGTCACGTGATGGGGGAAAAGAAAACCATGCAGCAGTGGAACCCAGCCAGCTGGCAGCCACGGCCAAGATGCTCCTGGGAAGCTGAACTTCTACCTAGCCGAAGAAGCTGATCTGTACTAGAATTTGTTACATTTGTAATAACTGCTGTATACACTATTGTTCACTGTAAAACATATGCCATGGGAAACTAGAATTTAAGGGGTGGGTACGAAAACTGAATATTAAGCCTGAGAAAGTCTAAAATTTAGGTGGTGTGATGACTTAGCCTCCTCCTTTGTCCAATCAAAATTGGGGATCCTTACACTTGCAACATTGGGGGGTGGTACAGTGACCCGAAAACAGTATAACTAGCCTAGGTTTAGCTAGAGAAATTGTCCGACTTGTCCGAATAGCTGACCTGTCACTGACCCAACGCACTCTATAGGTGACTGATATTGAGAGCTGCGGAGCACTCTGTCCGAATTTCCACAGACCCACTCGGGGTTTTGGGAAACCTTAAGTGCTGGCGAAGCACTTTGCTGGGAGGTTCAAAAACCCAATCGGGGTTATTGGCAGATTCCTTGCAGAGAGGGAGTAGCGCAGGCGTTGCAACCGAAGCTGTGGGTGTTGGTCGTACCCTTTGGTGAACCCGGTCCTGATCCAAATTCTGGGGTTATCCTGTCTGACTGTCCATGAGCTGTACCTGCTCGCCTACTGGCACCTAAGTCCTTGAGGGTCCCTTCCCGTCTTTCTCAACTGACCCGTGGCCAGGGTTGGTCTTCATTCTATCCTAGGTAAATATAAAGTCTGTGTGGGGGATTGTTTATCTAAACTTGCCTTCCTAACTTCTCGAATAAAGCATAATTTGCATATGTTCCTTTTTCTCCCCTGTCCTTTATAAATGAGATTTTCATGCATTATTTGTCTATTAGCATGTTCCACTTTTCTACCTACCTTTAGTCAAATGCTAAATCGTCTTTTATAGTTAATGTTCCATTCTTACCCTCCCTATAGAGAATAAGCACATCTGGATAAATCCAATTGCATAAGTTTCATTTCCTTTGAACCATTAGTAAATTTCGAAAGTCTACTTTGATTAGCATGTTCCCTTTCTTTACCCGCCTTTAGTGAAGTTGTGAAAGTCTGTGGATCTAAAAAAGCGTGTTCCTTATTTTTCTCCTTCCCTTTAATTTTCGATTTCTAAATGATTCTCTGCCTTATTCATAGCTATACGATATTTCTAATTCTAGTTATAGATAGTTTGGTCTGTGTTAATCTTCTACTCATGGCATATGATGATGATGAAGATTAGATAAAGGTTTTCAGAACTTCCTGAGTCTGTGGTTATTATAAAGAGTACAAACATTTTCAATTTGTATATGGTATTGTGTTGTCTACTTGTTTTACAGCTAGCTCCTTGATCCATTGTGATCTTAGGTACCTGTGACAAGGATTGGTAAGTCAGGTACATTGGAAATAAATAGAAAGGAACAGGGTTACTGGTAGTAGAGTGTAGGTTTCCCGATTAAATAAAAGTGTCATGTAAATATATTATGGGCCCAAGTGTGCATATTTGGTAATAAAATTAGTCGGGTGACCTGCGCACTCTATCACCATCACTTTAGAAACTCAGGGGTTCACCATATTTATGTATTTATTTTTTATCCTCAAATCACCAATAAGCGTCTGCAATCCTTAAAAAGAAGCTGTCATTCCGATCGGTGCACCTCGCGGCTACTGCATCTGCTTAGGCCATACCAGACCAGCCCCTTTGTTTGAAGCTTGGTGTAATCATAGGACCAGGAGGAGGGGTGCACCATTTTTATAACAATACGGTGCAGCCCTGCGTTTCCCCCTGTGCTGGCACTAAATGAAGCTGACAAGTGCCAAAGCAGGTACCCTGGCACTAGAGTGCAAGGGTGTCTGCATTGCAGGGGAAGATTGTTTATGTGCAGGAAGGTGTCCCTTACTTCACATAAACAATCTGAAATGGAGAATTGTAACTTATATGTGTGCTGCATTGAGCAGCATTCACAGAAGTTGCAACTTTTTACAATGATTATTTATGTGCAGTAAGGGACACCTTCCTGCATATAAACAATCAATGGCATTTGCTGTTTCTACGTGTGCAGCACAATGTAGCACAGATAGAAACAGAAAAAACGAGGAGAAATAAAGTATTTCGCCTCTTTGTGCCTGTATAAGACCATGTTTGCCCTGGTATTAATTCAAGCGCTGCACCATATTTACGTCACCCTTGTAAATATGGGGCATCATCAGACTCAATTGGTGTTGCAGTGGAACACTCACTGCAACACCCATTGCTCACCCCTTTCACGCTAAGTATAGTGTGAAAGGGTGCCTTATTTACAAGGCAGCGTGAAGCCACGTTAAGTGGCTTAATAGTGCCTTGTAAATAAGGCGAAGCCCCTATCTATCGCCACCAGACGATAAAAACGATTAAAAGTGAAGTTCCTGAAGCCATAGGTGCTTGTCCCCAAGGAGCATATTTACAAGGCCCTATCGCCACAGGAACGTCCCTTTTAAAGATGCTCCTGTGGCGATACGTGCTTCACCTTTTTTACAAGCCAGTGTTAAGCCACTTAACGTAGCTTAACGCTGCCTTGTAAATAAGGCACCCTTTCACTCTATACTTAGCATGAAAGGAGTGGGCAATGGGTGTTGCGGTGGGTGTTCCAATGCAACACCCATTGATTTTGACACTGCCCCCTAATTACAATGGTGGCGTAAATAGGAGGCAGCACCAAGAGACCTAAAAAAAACAGGTGTTAACATGGCAAAACGAGAAGAAAGGCCTTTTTTCTCCTTGTTTTTGTTGCTTCTGTGTGTGCTGCATTGTGCAGCATATATTGAAACAGCAAAAAGCCATACATTATTGCTTATGTGCAGAAAGGTGTGCAGGAAGGTGTCCCTTACTGCACATAAATAATCATTTTAAAAAGGACGAGTTACAACTTCCATGAGTGCTGCACAAAGCAGCACACATAAAAGTTACAAATCGCCATTTAAGATTGTTTATGTGCAGGAAGGGATGCCTTCCTGCACATAAGCAATCATTCCCCCCAATGCAGGCACCCTTGAACTACGGCGCAAGGCTGCCCACATTGGCGCTAGGCAGCTGAAGTCACCTCCAGCACAGGGGGAAACGCAGGGTTGCACTGTATTGTTATAAATATGGTGCAACCCTGCGTTTCAGAAGTGGCAGAACGCAGCGTTAGGCCTATAGAAGGCTAACACCGCCCTGTGTCACTGCTTTGTAAATATGCCCCCAAGTGTTTTACAGCCAGCTCCGATGGAAGAACGTTGTGAGCCCCTGTAAAATGATGTCTGGCTGGTTGAGTGCGTCCTCTCTTCTAACAATGGATGGCCATTTACTGCTATATAGCGCGCTCTTATGGCCCTAGGACTAATTCCTACTCAGATGCCCAATAAATGGACACAAATTATATTCTCAAGGTGATGGCTGCCACCAAGCTAGTAAACACTGTCAGGGCTGCATAGCAGAAATACTCAGGAGCACCACAACCTGTGACAAGCTGCAAAGAGCCCTCCTTCAGAATTAGATTATATGAAAATGTCGCTGACGGTATTGCCGCAATGAATTTCAAAACCTCCATAAGTTAAATGTTTAAAAAGGTAAACTTTTTAGAAATGTGTCACATGTTTTGAAAATTGGTTTGCTAAAGATGCATTGTTCATAAAGAAACTCAATGAATACTACAAGTTACTTTTTAGAAATATGACAGTGGGGTAACTATCACACGTCTGTTGGGTTTTAAGTGTAAAACCATTGGTTTAGGCACAGTAAAGTTATGTGCTTACTGTGTCTTTCATTTTTTACACTACAGAGCGGGGCCTCATTCCCCCGAGCGGTTGCCGGGTGAGGTGAGGTCTTCACCCACATAAAGCTGGGTGAGTATCACTTTGAGGAAATGCCTCAGTGTGATTGAGCTAGTATGCTCTTTATAAATGCAGAATGCAAATTATTCATGCATGTGTGCCTGCACGGTCCCTAGCTGTGTGTATTGGTGTGTGTGTGCAATTTGGCGTTGTTTGATATAGTGTCTTTTTGTTTTTTTGTTAGGAAGAGGAATTATTCCTCTCCCTCCAGTGGACACCTAAGTATTTTAAGTCCTGATATACATGCAACTTTGTTAGTACATGTTTATTACTTTTCACATATACACTTTACATGTAGTTGCAGTAGCTATTTTTGTTAACCGGTCCTGAAGAAAGCCGGGCTAGATGCCCTGATGGCTGAAACATGTAGACCACACTGCACAGCGCAAGTGGGTAGCCTTACTACCCAGCGTTTTTTAATCTTTGACACTTGACTTCTGTTTAAACGCTTCCTGAAGTTCGGGTAGTCAATTTTAACATCACCATTTGAGCACTGCACTTTTTTCATTAACATCACTTAGAGATACAAGTTATGATCAGTACTTTTGACATCCATTCCCGCACTGGCATTATTGGGGCGGATTTAGGATGGCATGATAAACAGTTCCCACGTGACGTAAACTCCACCAAATGGGTGGTCTGATGGGAATTGCTTCAGCCTTCGGACATTAATGCCTTAAACTTTTGACAGCCCATTTTTCACGCACCCATCACCAGTACCGCACTGGCACTGTTGTAGGCACACACTTTTCCCTGACTTGTTCTGCTCTTTTGTGTGATAAGTAACTTTTTAGAAATAGTCATAAATAATGTTATGAGCTGAATTGTATTTCGCATTAGGGAATTGAGGTTTGCAATTCAAACTTCAGCCGAGGAAAGTGATCTATGATATACACTGAGACGTGCGTTTATGGTATATAAATAATACTGTATCACGAAAATATAAAAAGAAATCATTGTAAGATCTTTTTACTTACTTTCAACTTCCTTTATCTTCATTTCCCATGGGATGCACGAAGTTTTGAAATTGTCAAAATCTCTTTTAAATTTAATCCATTTCTGAAAAACAAACACAATCAATCACATATAAAATACTTAAGTGTTTGAGTTGATCCATGGTTTAAATGCAACAAATAAGTGACTGATGAGCTGTAAGACTCTATAACAACTTTCAGAAATTGAATAATAATGTCACTAATCTGAGGTTCTTAAGAAACGTTAAAGTCTGGATTCCTTAAAATGAACTATGTAGTATGCATTTCCACTGATTGTACTTTGGCTGTGAAAACAGTATAAAGAGCCCACAAAATCATTCTCTTCCATCAAACATAGGGACAGAGGTGGTGTATATATGTCTGTGGCATGTGCTCTTCATGCCATCGCCTTTTGTCAAATATATAGCTACAGCTTCTATGGATGAGCCTTAGCACAGCTCCAGCCTGATGAAAAATAGTTTGGCCCGATAATGCCCAAACATTCTCTGCTGGGCTCTATCGGACCAGGACCACATGCCCCAGGATCCTTCCCCTGCCAGCAGGTGGTTCAGCTACACTTCAGGTGACCAGGCGCATTTAAGGTGGCATAGCCTACCGAAGTGCGGGGCACAAAATTATCTGTTGGAAACTATTGGAGCCAGGACCACCAGCCCTAGATTCATTCATCCATTGAGAGGCGGTCCAGCTACACCTCAGGCGAACTGGCACATTTTAGGCATTACAGCCTGCCAAAGCATGAAATGCGAGCAGCGTATGCCCAGGTGAAGACTAAGTCAAGAGCTGGCCCATCAGTTAAGGATTTTCCCCCAGTTGTGGAAGAACGTTTGGGTCCTACTTTGGCAAAGCGCTTGATAATGATCAAATAGTAAATAACGTTGTCAAGATTTTTGAGAGGGTGCTCAAATCAGTCCTAGAGCTTGTATTATCTTCACTCAGGGCCACAGAAGTTTCTCTCAAGCAGCTAGTAGAACAAGACTCTCGCAAGTCATCTTCGAGTGGTCCAGAGAAATTGGGAACTGATCACAGAGCCAGTAAATCCAGACTGGTGATGGGACACTTAAGCAAAACAACTACTAATTCCTCCACACTAAGCATTATGGAAGCCCCTCACCCTAATGTTATGCCTTCATCTGAGATACCCAAGTAAGGCCACAATTAAGGCATACCCAATCTCAGTCACACACTACTATAGTTCGGAACTGTTTCTCCCACACAATGCATTCAGATAATCTATCACATCCAAAGGCACCGCAATTTTCTCTGGAAACTACCCCGCCTGTGATTGTTCTAAAAATGTTCACACTTTACATTCATATCAAACTGAAGATGATATCCAGCTTAAAAACAAAGTTAGCCATTGGATGGGAAAATACTTGGAAACACCAGAAATTGGGAGATTGTACAATAATATTATTGCTGTCCAGAGGGCCACTTCTGGGGGAAATAGAGATAGGGGATTTTGTTGTTATCAGTTTTAAGGACCCATAATTGATTGCTTTTTTTGTTATATATATCAAATTGCTCTGGTATCGTGGACAGTAACATAAAAGTGACCCCCTGGGGCTATGTTTACAAAACAATCAACTGTGCAATTCCTAATAATGCTCTTCTCGTGGATTAGGAAAGCATCACCTCTGATAGAGACCCACAGCGGGTTTACCCCCTTGAATCTGTGGAGCAGGTAGATTGACTTCCAACCATAGAGAGATCAGAAGGTACCAGGCCCGCTGTCCTTGATTTGCTCCCTCCCATGATTTCCCCAGTTCACAAGGTTAATGTATCTGCAAAGGTTGTATGATGGAACCCCTATGCATGTACCTCGTATGCCTTTACAATGCAGTTACTACCCAGACAGCGATATTGCCGCCTGTTACTTCACCACGCAAGTCGTTACAACGAATTACTTTAGAGAGTGCTGGACTTTGGAATAGTATAAATTACTATTCTAACTCCAGTCTACGCAACAGTAGGGAAGGCGTTAGACTAGAAAAAACAAAACCAGTCTAACAACAGGCCCCCTACAGCAAGTCGTCGTAATGACTTGCTGGTTAAATTAAAGTGTGGTAATGTCGGAGTCAACTAGTGACTGCGCTGTAAAGGCTGGTCGTTATTGAGACTGTGGGGTATAGGATGTTTCCCATCTGCAGATGATGACTCCACTATTTAGAGTACTGAGGATTCTTCTACGTTGTTGACCTTGAACTCTGGCCCATCAAAGTCTAATTTATTAGTACACATTGATATAATAAACTGCACTCCACCAGGTTCTAGTATGCACTCTACTTTAAACTCTCATGCAGGTACCACCCAAAAATGTTATTTAATGTCCTAAAATGTGACTGGTCCTGCTAGAAAGTTCATAGATTCCTCTTGGTCCACTACAATAAATGAATGTAAAATTGTATGTCTGCAGGAGACATGGGTCCGTGGTAATATATATATGGATTGGGTCTTTTTTTGCCACCCTGACTATCTCCTCAATTAGTGGGCAACACAAAGGTGGCCTGCTAACATTGATTTCTGACTCTTTGCTTCAACCAGCATAATACTGAAATTTTGAAGTCATTAGATTAAGTAGGAAGCAATGTACTGTGTAATTTAGAGTGGGAATCAGTAGTAATTTGAGCAGGTGACTTCAATAGTAGACTATCCACCCTTACATGTGATGGTGTTTGCGGCATCCTGGGGCATGTTGATAAAGTGGACTTCCTACATTTTATAGGTAAACAGGAGTGTTCTGTTTCTTAAGATTAAGAGAAAGGAGGTATACTAGTGTTCCAGTTCAGGGAGTGAGCTCCAGTAGGAGCAAGTGCCCTCACATACCCAAAAGGGTGTCATGCTTCCTCATTGGGCTAGTCCCTAGTCGGGCCAGCGCTGCAATGCCCGATGGGCACTCACGAGGGGGTTCTTTGCCGGAGATCTAGCCATATGATGAAGTGGAGGGGTGGGCTTTGTAGTGTGTGTAGAGTGGTGTTGAAAAAGTGAGTTAAAATAGGTATAGTGATGTTCAGTGTCAGATTCTTTATTGATTGAGCACACTAACCTAATTAAAAGATGTGACGCTCATCTAGGGCTCAATGGTCCTGATAAGCAGGCCAAGTGATGCTAAAATAAGGTCAACATGTTTTTCACCTGTGTCTCTACAAATGGATCAAATGGCAATTCTTCAAGACCTAAAATAGCTGACCTACACTACATAATGACTAGATTCAGATATCGGTGCGTTGTGCGTTGTGCTAAAGTAATCAGTCCTACATCAGGTCACAAAGTAAAACTAAACCTTGAATTGGATAATAACCTGGAACACAAAAGGACAAACACTACAGATAATACAGATTTCCAACTCCTCATTAGAAACCAGTGGCAGGTGTATACATTTTTAACTGCATGCCCCATGTGCTACAAAGAAGACTCACAACTTCACCACCATCCAGAATATCGTGCATGGGTTTATTTGTCTCTAAGAACAACATAGACTTAAGGAAGCATTTCAACACTCACCCTAAGATTGGTAAATTCTTACTCCTGGAGGTGATGGCAGAGGGAATCACTTATTAGCATCCTGCACAAATTATGGGAAAACGCCTCAGTAAACAAGCATTTGCAATGCAATAGGTCTCGCATTAGGAAAGTTTGAGGTATTGGTATTGTAAATGACACATTTTTTATTATTTTTTGGTTTTGAAAATAGCGAAATTAATAGCTTTGCCATTTACAATGCCAATAGTTTTAACTTTCGCAAATGTGACACCTATAGCATTTGTAATGCAATATGTGTTGTATTTACGTGACTTAGATGTATTGGTATTACAAATAAAAATGGCTTTTAATTATTTTAATAATACCTAAATAAAAGTTATTGTAATTTATAATGGCAATAGCTTTTGTATAAAAAACTTTTGTGAAGATTAAATTCATTGTATTTTATTGTGACGAAAATCCAAGAACAGAAGTGAAATATTAACATCATTTTGTGACATTTGTAATAAAGCTTGAAACATTGAGAGAACATATTTGAACCAGTTGTTGTTGAATGGTTGCACAGATTGATCCTGTGGTAGCGCATAGTGATGTTGTGGTGCCCCTGAGTGATGCTGTGGTGGTGCTGAGTGATGCGATAGATAGATAGATAGAGTGAGGGCGATAGTCAGTTAGAGGGAGGGCGATAGAGTGAGGGAGGGCGATGGATAGAGTGAGGGAGGGCGATAGATAGAGTGAGGGAGGACGATAGATAGACAGATAGAGTGAGGGCGATAGATAGATAGACAGATAGATAAAGTGTATTTATGTTGCATTGAGTAGAGTGTAAGTATGAGGTGTGTAATTATATGGCACTGAGTGGTATTATGTGGAGTGTATTTACGTTGCATTGAGAAGAGTGTAATTACGTGGCGTGTAATTATGTGGCACTGAGTGGTAATACGGGGAGTGTATGTTGTATTCAGTAGAATGTAATTTTGTGGCGTGTAATTATGTGGCACTGAGTGGTATTTGGAGTGTATGTTGCATTGAGTGCAGTGTAATTATGTCGCATATAATTATGTGGCACAGAGTGGTATTGTGTGGAGTGTGTGTTGCATTCAGTGGAGTGTAATTATGTGGTGTGTAATTATCTGGCACTGATTGGTATTTGGAGTGTATGTTGCATTGAGTGCAGTGTAATTATGTTGCATATAATTATGTAAAAAACACAGTTGATGGACAGAATGTAGAACAATGTCATACATTCACCCCAGTACAAGGATCTGGGCCTAAATCCATCGTTCTTTTGCACTCCACACCACCCTGGGTTAGACACTGGCTATATGCAAATCAGCTCTGACCCTGTGCCTCATGGGAACAGTCCAGTCCGAACTACCAAGCCATGTCTTTCCCAGACGGGAATCAAGCATCCAAGGACCGGTTTCTGGCTATCAGCCTTCATCAGCCTGGATAGCTTGACTCCAGTGGTGTGGAGAGCCTGGGACTCACGTCTGAGTATACCCAGCACACTCGGGGTGAAAATTGCAAAAAACACAGTTGATGGACAGAATGTAGAACAATGTCATACATTCACCCCAGTACAAGGATCTGGGCCTAAATCCATCGTTTTTTTGCACTCCACACCACCCTGGGTTAGACACTGGCTATATGCAAATCAGCTCTGACCTTGTGCCTCATGGGAACAGTCTAGTCCGAACTACCAAGCCATGTCTTTCCCAGACCGGAATCAAGCATCCAAGGACCGGTTTCTGGCTATCAGCCTTCATCAGCCTGGATAGCTTGACTCCAGTGGTGTGGAGAGCCTGGGACTCACGTCTGAGTATACCCAGCACACTCGGGGTGAAAATTGCAAAAAACACAGTTGATGGACAGAATGTAGAACAATGTCATACATTCACCCCAGTACAAGGATCTGGGCTTAAATCCATTGTTTTTTTGCACTCAACACCACCCTGGGTTAGACACTGGCTATATGCAAATCAGCTCTGACCCTGTGCTTCATGGGAACAGTCCAGTCCGAACTACCAAGCCGTGTCTTTCCCAGACCGGAATCAAGCATCCAAGGACCGGTTTCTGGCTATCAGCCTTCATCAGCCTGGATAGCTTGACTCCAGTGGTGTGGAGAGCCTGGGACTCACGTCTGAGTATACCCAGCACACTCGGGGTGAAAATTGCAAAAAACACAGTTGATGGACAGAATGTAGAACAATGTCATACATTCACCCCAGTACAATGATCTGGGCCTAAATCCATCGTTTTTTTGCACTCCACACCACCCTGGGTTAGACACTGGCTATATGCAAATCAGCTCTGACCCTGTGCCTCATGGGAACAGTCCAGTCCGAACTACCAAACGATGGATTTAGGCCCAGATCCTTGTACTGGGGTGAATGTATGACATTGTTCTACATTCTGTCCATCAACTGTGTTTTTTGCAATTTTCACCCCGAGTGGGCTGGGTATACTCAGACGTGAGTACCAGGCACTCCACACCACTGGAGTCAAGCTATCCAGGCTGATGAAGGCTGATAGCCAGAAACCGGTCCTTGGATGCTTGATTCAGGTCTGGGAAAGACATGGCTTGGTAGTTCGGACTGGACTGTTCCCATGAGGCACAGGGTTAGAGCTTATTTGCATGTAGCCAGTGTCTAACCCAGGGTGGTGTGGAGTGCAAAAAAACGATGGATTTAGGCCCAGATCCTTGTACTGGGGTGAATATATGACATTGTTCTACATTCTGTCCATCAACTGTGTTTTTTGCAATTTTCACCCCGAGTGTGCTGGGTATACTCAGACGTGAGTCGCAGGCTCTCCACACCACTGGAGTCAAGCTATCCAGGCTGATGAAGGCTGATAGCCAGAAACCGGTCCTTGGATGCTTGATTCCGGTCTGGGAAAGACATGGCTTGGTAGTTCGGACTGGACTGTTCCCATGAGGCACAGGGTCAGAGCTGATTTGCATATAGCCAGTGTCTAACCCAGGGTGGTGTGGAGTGCAAAAAAACGATGGATTTAGGCCCAGATCCTTGTACTGGGGTGAATGTATGACATTGTTCTACATTCTGTCCATCAACTGTGTTTTTTGCATAAAATTATGTGGCACTTTGTGGTATTATGGGGAGGTTATGTTGTATTCAGTAGAGTGTAATTGTGTGGCGTGTAATTATGTGGCACTGAGTGGTATTGTTTGGAGTGTATGTTGCATTGAGTGCTGTGTAATTATGTGGTGTGTAATTATGTGGCACTGAGTGGGATTTGGAGTGTATGTTGCATTGAGTGCAGTGTAATTATGTGGCATGTAAGTATGTCGCAGTGAGTGGTATTTGGAATGTGTGTTGCATTGAGTGCAGTCTAATTATGTGGCGTGTAATTATGTGTCACTGAGTGGTATTTGGTGTATGTTCCATTGAGTGCAGTGTAATTATTTGGTGTGTAAATATGTGGCACTGAGTGGTATTTGGAGTGTATGTTGCATTGAGTGCAGTGTAATTATGTAGTATGTAATTATGTGGCACTGAGTGGGATTTGGAATGTATGTTGCATTGAGTGTAGTGTAATTATGTGGCGTGTAAGTATGTGGCACTGAGTGGTATTTGGAATGTATGATGCATTGATGCAGTGTAAATATGTGGAGTGTAATTATATGGCACTGAGTGGTATTTGGAGTGTATGTTGCATTGAGTGCAGTGTAATTATGTAGCATATACTTATGTGGCACTGAGTGGTATTGTGTGGAGTGTATGTTGCATTGAGTGCAGTGTAATTATGTGGCGTGTAATTATGTGGCACTGAGTGGGATTTGGAGTGTATGTTGCATTGAATGCAGTGTAATTATGTGCCGTGTAATTATGTGGCACTGAGTGGTATTTGGAGTATGTTCCATTGAGTACAGTGTAATTATGTGGCGTGTAATTATGTGGCACTGAGTGGTATTTGGAATGTATGTTGCATTGAGTGCAGTGTAATTATGTAGAATGTAATTATGTGGCACTGAGTGGTATTTGGAGTGTATGTTGCATTGAGTGCAGTGTAATTATGTAGCATATAATTATGTGGCATTGAGTTGTATTGTGTGGAGTGTGTGTTGCATTCAGTAGAGTGTAATTATGTGGAGTGTAATTATGTGGCACTGAGTGGTATTTGGAGTGCATGTTCCATTGCAGAATGTGTGAGGGTGCAGAGTGTGAGGATGCAGAGTGTGAGGGTGCAGTGTGTGTGAGGGTGCAGGGCGTGTCAAGGTGCAGAGCATGTGAGGGTGCAGAGCGTGTGAGGGTGCAGAGCATGTGAGGGTGCAGAGCGTGTGAGGGTGCAGTGTGTGTGAGGGTGCAGTGTGTGTGAGGGTGCGGTGTGTGTGAGGGTGCGGTGTGTGTGAGGGTGCAGTGTGTGAGGGTGCAGTGTGTGAGGGTGCAGTGTGTGTGAGGGTGCAGTGTGTGTGTGGGTGCAATGTGTGCGAGTGTGCAGAGTGTGCAAGGGTACAGAGTGTGCGAGGGTATAGAGTGTGTGAGGGTACAGAGTGAGTGAGGGTACAGAGTGTGTGAGGGTGAGTCTCTTGGGAACATAAACTATGGGAAAATCAATATTGGGAAACATTACATACATGCAGGAGTTTGCATGGCAATATGTAATGGCAATATACAAAATTAAAAAATTAAAAAACACAGAGGTAAATACCAGCTATAAAAAATCCATTAAGTTGCGAGACGCACAGCAGCTGTGATTTCATGTAAATAAAATAAAACAAGTCACTGCAAATACGCTGCGTAGCCAATAAATTAGATGTCGGCCCCTAAGTCAACCAAGCTTTCCTTCAAGTCCCCATAAAACAAGCTATCAGCATTGCTGTGGTGGGGGAGCGCATTCCTTTGAAGTCTGATGCCGAGGCTCACCAAATGGTGTGCTGTGTGCACGCGCCGGGCTCACATGCACTGTAGGCAATCCGCCTTTGGGTGCACTTTTGAAAGCCCTTACTTTAATCTCATCAAGCATCCCTAACGGGGTAGCTTAGGCGAGACCTAATAACGGGATAGCTTAGGCGAGACCTAAAAACTACCAGATTTCCACTTTCAGGTCGCACCTCTCCGGGTTAATCAGTGTACACCAAATACAGCACATATTTTGTTGTCTTATATTGGAAGCCTTCAGTGCAAAAAAAAACATGAAAGCCTATCAGGCCTCTTCAAATTCCATCAAATAACCAAATTAAATGTAAACTTCCAAAATTGTCACCTAACAAGAGTCAGAGAAAACTCGGTGTCAGGACGAAAACTTTAGAACAGTACATCTTTGGAACACAGGACATTAAGCAACTTAATTTTTACAAACTCCCTAAAAGAGTTTCAACTCCTGAGACCAAAATAATCCTATGGACTAATCCAATGAAAAAACCCAAAGGATAACCTATCGGGGTTACCCTCAAATTCTTCAAGAGCATTCCATACCCTCACCCGCCCGCTAGTCTCCCCGTCTTCTGATGCCATAAACTCTCCAATCTGCCACGAGAAAGAGCATTTCCACTGAGTAGACTGATATAAGCCTACACAATCCTGAATGTACGATATTATTCATTTATCAATGTGGCCACTGTGCCACAACCTTGGGAGAACCGCGATTGTATAGAACTATGACGCAAAGTTTAAAACCTGTCCCTAACAAGAAGTTTAGTCTTAAATCCTAGTTATAAGGTAAGGTTCACCGTAACAGCATGAGCTTGTGCGACAATAGTCCATGAATCTTTTTTAACACAATTCGTACCTAATTCCAAAGCAAACAAGTGTTTGTTTATCCCACTGAAGAAAATTGTTCATTACATTCATGCATATTGTGCAATTACAGAACCATTATTTTTTGCTTAAAACCAGTTACAGAACCTACTAATACGGTCCGAACTTTGACTAACAAAGGAGTGCACTACAGAGTTGCCGGTGAAGGAATGGACTCAATTTACCCACCTCAGAAGGATGGAAGACAGGGTCTCCCTACCTGGATTTTGAACTCATGAATTCCAGGCTACAGCATGTGTCATCGGCGGGTGTTTAACACACGGGGCCCTCCATCCACGAAGCAGGAAAAACGGGATTAGAAATTCAACACAATTTAGGCTAAAACTGCATTAGCCACTTACTGAAAAATAAGCAGCAGAGTGGACTGCTGGGGTAAGTCAGGCCTCTGGTTACCGGCGGCAGAGCTCGCGGGCCAGCACTGCAGCTGCTTCAAGATTAGCGCTCCGAGCGGAGGCCGCGTGCTTGGCGCTCGTTCCAGAAAATTTAAACAGTAACAAAACAGTGGCGGGCCGCCCACCTTTAAGCCCCGCCAGCTGATCAACTCCAGACCCTCTCCGAGCTTCAAGAGGCCGGATAATTGCAGCTTTGCCACTTGCCGTGCCTTCGGCGCACGTGCTGGGCAGCTCGCGCCCTAGACTCGATCACTCGTCTGCAAACTTACTCTGGATGACCACCCCCTTTGGCTTCCCAGGTAGAAGAGAGTAGCAGCTTCTAGCAAATATCGACATTGTAAAATACTCAATGCTTACCAATTATATTCCGACAACATCACAAACATTCCAAACGTTGAACACCATTCCGCCTAATTACTGGCTCATTTCTGTAAGTACACTAGCCAAGTGTTGTTGATTTCCAGAGCACACTGGCATGGCTCTAGTTCCACATAAAAACATTTCATCTTCAAACACAGACTGCTAAAAAAAAACAACACCTTTTTACAACAAGCCATGAGCGTGCACATCCCGAAACCAGAAGTTCGGGAGCGTCACGCCTGTCGTGGTGCGGGAGTTCCGTCTTCTGCGAGAAGCCCGCACCCACGGAGTGGATGGCCCAGAGAAGCAGTGGTGATGCGGGGACCGCGGTGGCAGCAGAAGTCGGGAGTGGCGACTGAGGCCGCTGATGCGGTAAGTGGGGCTTAGTTGTGGGGGGGAGGCGGTGTGTGTATGTGTGTCTGTGTGTGTGCGTGTGTGTGTGTGTGCACGTGTGTGTTTCTGTCTGTGTGTGTATGCGGGTGTGTGCGTGCCTTTGGCCGGCCTAAGTAAAGCTGTGTGTGTGTGCGCATGTCATTTATACGTAAGCGCGTCCACAGACCCTAATCGGCTCGTGCACCGGTCTGTACCACTTGGGAGGCAAAACAACAACAATAGGTCTCGCTGGCGACAGCGCTTTCGCGCTGCAACAGCAGGCGAGACCTAAAAAAGGATTCGTCTTACCCTGGCTTCAGTGCGGGAAATGAAAAAAATACTTCCCACTTATTTGGACACAGTGCGGCGTCCGCCGTGAGACCTACCCCGGCTCTGCTTTCTCAAAGAGAGGTGAGGGTCAGGGTGGGTCTATTTCAAAGCGGCCGCTGCTTGCCTACGTCCATGCATGATTCTGCTAAGTAAATGGAGCGATTACCTCACCGGCCATGATGGGTGGAGGGTAAGGAACAGCAGATGTCTGTAGAGGTGTCGTGAAATTAAAGGGGACTGCAAATTAAGAAATTGTTTTTTTTAAAAGAAGAAACAGGAAGTGGATTTTATAAGGCCGCATTTAGTAGGCTAGCGGACATAGGTAGATTGCACTCAAACCTATGGGGGATTTGAAGTGTCAGGTTTGTTATGTTCATTATTTGTGCACTAAGCTAAAATGGCCTCAAAACACTAGATCATGTTGGTGTATCCCTTCCTGCAATTGTTGTTTGGCAGAGGGTACTGTCAGTCGTGGTCAAAGGCCAATGACAGTTGTTATATCATGAGTACGCTGTACTCAGAATCCCAGTATACATGCACGCATTCATAAACCCAACATGGGACCCTGTCGAATAACTATGGTTGTAGAAATGCTTTTTCAAATGGGTGCCGGGGAAGTCAAATTATTCTTATTCACCACTTGTAATGCTGTTTAGTGTATCCCCCTATAGTGTTGTCAGTTTTTATATTCTTCACCTTATCCCGGGTAGTGTTGGTATTTAGTTAATTTTACCCACGGATGTCATCGTCCATGCCCTCCCTATGTGTGGATAAATGGAAAATCCAATGTTGTTCTTCTGTTAATAGGGCTTCCTGTCTAATAAAGGGATGCATCTCAAGGACAGTCCATCTTAAGTCATCTGGGGAGTGCCAGCTTTGAGAAAATGTGCACTCATTGTGGTGTTAGATTTCTTACACCTCACTTTACTCCGATGCTCTGTTATTCTAACCTTAACCACTCTTGTTGTCATCCTTATATATTTAATCTGACAAGGGCAGATGTTCGTGTAAATGCAATTCCGTAAATTACTATTTGTGTACTTTTTTGTGCCTACATGCGAGGTTTCATTGAGCTGAATGACATTAGTAGCCGCAGTTAAGGTACATACATTGCATTGTCTGCATGGGTAATGTCCCAGACCAGGGGGCAGATTCCATAGTGGCTTCTGCAAGGAGGCTGGGAATTTTGGGGTCTCATGTGGATAAGCATGTCCTTCAGATTAGCTGTTATTTTGTATGAAAATCTTGGGGGGCTAACGTGAGGTATCCAGTTTGTGGGCTTTTCCAATGTTTCTTAATGATTTTTTGTATGGTGTTGGATTCAGGAGTAAAGGTGGTAACACAAGTTAGTACGTCAGATCTGGGTCTCTCATTGGGTTCTAATAGAGCCTCCCTGTTGTTGTTGGGTGCTCGTTTTTTTGCAGTTTTTATACACTTGATAGTATACTGGTGGTTCGCCAAGTGGCCTGCTAACACATTAGCTTTTTTCTTTGTAATCACTAACCTCACTGCAGTTGCGACGTAGTCTCAAAAACTGCCAATAAGGTAACATTTCCTGCAGGGCCCTGGAACGGTGGCTCCTGTAAAGGTGTAGGCTATGGCTGTCAGTTGGTTTTTTAAAGGTTTTTGTGTGTCTGTGTCAAGCCGCGTTGGTTGTCCGCGCCGGGATCATGTATCCAGAACAATGCAGCCATGTCCACTGTCGTCTTGGGACATGTAACCAGATCCACCACCTGCAACAGGCATTGGAACACGTGCAATGGGTCACATCCAGTCGTGGCTTCAGGTACCTTGTCACTCATCCATGAACGCGAGTCCACCAGCGTAGGCCAACAGCTCCAATGAGCCATCGTCGTCCAATACATCCGAGATGTTGTTGAGGCTATCCATCATCTGACCCGGACAGATGTGTTGACACCAACCACTCAAGCCAATGTGCACCAAAGCCCAATCGGGTAGTGGCTGAATGTGCTCGCTGCACGCGACGACTCGTGCAATCTCCCAGGCCCAGTTCCCAGCCTGCATGCCAAATATCCACGCATACCATAAATGGGCATCACAGTGACACTCCTGGTCATGGGCAAACAGGGGGCGCACACACACACGTCGAAGTCCAGGTCATCCACTGTGACGTTGGAGAGGCAGACATCCATGGACCACTCAAATATGCACGAGCGACAATGCAACACAGGCTGAATGCAAGTAACGTACGCAAGTCGGAAGCTTAGCTGGTAACCTATCCACAACATTGCCAAGGGCAGTGCCCCAGGACATGCAGCAGACTTGCGCGGTACAGCTCCACGTGACTGAGTCGGGCATGTGTCAGGGATGGTCTGCCTTTGCGTCAGTGGCTCTGCCCAAAGCAGCACTGGCTTGGCCTGCGCCAGACCTGTGTATGGAATGGCACAGCTCAGTGCAATGAGCAGTGTCTTTATGCAATGGGTGCAGGTCTGTGGTGGGGTCGGAGTACGTGTGAAGGCCAATTCATGCATGCTAACTACGACCAAGGACTCCTTCGTGTGGGATGAGTACACATTGGTCCCACGTTGGGCAGTGAGTAGGGTGCAAGACACAAGAAAATGCAATCGTATCTGTCAAGGGGTGCTGGCCACATGCAAGTTCCTGCTCGGAGCTGCAGATGTAGAGCACCAGCCAGCAAGGGCTGCCTGGTGCAGTCAGAAATCGACAACAGTGTACATCGTAAAGGTCATAACCATACAACCACAAAGGCCCCATGATTTGTGCTGCACAGAGTTAGTGGCCTGGATGCACTGCGACCGGAACAGGCCCACCACCATGGGACAGTGACTTGCGGTGCAGTCAGATGGGCCATGCAACCTGGGTGGGTCCTCATTAATGTCTGAGGTGCATGTGGTGGAAGGTTGCGGGGACAGTTGAAGGTCTCCTCCAGGGCATGATGCAGAGGGTGGAGGCTACCTGGAAGCAGCACATGGAGGAATGGATTGCCACTGCATCGTTTTCACCATGGAGTCAGTATCACTGACATGATGGCGATGACAAACCCAAGTCCATGGACTCAGTTGCCCCCAGAGTCCAAACAGAATGTGTCGTAGGTCTCGGGAAACAGGTTCAGTGGCACCGGGGCTGAAAGGGGATGCAGTCTGCGATGAGGCCTGTACAATGACATCAAGTTTGCCATAAATGAATCAAAGCTGAATGCAAAATTGTGTGTGACTTACTCGACCACTGTGTAGTCCTGAGGCAGCGGTCAGCACAGGCCATTCACCGAGTGTCGCCGGCTTAGGTTGGATGGCCCCACCGGCCTGCGTAGTTCAGGTTCAGTGGCATCACGGGACGTGTACTTGCAGTGGACAGGGTTGATGGCACCAGGTCAGTTGTTGATAGTGTTCGATCATCTCCGTGGCTCTGATCTGGCTGTCGTCTGGACTGAACCACATCTTCCTCTTACACCTCTCAGTGCGTTCACTGGTGTGGACTCTGCCATCCATGATTCGCGGAAGAGTGCTGGATGTGTGACCTACTGCTCCACGTGGTAGGCCTGGGCCCACATCCACGTGTCTTCGGCTTGCATTGAACAGGGTTAGTGGCACCACGTGTCGCCGGCTTGCGTTGAACAGGGTTAGTGGCACCGCGTGTCGCCGGCTTGCGTTGAACAGGGTTAGTGGCATCACGTGTAACCGGCTTGCGTTGAACAGGGTTAGTGGCACCGCGTGTCGCCGGCCTGCCATATGGAATTATGCCTCACTGATTGAAGGGGGTCTGGTGCTGTGGCTGCTGCCACAGACTTGGGGACACTGCCATTCAGGACTCAGAACACAATTCCACATGTAGTGCCTACTGGGCCAATGAGGACGCTGGTGGAGTATGTAAATGAGAAAGGAGTACTGTGGGCCAGCTTCGAGTGGCCATTGATGGTCTGCGGAGGCTGCAGAGGTCGCAGGCCTGGTGCTTGGAGCCTGCACCAGCACGTGGTGGGCCCTCTTTGACACACACCAGTGTAGGCAGGTGAGCGGAGCCTCGTTGGTATGCTGAGTCAGGCATGAGGGATCTGGGGACAAGCGGCCCAGGGTGCAGCAGGCGCAAAGGGATGCAGGCCCCACCGCGCTCGATGCAGGACTCGTGCCGGTCTGGGAGATGTTGCCCAGGCAGACACTTTGTCCATTCAGAATGAGAAACATCGAGTAGTGCAAGGGCTTTTTGTTCACACCCCTATGCAGGCCTGGCGTACGCAGGTTCAACCCACTACGCAGGTGCATGCAGGGGGAGAGGTAACGTGCAACATTTCCGCTTTCTGCCCCACAGCCTTTGGGGACATGGTAGCGTCCACTGGACACTGCACTCCATGCACCAGCAGTTGCTCACAACATTGGGATTTCCGTGGTTTGCACTCTGTGGTCTGTCAGGCACCTCCAGGCCACACCTGGCATTGGGTAGGTTCACATTCCTAGGTCACTTGCCGTTCTCACATATGCCTGCTCCATGCCTCTCCTTACGTCCTGCTTATGCATGATCATTGTCTCCGTGGCATGTGTGGGTCTTCAGGTGTGGCTCTCGACTGGGCTCCCTTTCATGCGGTGGGTAGTCATCCTGCTTAGCACCAGCAAAAGGCAGGTGTTAAATCCCTGCTGCTACCGTGGCTTATCGCCTGTTTTTGTGGTGCTTTGCGGATCCGACATTTTGTTGTGAAAGTGGTGTTGTGTTTTTTTGGTGTGTTTTTGCATTTGAACGCCTACTCTGCATCTTATTAGGGTTAGTTGGTGGTGTCCACCGCGGAGGTACATTTTTGGGCAGTTATCGCGGGAAAACTGGCAATGTCCGCAGTTTGCATCAGCTTGTGAAAGGGGTGTTAAATCTGTCTCCGCTTTTGATGCGGTACAGTGGGGATAAATCGGAGTTACGTCCTTGTGAATTTACCCCTCAGAGTGTTTTAATCCTGCTATTAAAGCATCTGCAAACACAACTTTCTTGCTATGTTAACAAGGATCAGGAAGGTGGCCGAATGCAGCAAGCAGAGGATGGCAATTCTATCAATCACCGCCCACATGGAAAGTTACCTTTATTTTGTACCTAATCATTGTCACAGATTTTATCTGGTTAGATTCAGTTTTAACATAACTCACTTTTTGCTTTCGTATCCTAAACCTGTGTATAGTGACTTGTATCTGGTACCTTGTCCATGTGATTCTGAGTCTTCACAATCCATGTTGTGTTTCCTTTTCTTCTTTAACCTTTATACAATTCCAAGGAAAATGTTTTTAGTGCCCTTATTAAAGTCTCAATATAAGGAAAAGCAGACCTGCACGGATGTACCTGCACCTTTTAATGAACTAGTTTTTTTAATGTTTATTTAATGGTACACTCATTTATTCTGCTTGCAGGCAGGCTTAGAAACATGGTACAAGTAATGCTAGGTCATGAAATTGTGTAAAGTAATTTGAGCACTGTGCTTATGTTATGTTTCAATCATTGCACTTTATTTTCATTTGTTATTGGTAGGTACTGAAGACCTGAGATTGACCTAGCTAAATGTGTCTATTCTTTTTCCTTTTAAAGTATGTTTTATATCTAATCTTTATATGGACTTTGGCACCTTAGTATACGTTCCAGATGAAATTGAATTTTTTAATTGTAGTTTATTTACAATAATCAAATAACTTAGAACTTCAAAATCAAAATGTTGACAGTTTAATATTAAATCTGCATACAGATGAATTATTAATATCAGTACAGGCTCCAGGACTTGTGCTCATGTTCAATGAAGTTGTGTCTCAGTTTTAACTTTTTTATGTATACATGCTTGTTTTGCTAATGTATTATTTTTATGGTTTATTATAAACTGAATAAAGATTTTCTGACTGGGCCAAAGCAAGGACGACAGTGCTCTATAATTGTGTATAAGGCTAAATTATATATTTTCTACAACAAGTTCAGTTTTTCCACAAAGATGTTTGGATTCAGTGACATCTGTTTTTCCTTGTCTCGTGGTTTGCAGCTGCTTGCCTCTGTTGCACAGCTCCGTGCAATAGAAACGAGAGGGCAAAGAAATGCCTAATTATTTAGCAGTCTACTGTCAGACCATCAAAACGGCACTGCGCAAGGTTACAAGAGCTAATATCCATTGCTCTGTTAAACAAGCATTGGCAAATCCAATAGGTCTTGGCAATGCCTAAGCTGAATGTCTGACATAATATTGACAGACAAAATATCTACATACAAAAATATCGGCACAAAAATATCGAAATCAAAAATATCGGAGTCATATCTTCATAAAGGTAAGTACAAAAATATCGAAAAATTAATATCGTAGTACAAAAATATCGAAATTAAAATATCGTTTTTTTAAATGTATTAATAATAATGTAAAAATAATTTTAAAATACATATAATTTTACAAATATTAAATAAAAATATTAAAACATAATTAAAAAATTAAAACTAATACATATACATTTAAAATAAATTAAATACTTAATAATTTAATGTAATTTTATTTTTTTTAATTTAATTTAATTGATTTAATTTAAATTTATTTTATTTTTACCCTGTACGCCTGTACCCCAAAAACCCCAAACTGACCCTGAACCCTAAAACTATCCCTGTACCCCAAAAACCCAAAACTGACCCTGAACCCTAAAAATACCCCTTTACCCAAAAACTGAAAACTGACCCTGAACCCAAAAAATTACCCCTTTACCCAAGAACTGAAAACTGACCCTGAACCCTAAAAATACCCCTTTACCCAAAAACTGAAAACTGACCCTGAACCCTAAAAATACCCCTTTACCCAAAAACTGAAAACTGACCCTGAACCCTAAAAATACCCCTTTACCCAAGAACTGAAAACTGACCCTGAACCCTAAAAAATACCCCTTTACCCAAAAACTGAAAACTGACCCTGAACCCTAAAAATACCCCTTTACCCAAAAACTGAAAACTGACCCTGAACCCTAAAAATACCCCTTTACCCAAGAACTGAAAACTGACCCTGAACCCTAAAAATACTCCTTTACCCAAAATTAATTAATATTATTTAATTACCAATTAAATATTAATTAACAATAAAGTAAATATATTAGCACATTAGCTGTAATTAATTTAATTTAATAATTAATATTATTTTTTCCCAATTAATTAATTAAGAATAACAAAAAATTATATATAAAAAATTACTCTAATTAATGTAATTAACTAATTAATATTAATTAATTACCAACTAATTAATAATTAAAAATATGTACAAAATTATATTAATTAATTAACTAATTATTATTAATTAATTAACAATTAATTATTAATTAAAAATATTTACAAACATATATTAATTAATTAATTATTATTAAATTACTTCCCACCCTATTCCCCTATAAACCCATAACCCGCTACAGAACATATTTATCAATTAATCAATGAATTAAAATTAATTAAAAATTAATTCTCAATTAATTAATTAATAATTCCTACTAATTAATAATTAATTTAACATAATTAAATTACTTCCCACCCTATTCCCCTATAAACCCACAACCCGCTACAGTACTAAAAGACAATATTTAATTAAATTACATTAGAAATAAATGATAAAACATAATAAATACAATATAATATACACAAAATTTATTTAAAAATTGATATTAGTAACATCGAAATTATTTATTTCGATATTATTGACATCGATATTTAAAACTTCGATATTACTAATATCATACTAATATCGATATTAAGACTGTCGATATTACTTACCTTCTATATTATGTCCCATCGATATTTAAACTTCGATATAATTGTATATCGAAATTTAAAACTCGATATTTTGTCTGTGTACCGCCTAAGCTTTCAGAATTGTCAATGTGAATGTCTTTTAGATTGATTCCTGCAGTAGCCTGTAAGGTTTGTTTCGATGTGGCAGGTAGCTGACAAAATTGTTCACAGCTATTACTGAACGTAGTGGCCACCTATGACTGGAAGTTTTCCATTCATCTGAAAGAATGACGTGGTTGACAACCAAAGATATAACCAGCACAAATTTGGTACTAAGGGAAAAACTTATGTTTATAATCATATATCATAGCGGAGAGATGTAACACTCCATGAATAGTGTCTAGCAGTGGGGGCGAGTGGGGGGAAGAAAGAAGCACTTGTCCATACAGCGTCAACTGCAGAAGCAGCTACTGGCAAGTCTATGGATGGGCTGAAGCCCACAAAGTACATGCAACAGGTTTCTTTTTGAGACAGTGCATGCGTGCTGTCTAGAGCCGAGATCTAAAAATTGGGGCATCTGAGCGTCCTGATATTGCCAACGGTTGCAGGTGTAGCACTCACCTTCTCAAACCCCATGGGATATATCTGCTTTGCTCCTTGAAGGGATGTTGTTTCTTCCCTCCAAACTCTTGCTCTCCAGGCAGTGAAGTGGATAACTTTTCAAAATGTCTTTGTAAACCAAACTTGCTTCCGTCCAACAACCTCAGGGGTCTAATAAAATCAAACCGGCTGCAAAGGCTCATGTGCGAGTTGTCCGAAAAGACTGCCGCTAGCCTCAATGGCCATGTTGCTGGAGGCTCTAAGAGCTACCTACAGGAGCAGTGAGACGTCCCACCTACAAGCTTGATGCTTGGTTTCTAATGTTTGAGCTGGCGATCCTAAATCCCAGGTGACTTTTCTAGCAGTGAATAAATGCACAAAAAGTATTACGTTGAAGTTGAACATAATTGGCAGCTAGACTTGGCATCTTTGTGGTTTCCCCTGACTTATTGCCTCTACTTCTTGTATTTCTGATGCTCTGCTTGGTTTTGTCTTTGCTGGCTTAGATGCTTTGGGCACTATGCCACTGCTGATCAGTGTCAAAGTGCAAGTGCTCTCTATGTAAATTGTGTTTATAGATTGGGGTTTCCATGATTGGCATATTTGATTTACTTGGAAAGCCCCTAGCAAAGTGCACTGAGTGTGCCAGGGCCTGTAAATCAAATGCTTCCCTTCTCCTACATGTAAGGCACCCCTATGGTAGGCCCAAGGTATCCCTTGGGCAGGGTGCAGTATATGTGAAAGGTAGGACATGTACTGGTGTGTGTGACATGTCCTGATAATGAAATACTGGCAGTTTTGTTTTTCACTATTGAAAGGCTATCTTGCCCCATAGGATAACCTGGGAGTTAATTTGTAACACCTTATAAATATACCTTCCCACTGGGACAAGATAGGAATATAAAAAGTAGTATGCCTGAACTCAGAATATAAAGATGCATCTGTTAGTAAAGATGATTTTTATATTGTGTGCTTGAAAATACCACTTTTAGAAAGTATTAGCCATCCTGTGTCTCTCGGCTGGTTTGTGGATTGACTGTCTGGCTGGGGACGTGAATTATCTCAGACGGCCACGGGGGGGGGGGGGGTGATGTGTGTCCGGCATTTCCTGGATGAGTCAGAGCTTGGCTGAATAGACCTGGGCTGCATTTATAGTAGGGGGAGGAGATTACTTTCACACCTGAATGGACCAGGTCTGCCTTGGGCAATGCTATCTCCACCTCCTGCCGGGCAGCTGCACCAGATAGAACAAAACTGGTTTTGGCTGGGCAAAGAGCGTCTCTGCCACCAGAGAACAAAGGAATTGGTACTATCAAAAGTGGGGCCCAGAACCCTGTACTTTAAACTACTTCTGGCATCAAGAGGAAGTTTTTCCAAGGAGAAGAGCTGGAGAAACTGAGCAGAAGTACTGCCCTTTTGCTGTGTGTCTGGGGTTGGCCTCCAGTAGCTGTTTCTGCTAAGGAAAGGAGAAGGATTTTGCTGTGTGCTGTGTCCCCTGCTTGAAGAAGATCACCAAGGGCTTGAGTAGAGCTTGCCTCCTGTTTTGAAGTCTCAGGGACACAAAGACATCACCCCCAGCTGAGCTGAACTTCCTTGCTGAGAGTTCTGACCTGCCAGGAGGCGGCTGTGACTGTTTTGGGCCTCTGGAGGTTGTTTCTGCTGGTGGGAGGTGCAAAAGCAACGCAACTACAAAAAACAATCGATGCATAGCTCTTCTTGCTGCAGTTTTCCCGACGCATCACCTGCAGATCAAAGTCGCCTCAGATTCGACGCATCGCTTTCTCTCTACGGACCGGACCCGAATCAGCACTCGCTGGTCTGAAGCAGAACTGTCACATCCCCAAGGTCTCAGGAAACAATGCATCTCTTTGATTTGTGATGCCTCCCATTCTGCAGCTACAAAGATCTGGGCCTAAATCCATCGTTTTTTTGCACTGCACACCACCCTAGGTCAGACAATGGCTATATGCAAATCAGCCTTGACCCCGTGCCTCATGGGAACAGTCCAGCCCAATGGATTTAGGCCCAGATCTTTGTACCGGGGTGAATGTAAGACATTGTTCTGCATTCTGTCCATCAACTGTGTTTTTTGCAATTTTCACCCCGAGTGGGCTGGGTATGCTCAGACGTGAGTCCCAGGCTCTCCACATCACTGGAGTCAAGCTATCCAGGCTGAAGAAGGCTGATAGCGAGAAACCGGTCCTTGGATGCTTGATTCCGGTCTAGGAAAGACATGGCTTGGTAGTTCGGGCTGGACTGTTCCCATGAGGCACAGGGTCAAGGCTGATTTGCATATAGCCAGTGTCTGACCTAGGGTGGTGTGGAGTGCAAAAAAACGATGGATTTACGCCCAGATCTTTGTACTGGGGTGAATGTAAGACATTGTTCTGCATTCTGTCCATCAACTGTGTTTTTTTCAATTTTCACCCCGAGTGGGCTGGGTATGCTCAGACGTGAGTCCCAGGCTCTCCACATCACTGGAGTCAAGCTATCCAGGCCTAAGAAGGCTGATAGCCAGAAACCGGTCCTTGGATGCTTGATCCCGGTCTAGGAAAGACATGGCTTGGTAGTTCGGGCTGGACTGTTCCCATGAGGCACAGGGTCAAGGCTGATTTGCATATAGCCAGTGTCTGACCTAGGGTGGTGTGGAGTGCAAAAAAACGATGGATTTACGCCCAGATCTTTGTACTGGGGTGAATGTAAGACATTGTTCTGCATTCTGTCCATCAACTGTGTTTTTTGCAATTTTCACCCCGAGTGGGCTGGGTATGCTCAGATGTGAGTCCCAGGCTCTCCACATCACTGGAGTCAAGCTATCCAGGCTGAAGAAGGCTGATAGCCAGAAACCGGTCCTTGGATGCTTGATTCCAGTCTAGGAAAGACATGGCTTGGTAGTTCGGGCTGGACTGTTCCCATGAGGCACAGGGTCAAGGCTGATATGCATATAGCCAGTGTCTGACCTAGGGTGGTGTGGAGTGCAAAAAAACGATGGATTTAGGCCCAGATCTTTGTACTGGGGTGAATGTAAGACATTGTTCTGCATTCTGTCCATCAACTGTGTTTTTTGCAATTTTCACCCCGAGTGGGCTGGGTATGCTCAGACGTGAGTCCCAGGCTCTCCACATCACTGGAGTCAAGCTATCCAGGCTGAAGAAGGCTGATAGCGAGAAACCGGTCCTTGGATGCTTGATTCCGGTCTAGGAAAGACATGGCTTGGTAGTTCGGGCTGGACTGTTCCCATGAGGCACAGGGTCAAGGCTGATTTGCATATAGCCAGTGTCTGACCTAGGGTGGTGTGGAGTGCAAAAAAACGATGGATTTACGCCCAGATCTTTGTACTGGGGTGAATGTAAGACATTGTTCTGCATTCTGTCCATCAACTGTGTTTTTTTCAATTTTCACCCCGAGTGGGCTGGGTATGCTCAGACGTGAGTCCCAGGCTCTCCACATCACTGGAGTCAAGCTATCCAGGCCTAAGAAGGCTGATAGCCAGAAACCGGTCCTTGGATGCTTGATCCCGGTCTAGGAAAGACATGGCTTGGTAGTTCGGGCTGGACTGTTCCCATGAGGCACAGGGTCAAGGCTGATTTGCATATAGCCAGTGTCTGACCTAGGGTGGTGTGGAGTGCAAAAACACGATGGATTTACGCCCAGATCTTTGTACTGGGGTGAATGTATGACATTGTTCTGCATTCTGTCCATCAACTGTGTTTTTTGCAATTTTCACCCCGAGTGGGCTGGGTATGCTCAGATGTGAGTCCCAGGCTCTCCACATCACTGGAGTCAAGCTATCCAGGCTGAAGAAGGCTGATAGCCAGAAACCGGTCCTTGGATGCTTGATTCCAGTCTAGGAAAGACATGGCTTGGTAGTTCGGGCTGGACTGTTCCCATGAGGCACAGGGTCAAGGCTGATATGCATTTAGCCAGTGTCTGACCTAGGGTGGTGTGGAGTGCAAAAAAACGATGGATTTACGCCCAGATCTTTGTACTGGGGTGAATGTAAGACATTGTTCTGCATTCTGTCCATCAACTGTGTTTTTTGCAATTTTCACCCCGAGTGGGCTGGGTATGCTCAGACGTGAGTCCCAGGCTCTCCACATCACTGGAGTCAAGCTATCCAGGCTGAAGAAGGCTGATAGCCAGAAACCGGTCCTTGGATGCTTGATTCCGGTCTAGGAAAGAAATGGCTTGGTAGTCCGGGCTGGACTGTTCCCATGAGGCACAGGGTCAAGGCTGATTTGCATATAGCCAGTGTCTGACCTAGGGTGGTGTGGAGTGCAAAAAAACGATGGATTTAGGCCCAGATCTTTGTACTGGGGTGAATGTAAGACATTGTTCTGCATTCTGTCCATCAACTGTGTTTTTTGCCAATGATAGTAACAGCACAACTGCTAATCATCACACACCCACAAGTGGGACAATTCGGACTGCTTCAGGCCTCCAAAGCCATACGAATAGCTTGAGTTGCTTGTCATTGTCATTTTTAATGTATATTGAAATAGTAATGACCTGTTTTTATGGTCATCGCATGGTCTTTCGTCTATTTTTTTCAAAAGCTCCACATCCATTAAAAAGAACTGGAAAAGAATCCCCCACCACATCCGGGGATCAAGAGGGAGAGACAGCACAAGTTGTGCGAATCCTGCACACGAGGTAGACGCGGCATCTGAACGGAGTCAACGCATCAGAACCGTAATGTATAATATGAATTCCGCCTGTAACTTTGAAACATATATATGTCATCTCTCCAGCAGGCAGATACCCCTCTGGGACCGCCCGATGAAGTCGTAACATAATGACAATGAGGTACGTGCTGAAGGGACAATTGGGTGGTATTATTATACGACTGTGAATCGCCCGACAACAATTGTTTATCCATCTTAACATTTAGACACTGTCTACACTTTAAATAAAAATACACTGATGCTGCGACAATGTACGTTGAAATTAACGCGGCGTAGCCGAAGGTTCCCGTTTTCTCTAACAGCCCCGAAATGAGATGGTATCATTACACAACTGTGAATCGCCCAACTACAATTCTTAACATTTAGACACTATCTACACTTAAAAAAGAAACACACTGATGTCGCTGCAATGTACTTTGAAATTAACGCGGCGTAGCCGAAGGTTCCCGTATTTTCTTATACGAGAATGTTAAACTGCCGCAAATATTTTACGAGTAAAACTAAATAGTATACAATTTCGATCTTGATTTAAATTAAGCTGCGGCCACATTACGCCTCACGCATGAGCAATGCATTTGAAATATGTAAATTTCACCAAAAAAACTAACGGTTCCGGTCATTTCTTAAGATTACTCCTCAGATTTATTGAACAACATAGACCTCACGATTAATTATGAGAGCAGCATGCTTTTTCACCTACAAATCACAATATATAGCAAAATACATAGCATTCTGAACACGCATATTTTAGAATTAATCATTGAACAATGAGAGATTATTTGCCATTAGGAATGAGTGGAAATTTTGTCATGTTAGTATGCAGCGAACTGTCATTTTATAGATTCTTTCTTTATACAGAGCGTGCTGTAAATTGGTACAAGCGCAGCATTTTCCTAGAGGTACAGCATTTTGACGCTATGTATGTATGTATATGTTTGTACGTCTTTTTGTCTTCCTCCTTTTTGCAGGTACTTTCAGACCTCGCCACAGTCAGGTTAATACACCTAGACCAATAAAGAACCTAAAAATAAAGGTCATTATCACTTTTTTCACTACTTTGAGGTCCTGAAGAAAGCCTAACTGACCCCTCCTGGGCAACCAAAGGCTGAACCATGTCAACCTTTTTTATGGACTGAGAACAATGCGGAAGACTCCTAACTCCCCTTCCAATGCACACCCAAGATTTTAAAACAGCCTGAGCCCAGACCCAATACATTTTCTGTTCTATCTGGCCACTCATGCTTTTTACCTTTTTTCATTTCACTTTGTAACTCACCGTTATTGATCACTGAGCACTACTGTTGTAACCAGTGGTTTACCTCAAGGGTGGAGGAAGCACAACAACTAACCCAATGATGATGCTGCCACGTACCTATAAAGGCGGAGAACCAAGATATACCGCCATCCGAACCTTGGCATGTGATTGAGGGTTTTTTATCGTTACCATGAAACGAAAAACTAAAAAAACACTGGTGACCCAGGACAAGTGATCCGTTCCCCCTCTGATTTTTTTAATAATGTACCAAGGAAGCTGAATGGATCACTACCACTTCCTTCTCCCCCTTTTGATTTGATACATCGCCAAATTAGCCACACAGCACCACCTTGTGGCAGACTGTTTTCAAGTGCCGGTGTTCACAATTAAATGCGGGTGCCGAGCACCGGAAACCACCTGCTCAAATTAAGCATTGCACAAGACAGGACTACAAGTTGTAAAAGTCAAATTTCATTCATACTGGTCGGCAATAAAATGTTAGAGTCCTTGGTCTGGAAAAGCACAGATTCTGAATTTTAAAAGTTATACTATTTTTAGGAGTTCTCTTAAATAATAGGAATTGATTTCTGCCCAAGTGAAGCCTTTTTGCAAGAGTAGAATTATGAACAACTGTGCAAAAACATATAGCTCTTACATATAACTTGCAGTTTGCATGACAGTTAATAGCTCAATGTTCCATATTAGGATTTAAACTTATAAACTGCAAGTAACCAAAGGATCTCGCTGACAAAAGCACTGACCTATTTACATTAAATGCACTTTGTGATCTCCATTGTACACATGCTTTAAAGCTGGCATATTATCCCTCTGTGCTACCTTATGAAGAATCAGTCCGAGCTTCCACTCGACAAAACTCCAATCTCTTTCCAGGAAGAATATTAATCACCAGACTTACCGGGACATTTTAATTGATACCTGAAAATTGCTGGGGGCAAGAAACGCACGCAGCAGCAGGTTCTTTTGAAGCGATAACAGGAAGAATATTAATCAGCGGACTTACCGGGACATTTTTTTTTATGCCTGAAAATTGCTGGGGGCAAGAAATGCACGAGGCAGCAGGTTCTTTTGAAATGATAATATACTTGCAAACATGACGCCCCCACCCTAAGTCAGCGCCCGGTGTAGTAACACCGATCGCACCACCCTAGAGCCAGCTCTGGCACCACATACACATTGGAAGCAAGGAACTTCACAACACCATTTGTAAGATTGATTACAACATTACATTAAAGCACCAACGCACCTAGGAGTGTCCTCTCATTTGAATGTAGGCAGTATATATGCTTTTAAAGAAAACATCACTTCCTCAGCTCCTGTCCCATTATCCATTAAGTCACCCCATGTTTCTGTTACATTCAAACAGTACATTCCTGGCGGAACCCCAAAACCTCGTATTCCCAAATACTCAGTTGTTCCTGTTTTCTTTAGAAAAAATGGAGAGAGAACATTCTCAGCACGAATATACAGATAGACAGAATATTATTTTGCTTTTGTTAAGTCACCCAAAAATGTCTCATTCAGCAACCATCACTCTTTTGCTCAGGAATGCTGTTTTGTTACGTCTCATAGAACCACAAAGCCTCTTCAGTGATAGGCCAGCAGTGTAGCAGTATATTATTCTTCAACTGCATTGCTTTTTACAAGGCAAGAGCGCTGAAAAAAATCGTGTTTCTAGCTCACAAGCCTTTAGATGTCAAAGCTGTACATTTGTGAACTTTCTAAAGAAGATTTTTAAAATATTAGAATTGATCAATGTCGTAATTATGGACCATGGGAAAAATGGATTCTATGTGCATGTTAAAAGACTGCGGCTAGCCTCGATGGCCATGTTGCTGGGGGCTACATACAGGGACCAGTGAGATGCCAACCTACTAATTTGATGCTCGCTTGTTAAGATTTGAGCAAGGAAATGTAAATCCCAGGTGACTTTTGTAGCCGCAGAAAAATGCATACAAAGTATTACGATGAAGTTAAACAATATTGACATAGTTTATTAAAGATAGCAGTGTGCGTTGTCCCTAGGTCTGTACTGGTCATTGTCCATCTGCTGGAGAGAGGATGTGCCATAACACCCAGAGCTGCTGACTCTAGAGGTGGGGAACCAGGTTTGAATCTCGGCGTCGTCTCAACAGCCTGCGACTATTGGCAAATCACTTCATCTCCCCAGGGTTACCAAAAAAGGAATGCATCCCTATGTAGTGTAACTGGTGCTAACTGAAAGCTCTCTTATCCCTTTGGATTGAATTACGCTATAAGAAAAACAGCAAAAAAAAATTGCAGTGGACAGAGAGAGGATTCAACAACAGACAGTGAAAAAAGGGAGTGTGAGTGAGAAACATAGATGGATTGCGACAGGCAAAGACAAATAAAGAAATAACAGGGCTGCATGAGCAGGAAAGAAAAAACGACCGTAGCGCTTGTGAAAAGTGCTCTCAAAGTAATACAAAAGTAGTCCCAGAAAATGCCTTAAAATGTCCGCTGCATATGTTTAGCAGTAATTGGTCGATGCTCTTGGAGAGGGATAAATATGGGAAGAGGCATGACGCAGGCATGCCAGAGGCAAATGGGGAGAACGACTAATGGAGCCATGAGGAAGCCAGGAAATGGCAAGCCAAGGAGCGGGCTGAAGCCCACAAAGTACATACAACAGGTCTCTTTTCGAGACAGCACATGCAAGCCATCTAGATCTGAGACCTAAAAAGGTCGGGTCTAAATTCACATGCTGCAATTCTCCAGCAGACGACTTCAATTCCAATAGGAGGCCAGGCATTACATTGAAAGTTCCACTGGTGTAATCATCCAATTTGGCCCTCATCTGTCAATCACACTACTAGGTGGTGCATGGACTGCCATGTGGTGCAAGAAATGAGAACAGATATCTAGTGTGGATGGCAAGGCAGAGAAGAATCAGCCTGAGTGGATTGTGTTCTGAATTTCATTGTAGTGTATATCACTGTGTGTGTGGTCTAATCGGTGTACAAGCCCATACCTGTGTCTGTATGTTTGTGTTTCTGCATCTGCCCCTGTTTGAGTGTATGAATGTGTATTGGACACTGCAGCTATAATATTGGCTCTGTCACAATGGTGGTAATTCTAGACTAATTGTTGGCATTCATGTCATGATGGTGATCACCCCTTGTAAAGTAATGCCCCGGGCATCACAGTGGTAATTCTTGGAATATTGTATGCATCCTAGGTATGATGATGTCCACCGTTAGTAAAGTATTGCCCCTGGAATAATGGAGGTGATTTTTGGCATTATGAAGGCATGCATGGAATTATGAAAGCAATCCATAGGATAGTGCTTTTCAACATTGACAGAAAATTTGAAAAATGGCAAATCCTGGTGTATTGTCTGCATTAATGGCATTTGAAGAATCCACATTTACTCGAACAAGGAGTGTTTCATGAAGAGGGGAAAAGGTAGAGAAGATTCTGAAAAATTCTGTACACCATGCCCTGGGTCTATCCCTGGATCTGGGACAGGAATACTCTGAATGAGTTTTTCGGAAGAAACTCACGACATGGCTTTTTAGACAAAACTAGGACCGACAGACAGTGAATTAAATTTTTTACTTTTAGATTCCTTATTAGAGTGTGATTTCCCAACACTCTAGTTGGAGTAACATGGCACTTCATAAATTATCTATTATTATTATTATTACTATGTGTACTCCAGCGCACCTACTTAAAATGTACTTGCATGTTTCACTATACTAATTCAACACTAATCCTCTATGGGTCCCGGAGTAGCGTGCTACTCTCTGAAAAGCACTTTAACGCCTCGTCAGGGGTAGTAAGCGCTGTATAAATGCAATTACAATACAAATACATAACAATACAGTAACAAGCAGCGGCAACGCCAATAGGTTTCGCCTATAAGATCTATTGCACTGGCAACATTTTTTAGCCATGCCATACAGAATTGCATTTCTGTGCATCCAGGCTAAAAAGAAAAGGTGCAAGGATGCTGCCACTGTTTCATTTTTTAAGTGCATGCATATATTCACTATGCAAGCATTCACCTACTAAAGAGCACTGATAAAATAAGAAACGTTAACATGCAATATAAAATACCAAAATAAAATAAGCAAATCTTCCATGATACAACTGATAGAGCGAGATGGTGCTCTTTAATTTGTTGGGGTGCGTTATAATCATGAGTAGTTTTCAGCTGCATATATTTCATTGTCATGTTAACCTTTGGTTATTAGAACGTGCAATGTAATATCATGTGAAGTAAAGTAAAAGGTGTTTTTGCATAACGTGGAAAAATTAATGTTGTAATTGTGCTTAAATGATGAAGTTTAACGTTGATTATTAGTGATTAATGAGAATCGAATTCTTTGAAGTGCAATGCATTGATTTAAAGGTGCACAGTAATAATGTTCATGTATATGTGTGTTTAAAGAGGATCTATGGTGATTCTTATGTTAGCCAATTTATGTATGCCTCATGTGTATTCCCAGGCTCTCAAATCGAAATGTTCACAATATTCATGTGTATGTTGAATCTTTCCTTTATCACGTTTCTGTTGTAGGTGGAGAAATGCTTCTTTGTTACTTGCAATAACGCTTTTGTTTTAGGGGTTAGGCTTAGAAGAGGAAACAATACATTTGAACAACAGGTGCAGATAATACAGGACGGTGTTCTTTCTCACTGGAGAAGGCCTGGGAATCAAGGTCACTGAGCCAGAGGCTGGGAGGCTCGAAGTCGACTGGAAAGTTACCTTCGAGGAAGTGTCCGTCTGGATAGCGTGATCGCTTGATGCAAGGAGGCGTATGTCCTGAGATTTTGGTTTGGAAGTAGGGCCCCGGTGAAGTTACTTAGGGGAGGAGACCTGATCGAGAGAGGACAAGGAGCATCTTAGAACGAGCTCTTTAGCTTTATTCTACTGGACCCATCTAACGTGAGTGCACCTCTTAGGAAGTCATCACTCGCTGAAACCTTTCTTGATCTTGGGAAAAGGCTAAGTAGGGATGTCACGTTAGTGGCAGTGTAGGGACAGACTAATGCATTTTTTCTACGAGCCACAAATGAAGAAGGCTCTTGACTTCATGGTTTATTAGAACTGAGACATGCATTTGCAATGCAATAGGTCTCGTATTTACGAGAGTTTGAGCTATTGGCATTGTAAATGACAATGCTTTCTATTTATGTGTTTTGAAAACCTGCAAACGGCATGTAAACATGCACTGTGTACTCACAGTTGTTGCTTATGATAAGCAAGGCTGGCAGTAACTGCACTTCTTTTAATGCCTGCCATGCTTCTCGTATGCAAGGACCATAAGTATAAAGTGCGTGTTTATGCACTGCTTGCAGGTTTTCAAAACAAATAAATAAAAGTTGTTGTCATTTACAATGCCAATAGCTCAAACTCTAGCAACTGAGAGACCTATTGCATTGCAAGTGCTTGTTTATTATCTAGGACAAAGATAGAGTCCTATGTTAAGCTCCAATATTAATAATGTGTCCAAATGATCATTATTATTCATTTAAGATCCCTTTGAGCATTATACCTTTTGATCACCTTTTTAAAATGTGCACTCTTTCAGGTCAGCACAAATAATAAAATGTGATCCTAAGGCAGATGCTTCTACCAAAATCTTACTGATTTATGCAATATTCATTCAAAGGTATAAAGGTTATATACAGAGAGCAAGACAGTTATTTGGATGCTTCTGGTAATATTATTAATGTCTTCATGAACCATTCTAACATACCATTTGTGAGCTGTACTCAGATTAACCAAACAATCCCTTAGATCTAAATTTGTGGTTTATTTGCTATTCCAATTGTCACCCAACACGTGTTTCACCCAATTTGATGGGCTGCAGCCCAACGTTTTTTTAAGGCTAAGTTATTATTTAGGCTCCGTAAGGAACTTAGGGTCATATGTATCAAAAAAGAGTTTTGCAAATCTCAAATTGCGATTTTTAGAGAATTGCAATTAGAAAATCGCAAAATGCAATGTATGAAGGATTTGCAAAAAATGTTGCAAATCCTACATATTCCTTTTTTGTGAATCGCAAATTGAGATTCGCAAATAAGGAATACCTTCCCATTCATTCCTATGGGCTAGGAGGTCCATAGGAATGAATTTGAAGACATTCTCAATTTGCGATTACCAATTAGAGAATCGCAAATTGAGAATGCAATTTCAAGTTAAAAAGGGGTGCCAAAAGGACACCCTGTTGCACCCCTGAAATATGAATGTGTGCACATTTTGAGCACATACATGGCCTAAGGCCATGTATGTGCTACATATGGCATTTTTAAAAAATCAAAAAACTTGCTTTTTTAAAGAAAATCACAAATTACCACCAACTTGAAGTTGGTGGTAATTTGCAATTCCTTAAGGCCAAATAGAACATTTCTGGTGCTTCTAGAAATGCATTTAAGGAATCATAATTTGGAATTCCTTAATTGCATTCGCAAAATAGAGAATCGCAAATTTTGCAATTCTCTATTTTGCGATTGCCTTTTGGTATGATACATCCCAAAAGGCTTTTTCCCTTTCGCAAACGGGACGATTCTGAGAATCTGACCGTTTGCAAATGGGAAAAAGGCTTGATACATATGGCCCTTGGTGAACTTTGACGAGCAGGAAGTGGGAGTCCAGAATTGGAGTCAAATTTAATTTATAGATCTAAAAAGAAAAAAATCGAAGTCCCATATTGTGGACAATACTTTAAAGCAGACGAGGTGTTAAAAGAAGCTCCTTTGAAATTCTTCCGGTACTGGTATCTTCATCAAGTAAGGCTGCAAGCTCATAGAGCAAAGAATGAGACCTATATCTTTAAACATACAAAGCCCAATAAGTAGGTTTGGGGTTATAACAAACCTTTAAAAGTATATTCTTAACAGCCCACATTTTATCAAGAAAACCTGGTAACAGGCAGCAGTTTAGATAATTATCTCTAGCTCAGGCCAATAGCATCAAGGGTTGCTTGTGTTCTGAATAACATGGGTTATCAAGTTGGACCGGACTGAAAACTGAGAGGCCAGGGGATGTTGGTTCAAGAAAAATGTGCAGGGGGTTGGGCTTTGTCGGGATTAGAACACAAGAGCTACAAAAGTATGGCAAGTAGAGCACACAGAGTAATTACCAGTGGTTCAGATTTATTCAAGCATTTTTATGCATCACTTTGGATTTTTCAAGCTGATGTCATTGCTGTTGGAGGGTACACAATCAACAGCAGTTGCCTAGATGCTAATTTCCTTACCTATTATTGGTATACATACTAAAAGACCAGATTAGCTCTGAGACATATTAGGGTCACCAGACTAATAATTACACATCAGTGGCTTCTACTTAAGGAATTACCAGCATTAAAGCCTTCTGCACAGAGCTTTAAATCTTAGTTATCGGCTCACTACTATGGGCTAGATGTGAGGAATCAAACTGAGCAGAGGGGAAATAGCAGCTGTTAGTGCCCAACAACATATGGCTATTAATACCTCATTGCCATGCCACCCAACAAAGGCAATTAAACATGGCCACTACCTCTGTCTGCTTCATCTACCAGCTACTGAACCTAGAAGGTAAATGACAGTAGTCAGATACAGAAATGTTAGCACTCAGATTGGATGAGTCAATATCAGCATTCCAAAAATGAAGCGAAGGTGCCGTGAATTAAATTCTGCCAAATAGAAATGTATGCTGAATCCATGCTACGTGGAAAAGCTGACATCACTTGTGCTAACAGGAAGCTCGCTTCCCTCCAAACGTGAATAATGGGGTACATGAAACACATATCTTAAGTGCAGTCACAACAGTCTTTCTATCTGTTGTAATTCCCAATTACAACATGGTGGAGAGCGGTTAATAACTGCAGACCTGTTCACACTCCTATACACGATGAAAGCGAACACAGGCTCATTTATTCCATGTCTGTAACTCCAGATGGTCATGGTTTTACATATGATATAAACGTGTCTGCCAACGTTATATGGTCATGATCTACATTTGTTCAAAACATGTTTTTTGACACCTTTCGAACTAGTATGTAGTTTTTGTCTAATAATCATGTATGGGTGTGTGTAGCTACACGTCTGGACAATTGAAGGGATGTTGCTGTCGATAGTACAGCAGGTACAGTGGCACCAGGACCAATAGCTTTGGAGAGCCAATTTTGCCAATAGCTGTCTCTTCCTTCTTAAAAAGGGGGTATGGAGGAAGCAGGTTCCCTCCTTGCTTTATGGCTCTTTACACTCTTCCTGCATTTTGTTTACCTTGTGTGATGAGCTTATGCTCTCCTGAGATTGTACATATCGTGACCAGTTTGGTGGAATCTGTAAACAGTTCATCATGATGGGTTAGTGTGCATGTCAAGCCCTAGTTATACAAACATTGAGTACTCCCATTTGCATTTAAAGTCGACATTTAAGAACAATGGCCTGCTGTGAAGCTAGTCATCCTTTTTTCCTGTCCCTTGTGCCACGCTTGAGAGGCACTGGTTCAGGGGTCATGTAAACTGTCAGCTGAGAACACAACAGGGCATGTTTCCTTTAAACCTTCACCAGTTGTGGTGGCCCATGCTTAAAGTCCACACAGATAGCTCTATTTATTGCTTGTTCTCGGTGGGAGGCCTACCTGGTGTATAGCCCGGATTATCCTCTTTCCACTCCTGCTATTAGACCCTGAAGCCTGGCTAGCAGCTACACAGCCTCCCATTTCAATTGTGAGAGCAGGTTCGGTTTACACAAGTCACGGCTCAAACAAAAAGCATTTGCAATTCAATAGATCTCACACTTGCGAGATTTAGAGGTATTAGTATTGTAAATGACAATGCCTTATTTATTTACAATGCCAGTACCTCATACTCTCGCAAATGCGTGACCTTAGTGGCACTCGTGCTTCAGCTGTAAATTTTGTAAGCTAAAGTGCGGGTGCTGCGCTTGCTTAAAATGTAAAGAAATAGATTTTTTTTCTATTTTTTTACTTTTAAGCAATCACGGCACCCTCGCTTTAGCTTATGATGTTTACAGCTAAAGCGCGAGTGTGGCGTTTGTAACAAAAGTCAGAAATCCCTTCTAAACAAGGGGGAAGGAATCAGCAGTGACATGCAGGCTCCAAGAAGAAAAGAGCCCATCAAGCAGAAGGGAGATGGGGGCATCTGCCGTCCGAGAGAGAGCGAAGAGCAGCTGTTTAGAACAAGAAGCGACCAGATGTTAAACAAGTAGTCCCGAAATGCATAGATAACAGCTAGCAGCGTAACTAAACTGTGGTTGGTCCGTGCTGCTTCTGATGAAAATGGAAGTGATGCATCAGATCAATAGCCAACAGAAAGTAAGCTAAGAACAGCAATGCCATAGTTAAACAAATCGCAAGTGGCAGGAGAAACTGCACAGTTTCAGCCAACATACAGATTACTTTATGTCTCGCTGAGACAGTGAATGCAGCGCATGCACTGCCAAGGCGAGACCTAAAAATTATTTGTTAAGATACTTCTCCCCTCTATACTTTCAAACAGGAGTCCACGGTCTGTCGACCAGGGGTTCCCGAGTAAATCTAGAGTGTGGAACCCGGCCCCAGCAGTTGGTTGCAATGTTGGATGGTTTCCTTTAGAAGTGAGGAGAGAATCTAGAAGGTTTTAGGAAAATCAGCCCCATAGAGTCTAAAGAATGAGAGCCTAAAGGATCGAGAGTTGAGGGAACAGAGATTGGCAGGGACTGACGGAGAGTGATGGTGCAGCAGAAACAGCGAACAGCGGAGGGAGTATAAATAGGGATGTGGTGTGTTAGATTGCAGTGATGATTTGATTGCGTGATGTATTGCGGTGTTGGGAGGAGAGTCGAGTAAATGTGATTTCGGGCCCAAAGCGTGCAGTCCATGATGATTTGACTTGATTTGATGTCAGGCTTGACAAATAGCATAAAATCCCTGGATAGATTTGTAATGTAGAAGACACTGATTTGATGTAATAGTCTGAACAGAGATTGTGGGAAGTCATGAGGCGCTATCGATGACCCGCCTTAGAACCTCTGTGTGAGTGGATCTGTCAGAGTCATCTGGAAAGCCTTTTGCACGAAGATGGACTGTATAGACTCAAGTGGTCAAAGCAGGCCGTGGGCCACAGTGTGTGAATATTCTTGAGTGACTGAATTCTATCGATCTTGAACAGAGGAGACTTGTTTATGTGACTGTCCTGTCGTTTCGTGGACAGACAGTTGCTTGTTTTTGGTTTATGTGACTGTCTGGTCGTTTCATGGACAGACAGGTAATTGTTTCTATGATTGAGAGTGTGAATGTGTAAAGAAAGGTTGTGAAGGAGGGTGAACTGATGTGAGGGTGAAGAGTGACGTCGGAGTGTGCCGCGTTGCGATAGTTTGGTTGGTGTAACGCCGTGCTAGGATTGGTGGGTTGTCAATAGGTAGATAAAGCAAAAATATCTTGTGAGTAAAGAAATTTGATTTAATAATTTGATGCTTCAAAATTTACAAGAACTCTGTAGAAGAGATAGAGGAGTAGTTACTTGAGTGGGCGAAGAAGCACCACCCGAGGATATGCCAGCACATTACTTGGCAATGAATGTAGGAACTCCATAATATAGTTTGGCTACAAAATTGGCATAAGATCACTGAAAAGGAGGGAGATTTGGCTTTTTCCACTGAACACAGCTGATTCAGATTAGAGGTACTGTACCAGTTGAGGGCAGTGATGGCTTCATTGCGACCTCCACCTAGACCAACACAGTTTGAGATGTTAGACGCATGGATGAGAGCAGCACAGGCAAAGAGTAGGAAAAGAAGTCAGGGGAGTATGAAAAAAGCGATGAAGGCCTTTCAGGATGCAAGATGGGACGCACAGTTGAAGAAGTGGAGGGTAGACACCATCGAGGGAGAGACGCTATTTACACTATTAGTAAAAACAGAAGACTCTCGGAATAGGAAGGAAGAGTATGATAGTGACACCGATGATAGTCTGTTCGATATATTTCTAGCATACCGTCCTCCACCATACAATGCAGATTCAAATGAGGGAAGGAGAGCACTGCCAAAAGCAATGGACATGGAGAAAACGGGAGAACCGCAGACAGGCCCTAGTGTGAGAGTAGTGGGTAAGATTTCAACCGGAATGGAAGGCACAGGGATATCAGCAGGAAGCACAGAGATGAGCGAAATTAATACTGCTATGTGGTGACCGGAAGCCCTTACGGTGCCGCTCCCTATTGGACCTATAGTGTAGGTGTATGACCCTGTTCAAGGGGAAAGCAGTAGTCAGCCACAGGCAGGAACGGGAGAAAGAGTCAACTTAGGGGGAAATGTCACAGCAAACGGAATCAGTTCATATTTGGTGCCTGTAGAAGCTAGTACCCCAGTACCCGTGACTGCCGACCCTTCTAGGGTGCACATCCGGACTAGTGCAGTACTATTAGTGTCTTTGGCGGATTTGCATTCAGACTTGAGGATGTAGAAAGCTCCAGTTAGAGTGCCTGTGGGAAGGATGTCAGACGTAGGAACCAATCAGGGAGTCACAGGGAGTCAACATGTCTTGCCAAATACATCAGCAAGGAATAGCCACAGGAATCAGGGCAGTGAAAGGGAAGGAGAGAGTAGCGTGTCAAGTCAGGGAACTATCAAGGACACATGAAAGGCCAAGGTGTTGGAGGTAGTGAGGTTAAAGGCAGAAGTAGAAGAAATAATCTGTGGAAGCCGGGCCTTGGAAAGGATAGAACTTTATGAGCAAGATTCTATTCTATTCTATTCCAGGTTTGGTGAAGCGCAACAGCTACCCCAGCAAAGGGGCGTCCCGGCGCTGAGAGACAGAAGCACTTCTTCCTGGACAGGCTGAGAGGTAGTCTATGGGGCAGGGAAGAGGAGGGTCTTGATTGCTTTACGGAAGACCGAGAGAGAGTCTATGGAGCGTACGCTGAGAGGAAGATCGTTCCAAAGTTTGGGACCAAGAACACTGAAGGACCTGCCTCCAGTGCGGCAGCGCTTGGTTCTTGGTACTTTCAAGAGAAGTTGGTTGGAGGAACGAAGTTCTCGGCCAGGGACATAGGGGCATGCCAGATTACGCAACAGCGGGGGGTTCCCCTGTTTGGTAATTTTAAAGATCGTAATGAGAGCTTTAAATTTGACTCGATGTTCCACAGGCAGCCAGTGGAGTTCACGGATGGTGGTTCTGGCTGAACATCTCCGTGGGAGTCCTACCAGCATTCTTGCGGCCGCGTTCTGGATTCGCTGGAACCTAGCCGTTTCTGCTTTGTTTGCTCCCAGAAGGAGAACATTCGCATAATCGAGGCGTGAAAGGATGGTTGCCTGGACAATTAACTGTCGGGTCTTAGGATCAAAGAATCCAAGTATAGGCCTAAAGTTTCTTAGGAGACCTATACAGGTGGCGGCCACCTTTTTGGTGTGTGATTGAAAGCTAAGGCCGGCATCCATCCAGACTCCCAGGTTTGACCTGTTGTTTGTGGTGAAGGATGTTACTCGCAAGGTGAGGTGAGCACATGAGAATTTGACGGAATTGGCACAAAAGTATAATGTAGATTTGTTCAAAATGAAAATGTTACAGGGAAATCACAGATTGAATTATAGTGATCAGGAAATGGAGGAGAAAAGAGTTATAGGTTTGAACACACACATTCCGGGACTGGTTGTAGGGATACGTGCATGGAGCATGCTTGAAAAATGAGAGGAAAGATGGTCAAAGAAAATGAATGTCATAAAGGGAGCAAGTAATCACATGGTTGCAATCTAAGATCTCTCCAAAAGATATTGATTGGGTTAAGAAAGATCAAACCACTCAAGAGCCCAAGGAAACCATATGTGTTTACTATGAAAGGCTCTTGCAAGCCTTCAGAGCAGTACAGCGGGCTGGATACTCTAGATTCCAAAGATATGGGACAATTTGTTTCCACGTTTTTTCTGGGTTTGAGTATGAAAATTAGCTTTATGATCCAGTAGCAATTGATTTGTTGGCAGAACAAGTCCATGGACGAGGTTCTGCGATATGCTAGGAATTGCAGTGATGAGGTGGATTCTAAGCATAAGAAATTAAAAGACAAATTGATGCTAGTCCAGATGAGGAATGCAGATAGGGCAGACTATGTGAAGATGAGTGGAGGAGCTTTGAGTCAGAAGCAGGGAAACAATAATGGAGGGACGCAGAATGCATTGACTCACATGGGTCAGGGAAGAGGTAGATCCATGGACCCCAAGACAGGGATTGAACAAGGTTCCCTGAAGAAAACCACTGAATATCATTATGGTCACAAAATCGGACATTGGAGGAGCGAGTGTCGATCAAAACCAGCAAATCAGCTTCAAGGTGAGGAGAAAGGACAGGTACCTTAAGTTCTCAGTACTGTAGCAAGACCTAAGTCCATGAACGGGGGGTTCGAGTCTGCAGGTGCAGCTTCCCCAACCTCTTAGAATCTCGCTGCGAAATCGAGTGTACTAACAAATGCCTTTTATTGAGGCACTAAATGAGTTTGATCCAGATCTGTTACAATGATGGTGCCTGGGGTGGGAGGAAGACTGTACCCTTGGAGCAGGCTTAGAGGTATACCAGAGAGGGCCATATAAGCAGGCAGATTTGGACAGCCATCCCATCACATTCTTCATTGATACTGGTGCCATCCATTCTACTGTGAGGTGCACAGTGGTCCCAAACCTACCCCTCTCAGGACAATTGATCTACGTTGTAGGAGTTCTCAACAAGCAAATGATGAATCCATTAACAGACGATATACCTGTGAGAATAGGAACATTTCAAGACCAACACCAATTTGTGGTGTGTTACTCGAGTCCAGTCTGTTTGCTAGGTCATGATCTTTTATGTAAATTGAATTGTATTGTTAGACCTGGCATCATTAGTGTGGGTTTCCGCTGTATTCTTTGCCTTTGCCTCCTGTGTTTTTGCTATATGTTGGACTTCGTTTTGCTGGTCTAGATGCTGTGGGCACTTTGCCACTTCTGTTGAGTGCCAAAGTGCAAGTGCTCCCTTTATCAATTATTGTTATGGGTTGGTTTATCCATGATTGGCATTTTTGATTTACTAGTTAGTCCCTAGTACAGTGCACTGTGTGTGCCCAGGGCCTGTAAATCAAATGCTGCTAGTAGGTTTGCAGCCCTGATTGTGCCACCTACACAAGCAGTATTGCAACAAGGTCTCAGGCCTGCCACTGCTAAGCCTGTGTGCTGGGTGATACTGCCAATGCCATGTCGACTTGGCAAGTGCACCCACTTGCCAGGCCTTAACCTTCCCTTTTCTAACATTTTGGTCACCCCTAAGGTAGGCCCAAGGTACGCCTATTGGCTGGGTGCAGTGCATGTGAAAGGTAGGACATACCTTGGTGTGTGTGGCATGTCCTGGTAGTGAAATACTGGGCGCCTTTTGAGTAGGGGGGAAGATTTCTTTTCACCTGAATTCGCCTGGTCTGCCTTCCACAATGCTGTCTCCACCTCCTTCAAGGAAGCGCACCAGAGAAGACAGAACTGGTTTTGATTGGGTACAGGGCTACTCTGCCACCAGAGAACAAATGATTTTGGTGTATAAAAAGAGGGGTCCAGACTTTTAGATTACTTCTGGGAAATCAAGAGGAACCTTTGCCACGTGTGTAATTTAGCATTGTTGTCAATCACTTCCTGCCCCTTTATTTTATTGTCACAATAGCTGGGGTGACGCAGTGAAAGGCTAGTCTCCCCTCTAAGGGATAAGGACACAAACAGTCTGTGGCTTTCTTTCCCCGAGGGCATCCTGCTCCAGATGATAGTGGAACCCTACTGCTGCTACACCAGTGAAGAAACTGCGAGTGGAAGCAAGACAGTGAGAAGGGAAAGACTTGAGAGGACTATTGTCAAGGCCACTTACAGGATATATTCTTCAATAAAACATTGGCATAGTAGAAACCCCCTGGCCTACTGTCTTGTCCTGTAACAGTGGTGTCAGAAGTGGGATAGGCCTGTATGTCCACAGGACTGGACAATGACACAGCCTAAAACTAACCCCAGATGGATTTGGAGGAGTGCCACTACGTGGTGTTTCACGGAGTTGAGAAAAAACTCTGCTCCCCGCCTCCACCTCCCTAATAAAAAATATAAGTAAAACGATTTTTGAAAGAAAAAACTACTTATCTCTGCTGTGATGTCTCTGGGCTGCCTTCCTTCTCCTCGTTGTGGTCTCTCTCGCTGTATGTCCTGCAAGAACTGCTTGTTATGCTGCAGGTTGTAAAATCTAACACGATTGCAGTACCATCCAAGCGTGAGAGCACTTACTGAATATAGTTTAATCTTCCATTAGTGAGTACCTTTTTACTACTTTATTCAGTGTTTGTCGAAATGTTGTATACGGTAAGTTCAGTTGCCAAAGATCTCTCACCTTCATTGACTTTATTGATTGTTGCACGTACTTGTTGTATGCTGATCAGGGATCATTCGCCTGAGCTTTCCAGATGGCTCTATTAAGCGGTTACTGACGGTTTGAACATATTTTATACCATAGTTTTATTGTCGCCTACATTCTTGCTAGGTGTTGCTGCAGTAGTCCGAATTCTAGGCGGATCTGTACTGGGGAAGAATTTTGCAAAAAAACAAAAACTGTTATGTATGTCTTTATTTGCATTCACTCAAGGATTGCTGCTTCTTTGCCGTATTGAACTTCAGTAGTATAGGCTAAGGTCTGCAGGAGTTTTGCTTTTCCGACATCCAATATTGGTTTAAATGATGGACCTCTTAAACCGTTCTCTATGGTGCAGAAAGCATACATCAACCCATTTCCTTTCTTGATTAAATTATTGTTATGTGTTTTAAAATTTTATCAGTTGTCTATGTGTAGACCAAGGAATTTGTAATTTGTGACTCCCTCCAGATTCATATTACCTAGCTTAAATTGTTGTTGTGCCTGCAAATGGTGACTTATAGTCATGATTTTTGTTTTTGCTATGTTTATTTCTAATAAGTTTTCCTTTGTGAAGTAGTTCAGTTCATTGATCCCTCTTTGGAGACCTACTTTTGTTAAGTTAGCAGAACTATATCGTCTGCATAGGACAGATGCGCTAATCGTAGTGGACCTAGACGTGGCGGGTGCAAGTTCGCCTGGTACAACTTTGAGGAGAGATCGGGAATAAACAGATTAAACAGGTGAGGGGCTAAAATGCAACCTTGTTTCAGACCAGTTTTAGTTTATATTTTCCTAGTAAGTCCAGTGCCGTCTGCTACTTTAACTTGCATCCACGTATTTGTGTACAGCTGCATTATGGCTTGGGGGATAGCGGCTGGGAGACCCCACTGCCTTAATTTGTTCCATAGGATTCCTTTGTTGACTCGGTCAAATGGCGCTTTGAAATCTATGAAACATACAGATGTTTCGGCTGTTGCATGGTCTTGTCTGCCATTTAGACTAGGGCTAGGATGTTAGTGATTGTGCCTGAGCCTCTGCGAAATCCAGACTGGTTAATAGGAATTATGTTGTTGCTTTCCAACCAATGTATCAGTTCTCTGAGAAATAGAGATGCATAATATTTTGCTTCTGAGTCTACTAGCACAATTATTCTGAAGTTTACTGGTTCTTTCAAGTTACCTCCTTTGTATACAGGATTAATTATATAGCCTCTCGAGCTTTCTGGAAGGATGCCTGAACTACTCACCTTGTTGTATAAACGAGACAGAGCAGTGGCCTAGAAGTTGGGGTCCGATTTAAAAATCACCTGGGGGATACCGTTTGGACCTGGGACACCATCCATTCGAGCTGATCTTATTACTTTGTAAACATCGTCTTTTGTGTATTGTGTTGGGGAATTTTCAGTTATACGGCTTGCAATTTCTTTAACATTATAGGATTTTTCTGATGTATCTCTAATATTATGTGATGGTTTGCCTGTCCGGTTCGGCTATTTAAGATTGAGTGGATGGTATCGGTGCTGCGCCTTCTCGGTGTTAGTTCTATAGTTATATTGTCGTCCTTAATTGATAGGTATTTAGTGGATTTTGAAACTTTGTTCCTTTTATATTCCACTTTCCCAAAGGTGTTTGTTAAGTGGTGTATCCAGGTTTGCTCTGGGACACAGGCAGCATTGATTTTTTTTAATTGTCTTGGGAGGCTGGTAACCTGTTCCCAGAAAGCTCTGGCATTTGACTGGTTAGCATTAACAAGGGGTTTAGACCAAAAATTATCTGTTTGTGATTTCCTGTCCTCCCAAATGTCCTTTTTGTACTGTTTTTTGAGGCATTTTATTTTTTCCCAGGTACTTTTAGAGACGGTTGTTGCCTTTACTGATTTTACTAGGGCTCTTTTTCCTTGTACTGCAAGCTCTTTTCTCCATGTGTTTACGATGCATCTGCCGTGGCCTTGTGGAGTAGTTTAATGTAGGAACATCTTTAGGCAGATATCTTTGAAAAGTTTCCCAGAGGGCTATCTGGGAACACTCCATGGGATAGTGTTTTTTGTCAGCTCCTTTGCTTTAATGACTATTTCAGGGTGAGTGTTGGTCGACCATCTGATTGATTGTTGATGTTTGCCCTACCGATGGAGGGGGTATCATGAGCCTTGGAAAGAAGGCAAATATTTTGAGACACTGATGTGAGTGATCACTTTTGGTGGTGTATTTGATGGAAAAGTCCTTTACTAAAGTGAGCAGTTGCAGGGTAAGTATTGTGTAATCTATAATGGACCGTGCCTTTGTTCCATAATACGTGAAGTTCGGAGGTGTGTCATGCTGGGTTCTTCCATTGACTACTCTCATGCTAAGGTGTTCTAAATTATTCACTAATTTCCGTCCTCTTAAGTCATTTCGTTTGAGGAGGGTGGTGCTTGGGTTTTCACTGCCCATATTGAGTTTTCCGCAGTTAAGTGATCATCTTCCTCTGGTGTATATTTTAAGTTAGAATTAAAATCCCCTTTTATTATCATTTCCCATGATGGGTTCTTTAGCATTCATTTTCTTCTTCAATTAAGAGCTATTAGTTGCTAAGGTCTTTTTTTCCACTTTGTAGGTTTTTCCTCTAAGTTGGGAGGAGATACTTGACACTTTTCACGTATATTATTCTGTGTTGAGTGTATCAAAAGAATGGGCAGGCCTGATCATCTAAAAATCCAGGGCAATATTAAAATAACAAAAATAATGGGTCATGTCAAGGAATCAAAAGGTATTGTGAAGAAAAAGGGCACATCATTTATAACTTATTGACATACAATCTGCAATTGTAAATAGCAATCCGCCAACAGAAAAGAAAAAAAAGAGAATAACAAGGAACTATTGTGACAACACAGTCTTTTAGTGATAAGCTAGGTGTGAAATGATTTAGAATCAATAAATTAAACAGTTTGCAGAAAGCAATAGGCCATATAAACCAAAGAACTCATGTAACTTCAGTCAGTAAAGACTAAGGGACACTAAAAATTATAATAAATATTTATAACAGAACAGTCCATATTGCAAAACGTTAGAAATGTCCTATTGCTTTTGGAAACTGTTTGTTTTATTTAATCGAAGAGCTTCGCACCTCAAACATCACCAAAACACTGTGTTGTCACAATGGTTTCTTGTCTCTCTTTAAAATACATTTGTACTGATTTGTTGTATCCCTCCTGTTGGTGGCTTACTATTTAAATCTGTATATATTCATTGGTGTTAAATTATGATTGATGTTTTATTTTTATTTGTGATAACTTTATATTCCCGAAGTGAATCATTATGTTTGTTACATATTCTGTGAAGAGTGGCTCACTGGCTATTGGAAGGATTTTCACTTTCCTCGGACACTCAAGAAGGAAACTCAACAGACCTATTAAGCATCTATTCCTTGAAGTGTAGATCGTTTGTTATCTAGTACTTATTATATTAATCATACATTTGTCATTCATAGTTATGATTACTTTATGAATAATACACTAAAGCCTAAAGGCCTTATTTATAAATGCTTGCGATGCTTTTTCACCTGCCATCGCATCTTTTTTTGTGACACACCCGCCGGCGTAAAGAATGTGCCACGTTACCCCTATTTACAAATTGAAGCATCTTTGTAAAGCCCTTCTCTACTTTATACCTGTGTCAGGTATAATGTACGCAGGGTGGGTGTTTCCTGCAAAAAGCCTTGTAGAAGTTGGGCAGTGAAATCTATCCGATTTCACAACGCCACGTCCAGGACGCTAATGTGTAACAAGCTTTCACCTGCGTCGAAGCAGGCATAAGGGTGATGCAGCGCAATGGGAGCAGGCCCCCCAAATGTATTGCTGGAGTTGTGTTATGCTTACAACACGACTCGAGAATTGCGTGGGTTTCACGCCGACAGATAAGTCAGGATTCCAGGCATATCTGTCATTCCATGCAACATGATGCACCGTCCAATAAATACGGCTCATCCATTGCGTCGCAAGCAGGGTGCACTGAAAAGGGTTGCAGCAATGCTTTCATGCAGAGATTCAACACTTTTCATAAATGAGGCCCTTAGGGCCTCATTTAAAAAACATTAGCATAGGGCAGCACAGCAAGTCTTTTTGCTGCTCTACCCTACGCTAATTTGAAAGGACAGAAATGCACTGTACTTACGAGATGCGTTCTTTTTGGCTGCGCTAGTGCACAACATGGCATCAACATACCCTTGCAACATAGTGTAGGGGTGTCAGCATTCCTGGCAGGATTATTTTTGTGCAGGAACGTGTTCCTTCCTGCACAAAACAATCCATGGAGGCGTTTTCCTCGTTCTATGTGTGCAGCAGAATCCAGCACACATGGAAAGAGGAAAAAAACTAGGAGAAATGAAAAAAATTCTCGTTATGCCTGTAAGGAGTAAGGTTTTGGTGCTTCCCCAGGTTTAATAGATTTTGTAAATCTAGGGGTGTGACAAAATCCATGGGTGCTGTGTGGGAAAACTCACCACAATGCCCACGGAATGCCTCCTTGACACAGAGTAAGGCAGCGCTTTCCAATGCCTTGACTTACGCCAGGCAGGATAGCTTTGCGTAACTTCATAAATATAATTGAGAGGCATGTAAAAAAAAGTGATGCTCCAGCGGTGCAGTACTCTTGTAAATAAGCCCCTAAATACCAACTATATCTAGACTGCCAGACAAACAGACTGACCACCACATTTACAGATCACCAAGCTGGTGATGACATCCATTATGAAAGTGTATTCACGCAGATGTATTTTTATCACATTTTAGTGCTTCACAACCTGCTTGCCATTCTCTTTTTCTTTTCAGCAACAAACCGACAAGCAAGTTTTATTTTCTTGAAAAGTAAAATACAAATGAGTCTATTATTAAGTTGGCCAAATGCTCCCCTACTCTGCCAGATCAGCAGAGGATGCAGCCTCTGCTCCCCAGAAAAGGGACCACCTGACCAATTCTGATCACTAACCTTAAAGAGGAGTGACCTTCCAGACTGGAAACCCCCAACATGCACAACCATTTGCCATGCACACCTACAGTAGGCCACAGGGCCAGGGACATCCAGGCCATATGCTCAACTTACCATAGGCATCCAAGACCCAGTTGGTTGCCAGCCCCCATGGTCATGCAGAGTCCCCAAAGGCACTGCCCTTTTCTTTGGGTCCACGGTACTACCACAAAATTAGACGGGGACAATGCTGAATCCCATGGTAGTGCCATGGTACTGTGATGTAGTGGAAAAAATATATATTTTAATTTGAACCTAGCAGGTGTCTTTCAGGGGCTGTCACAAGATCCTGGGGATCATGGTACCATTACTCGGCCCATTTATTCCTTATTTTTATTTATTTTCTACAACACAAGTCCCAAGTCATGCAATGGCAGACGCAACTTTCTCATCATGTTGCAGCCAGATCATATGTTTTGCCCTTGCATTTCTGTGGTACTGTGCGGCAGTTACACAGTGGGGCAGTGTTGTTATATGTACATATATCTTGAACCTTAATTTCTCAAAAACTACTTAACGGATGTAAACCACATCACAAAAAGCACACTTTCTGAGTAAAGATCTAGTTTCCTGCCAAATTTTCTGTAACTCTGTTCAGTTCCATTTTGGCTATAGAGCTGTTCAATTTTGCTACAGGAAATTGCATGGGAAAAATGTGTTTTGGGGCCTCGTTTCTTCTTTGCCCTTGCTGACAGACCACCCCGAAACATTTCATGAAGGAGCCGAGATGGCTTAACCTTTTTTTTTGTGGAAAGTTTTGTGAATATTTGTGGAACAGCGCCAAAGTTATTAGCAACCCAAAAAATGTGTTTCCATGGGAAACCCTGCCATAGTTATAACTACACCGTGGTGACCATTCCTATATAGTTATTCTTTGGTCCGAGTGTCCTTAGGGAGAGTATTTTCATTCTTTTGTTTTACAAACAAATTTGGCACCCTTTGACAAAGCTTGAAAATCATACACCTCAGCTCCTTTTTGGAAAGGTTTGCGTTGATCCATTAAGCAGGGACTGAGAAATAGGGAGGTAATGTGGCAAAACGCTGTACCCAGAAATATGTTTTTACTGGTTAGGTGTAAATCTATTCTGCAGTGTTCAAGAAATGTGGGTTCAAAAGCCATAGATATCTAGCGCTGCAGGAGACCTGCAGGAGTGGCAGATCAAAAGATAATATCTGATTGTCCGTGTGTGTGGCCCCCCTCCTCAAGCCAGTTATCGGCCCCGGGTACCCCAACCTCGGGGGCCTGATGCAAGTCACCATTGGATAGGAATACAGTCCCTGGATTCTGATCTTGGACTGGAAAACTAATATATGCCTACTCATCCACTTCTTTAGCTTTAATAGAGGTAGCAAATGTAACATGGATGGTAACATTCGGTAACATTCGGTATCCTGAAAATAAGTGCAAATACTTTAGTGGCCTCCACCTAATTGGATATTTCTTTAACCAACCTCTACCCCAGAGCTTGCCATGGAGTGACATGATCATCTTGGGAAATTAAAGCAACTCACTATGTATTACTGACACTTTAACTACTCTCATATGTGTCTTAGGTGGCTCATATTCTAAACAAAGTTGTTTATATTACAATGGCCACCATTTTTTTTTTCAATTGAGTTCAAGTTTTCAATTAAGACATTAACAGAATGGCAGTTAGAATGCAAAAGCAGTGGAGGAACATGGCGGCAGGCTGACGTCTGCCGTGAGAGCTCTGGGCCGGACCGGGAGGTGGTTTCCCAGAAAATCAACGCTGGATTTGTGGCGCTAGAACGGTGAGGTACTACATGAGACCGTACCCCTCCTAGCGACTTTATACCAATTCTATTCTATTTTTTTCTTGTTTTTAAACTCTTGTTTCCCCCGCAAGGTGAGCCCAATGCAGACATGCCGCGTTAGAGTGTCCCGGCAACCGGCTAGCAATAGGACCCTGCGGGAGCCTTGGCAGAAAGTACCCAGACTATGGGTTGGAGCCGGCGTACCTTATCGTCTGAATCAGCGTTTCACAGGGCTCGAGCAGACCGGGCGGCAGTCTTGGAGGCAGGAAAAATGGCGAAAGGTTCTGCCGACATCGAAATCGACATCGCCAGTGCAGAGGTGTGGTGCACTGAAGAGCACCGATTACACACAGAAGATCGGGCAAGTATTTGGCGGAGGTCGAGGGAGCTGTTGGCAAGAGTCAGCCTCGGCTCGCATCTCTACCGCAACTTTTTCTACCCCAAATGGTCAGTGGATGGGGCAGTGGATAAGACAGGGGGGGTGGGCTGTCATGCTGGTTTTTACGCTGCAGAGTCTGTTTTTGGGGTAAAGATAATTTCGGGTAAAGTAGGGGTACTTAGGAGGGATGCAGTGGTCAGTGTTAGTGTGAGTCCCCCAGTTTTTGCCCTACCCAAGTTGAATTCCGTGCTGTGTGAGGGGATGGACTTAGATGCAATTCTTGTCTCAGCGCCACAACACCCTCTAGAAGCTGACATAGTCTCTCCGATCGGCGCTTCGCAGTGCAGCTCAGCGGGGGAGAAAGATAATCCCAGAGAAAAGATCAAGGTTAAGGCTCCCCCACACGCAGTCCCTGCACCCCCGGCCAGAAACAGATATCAGCTCCGGTCTAATCTAGAGCTACATAAGACAGGGACTGGGGCCGGGTGCCTGAGCTCTACCAGAGCAGAGGTAACACCACTTACCCCCAAAGAGAAGAGGAGAGAGAGGAGGGGGAAAATCGCAAGATCAGGCGAGGCTAAGAAACAAAAGTTGCCTAAGGTGTGCTCATCCCTGCCGAAGCCCACACCCTCCTTGAAATCCTACTTTAGAATCATGGAGAAAGTCGTAGACCTTAAGGAGGGGGGCTCGTCCACCTCAACTCCAGTATCCAATACAGGCGTTACTGCCAGTACTCCAAGCCCTCAGTCTGCACCTGGTTCTGACGTAAACGGTGTAATTGATGTGCCTAACGAGCCTTCCAGTGTGCATGGTGTGTCTTACAGCATGTCTCCATCTGTGCCTATTGAGAACAGATATACGGTTTTGGCAGAAATTGTGGATATAGAGGACTTAGAGGACCAGCCGGAGAGAGAAGTGGAATCACTAACTCAAAATTCCCAACAGGTTGATCAAGCTGCTCCACCAAAGATAGCAGACAAAACTGCAGTTAAAACTGTTGGTGTATCTGGGACCGATAAGGCTGGCAAAACTCCACTAGTCAGCTCAGATGGAGGCATATCGCAGATAGAGGCGTTTCTTCTTAATCTTAGAGAAGACTTGGTGTCAAAACTGGATAAAAAGTTTGACACATCTGAAGCGAACCAGAAAAGCATCCACGAGCAGTGTTCTAACCTGGAAGTAAAGTTAGATTAAGTTTGTAAACGTACAGAACTACGGATGCCCTGGAGGAGGAAGTAAGCCTCCTCACCGGGGCCTCAAAAAGGCATGACAGAGACATTGAAACACTCAGAGTGCAGAACAGAGCTCTGCAGATGGATGTAGAAAGACTTGAAATCCATTCAAGGAGAAACAACCTGAAGTTCTTAAAGATTCCGGAGGGGGTAGAGAATGGTGATGTTAAGGGCCTTATTTGTAAGCTTCTGAGGGAGGGTGTTCTTAAGGATAGTCCGGAGATCGATTTGGCGGCTGAGATCCAGAGAGCCCACAGAGACCCCTTCAGACACCATGCAGGGAGAACAGGTCCGAGAAAAATCCTGGTAAACTTTCATACCTTTACAGTAAAATAATTGATTCTAAGCAGGGCACTGCACGATAAATCTCTTCAAATTGGTTCTGCCCACTACCTTATAGGCTCAGATGTGGGGAAAGTAACAGCGTAGCGGCAATGGGAATTGGAGAATCGGATGTCAGCATTAAAAAGCTTGGGCGCACAGGTGCAGATGAAGTTTCCAGCTTTTTTGAAAGTGGTATGGAGAAACAGAACACACAATTTTACCTCGCCCCAAGAAGTCGATACGTTCCTCACTCTAATGCGAGATAGCCCCCCTTAGTTATATCTGAATCCAACATAGTACCTTTTTTTTTTTTTTTTTTTTTTTAGATAGTTCAAAACTGCACAATACCCCTTAAAAGCTGAATTGCTCGCCTAAAAATGCTAGCGGTGCTCATAAGTGGAAAGTGGATGTAATTTAACAGAGTAAATAACATAAAATCGACTAAGGCAGGCAAAGATTAAAATGAAAAGAGGGGAAAGGGAAAAGGGGAGGGAAGAAAAAAAAAAATTCTGGGGGGAAAGGAAACATAGCAAAAAAAATGAAAATATAAAAAAAATATAATGTACTTACACGCGGCGCGAGGGGGGAGATGCACAAAGTAGGTAAAGTAGGTAAAGTAGGGGTGCACAAAAGACAAAGTATAAAGTAAAGGAAAAAAAACCATATATGCACAAATGTACATATGAACTTATGAATATAGACACTTAGAAGAGTTATGATTATGATTTAGAGCTCGCCTTCTGGCGTCCTATCTTTCTTTGTTTGTTAAGCGTCAGGGGAACCACCGAACAGGGTCTCGGTGAGCTCTCAACCGGCGACAAGATCGCCAAAAGAGGTAGGGGTGGGGGGGTTCCTCATGGCACAGGGGGAAAGGGGAAAAATGGGAAAAAATAATTCTAATGTACACAAAAATCTACATCGTATCATGGTTGGGAACCGGCTAATGAGTAATTCCGTTGTTGATCATCTATTCTGGCCAACATGACATGTAGGATAAAATGTATTCGTTGGAATGTTAACGGGTTGAGGGACAGCAAGAAAGCACGCAGGATAATTGATTTCCTATTTAACTCAGGAGCAAATATATGTTTACTAGTTGAGACTCATCTAGAGAAAGAGGAATGTAAGTCACTATTTAAAAGATGCAGGTGGGCTCAGGATGTAGTCTGCTCAGAGCAAAATGGCAGTACGAGAGGGGCGCCATAATAATCAGAACCAACACAGGGATCAAGCTCACGAAACACAAGATAGATTACACTGGGAGATGGTTGGTGGCATCTCTGACAACTGGACAAACTCCCCTAACGTGTGCAGTATATTACGGCCCTAATCAGGATGCTCCAGGAGCACTGACGAAACTTAAAAATACCTTAATAGTGACAGATGGTCCCATAATCCTTGGGGGGGATTTTAACCTCATTTTTGATAAAGTGCTAGACCGAACCTCCAGAGTCAGATTTACTCCCCCTCAAAAGTCTTGATTAGAACTCAAGAATGTTATGCGGGATTTCAATCTAACAGACATCTGGAGACTCAAAAAACCCAGGGAAAAGGGACTACTCCTACTATAGCAGAAGGTATGGCCACCATTCAAGAATAGATTTCTTTTTGCTAGACAGTTGGCGATCCATTTGAAGCAGAAAGTACAGCAAAGGAGGTGGACTTTAGGCCGGGCTCTACTACTTGAAGAGGGGGTAAGACAGGACCTTATCACTGAGTCCGAGGAATTACTCAGGGTCAACAATGGGTCAGCAAGTAAACAGTTAGTCTGGGACACATACAAAGCTTGCACCAGAGGTGTGCTGACCACTCGGATGATCAGGAGGAGTAAATCGAGGAAAGAGAAGGGGGAAGCACATCTCCTGATAATCAAAATAAAAGAGCAGGAGCTTCAGAGAGCCTCAACGGAACAGTCACATAACAGGCTCACCGCCCAAAGGGAACTGGACATCCTGCGAGCAGAATATCAAGCAGAGCTCGACAAAGACCCAAAAAATATTTGGGATGTGAGCAAGCTACAACACTTTGCGTATGGGGAGAAATGTGGCCGCCTCTTAGCATGTAAGGCTCGAGATGACAGAATTAGGAATCAGATTGATAGCCTATCATTGACAAGCACAGGGGAAACTACGCAAGATGACGATCTCATCAGAGAAGAGGCCAAAATTTACATGCAGTAACTGTACGGATCAAACAGAGCACGCAGCAGGTGGAAAACTGGCTGAACAACATACAGCTTCCCGAATTATCAAAGATAGAAAGATCCTTTCTCAGCTCCGAGATAAGGGAAGGAGAGGTAAGAACCCAAATTTTGAAGATGGTCAATGGAAAAGCTGCAGGCCCTGACGGGCTTCCGGTGGAGCTGTATAAGATTGTAATTGATCAAGTAGCTGGAGACATGACATCACTAGTTAAGGAAATTCTACTTCAATGGGGGCAGGCTCCAAGATCATGGGACGACGCAACAGTTACGTTGATATTAAAGCCAAACAAAGATCCTGGTAAGATAGAGTCATACAGACCCATCTCCTTACTAAATGTTGACTATAAGGTCTTTGAAGGGGTATTAGCAACGAGATTGGCTAAAGTAGTAAAATCCATTGTGCACTGTGATCAAAGAGGATTTATTCCAGACAGGCAACTTAACGAATTAACCTTTCAAGTGGTTGCGGCAATAGATGTCGTGACTGAGAAAAAGCTGCCACTGACCATTGTGGCAGTCGATGCCACCAAAGCATTCGACCAGGTCGAATGGGAATATCTTTGGACTGCCTTAGCCAAATTTGGTCTTCCAAAAAACGTTATAACAGCTATTAAGTCTTTATACTCTGCACCAACAGCTAGAATCTTAATAAACGGCTCCCTCAGTGATCAAATATCTATAGCCCGAGGCACTAGGCAGGGCTATATATTAAACCCCTTTTGCTTAATTATATATTGAGCCTTTTGTCTGCCTGCTTAGATCTGACCCCCTAATTAAGCCATTCAAAATCGCGGACTTAGAGTTAAAATTTGCGTTATACGCAGACGATTTGTTGGTGTATACTTCGGACCCGGAAGAAGCCTTGCCCAGATTAATACATCTTGCAGAAGGCTTCGGTGAGATCTTGGGTTATACAATCAACAAAGATAAAACAGAAATTATGGAGTGGAACCAGCTGGGAGACACGGTGGGGAGCAAAAATCAAATGAGATACCTAGGAGTTCATTTAGCAAAAAAATAGATGACATTCCAAAAATTAACCTGGATAGAGTTATTAAATATACATCTGCCCTACTCCATCGTTGGTCCTCTCGCCCTTTAAACATCTATGGGAGTGTGAACCTACTTAAGATGATCATTCTCCCCAGGATTACTTTTTTATTTAACTCCATCCCTCCATCGTTCCCGTTGCCTTTAATTAAAAAGCTGCAAGGGAAGTTGGGATCTTTTACCTGGAACTCTAGAGCCCCTAGAATTACCTGGAAAAAAACTCAGGAGAAGCTTAAAAACTGGAGGGCTCGCTTTTCCAGACCTACTTCTTTACTGCCAAACATTTTAGACAAATGGTCGAACATTTGGACCAATCATCTATGGGTTTACTGTTTTCTGCCCTTCTACAGGATTTCCCCCAGGGACCAGACTATTTTCTATTTAAGTTCGGGGACCCAAAAATTTTCAAAAAAGTAAGGCTGAAGAGCTTGGTGACAGCCCTGAAAAATTGGGTATTTATTAGGAATAAGCCGAATATCCCTTACTATGCAGTTCAGGCCCCGATTTGGGACTCACCGGGGTTACCAGCATGCTTAAATGACCATCTATCACTACCATTAAAGCAGGCAGGGCTGAATTGTTGGGGGGATTTGCAGGAGGGTGGAGAGCTTCTAAGCTGGGACATGCGTTCTAATCTTACAAGGGGAACACTCACCAGGTTTAAGTTTTACCAGTTATCCGGGTGGTGGTCAACTAGACCTGTAGACAGCAAAATCCCAAACCCTAAATTTGATTTAGTGACGAGTCGTGGGCATTGGAAGAGCCAAATTGCTTTATGGTATTCATCACTGCTTGAGGGCGAGGAAGTAACAGAAGCTGAGCTTAGTAAACTTTGGAGCAGCGCTCTCACATTAGACAACGGTACCTTCAGCGATTTGTGGCTCAGCTCTTTTAAGATCCTACAATCCGTAGTTAAGCCAGCGGCACTAAAAAGAAACCACCTGTTCACCATGTATAGGGTTTACATAACTCCAAAGAAACTGTCTAAATTCTCCAATCTAGTCTATCCCTGCCCTAGGTGTGGCCTGCTTAATGCGGTCAATGTCCACATGTTTGCTGACTGCCCCGAACTAAAAGACTACTGGGGCAAGATTGGAGATTTTCTAGAAAAGGTCCTCTCAGTGCCTATTGCAATTTCCACCACCACAATATTTTCAGGGCTAAGCACGGGTTATAGAGTAAATGACCTCCCCACTAAATTTGTTTTCTATGCCATTCTTCTCGCAAGGCGTGAGATCTGCAGAGCTTGGAAGGATCCAATCCCCCCTACTTTCCCGGGCTGCTTACAGCAAATTATGATAACTAGTAATTCTGACATAGCCTGTGTTCCTTTGAGTCTGGTTAAAGTTTGGCGGCCCTAGAGGCATGGCAACTTCGATGATTGGTTCTCCAATGATTATCCGGAGCCCTGCTGGTTCCCTAAACTCCAATGTAGCACGAGAGCCCACAGGATGGTGAAACGGAGTATTGAGGGGAAGGTAGTGGCTACTTGAGGGTTCAGGCATACCACCCTGCTATAGGCCAATTTCAACAAGGGCCGGACCAGGATGACCAAATTGCAATGAGGTGCCAGTATCCCATCAAGAGTTCCATTATGGTATATGAGGATAACCAAAAATAAAAAATAAAAAAAAAGACATTAACAGAACTTTTTTCTATCACATAACAACATTTACATAAATCAATATATGTATGGACAGAAAATTGCATCAAAACATATTTAGATGTGACATATTGTTGCTCACGTACCTTCGTCATCATTACTTTGTAGGCATAGAATTTTCTCCCTTTTCCCTTTCCTAAAGCACCTTCAAATTTTTCCACAAAGTCTTGTGCTTCCCTAGTGACAAAAGTGATAATTTACACGAAATTTAAATACATTTAACTTATATTTGGGCAACTCTACCATTGAGCTTTTTACCTATGTTTAACTTGTAATTATTATATATTGCAGACCAAACTATAGGGAAAAACACAGAAAACATTTTTACCAAAGCAGGAGCCTCTCATTTTGAATGTCAACATGCTATGCCATAATTAGAACAGGTATGTCAGTTGAATTCAGTCAGACATAGGAAAAATACCTTCTATCAAATTTCAACATTTTCATAATATGCATAATGTGGCAAGTTGATCTACCCTGGAATAGAAGCCACTTTTGGTGCCCATGACCCACTCATATCATCACCCATGAGCCCTACTACAGAACTCCTGACACAGAAGTACCATCATCAATAAGCCTAAATCTGAAACAATGCCGGCCGGTGTATGAAGATATGGATTTTTGAATGATCTCAATCTTGATACTGCTAGGTCACATGAGCTGCAGAAACACTCCATAAAGGTCATGAATGTATGCACCAGAGCAACAATCAGAAGGGAATGGTTATTTTGAGCGGTGTTTGGACAAAATATTGGTTAAAAAATATCACAAGACAAAAATATCAGAAATAAAATTTTGTGACAGACAAATATCGTGATGCAGAAATATCATTGACAAGAATATCGTATTTTGAGGTAAGTAACATTATTGTAAATAATATTGGTGTTTTAATATCGTTTTCACTAAAATAGTTATTAAAAATATTGTTTTTATCATTTTAATGTGTTTTAGTTGATATATTAATTAAATGTCTTACTATTGTTTACATAAATGTTGTTAATTGTTTTTAAAATATAGACAGTAATCGTAAGTGATTTAGAATTTTGTATTTGTTTGTAATGTTAATTTATAGTATTTTAGCTGGTTTATTGGAATTTTTTATGGGGATATTGGCTGTGTAGTTAATTAGGTAATAAATAGCTTAGAATAATTGTATACATTTTATTTATCATGTCATTGATGTAATACTGATTTATTTTCATTATATTTCATTGCCGGGTGTGTATGGGTATGGGGTCGGGAGTTAATCAAGCCATATTTAATAAATGATTGTTAATTAATCATTTATTTTATTTTTTTATATTATAGTTTATGTAATACTTATTTAACTTATATTGTAGTTGCAGGCTGCTAGCTTTGTAGTAATGTAGTATGGGGAGTTAATTAAGTAATCACTTAGTAAAAGTGTATTAATTATTAGGTTTTTAATTATGTACGATATGGAATACTGATTTATTTTACTTATATTTTGGTTGCGGGATCAGGGGTTTGAAGGGGTATAGGGTGTGAAGTTAATTACATAATAATTCATTGTTAGTTATTATTTGTAAATTATTATTTCATTGGATTATTAATATGTAAATTGTGGAATAAGTATTTATTTTAAATTTATTTTAGTTGCAAGATATTAGGTTTGTAGGGGTTTAGGGTGGGAAGTTAACTACATAAAAATTAATTAACAATTCAATATTGTTTTCTTTTTTTCCCCGGAGTTTTATATAGCACTTTACATGAACACTAGTTGTGTTACAAAAGGACGTAATCACTTATTTATTTTTGCTAGGCCCAGGGAGATTAAGTGAATTGCCCAGAAACATAGGATGCTGAGCGTCGTTGCCGAGACGTGAACCCTGCTCTCCAGATTTGAGGTCAACTGCCCTAGCTGTTAGGCCTCATCCTCTAATTATGTCATTTATTTTAAACATGGAAGACATGGAAAAGTTATTTTTTTGTTACATTGTTTGTGCCAACCTGATATGGTAGAAGAGGTACAGGGAGTGTAGTCAATTATTTAATAGTTGATATAAATTATTTATTAATTGAGAATTCTTTTCTTATTGAATGGTAATTATGTGACTTAATAGCTTTTAATAGCTTTTAGTTTAAATGCATATATATTTTATATATATATATATATATATTATTTATTTATTTATTTATTTATTTATTTAATTATTTATTTCCTAGTGTGGTTCTATGCCGGCGCTCTTGGTTATAGCGTGGTGTCTTCCTCCAAACTCATCACCATGGATTGAGCATAACATTGGCATGAATGCTTGTAGACACTTTCTGGGCAAAAGAAACATAAGATACAGGGAACACAATGAAATGTTGAACCATATGATTTTCTTATGCCTACACAACAACTACTTCTTATTTGATAAAAACATCTTCAAACAAATACGGGGTTGTGCCATGCGCTTTTCCTTTTCCCCTAATTATGCCAATCTCACCATGGGTTGGTACGAACAAAATGAGGCCTGGAAAACAGAAAACTATGCGTGGAAAAAGAGGACAATACTATGGCTTAGATTCATAGATGCTCGTTTTATAATATGGGACGGTGAACAAACAGATTTTGAACAATATTTTGAAAAATTGAATAACACCTCTACAAATCTGAAGTTCACCTATGAAATAAGCAGTAACAGGGTAGTGTTGCTTGACACAGAGATCTACATTGAAAACAAACGTCTAGAAACCACACTACACCGGAAGAAAACTGCAATCAACTCTGTACTATATGGACAAAGTTTTCATGAGGACAAACTAAAGAGAAGTATCTCATATGGAGAATTTCTCCGCTTAAAAAGAAATTGTTCAAAACAATCAGAATTCCTCAAACACAGTACAGAGGCCTCAAACAGATTCATCAAAAGAAAATACCAACTCAACACGGTGAAAAAATGTCTCCAAAAAGTAATTGAAACAGACGGAAAAGAAATCTTACATAAAGTCCAAGAAACCAAAACTGACAACAAAATCAAACTAATAACATCTTACAATGCAGAAAAGGGCACTCTGATGAAAATAATAAAAAAAACATTGGGGCATCTTACGTGCAGACTCAACTCTATCAAATATCATTGGAGAACATCCCCATGTTACTTTTCGCCGAGCAAAAAATCTGGGTGACCAACTGGTGCACAGCCACTTTAAAAACACTCCCAACGTAATTTGGATGCATCGTGAGGGCTTCTGGCTGTGCAAACAATGTAAGGTTTGCCGGATTGCATCAGCAACAAAAGAAATCACAATTTTTTGGGGAAAAAAGTGGAAAATAAAACAACATCTGACGTGCAAAAGTACATTCGTAGTATACATGGCAACATGCCCCTACGCCAAAAGTTACATCGGCAGCACCATCTTCAAGGCCAAGAAAAGGATCCTGTTACTCATCAAGACCAGTCCAATGCAATTGCCAAGCATATGACACAGTACCACGATAACAACTGGGAAACCCTCAAGTACTGTGCAATTGATCAGCAATTAAACTCGGAAAGAGGAGGAAATTGCAGAAAAGCATTGAGACAAAAGGAATCAAAACATATTATCAGCTTCAGGACCCTCGAGCCATATGGCCTTAACCAAACAGAAGACCTACATGTTCATCTGTAATCCACTCTCAAAACCATCAGAAACAGTAAACTATAACATTGTTGTCATCTAACACTGACTTGAGAGGACTCACTCACCAGAGAGATGATACCTTCATAATCACCTATGTACCCAGAGACATAAATGATAAAATTGACTAACCCATGACTATTGTGAAATCGCTCACCAGAGAGCATGTATTATGACACAATCACAGCTGTGATTGCCAGTCACTAATGACTGAAAAATATGAACTAAGAACATGTTCTAAATTGTCCATAAAATCGAAATAGTTGCTTCCATACAATTTTACTGTAAATTGAGCACTTTAACACTTTTTTCACGTGAAAAACTACGTTACCCACAATGCAATGCATTTCACTGTTACGTTTTTTTCACTGTGCAATAAAAGTAGGCTCGTGTTAGAGCTCAACACCCGTGATCAAGCCTTCGGCTGAAGGCGAAACGCGTTGGGTTAGGGCAAGTATGCTGAAAATAAAGCAGTTAGTCTAAAACTGAAAATTGCCTGAGTGAGTGCCTCCTTATCGGTTTTCAGCCCGTCTTCTTGTGTGTAATATATATATATATATATATATATATATATATATATATATATATATATATATATATATATACTGCTCCAAGGTGCCAAAAAGGTTGAAAAAGCACTCTGTAGCCAGCTCTACGCTGAAAGCATTTAATGGTTTAAGCAGTTTTCAGCATGTCACTAGACATTACAGCTCACATGTCCTCCAATGCCTGACGCGTTTCAGTACCCCTTCATCAGAGGCGTTCTGCGGTGAAATGAGTTTGCACAATAACCACGCCCTTTCTATAATCCATAACACGCCCGTGAATGGGCTGCCCTGTAGGTACTGTACATGATGGGACTTGTGGTCAAGTACGCAAATTTTACTGTTAAAAAATCAATATGAGCCCTTCAATAGGCCTCAACATGCCATCACCGCTCTGAATCCAATCCAGCTACTCCACAAAAGGTGTTACAGGAAATCCCACACATTATGACCCCCAGCTTACGAGGTGGTGCTTTCTCGGCGACGGGGCAGCCGCCTACATATGTTGCTCCAAGGTGCCCAAAAGCTTGCAAAAAACACTCCATAGCCATCCAAACACTGAAGACATTTAATGGTATAAGCAGTTTTCAGCACGTCAATAGACATTACAGCTCACACATCGTCCAATGCCTGACGGTTTTCGATACTCCTTCATCATTGACGTTCTGTGGTGAAATGAGTTCGCACAATGACCACACCCTTTTTATAATCCATAACATGCCCATGTATGGGCTGCCCTGTAGGTACTGTGCATGATGGGAGTTGTGGTCAAGTGCGCCTATGTTACTGTTCAAAAATCGACCAGCTGTTTTTAAATTTGCCAACAGTAAGACAAAGTGGTAATGTGAACAAAAACAAAAACACTGCAGTGGATAAAGACAGCGATGTCAAAAGATTACTCAAAGAGCTGGAAACGCACATGAGGAGCGAACTAACAAAGTGGTGGGAGATCCGCTCATTGGAAAAATACCACGAAGTGAGCAGGGTCCCACGAGGCCTAAGAATTATGTTGGTGCCAAGTTTTGAAAATCCGAACCCCCTACTACTCAAGGACTGGGCCGAGAGCAACCTGGAGGCTTCCATGAGGTTGCTATGCCTCTTAGTCAAGTATGCTAAAATTGATCGCGATAAGGACCTCATTGAAATAGCCCGCATAAATGAGGAACTCACTAAAGAACAATTCTTAAAAGACAGTGCACTGATTGAGCAAACACGCAAAGACATAAAAGATCGTCTAAGCAAGCATGAGGGCACGATTAAAACTAGGAAAGTATACAAATTTGCCCGGGATGAACAAGACTATAAATTGGGGCAAATTTACACGTTTGCACGAAAATACGATCATTTACGAAAGCAACGGGTTCCTGGAAACAACATGCCCAGACAAGCACCAGCCCCACCACAAGCCCAACCCACATCAGTTGGATTATGCGATTCTATCGCCTCAAGCTCTAATGAGAGTTTAGTTCCAAGCAGTGAAGAATCTGATGGTGGAGCCCCAGGTGCAGAGGATGGGCCAACTGACTCTGAGAGAGGAACTGGAGTTTATGAGATTACAGCGGAAGAGCACTTTACGCTCCAGAAACGCGCAAACAAACAACGCAGGAATGCAAGGCGGAGGGAACGCAGGAAATGCGCCAAGAGGAAGGGGGCGACAACAGAAAAAGAAAAATTGGGGGAACAAAAAACAGTAAACGACAACACCATTATCAACCTTACTAACATTGAACTCGACCAGGCTGAAAAACAACTGCTTACGTTGGGACTTTCTTACTGCCCGGAGAGCAATTTCAACTACGGCAACACCAGAGTGGATGTGTTTAAATTTATCAGAAAATTGAAATTGCGAAAATATTATGCCATTAAAGGTGGCCTAGCAACAACAAAAAAACCTGCAACTATGGCCCCTACTCCAAAGAGGAGTGGGTTACAGGCTAAAGATGTGCTTTTAATGAAAACGATGCACACATTGCGCAATGACAATACATCCAGCTCAAGTACTCAAGACATTGCCCATGAGGAAGATATTGATAAAGGGCAATCTGTGGCTAGCTCTTTCAAACCACCATCAACCTTTATCCCATCAATGCCAAAAGACTCCATAGACATATATGCGGAGCTTTTAACAAATGGCTTAAAGAAACTGCACACCCAAGTCAGAAAACAACAAGGTTCTACAAGTATCAATATGAGGCCTTATAATGATTTGATGAAAAAGTTGAAATCTAACCAAGCAGTAATCATCAATCAGTCTGACAAGGGGGGTATTGTGGTGCTTTGGGGAAAGACACAATATATGGAAGAAGCTTACAGACATTTAAATGACACTGTCTGCTATGCCCAGATAGACCTAAAGACTGCAAAATCCATCGAACAAGCGTATTACAAAGAACTGAATGGGTGGAAGCGAGAAGGTCTTTTGTCTAGGGATGAGATGAAATTTCTGTACAAAGACCATCCCGTGTTGCCCAACATATATTTCATCCCCAAGGTTCACAAAGAAGTCATACCTGTTCCAGGCAGACCGATAGTCTCGGCAATCAACAGTCGGTTTGAGAATACCTCCAAATACATAGATCATCATTTACAAGAATTTGTCACCACTCTCCCTGCTTACATAAAGGACACAACGGAATTCCTGAGGAACATTAACCAATGTGTGTGGTCAGCAGATTTTCTACTAATCACCATGGACATTGCCAGTCTTTATACTAGTATTTCACATTCGGATGGCCTTAAAGCTATTAAGTTCTATTTAGACAAAAGACCGGTGGAACTATACAAGTATAATTCCATGTTAATAACCATGGTGGAACGTTGTCTAAACAACAATGTTTTTTTGTTTGATAACAAGGTCTACAAGCAGCTGAGGGGTGTGGCCATGGGGGCATGTTTCTCCCCCAGCTACGCGGGGCTCCACGTGGGCTGGTGGGAGGAACATGTCCTCAGGGTTCAGCACTCGGATGCTTGGCATAACAACATTGTGAAATACATGAGGTATATTGATGATGTATTTATCATTTGGAGAGGGAATCTGGAAGAGGCACAACATTTTGTAGAAGCTATTAATGTAAACGATTCTAACCTGATATTCAGTGCTGAAATTAGTAAAGATAAGATCAGCTTCTTGGATGTGCTGGTAGAAGTAGTGAATGACACACTAAGCACGAGCCTTTTTAGAAAGAGCACGGCAGGTAACACTATCCTGCACGCACGAAGTTTTCACACACCATCAGATCGATCCCCTATGGGGAATTCCTTAGAATTCATAGGACTTGTAGCACGGTGGAACTTCGGGATCATCACCAAAACGAAGCAAAAAAACGGTTAGAAGCTAGGGGCTATAAGACTAGTGCCTTAAACAAAGCAATGGCTAGAGCCAATAATTTAGATCGGCACAGTCTATTGGAAGCCCCCACCCCAGATTCCCAAACAACTAATCCAAATGAGAGCAGCAATACCATGAGACTGATCACAGGATACAGCTGCCAAGGGCGCCAAATTTCCAATTTGGTCAGAGGTCAGTGGCCCGTTATCCTAACTGATCCTGTACTTAAAGACATTTTGCCAAACAAGCCCATAGTGACCTATAGGAGGGCATTCAGTATGCGGAACGAATTAGTTTCAAGTTCTCCGGAGACACCTAAAAATGATGACTGGTTGTCACCCTGTAAGGGTTTTTTCCGGTGTATTTCATGCCGTGCTTGCTAATTTGGCATCAATACCAGATCCTACCTGACTCCCTTTGACTCCAAACCCATCACTATCAAGGCCCACTATACTTGCAAAACAGAACTAGCAGTATGTGTACTTACTTGCACTTGCAATTTGCGATAATTTGGAAGCACAAAACATCCGGTGCACCAACGCATCCTTCAGCATCTTAGGACCATAGTGAACTGCGACCAGAGTTACCCTGTAGCTCGGCACTTTGACCAACATCACAATAGGAATTTGACCCATCTCAAATATTTTGTGATTGATGCCGTGAGAACTTCCAAGAAGGGTGGCGATTACGAGAAGCAGCTAAGGCAGTTAGAGTCACTTTACATTGTTCGATTGAACAGTAAAACCCTGGGAGGTCTGAACATGGGGGCGGATCTGAGTAATTTTCTTTAATATGTCCTCCTACATTTCTGAACCAATGGGCATCACTCAATTCATTTTATGAGAGCACAACAGTCATTTTATGCAGGACCCCTGGTACCTTCCATATAGTATCCCGCAGTAGACAAAATAAACATGGGCCGGTGGCAGCGGCTATGTTTCTTTAAGATTAACAAATATCTAATCCACTTTGACATACACTGTAGCAAATCAAGATGTGATGTAACATCTTAAGACTAAGGTTTTAATTTAACGATTGGTAATCAAAGGAAGATTTATTTATTTTATTTGTTTATTTCCCAACAACCCTAGTTGTCTTATACCTTTGGTCATAGACACTTATTCACTCCTTCACTATTTTTTCTGTTTATGTTAGGACTAATGGACTTATACATTCGTAAATATAAGCGCACAATAGATCAATTTGGTGAGTCTCTGATTTGTATGGTATGCGCACAAGCCCTGTTTAGAAGGCCATGATATACACTATGAGTATTAGGGATGTATCCCAAGAATATTGGTATGGATACTTGCGATTACGAATAATTTGTCAAGTGCATTTCTTTTCAAGTGAGGAATGCATTTTGTCTTAGATCCATTATGACCATGCTTATTATTATTGCGTATTTGCACAGATATTATCTAAGCACTTTCATACAGCGTATTTGCACAGAATGTATAACGCAGCACTTTTGCACTTTATTTATAAAGGCGAAATTTGCACTGAATGTATAAGTTTACTACATGCATTTGCACTTTACAATGTGGTTTGACAAAATCTATGGATCATTTGTATCATAAGTAAGACAAAGTTTGAATCAAGTTTATTGTAAATAGTATTTGTACTTGCATACAACCCATGTTCGCAATGTTGTATTTGGGAAGACTCTGACCATTTCAACATGGCCTCTACGGATGTTGTTGGGCCAAACTGAGTATTGGCCTAAGTCCTTCGATTATGTTGATGAACCTAATTAACATTGGGTGCGCTTTTTTGAAATTGCTTTGTGCTATTTATATGTGAACTAGTCCATTCTCCCGCTGACAGTGAGCAAGAGCGTTCACACCCGAAACGCGTCTGTTCACCCCTGCACTTTATGCTTGAAAAATAAAATCAAAAATATAACCTGAAGACTGGCTTTGGACGTATTTATCGTTGTCTGCGTACTGGGTAACGTGCATGAGGCGTTGTTTGCACAGTGACCGGTTAAAGGTACATATATATATATTTATATACATATATAATATTAATTATTGTATTTTCGTTAAGAGTTTGATATATTTTCTACATTCATGTAGTCACTCATATATGTAAGTTGTTTGAAGTTAACTATTTTACAGTTTCTTTTGCTTAGATTGTAGTAGGAATAGTAAAATTAACCTCTTCACTGTTCAACATTTTCTCTACTGCTTTACTTTTTGCAGTGGGAAAATTACATTTCAACACTCCAAAATCCACTGCTTTGCCTACTGTTGCACATACTGGCTTGGGAATAGTAAATGTTATGCCTTTAAAGTCCAACACTTTCCCTACTTTTACGCAGTTTGGAAAGGGAATGAGGTCCCTGAAATCCATTGCCTCCCCTACTTTTGCCCTGTTTGAATAGGAACATTAAGTTTAACTGCTCCCAAATTCAATGCTTTCCTCACTGTTGCACAAACCTGAGGAGAAGTAGTAAATTTGACCCCTTCGAAGTCCAATGCTTTCCCTAAGCGGGCTCAAATTGTAGTGGGAATAACATATGTGACCACTCTAAAGAGAAGCTGTTTCCTTACTGTTGTGCTATGTAGTGTGGGAATAGAACATTTTACCCCTCCAAAGTCCAACACTTTCCCGACTTTAGTGTAGACTGGCTTATGATTTTGAAATTTCAACCCTTCTGAAGTCCTACGATTTCTCTTCTGGTGCTGAGACCGGAGTGAGACTAATAAAGTACACCTCTCCAAAGTCCAACGCTTTTCCTACTGTTGCACTGACTGCAACACGAATAGTCAAACTAGCTCTTCCGAAATCCAACACTTCCATATTATTATGGTGAATAGCGTAGTAATAGTAAATCTAGTTTCTCAGAAGTCCAACACTACAGTTGCATAAACTAAAGTGGGAATAGTACATTTAATATTCTCAGACGCCAATAGTTTTCAGGATATTGGTAAGATTTGTTTTTGCTATAAATGCTTCATTAGTTATATTACATTTATTTTTTATTTTTAAATTATTTTAATGTTTATAGTAAAGTAGCTTTTGCTAAATTTTTACTGGTGAATGGAAGCGCACTTCTAGTACTGAGCGTTTCTTTAATGAAGAAAGCTATTTTCAACAAAATACATTAGTTCATGCAGTTGAAACTAATGGCCATTGCTATGAGATTAAAGATGGTTGTCCAATTGAAAAATAAAAGATGGTTCCTAGGAATGTGGAAGAAGTAATAGCTGAAGAAGTTCAAGGAAGGTGTACACAAACTCCAGTATATAAGCGGGATTGTAGTAGTATTTGTAGTATTTAAAAGGAATCTATTGACATATTATGAGTTTTTTTACGAGAATATGCCCATAAAAAGTCTTAAACAGAAGATTAAGATGTTACAGGGACTAGATCCATGTAAAGTAAGAAAATATACTAACTTGCAGGGCCATTCTCTTGCTTGTCTATCAAGAAAAGTGTGTCAAAGTACTTTCCATCATTTAAGAAGTTAGTAATGAAACTCTACTATGTAAAAAGTTCTGCATTATGTGTAAGTGAAATTAACACAGCTCTTTTGCAGAGTTAAGTATCAGATGTAAAAAAAAGCTTGTAATGATATACAGTTTTGTTTCTTTGCTTCACATGAGGAGGGTAGAGAAAGTGAGAGCATGATAAGTATGGGTGTTGAAGAACAGGTGGATGATATTAGTACTGAGTAGTTTGCAGAAGAAATTACAAAGTTTAAGATAGTTTCATCTGAAAAACCAAACTATGGTTGTATTTGTTGTTGACATACTCACTATAGAAGTGAACCTAGGAATGTTGATCTATATTTAAAAATTTAAAACGAAAACAGTGGGAGCAATTTGGTGCCTATTTGTTGGTGGATGGTCAGGTTGAGTTGGCTACTGATCAACGTATTTGTAAATATTGGTACAACAAATTAAAAGAGAACAAAATGCCACCTAGAGCTGTACATAACTACTTAGAGTTGGTAGGTTTTCCTCAGGAACTGGCAGATTTAAATACATATTCCTACTCAATCTATGTACCCATTTCAGGCTATAGTTCGTATGGAGACTAAAACAGGTAAGCTGAGGAAAATTGCATTTTATATGGCCAAGTATGTCCCCTATCGTGTACCCCCACGTTCAATGTATGTGCATGACATCCATGCATCTTCCCTCCATGGCCGAATATGAAGACGCATATGCATTTGCGTCCAACGTTAACATGTCATTCACCAAGTCCTCCATGAAAGCAACATTAATTTGGTTCTTAGACCCATGTTGCCAACGTCTTTACATGATACACGTTTAAAGATGCACACGTTTTCTGGCTCAGCCGAGCCAGGCCCTGAATTGAGGCTCCGAGTCTCTTCTGTCTCTGAAAGCTGTAGTTTAGGTATGCATCCCTGACCTCTACCTTACTTCCTGCCCAGGCAAGCGGTGCCCGGCTCGGCCTGGCCTGCCTGCCAAGACAGTATTTTGCCTACAGTTATCTGCTCAGCCTCCGCAAAAACACATTCCAGTCTAGTGAAATAGGTAAACATATTCCTGGCTACAGAGCAAAGGGCCCGGCCTTCCTGTCTCCTTACAAGTAATTTACTGCACCCGTTGCCATAGTAGGCCCATGGCCCCGCGCATTGCACGAAGACACGTATGCACCCACTAGCATTCAGTGATGTATGGCCTCTGCCCGAGAGACCTTTTACTTCAGACAACACATCCTCCAAACACAAGATATCAGATATGTTATAGGTGCAGGTCGTTCTGACATCCCAGACATCAGTCTCCTCTACTAGTGCTAAAGTCAAGTCCCCCAGCTCTCCCCAGTTACACGTCAATACCACGTCATGCTCAGTTGCGTGCGCATCCAGGGTAAAGGTTTCTGCCGACCCAGCAGATTTCCTCTATGCATCCACCCACCTATGACACTTCTGTGACGTGTCTAGCACACACCTCCGTGTACGCCCTGTACACGCCTTCTTTTACGCCCATATGTTCTTATCTCTCTTCTTTTCACTTGTTACGCCTACTGTATTCAATGCAACTGTTCAGTTTTACTATATATATTGTGTGATGTTAATAAAATGTTGAATATCCCTTCCTGAACCTTAGTGGTGATGGAACCCGATGTCCAGTGTCTCGAGGCACTTAATTAAAGCCCGTATGACTCAGATACCACAGACTCTGCCTCTCATTTTATTGAGCTATCCTTATTGTCATTTAATGTATAAAAAAATAGTCCCGGTAATTTTATTTACCACATAATCTGGCGCCCGAATAGGGACCCCTCCCCTTCCCCACGCGCCGGCGATGTAACGCAGGCCCCTGACCCCTTCTACAGCCGTGAGGGACCCCTTCCTGTGCACACCTGCGGGTTTTCCTGCTAACTCCCTCAGGCCCACGGAGGAGACGGAGACTGCGGTCCAGCATCCAGACAAGGCGGTGAGGAATGCGGAGAGTCCCGACCAGAGCCCAAGCCGAGAGAGCAAGGTCCGAGGTATCCGGAGGCCCACCTGTTCCGAAGCGCATGCGTAGTGTGTAGTAGCAGCCAGACGCCGTAGCAGTCCAGTCCAGTCCAGTGTCGAGTTTCCAAGGCCTTCAGTTTTGCTTCCCGGTGAGTACCGTTGTTGGGAACGCATCTAGACGGGTTCATTAATTTGTGCCCGGTCAAGACGGGTCTGGGTACACAGACCCGGTCCAGACGTGTTCACTTAGGTGGATACGGTATGACGTGTCTCTTTATGGGACCGGTATGTCTGTACTGTTTTAGCAGTGCATCCAGTAATTCAGTATTCTAGTATTATTTCTCGAGATTGTCAGTATTGTGTTTTTCTATGTACCAGACAGTATCTGTTCGAAATGTTTTTAATGTGTTTAATGTCGTGGTATGAATGATTGTTTGCAATTCATTACTGTGTTTATTGTGTTCACGTTCAAGTAAGTTCAAATATGCCGCTGTTTTCGAAATTACGTCAGATAGGAACCAGGAAGGGGATACTCGAAGAGGCAGTTCCCGTCCCGCCTAGGGACACTCCTGGACATTTTATGTACCACAAGCATGGCTTAGATGCCATACTGTACTTAGACTTATGGGTTGACTACACCAAAGATCTGGAAGAGAAATACAGATGGCCTGTTTCAGGGACATGGGATACCGATTGCATCATGAGAGTAGAAGAAGCATTGTGGAAAAAGAAGGCCAGACAATCCCAGAAAGATGCCATAGAATTATGGCATAAAGAAGCGCATAAAAGAGCAGAGAAAGAATTCAGACAAGTAGAGAGAAATAGAGAATCATCAGAAAAAGCCCAAGAAAAAGAATTACTAGAAGAAGGTGAACGAGTTAGAGCAGAACAATTAGACAGACAAAGCAATGCCCTTATTAAAGGCATGTATCCCCTTCTTGCCGAGGGCCTGCCTAAGGGGAACCCGGAAGTACCCAGTAACTTGTCGCCACCATTGGTCCCGACTAAGCTACGTCATAAACAGACTGCAGCAGAAATTTTCCTTTCTTCCTACTTAGACGACACTGTCCCAGAATATGCAAATACTAATCCTCCCCCAAATGTTCAACCACACCACCCTGTTAATGGTGCGATTCCCCCTACTGTTCCTCCTGTCACTGGTCCTGGCAATCCTTTTACTGTACCTGTAACCCAGGACCAACCTACTTTACCAGCACCCACGTTTCCTCCAGGGCCAGTACACCTTGCAAGCCCTGGTGGCTCACATCTAGGAGCCGCGGGAGGGGGTTTCTCTACCCTCCTCCAGTAAAACGAATATCATTTACGAGAGCTAGCACTAGAACGAACGCCAAAGGCAACATACGCAACCCTTAGAAAGAACCTTACTGATTGTATATATGATCCAGTACCGGGTGAGGAATCATTGGTCTTACACTCACTACGATTAAGGCACGTTACAGATTATCTGATCACTTTACCAGGCATGAAAGAGAAATTAGACAAGATATATCACTTCATTAGAACGGGGGAGGGACCAGAAAGTATACAGGAAGCCATGGTACACAGAAAGGTGGAAACTCAGCGTTTGCTTTTACAGTTCTTGATAAATTGTTTGATCAGGGAACAAGATCAACCACACAGAGAAGTAACTAAACGTATGTTAAATTGGAGTGATAACATAGCAGTCGGAAAGCATGATAAACAGACTAGTATAGAGTCAATGTACAGGAAAATCTGTAAGGAAATTCTAGAAATACGTGAGAAAGAACATGCCATCGAGAACGAAACCGAGAAAGAGGATGAAGTCTCGGAAGACGATGATATAGCAACTGAGAACCCAGACAGAATAGCGTACGTAGGTAGGGCGAGACCCTTTGACAAACCTATACGTCTAGAATGTAGGAAAACTTTTCTTCCTCCCATACCAGAACAATGTTCTCTTGAGCATCTATTCCAAGCCACCGATAAAGTACTGAAACAACGCATAGGTTACAGTGAGCTTAGTACCATGCATGAACAGGAACTAGCCCGATCAGCAGTCCAATGGGCTAGCAATTCTACCATATATAAAAATGACGTAGTGGCCCAAACATTTTTGAATCTTTCCCCAGACGAACAGCGACTAGTTGGTATGTACATGATCAAACATCTCATTACACTGTACGAAAGTCAGCATTCTGATCCAGGTCCCCTATATAATGTATTGGAAGAGTTACTCCTAAATAGATGGAGAGGCCTAGGTACCGATTTAGTTAATGTCATTCTAGAACAACGACACAAATACAGGACTTTCCTGACTCCACATTTCGTTCCCGTTCCACCCCCAGTAAGGAAAACATTTTACATAGACAGACAGAATTCCTTACGAGAAGTTCATCCCGTTCGGACAACGGGTGGTGAGCTTGAACGAGTATTTGTTTACACCCCCTTAACGAAAATAGAACTATTGGAAATGAAAAAATTAGTGCCCTGTCACGATAAATATCCAGAAGGGTTCCACCGTGAGTTAAAAGATATGCTCCGCATGGGAGAGTATACGTATCCCGATATCATTAAAATGTTAAAGGTTTTGCCAAGATTACTAGCTACTAAAAAGGAAGTCTGGGACGCGATCTCAGCTTGTAAACAGAAACAAGACAAAGACACTAGTGATTTTTATTCCAGATTCGAGAAATGTTTCATTATTAATAGCGGGCTGAAAACAAGTAGTGAATCATATCCACATCTTTTTGTGACCAAATTAGTAGAGAATTCCTTACCACAAGTTAAAAATCGAGTACTGAAGGTTGAGAGTACCTGGCAAGCTAACACCCCTTCCCAAATGTTACAAATGTTACAGTACCACCAGAACCGAATTAGAGAGGAGCAAGAACACGAAAAGAGACGCATGAAAGACACGAAAATGAAAGTACTAGTTGCGCAGTCTGTCCCAGGTGATAGTCAGAAGAGGGGTACGACACCGACCAGTCATTCTGCAGCTCCTGTAAAAGGGACATGTAATTACTGTAAACAGCCAGGTCATTATGTAAACGAATGTGCTGTTCTGAAACACAATATATCTACAGGCAAGACAAAATAAAGGCCGCGTCCTCCTAGACAGGAACATGTTCCACAGAATACGCAACCTCCTCAGAATACACAACAGACAGTAGCCGTACCCCAGCCCATAGCTGCCACACAACAGGTTACACAGCAAATGTACCAGTATGCACAGTCCGATTATCCAGATTATCAACAGTATTCATGAAACAGCCTAGAGAGGGAGGTTGGCTTGCCCCTTATCGAGGTTCCTGTAGATCAAGAGGGTCCCTATGTACATAGTCAGGTATTAGGGAAAGACAGAACATTTTTGATTGACACGGGGGCAAGCAGAACTACTATCAGTCATGACGAGGTTCCAGGGGCTCCCCTCTCAGGCTCAAGAAATGTATCCCTCGGATTTTCAGGAAAGCCTATTGTTAACGAAGTGTCAAAGCCAGTTTCCCTAGAAGTTGGTCCATTGTCCCGCACTACAGACTTGTTACTTACAAAATCATGTCCAGAAAACTTGCTTGGTATAAAAACATTGAAAGAACTAGGAGCAGTGATTTGTTGTTCTCCGGAAGGAGTGAGATTGTTTTTACGTGATTTTAAAGGACATTATGTGTTAAGAGATTTTGATCCAAGATTACAGAATGTACCACAGCATTTATGGGCGCAAGGTCCAACTGATGTAGGTTGCATGCACATTACACCATACCGTGTTACTCTGAAACAAGGAATTGTACTACCCCGAATCCGACAATACAAGTTACCACCTGAGGCTGTAGCGGCCTTACTTAAAATTATTGACGAACTCATTGCTCAAGGAGTGGTTGTAGAAACTGACTCCAATGTATGTAATTCTCCTATCATCCCGATTCTTAAACAAACTGACCCAAATGCACCTCCGGTCTACAGACTGGTGATCGACCTTCGAGAACTAAACAAATGTATCATACCCCAGTACCCAGTGGTCCCAGATATTTCTTCCCTATTGACTGCCATTGATTTCGAAGCAGCGTTCTTCACTGTCATCGATCTCAAGAACGCCTTCTTTAGTGTCCCCATCCATCCGGAAAGCCAGTACCTTTTCGGATTCTGTTTAAATGGCCAAAGCTTCAAATTTGCCCGTGCTCCTCAAGGGTTCACAGAAAGCCCTAGTATTTACAGCCAAGCACTGAAACGACAACTAGACAGTATTCACATGCCTACTGACACTGCCCTGCTCCAGTACGTTGATGATCTATTGATCACAGCCCGAACAGAACGTGATTGCGAACGTGCATCACTGACATTCTTGTATTTTCTGGCCAAAAAGGGGCATAAGGTATCCCCTTCGAAGATACAATTCTGTGCCCAGCAAGTGGTTTACCTTGGACACTTGCTGTCCAAGAGGGGTAGACAGTTGACACCTGACCGTATCCAGTTAATTGCACATCTTCCACAGCCCAAGACACAAAATGAAGTACGGGCCTTTATTGGCCTCACTTCTTACTGTAGACAATGGATCCCACACAAGATGTACTAGACATTCAGACACATGCTACTCCAGACGAAATCAAGAAATGGACTGAACAAGGAGGGGTCCAGACAGATCAGGGATGGATGACAAAGGGGAAAGCCACATGGTTTCTCCCCGACTCTATGGTTCAAGTTATCATTAATACAGCACATAGTCCAGCACATTTAGGAGAGAAAGCCATGTTAGACAGCATACAGAACCTTTGGTTCAACAAGCATTTACGAGCAGCAGCAAAACAGAAAGTGTGTACCTGCATGATCTGTTGTCAGTTCAATCCAGGCAAAGGCATTCCCGTGGAACAAGGTGGATTTCATCCTCCTGACCACCCTTTTGAAGTCCTCCAGATGGATTATATCCAGATGGATCGATGTCGTGGATTTAAGTACGTCCTCGTAGTTGTATGTGCCCTATCCAAATGGACAGAAGCATATCCAGTCCCAGATTACACTGCCGTAACCACTGCCAAGCAGTTGGTTCGTGAATTTTTCCCGCGATACGGTTTGCCCCGTGTCGTGTACTCAGATAATGGACAGCCATTCTCGTCAGAACTCATGAAACAGGTATCACTCCTGTTAGGGTACCAGTGGAAATTTCACTGCGTACGACACCCCGAGGCAGCTGGCCTCGTTGAGCGACACAATCAGGCTCTGAAAACACGCTTAGCGAAGGTCTGTGCAGAAAAAGGTGTGGATTGGATGGTAGCCCTGCCGGTTGCCCTCTTTTACATGCGTATGGTAGCCCATTCCAGAACCGGATTGTCTCCATATGAAATTGTTTTCGGTCGTCCCCCAATTATGTGGGGTACGCCTATGCCGCGTAAGATCACCGATGTTGATAGTACTATGCTGACAGATTACCTGGCTTCCTTGATGTCTGCACTACTCTCTTGTCGTTCACAGGTCGCGGCTGCCTTCCCGGACAACACCCAGGTGAAACCGCAGGAAATCGTTCCCGAGACCTGGTGTTGGTCCGCAACTTCGATCGCTCAAGCCCTCTGGAGCCCAGGTGGCGGGAGCTGAAACTGGTGTTGATGACCACGAGGACCGCGGTGAAGGTGGAGGGACGAAAAGGCTGGCTCCATTCCAGCCACATCAAGCGTTTTCATGGACTGTATCCAGAGACTTTTCCCAAGGACTGCCCAGATCCAGTTACTGACTCTAAACTCCCCCTGTTAGAGAAAACTCCGCAGCAGGAGTACAAAACCCAACTAAGGTCTAGTAAGTCAGACAGCGTTTAATTGTTTAAGTCCCCCCCGGGTGAAGCGGTTAGACAAGTTTCTGACATGTATAAGATAGACCCACATAGTGAGAGAGATAGACAGAAAGTCAAGAAAATGAAATACTGTAAAAATCTACGAAGCAGATGCATCATTACATTGCTTTTTATGTTTTTTCTGAGTCTTACGATCATATGTATAAGCTGGACGTTACACGTTTTCTTTCCTCCTCTTGGTTCACATGTACATCCTTCTTTTAATGACACAGTAGAGCACACTTTCAGTGACCTGCCCCCTCACGAACGATCCTATCGACTTGCACTACGCAACAACACTTTTATCCGTATGTTACACCATTCTCACCAGACCAGCAATGTCACGAATTGCTGGGTATGTGGCCGACTCCCCCCTTACCAGAAAATGAAGGGAGCTCTGCCCCTCTTTCCTTATCCGTTTTCACACAATGGTTCGTGCGGAGCATGGTTTGCATTAATGTCCTCATTAGGCAGTAAGTCCACAGTTTCCTAGAGCAATTGGATATGGGGAGATCTGAATACAGTTATGAATAAAGCCTGTTTCCCAGACAAGGATGGTCTTCCCCAAAGGACAGGGACCGATCTAGAAAATGAAGTGTATGATTTAGGTAATTTTTCCCTTAACCTCATGATTCTGAACGTTCAGTCCGAGACTAATTCGAACTTACCGTTTATAACAGTTTTACCAGTGAAAGGTGAATTATGTGTTAAAAAGAATGGTTCAGTACACCTAGGACACAGTGATTGTACTACTGTGGTCGAATTCCGTGATAAAGGAAAGTCTACTTTTAAAGCTTCCCGTCATTCCTATTTTATTTGTGGTCAGACAGCTTATGTACGTCTGCCCTTAGATTGGGATGGTACATGTTATATTGCATTCCTACTGCCACCAGTTTTTCTAGCCCCATCCGATTATCATCGAAATATACACCTTGTGCATGTCAGACATAGGAGGGGGATCGAGTCCCCAATTGTCGATCAGACTGAGACAGCGTGGGAGCAATATACAGATTTCAATAAAGGATTCTTTTTCTTTGTAGGTCCTGTCCAAAACAGTAAACTGATACGCAAATTGACCAGAACCCTTGAAGCAGTCGTGAATGAGACTACTTCTGCCCTAGGTAACTTAACAGAAGAGCAGTCTGCTATGAGACTTGTTGTACTTCAGAACCGCCTTGTTCTTGACGTCATCCTGGTCGATAGGGGCGGAGCTTGTAGAGTGATCGGCTCCAGTTGTTGTATTTTCATTCCTAATAACGCACCGTCAGTGTATTCAGCAATAACCAGGCTTCATAAGATAGCTCACCAGATACACCAGAATCCAGGCACCTGGACTTGGTCCGGCTGGCTCTGGAGTGTGATATCAGCTTGGGGATGGAAAGTATTGTCATTCCTAGGAATAATACTGCTCATAGTATTCAGTTGTTGTCTCTGTCTACAATGTGGCCCAGCAATTTGCGGCCTGTGCGCCACGGATTGTATTCCCCGTCCACGATCCAGTGCTCGAATGAAAAAAGACAAGCAAATGATGCTATATGAACAGATAGATGGTCTCATGAAGATGGATATATCCTGAAGGGAACGTAGGGGACAAGGAGGGAATGAGGAAAATTGAATTTTATATGGCCAAGTATGTCCCCTATCGTGTACCCCCACGTTCAATGTATGTGCATGACATCCATGCATCTTCCCTCCAAGGCCGAATATGAAGACGCATATGCACTTGCGTCCAACGTTAACATGTCATTCACCAAGTCCTCCATGAAAGCAACATTAATTTGGTTCTTAGACCCATGTTGCCAGCGTCTTTACATGATACACGTTTAAAGATGCACACGTTTTCTGGCTCAGCCGAGCCAGGCCCTGAATTGAGGCTCCGAGTCTCTTCTGTCTCTGAAAGCTGTAGTTTAGGTATGCATCCCTGACCTCTACCTTACTTCCTGCCCAGGCAAGCGGTGCCCGGCTCGGCCTGGCCTGCCTGCCAAGACGGTATTTTGCCTACAGTTATCTGCTCAGCCGCCGCAAAAACACATTCCAGTCTAGTGAAATAGGTAAACATATTCCCGGCTACAGAGCAAAGGGCCCGGCCTTCCTGTCTCCTTACAAGTAATTTACTGCACCCGTTGCCATAGTAGGCCCATGGCCCCGCGCATTGCACGAAGACACGTATGCACCCACTAGCATTCAGTGATGTATGGCCTCTGCCCGAGAGACCTTTTACTTCAGACAACACATCCTCCAAACACAAGATATCAGATATGTTATAGGTGCAGGTCGTTCTGACATCCCAGACATCAGTCTCCTCTACTAGTGCTAAAGTCAAGTCCCCCAGCTCTCCCCAGTTACACGTCAATACCACGGCACGCTCAGTTGCGTGCGCATCCAGGGTAAAGATTTCTGCCGACCCAGCAGATTTCCTCTATGCATCCACCCACCTATGACACTTCTGTGACGTGTCTAGCACACACCTCCGTGTACGCCCTGTACACGCCTTCTTTTACGCCCATATGTTCTTATCTCTTTTCTTTTCACTTGTTACGCCTACTGTATTCAATGCAACTGTTCAGTTTTACTATATATATTGTGTGATGTTAATAAAATGTTGAATATCCTTTCCTGAACCTTAGTGGTGATGGAACCCGATGTCCAGTGTCTCGAGGCACTTAATTAAAGCCCGTATGACTCAGATACCACGGACTCTGCCTCTCATTTTATTGAGCTATCCTTATTGTCATTTAATGTATAGAAAAATAGTCCCGGTAATTTTATTTACCACAAAGCTACCTCGAACAGATTTACAAAGAGGACTGAAAGGAAGAATTTTGTACTTACTTTTGGATTTTAAGAAAAATATTGAAACTGTTGGTATAGACAGGGAGGAAAGTGAGCCTGTAGTTATTCTAGTTGTAGATGTTAAAGTTCAAAAGGCTATATTGTATCTGGTGCAGACAGAATAATATTTATTATAAGAATGCAAACATTGATGAACAGGAAATATGTTTAGAAGATGAAACAGAAATTTCAAGTGGCCAAATAGAAAAAGTGGACAAGTCTAGGAGTGAAGAGATGTATGAACATTACAGTACACATCCTCTACTTTCGAAAGAAGTGATAGGAAACAATATTGAATTATTTCAAATGAAGAAAGTGAAGGAAACTCCCATGAGCATACAGAAAAAAAGTTTAGAAGCATGTTGTTTTCCACTGCTGTTGTCCACTGGAGAAGGTAGACAATAGGATGAATGAGCAGTACAGATTCCAGCTTCAGAATACCGTTCAACAAGATTGTACTCAGAAGATCCCAGATTTCGACAGTGTATTCCATATATATTTCATCTTCTCTTTAAAAGTGATTTGTCTGGACTTTCATATGCAGTAAACCATATATTAAAAACAGGAGTTAACCTTCCACATGTTTCTGCAAAGGATTTCATGGACAAAGTTCAACAAAGAGATGAACAGTTACAGTTTCAGTAAATAAATTTGATGGCATGTCAACGTGGAACCAATGAGTATTGGTATCGTCGTCATGGAGAACTTAAATGTATGTTAGGATTCTTAGGTACCCCTACATGTTTTGTGACACTTAGCTGTGCTGAATATGCGCAGGAGGATGAACTTGAATTTCTATGAGAAGCAAATTCAAATGTAAAAAATATTGAATTGAAGACACTTGGCAAACCATGTCCCTTGGATCCTGTAAATGTCTGCAGATATTTTAATCATAGGTTTCAAAGTATGATGTCATTTATCTGCAATACAAATATTCCTCCTCTTGGAGAAGTAACTAATTTCTTTTGGCGAAAAGAGTACCAAGCCAGGGGTGCTCCTCATATACACCTGCTATTATGGATCAAGAATACTCCAAAATTTGGAATTGATACTGATGAAAGTGTTTTGTCTTTCATTGAAAAGTATGTTACCTGAGCCATTCCAAGAGAGGGAGGAGACAACACCTTGAGGCAACAAGTTGTACAGTTTCAAAGTCATCAATGTGGCAAATACTGTTGATGAAAATACAAGTCTCAGGAAAAATTATATACAAAGCGTTGTTTTGGATTCCCACATTCAATAATTTCAAAACAAAGAGTAAATAGTTTTATGTCAGCAGTAAGGCATGCAATAACTCGATAATCTCCAAAGAATACAGACAACTTACAAAGAACCAAAGATTCAGAGTATATTAATGACTACAATCCAGTGATTTTGACAATGTGGAATGCAAAAATGGATATTGTTGTTGTTGCACGCTATGTTACATCATATATAACTAGATCTGAAAAGACAGAGGTGAAAGAAATGTGTGAAGAAATTTCGCAGGAAAAGAGTCTTAACAAGAAATAGTACATCTTTAGCTTGACAATGCTTTCCCATAAAGAGATTGGATCCGATGAATGTTTGGATCGGTTGAGCTCTGCCAGTCTTTATTCAAAGTCAGGAGGAATCATTTGGATAAGTTTAGGTTTTGCCTGCACACAAAATAGTGTTATGAAAACATTAGAAGAAATCGAATACTTAGCACTGAATTAACCAGAAAGTACAAATATTGTTAAAACCAATATGTTGAATACATACTATCCCAAAAGGAGTCCATATCTGGAAAACATATGTCTCTTTGAAATACTTCAACATTATAGCTTTGAAACAAACATCACAGAAAATATAAATGAAGACAAATATGCAGTAATTGGATGTGATGGATGTTTGGTAAACATGTCAAATGAAATCTTATCAACCACCAAAAACTCAGTTGCGAAAGTCCAGATAAGACTGAATTTTTCTATTTGGCACTACTGCAACTGTTCAAGCCTTGGCGTAGTAAAGCAGAATTACTTGGAGATTTTGCTGCTATGAAGATTATTTTAATGCATGTAAAGATAGCATTCAGTGCACAATCTTCCCAACGTATCCACAAATGTTATATGTTGAGATTAAACAAGAAACTCCTATTGCAGCTGAAATAGCTAGTGACAGTTCTGAAGAAAGTCAAAGTTCAGGGTGTACTAAGTCAAGATCCAGTAGGACAACCACTTATTGAAAATGAAGCAGCAATAGTCATGAATGAAGTCAAAACTGTAATGCAACAAGCACAACAGGATATTATTCAGTTGGAAAAGTCAGAGGAACAACTAAACATTAAAGAAAAAGAAATATATCTACAAGTTTCAGAACAGGTTCAACATGGTTTGCAACATGAAAAAAAAGAATACCAATGCTCATCATTTAAACCTATTTTAATTTACATCAGTGGTCCAACTGGAACAGAAAATAGTTTCTTAATTAAAGTTTTGACTAGTTATCTATACAAAACTACAGAATCACATTTATCTTGTGTTGTAACAGCTCCTACTGGATTAGCGATACCAAAGGGGATGATGGACGGAGCGTTTGAGCAAATCAAACACTCACCCCAGTCAACTGATCTGGGTTTAATCCATCATCATTCTTTATCTCATTCCTCCACCCCAGTTCAGACATAGCCATATGCAAATCAGTCTGACCCTGTGCCTCATCGGAACAGTCCAGCCCGAACAGCATAGCCATGTTTTTCCCTGGACCGGAAGCAAGCACCCTGGGACAGGTTTCGGGTTCATAACCCTCATCAGCCAGGCTATCTTGAATCCAGTGGCAAAGTTAGCAAGGGACCCACGTCTGGGCATACCCTGCCAACTTAGGGCGAACAAAGCGATACCAAAGCTATCCTGGCTGAAGAGGGGTAAAACCCCAAAACCGGTCCTATGATGCTTGCTTCCAGTCCATGGAGGACCTGGCTAGGCAGTTCGGGCTGGACTGTTCCCATGAGGCACAGGGTCAAGACTGATTTGCACATAGCTGGGTTCAAACTGGAATGGCATGGTGAGCAAAAAAACGATGGATTTAGGCCAGATCTCTGTACTGGGGTGAATGTATGACATTGTTCTGCATTCTGTCCATTAACTATTGTTTTTCCTACTGGATTAGCAGCACATAGCATTAAAGGGATTATTTTACATTGATTACTTATGCTACCAGCTGAACATGAAAATAAATTAGAATATCACAAGCAATCTGGAGTAGATTGTTATGAAGTTTCAAGAGAACGGAAGAAAATGAAACTTCTAATCATTGATGAGGTGAGCATGGTCTCAAACCTAATGCTTGTCTTTGATCAAGTAAGAATGCAACAGATTTTAAAAACCGATTACGCTGTTCTGTTTGGTGGAAAACATGTAATTGTATTTGGCGATCTACTACAACTTACTGCTGTAAAAGGAGAACCTGTTTATAAAACACTTGTCCATGAACATACTAGAAAATCTTTGGGAAGTATCGGAAATGTGAACATTTGGTCTCATTTTGAATATGAAGAACTTATTAAGAATATGCGACAAGCAAGTGATGAACATTATGGAAATATTCTTCAAGATATCAGAATTGGTGTCTTGACGAAACATTGTAAACAAGCTTTAGAAAGTCGCTTACTGAGGAACTTGTTTACAATTAGAAACACAGCGGCTGAAATAATGTACAATAAACTTGGAGAAAAGAAGTTTATACTTTACCTAATGCCTACACTGCAAGAGTGTTCTACATTTAATCAAGAACTGAGAAAACAACAAATAGTGGAAATTGAAGCTACTGATAAAATTGAACATCAAGGAGTGACTATTTTTCTCACAGAGAAACTACACTCAAAATTGGATTCTTTGGAAAAGTCTGTATCTAAGACTGCAGGCTTAGAAAAGACTTTACATGTATGTATAAACTGGTAATTTTACTGAGTAATTTGAATGTAGAAGAAGGTTTGGTAAATGGAGCAATGGGAACGGTTGTTGATTTTGTAAATTTTCAGAACAGAGATGGAATGGAATTGTTGAAGATAAAATCTGATCAGATTAAAGAGGTAAAACAGATTGGGAGTTGTGTTGTAAGTTTTTTGCTTGTAAAATACTTGTATGTTCACAGAAAACAGTTTTCTTTGTCTTTAGCATATGCAGTAACTATTCATAAATCTTAAGGTTTAAGTATAGACAGTGATTTGGTAAATATTGGAAGCACAGTGTTCAAAGAGGGAATTGCATATGTTGCATTGTCTTGAGAAAGAACATTATCTGGTTTGAGTTTGTATTTGATTTTGATGAGAAAAAAAGTAAGTGCTGATGCAAATTGCTTAAGAGAGTATAATCATTTAAGAAGACTTTATACTAATCTAGGTGAATATCCCATACATGAGAAATCTGTAGTATGTCCAAGACAGAAATATGTCAAACTTTCAATTAAGGTTCAAAAAAAGAAAACAATTGAAGAGAATCATGAAGGTGTAAAGAAAATGAAAATGGAAACTGTTGATGAGATTGTAGGATACCAGTTGGAAAACAGTTCAGTTATCAACTGCTATACTAATGTGATTTTGAATGTTGTGTTTTATCTAGAAGCGCATCATTGTGAAATCATGGGATATCTTGAAAAAAGATTTTGTTCTTTATTATATCATGTATTTCAACGGTTGGTAACTGATTGAAGTAAAAAACATACTGCTTCTGGTGTTCGACATCTTTTGGAAATATGTCCTGGTTCCTTGACATTTACTCTTAATATACAACAAGATGCGCAATAATTTCTAATGCTTGTGCTTGAAGTATTAGAACATGAAGGAATATAGATTGAAAACTTATTTGGAGTAAGTTACAGATGGGATCATCAAGTGAAGAGTGTTCATTTACTTCCAGCACAGAAATAGTCTCAGAACGATTCATATACTTGACGATACTACTTTCAAAACAGTAGCTTTTAACAAATTAGTAAAAACGGCCAATCAGGATATGAAATGTTTGCATTGTAATTCAGAGATGTTGTCTACATTACATATAGAAAGGTCTGGAAAATGTCTAATTTTAATGTTTCAACTCTGTAGAGCAAATGAAAGAACATTGGAAACCAACATAAAAACTTTTGTTGCAAGTCAAATATCTATTTCAGGAAGAACTTTTATAGCAGTGGCTATTATTTTCCATGATGGACCTACTACAACATGCGGACACTTCTACTGTGTATTTAAAGTGTAATGGAGGATGGACACATTGCAATGATGCCCACTTGCAATTCAAATCTAGGTTGCCTTTTGAATGACCAAAATCATATTTGATATTTTTGAAGCCAAAGTTGTGAATACATTATTCAGTCTATTGGGAAAATGTGAACACAAATTAACAAATTTATATTACAGTTTTTGAAACGAAGGTTTTTAATGCATTATTTGGCCTATTGGGAAGATGTTAACAGAAAGGGGACAGGATTGAAACAATTACTATTTATAATTAGTGTTTGGGTTATACTACATCATCCCAGTGGACTGGTCCGACCACCACATCATACTTTTTGAAATCAACCAACCGGCCCTATCCCATCCACCTATTCAGGCCTCTCCTAAATGGGTCAGGAACACATCCCGAGTCCCCCGAGACAAGCTAGAAGAAGGACTAAGCACGCTCCTCCCAAACACGGCGGAGCACCTCTCAACCATGGAACTCACCTCGCTCTACCATTCCAACTTGACGCTCACCTTGGACTGGCTGGCACCCTTGAAACTTGAAAAACCCAGAAGCATCCCCTCCAGGTCCTGGTTCGCCACAGACATAAATGAGGAAAGAAGACACCTCAGAACCCTAGAAAGAACCTGGAGAAATAACCCCTCCTCCCTCCATCGGGATCAACTCAAGCCAGCACGCAGGAACTACTATAAACACATCAAGAGCGAAAAGACAACCTTCTTCTGTTCCACCTTAGACAATGCTAAAAACTGCCCCCAAAGATCTCTTTAACATCATTAGGAGCCAAACATCCAATCCAGTGACAGCCAACATGGTGGCATCCAAAGCCCACTGTGACAACTTTGCAAGCTTTTTCAACAAAACAAATCGCCAGCATTGATCGAGCGCTCAGCATTAAGCCCTCCTCCCCCACGGAGATCCTGACTCCATCAACAAATTGCAATACCCCAGTGATCACATCTACTCGTTGGTCATCATTCCGTCCCGTCCAGGATGAAGTGATAAGCAATCTAATCGCATCCACTAAACCCTCTTCCCACTCCCTCGATCAGCTACCCACGAGACTGACTAAAGACCTAAAGCTTACACTAGCCCCAATTTAGTGCAAGATTATCAACAGCTCCTTAAGCGAGGGAACCATTCCAGACTGCCTCAAAGTAGGACAAGTCATGCCGCTACTAAAAAACCTGGCCTTGACCCTAAGGACATGAACAACTTTAGGCCGGTATCGAACCTTCCTCTCTTATCCAAAATTCTGGAAAGATGTGTTCTGACACAGCTAACCCAACACCTAGAGAACATCAAACTACTAGACCCACACAAATCAGGATTCAGAAAGGGCTGCAGCACCGAAACCGCAATCTTAAATGTCCTAGACGATCTTTACATATCACTTGACTCTGACCAATGTAGCCTTCTCATCCTCCTAGACCTCTCGGCCGCGTTCGATACAGTTGACCACACCTTGCTCCTCAAAGTCCTCCAGGAGAGAGCGGGATTTGAAAAGACGGTTCTAAAATGGTTCTCCTCTTTTTTCAACAACCCCACACAAAGAATAAAAATCAATAGCCTTGAGTCTGACCCCCTCCCCTTTAGCAGAGGAGTTCCACAAGGGTCAGTACTCTCCCCACTACTTTTCAACATCTACATGGAACCCCTCACCTCACTTCTAAAGAACTCCAACATTCCCTTCCACCTCTATGCAGATGACACACAACTTTATCTGGAATCCACCTTGATCGCAGACATTCACAGACTTAATGTCACACTCATTGAGTTCCAACATTGGCTCTCAACCAGCCACCTCAAACTCAACCAAGAGAAACAGAAGTGCTCCTTATTTCGAATAGAGATGAAAACCCCCAAATAGTAGAATGGCTCAAAGCCATAGACACCCTCAATGGTGCTCTTGTGCCAACGGACTCGGTGAAATCCCTAGGGATTACCCTCGACCCCAAACTGGACAAGAAAAAACACATCTCAAAAACTGCCAAAAGTGCGTTCCTTAACCTGAAACTTCGCTACAAAATAAAACCCTTCCTCCCCCAGAAAGATCAGAAACAGGCCACTCAGGCACTGGTGCTCTTCAGAATTGACTATGGTATCACAGCACTGACCGGAACAGCAAAATCTCACCTAAGGCCTCTTACCACTACCCACAACGTCGCAGCAAGAATGATCTCAGGAACGAAGAAATACGAGCACATCTCACCGGCACTCAAAGAACTGAAGAAGCTCCCCATCGACCAACGAGCCAGCTTCCGTACAGCTTGCCTCACGCACAAAGCCTTGCACACAGGCAAACCAGAATATCTGGCCGCCAAACTCAAAAGGGCTGGTCAGTCTAGGAACCTCAGAAGTTCCAACTCGCTTCTTCTCATCCCACTGAAATCACGGAAACACAGAACCTCAAATAAATCCTTTGCGGGAAATACTCCCAAGATCTGGAACTCCATCCCCCCCATATCAGAATGACCACCTCCTTCCCGAAATTCAAGATACTACTCAAAGCCCTCTTCCTCTAGCGCTCTCGACCGTAACGAGGAATCCACGTTTGACTGGGAGAAGGACTGCTTTTTCCCCTTCTCGATATCCCATAGCCTGAAGATGCGCTCTTGAACTCTGTTCCTTATTGCTCTCAAGTTGGTGATCTGCAGACTATTATTTCCCTTTTTGCTCTTTGCTCTTGTTTACCTCCCACATTTTCTAGTCCAAAACTGTACATGCTGTGAAGCGCTCTGATACCCTCAGGTCCAGCTAGCGCTATACAAAACTTCAATAAATAAATAAATGAATACCCCTGCAGTCATGCAATCAGCCAGGCATTTCTGTTGCACTCATCCAATCACTCAGGCACTACTATTGCACTCATGCAATCGCCCAAGCACTACCCATGCACTCTTGCAATCAGCCAAGAACTACTCAGGCACTCCCATAATCAATCACACACTCTATTGCACTGATCCATTCCCTCAAACAGTACCCATGAACTCATCCATGCACTCAGCCACTACCCCTGCACTCATGCAATCACTTAGGCACTATACATGCACTCCTCCAATCACCCAGTCACTACCCCTGCACTCATGCAATCATCCAGGCACTTCAGTTGCAATCATCCAATCACTCAGGCACTAATATTGCACTCATGCAATCAGCCAAGCACTACTCATGCAGTCCTCCAATCACTCAGGCACTACCCCTGCACTCATCCATTCCCTCAAACAGTAAGCGTGCACTCATCCATGCACTCAGGCACTACCCCTGCACTCATGCAATCACCCAGGCCCTGCCCATGCACTCCTCCAATCACTCAGTCACTACCCTTGCACTCATGCAATCACTCAAACACTACCCATATACTCCTAGAATCACCCAGGCACTACCCGCGCACTCGTGCAATCAGCCAAGAACTACCCATGCACTCCTCCAATCACTCAGTCACTTCTATTGCATTTATCCATTCGCTCAAGCACCACCCTGCACTCATCCATGCACTCAGGTACTACCTCTGCACTCATGCAATCACTAAGGTACTACCCATGCACTCTTTCAATCACCCAGGCACTCATCCATTCGCTCAAACAGTACCTATGAACTCATTCATACACTCAGGCATTATCCCTGCACTCATGAAATAACCCAGGCACTATTCACGTACTCATCCATGCACTCAAGCACTACCGTTGCACTCAAGCAATCAGCCAGGCACTACCCATTCATTCCTCCAATCACTCAGGCACTTCTAGTGCACTCATCCATTCCCCCAAACAGTACCTATGAACTCATTTATTCACTTAGGCACTACCCATGCACTCCTCCAATGAGCCTGGCATTACCCTTGCACTCAAGCACTCACACAAGCAAATTTTCTATTTTTAACCAGTTTCGGTTGTTCCGTAAGAACCATTTTATAAAAACAATTTTTGGATTTTTTTTGTCTTTTCGAACAATTTTTTTAGGGGTGTCTTTGACTTTTTTTCTAACAAAAAAAATTGAACAGTCCAACGTGACTAGTTAAAAAAATACAGGAGTAACAAGATTGTCGAGCATATAAAAAGAATTAACATTTGTGCCTTTATTATTGAGTTGAGAATTACATCAATGCATTGCTCCACAACTCACAGGTTAGCTATCTGGAGATAGTAGATGCTGGAAGCATCTACTATCTCCAGAAAGATATGTTGACCCATTCCAGTCCGGGATCCGCAGCAACCACAGGACCGAAACTACCCTAATCGGCATCAACAATGACATCAGAGCCCTGCTGGACAACGGAGAAACAGCGGCCCTCATCCTTCTGGACTTGTCAGCCGCCTTCAACACTGTCTGCCACCACACCCTACGCACACCCCTCCACGATACCTGGATCCGAGACAAGGCTCTGGACTGGAGCACTGCCTTCCTCTCCGGCAAAACCGAGAGTGTCCGCCTACCCCTTTTCTACTCCGAAGCCACTGAGATCATCTGAGGCGTACCCCGGGGCTCATCCTTCAACACAACATTGTTCAACATCTACATGGCACCACCCACCCACGTCGCCCGACTGCACAACCTCAACATCATCTCCTACACTGACAACACCCAGCTGATCCTCTCCCTCACCAAGGACCCCCTCACTACCAAAACCAACCTCCACAAAGGAATGAAAGCCATCACCGAGTAAGGAACAGCCGACTCTAACTAAACTTGGACAAGACTAAGTCCTCATCCTCGGCTCCACCCCCTCCACCTGGGACGACTTCTGGTGGCCGACCGCACAGAGAACAGCTCAACACCCACCAACCACGCACGCAACCTGAGGTTCATCCTCAACTCAACCCTCTCCATGACAAAGCAGGTCAACGCCGTCTTGTCCTCCTGCTTCAACACCCTCCGCATACTCTGTAAGATCTACAGGTTGATCCCCACTGAAACAAGAAGAAAGGTCACGCAGGCCCTCGTCAGCAGCAGGTTGGACTACAGAAACGCCCTCTACACAGGTGCCTCGGCCAAACTCCTGAAAGGACTTCAACGCATTCAAAACGCCTCTGCACGCCTAATCATTGACATCCCTCGCCACAGCCACATCACACCCCACCTGAGAGACCTACACTGGCTACCCATCAACACGAGGATCACCTTCAAGCTCCTCACCCACGCACACAAGGCATGCCACAACACCAGACCAGCATACCTCAACAGACAACTCAGCTTCTATACCCCCAACTGCCAACTCCACTCCGCCAACCTCGCCCTCGCCACCTTCCCCTGCATCCAAAGAGCGACCTCCGGCGGCAGATCGTTCTCCCACTTCGCCACCAAGACCTGAGACACCCTCCCCACCCTCCTACAGCAGACCCAGGACCTGCTTACTGTCCGAAGACTCCTCAAGACCTGGCTATTCGAGCAGTATCTTCCTTCCCCCAAATCACCATCGAAACGTTTCTGAACGTCTTACACAAGGTCAAAAGTGGTGCTCCATCAGATCCAGCCCCCATCAGTAAATTGAAGCAAGTTGCTTCCACCATAGCACCCCCTCTCACCAATCTGATCAACGCCTCCTTTAAAAATGGCATAGTCCCAGCAAACTGGAAAAAAGCCACAGTTAAGGCTCTCATAAAAAAACGCATTTGGACCCCACAGACCCATCTAACTTTAGACCGATCTCACTGCTACCGGCAATTAGTAAAATAGCCGAGCGAGTAGCAAATCAACAACTTTCTGAGTTCCTAGAAACCAATCACCTCCTCCGCCTGTCCCAGACAGGCTTCAGACCAGGACAAGGGACCGACATCGCACTGTTAGCAGTGGTCGAAGAAGCCAGGGGCATAATGGACGCAGGAGGATCAGTGGCAGTGATCCTCCTCGACCTGAGTGCCGCCTTCGACGCGGTGGACCACGCAACCCTTGTTCACCGTCTTGGGCTGATAGGAGTGGCGGATTCCGCATTAGCCTGGATCTCATCCTTCCTTGAAGACAGGTCTTTTCAAGTAGCAGATGGGTACTCCATCTCCAATATTCAGCCACTTAAGTGTGGGGTGCCTCAGGGATCCTCCCTGAGCCCCACACTTTTTAATGTATACATGGCTCCCCTCGAGGACGTTGTCAAGCCTTTTGGCATCAAATCAATAATGTATGCTGACGACACTCAGCTCGTCGTTTCCCTCAACCAACCAGACAACGCACTCTCTAATCTAAGCAGTTGTCTGGAGAAGGTGCATCAGTGGATGTGCGATTCCCGGTTAAAACTGAACAGGGAGAAATCAGAAATACTCCTCCTGGGAAATCCTAACAAAATCCCCACACCCCTTCCCTGGCCACCATGCATGGGAACTCCACCTACTCCCAAATCCGAAGTCAAGAGCCTAGGGATATGGCTGGACCAGGATCTCAGTTTTAAAACTCAAGCCAGAAAAACTGCGGGAACCTGCTTCGGCCTTATAAAGATGGCACGAAAGATTCTCCATCTACTCCCCCTCCAATCCAGGAAGCTCCTGAAGCAGGGGCTGGTGAACTCCAGATTAGACTATGGAAATGTCCTGTATCTGGGGGCCCCAGCCTCTGTAGTCCACAGACTTCAATGTGCACAAAATGCGGCTGCAAGAATCCTCACAGGAACCACAGCGAGGAACTCGGCCAAACCAGCCCTTAGAAGCCTGCACTGGTTGCCAGTAAAAGAACGGGTCAATTTCAAGACCCTGTGCATTGCCCATAGAATAATGCACAATGAAGGCCCTCCCATCCTCAGGACACTTGTGACACAACAACAGTCAAGTAGACAATTAAGATCCAACTCTCTTTCCCTTGCAAACGTCCCCAGAATTAGGAAGGCCAGAACAGGCGGTCGCCTGTTCTCGTATAATGCCCCTAGACTATATAACACCCTCCCACTTTCCCTGAGGCAAGAACACAACCACCTCAGGTTCAGGAAACGCCTAAAGACCCTACTCTTCCCCTGAGCTCTCCTCCCATGATTCCTTACCCCTCAGGACCGTGGTCTTTTAAGCGCTGGGATGCCCTAGGGTAGCTATGCGCTCTAGAAAACCCAATCAAAATCAAAAATCAAAATCAATCAAATCAAATCAGTAGCAGCCTCCCCCCTCAGCGCCTTGAGACCACATGGGAGAGTAGTGCTCTTTACAAATGTTCTGGTTGATTGATTGATTGGCTGAGGTGAAGGTAGAACTGCTGCACCCAATGCTGATGGTGCATTAGGATCAGATTGGGCAGCTTCCTCACTTTTCTGACGCAGCATCAGATCTTTGGACAAACAATTTGGTTGCATTGTCTCAAGGTGCTTCTTCATAGAGGAGGTGCTGCATGAATGTTTTTTGTCTGAACCTCTTAAAAGCACTCTTTGGCACACAGTACAAGTGACTTTTCTGGCGTTAACTTTCTTCTCCCCCTCAGGAACTGTAACAAAAAGCCCCTACCATGCTTTCTTTTCTTTTTTTACAGGCTCCTCCACTTCTTCAGGCTCTTCCAGCAGATCTTCCTTAGGATGTGGATGCCATTTCAGTGAAAAAAATAAAAATCCCCCCCCCCCCAAAATACAATTGTAAGAGCCTACAAAAAACAGGTCTTGACAGGAAGATCACACAAAATAAGAGGAATAAAACAGGTGTTGGATCCTCCCTTTAACAGAATGAAAAGCTTGTCAACCAATCAAAAGCTTTCTTTCCATGTCACATGGTATTGCATAGGGGATGCGCACCCAACGCATGGATGTCACACATCCGTAAAATGTCCAATACATAATTCTAAAGTATAAGTTGCTCCTTATAAAATATTCTGTAAAGTGTATTAGTGAAAGTATTTAACGAAAAATTATGTTTAAAGTTTCCACAGTGATATTTCACACTTTTAAAATTATGGCGAAGTCGAGTCTCCCACACGAACCTGGAAACACGTGCCGGCAAGGTTCATGCATCCAACGCGTATACTTCGCCTACCTGAAGTCCTTTTTATCAGGTAGGGTGTTCCCGGCAAAATGGATGCAAATTTAAACCCAAGTGGGTATGAAGGCACATCTCCGTTGTCTGCCTGCCTTGCTTGTACCCACTGAGGGTAATGTGGACGCGAATGTCTGGGGGCACTGCAGGGGTAGCCCCTTTGAACACTCCATCATGAACTAAAAAGCAAGGCAGGCAGACAACGGAGATGTGCCTTCATACCCACTTGGGTTTAAATTTGCATCCATTTCGCTGGGAACACCCTACCTGATAAAGAGGACTTCAGATCCCAGAAACGCCCAGGGGGCGGGGACTGAGTACAAAGGGGGAGAGCTCCAGCAGGTGATGAAATTTTGCCACTGATGAATAGAGCCTCAGCTCTCGAAATGCATTTGGCAGCTGATTAGTTTGAAGAGAGTCACCTTTGAAACCCTGCTGGCAAGTTTTTGAAATAAAGGAGTTCGTTACTGAGTTTGTGTGTGGCTGCTTCCAAAAGGGTCCCTGCACTGTGTTGGCTATATATATATATTTGTTTAAATTGTTTAAATTGTATTACATAGGTTAAACAATACTAGGTTTGGTTACCAACGTGCAGATCTACGCTTTTTTCCTCTTTTCTTGATGGTTGAAACTGTTTTGTTAAGGAAAGGGATGATATTATTATTCATTCACCCAGATATGTATAACACATGGTCATATTATGAATCCTATCGATTTCCTTACATAGACAAATTTTTCGCCATGTTTATTTAGGAATGGAAAATACTTATTTTAAATTTAGAGGATTGGTGTACCATATATACAGTTTTTATAAATGACTTAACTATTTTATGGTTATTTATATATACAGACAGTTTTAACTCGATTTGCACAATATTTTAGCATTGTCTAAAGATGTTGGAATTACAGCGTTTTTTTGCACAGTATTTCTATCATGTTTTTATTCACCAATATAGACTATCAGATGCGTTTCGGCGGACAAGTCCGCCTTGTTCACTACATCTGCTTACACCATGTTAGTGAGCCTCATTTATACTAGTGCATATCTGACATGTGGTAGATCAACCATGTGACTGTAAACATAGAAAAGTTGGTTGCGCTCAAAAATGCAAGTCACTGTAAAACATAAAGCAAAAATATTTCAAAACAGTGTAAATACATCTTTACAATTAATAGATAGTGCTTTTGTGATATTTGCAATTTGTAGCTGCTTAATGTCTAAAAAGTAAACATAAATGTGTTACACTTTGGCTGCTGCCTGTTACGTGCTGTTTTAGACATGGAAGAGTTCCTTTCCGAGGTGTATAAGCTCCCAGCTGCTCTGCGGTCTGTAACCTTGTGGGGCCCGATCGAGACACATCGTGTATGCATCGTGTCCCTGTGTGAGTATGTTTGCAATTAAGTACAAGGCGGGCTGATGTAGAGGCATGCATGCAATGACGGAGTCGGTAATTGCAGGATGTGAAAAGTTGTTAGACAGGCAAAGCTCCGTTCGGGATAAACAGCGTAGTGTTAACGCAAGTAATTATCTCGTTAAATTGTGATAGGCCTGCTGAATCTGGCTTTGAGCGCTCGCTAAGCATCCGTTTTCTCAAGTATGTTCAGAGCCAAGATAGGTGTCATAGTTCAACAAGTGAGAACTGGTGGCTGGGTAGAACACATGTGCGTGAGAATGGATGGGGGTAGCCAGAAGGGGGCAAAGGGTCCCGCCCAAGTGGGCATTGGAATATATATATATATATATATATATATTCACAAAAAAAACATAGGTTTCAGGCCTGATATAGTTAGGAATCAGCATTTAAAAAACCTTAGAAATTCACAGAAAAAACCCATAACTTTTAGGGGTGTTATAGTTAGCTGGACATTTCACTTGTATAAAACCATTTAAATTCCTCTGATATAGTTAGTTGTACTCACTATATCTTGCGCACCCGCAATCCACTGCTGATGATGTCACATATTACATCATTCATGACATGGTCAGTGACATCACTGATGAGATCTCAAATGGAATCACTGGTGACATCACTGATGACATCTTCCAGTGAATGTGGTTTGGTTCGTTATTTAAATTTATATATATATATATATATATATATATATATATATATATATATATATATATATATATATATATATATATATATATATATATATATATATATATATATATATTCACTGAAAAAACCATAGGTTTCAGGCTTTATATAGTTAGGAATTAGCATTTAAAAAACCATTGAAATTGCTCCTATATAGTTAGTTGTACTAACTATATTTCGCGCACCCGCAATCCACTGCTGATGATGTCACGTATTACATCATTCATGACATGGTCGGTGACATCACTGATGACATCACTGATGACTTCACTGATGACATCACCCAGTGACTATATGTTTCTGTAAAGTTTAAATATGTTTCACATAATGAAGAATGAGTGGATGTATAAGTGTCTGGATGAAGGATTTAGTAGGTGCGTGACTGACTGTATGAAGGAGTGATTAAATGTGTCTTACTGAATGCATGGGTTAGTGACTAAATTGTCTGAATGTGTGCATCAGTATGTCTGTTGTTGTGTAAGCTGCTGCATGTATTGATCAGTAGCTATATGAGTAGCTATATGGGTTATTGATTGGTTGTCCAAGGATTTGTATGGGAGAGTGAGTGTGTGTGTGGGTGGCTGGGAGGTGTGTGAGTCTGTGCATAGATGTGTGAGCAGTTGATTCACTAGGTGTATGGGTTCAAGAGTGCATGTGGAAACAGCTGTATGGGCGGTTGACTGTGTGCATGGTTGTGTTGGTGAGTGAATAGATATCGTAGTGCTACATGTCTAAGTAAATACATATGTAAAACACAGTGCATGTGAGAGTTGCCATATATAAATGACTATTCATGAGAGCCAGTGATTGTGTGAGTGGCTGTATGGATCATTGTGTACTTGTATCAGTGATTGTATAAGAGAGTATGTATGTGTTAGTATATGTTTGAATAAGTAAGGTGTTGTGTGTATAACTGTATAGTTGAGGAAATGGAAGCGTGATTGATTCTTTGCATGACTGACTAGGTGTGTGAGTAACTCCATGGATGAGTGGCAGTGTTTGAGTGTCTGTATAGGTGTTTGAGTGCAGATGATAGTGTTGTATTAGTGAGAGACTGTATGTATGAGTGATTCTATGGGTAAATGAGTGGATGTGTCTATAGACCCAGGAATCAGTGTGTGCGTATGTAGTAACTGGCATTGGTGTGCCAATGGTTTCAAGAATGGTAGTCTGTATTTAACACTGGGTGTATCAAAGGTTATATTAGAGTGTAAAGACATGCATCGTATTATCACATGAATGATATCATCAGTGATGTGATCAGTGATGTCAAATGAGATGTCATCAGCAATGTCATCAGTGATGTCATTTGAGATGTCATCAGTGATGTCACTGACCATGTCATGAATGATGTAATATGTGACATCATCAGCAGTGGATTGCGGGTGCGCGAAATATAGTTAGTACAACTAACTATATAGGAGCAATTTCAATGGTTTTTTAAATGCTAATTCCTAACTATATAAGGCCTGAAACCTATGGTTTTTTCAGTGAATTTGCACGGTTTTTTAAACACTAATACCTAACTATATATGACCTGAAACCTATGGTTTTTTAAGTGAATTTGCAAGGTTTTTTAAATGCTAATTCCTAACTATATATGACCTGAAACCTATAGTTTTTTCAGTGAATTTGCAAGGTTTTTTAAATGCTAATTCCTAACTAAATAAGGCCTGAAACCAATGTTTTTTTCAGTGAATTTGCAAGGTTTTTTAAATGCTAATTCTATTAGCGGATAACGTTTAAATATAATAATATCCTTGTGGAACAACCTGAGCAGCCCTAGAGATCCGATTTTTGGACCGGAGCAAGATGCTCTCTGATTGTGCAGTATTTCTTGCCTTCTGCCCCCCTGATTGTGCCGTATTTCTTTCTTCTCACCCCTGATTGTGCCATATTTCTTGGCTTCTGCCCCCCTGATTGTGCCGTATTTCTTGCCTTCTGCACCCTGATTGTGCCATATTTCTTGCCTTCTGCACCCTGATTGTGCCGTATTTTTTGCCTTCTGCTCCCTGATTGTGCCATATTTGTTGCCTTCTGCCCACTAATTGTGCCGTTTTTTCTTGCCTTCTGCCCCCTGATTGTGCCGTTTGTCGGGCCTTCTTTCTCCTGATTGTGCAGTTTTTCGTGTTCCTGCCCCCCTGATTGTATTATCTTTGCCAGTGTTTGTTCGCTGCTGGTATTGCCTTTGCCTGTGTTTCTTTGCTGCCGTTATTGTCTTTGCCAGTGTTTTTCTTTCTGCCGTTATTGTCTTTGTCAGTGTTTGTTTGCTGCCGTTATTGTCTTTGCCAGTGCTTGTTCGCTGCTGGTATTATCTTTGCCAGAGCTGTGTGGGCTGTGTGGTCTGTGAGAGCTGTGTGGGCTGTGAGAGCTGTGTGGGCTGTGAGAGCTGTGTGGGCTGTGTGGGCTCTGAGAGCTGTGTTGGCTGTGAGAGCTGTGTGGGCTGTGAGGGCTGTGAGAGCTGTGTGGGCTGTGAGAGCTGTTTGGGCTGTGAGAGTGTGGGCTGTGTGGGCTGTGAGAGCTGTGAGAGCTGTGTGGGCAGTGAGAGCTGTGTGGGCTGTGTGGGCTGTGAGAGCTGTGTTGGCTGTGATAGCTGTGTGGGCTGTGAGGGCTGTGAGGCCTGTGAGAGCTGTGTGGGCTGTGAGAGCTGTGTGGGCTCTGAGAGCTGTGTGGGCTGTGAGAGCTGTTTGGGCTGTGAGAGTGTGGGCTGTATGGGCTGTGAGAGCTGTGTTGGCTGTGAGAGCTGTGTGGGCTGTGTGGGCTGTGAGAGCTGTGTTGGCTGTGAGAGCTGTGTGGGCTGTGAGGGCTGTGAGGGCTGTGAGGACTGTGTGGGCTGTTTGAGCTGTGAGAGCTGTGAGAGCTGTGAGAGCTGTGTGGGCTGTGAGCTCTGCTTCTTTTGTGCCTCGGTCTACCTAGCACAAGATGAATTCCAACACTTCCTGGTTAGAAGTGTTGACAGCCAATGAGCATGCTGCTTTCCTGTGAAATGCATGCTGATTGGCTGCCACTGTCTGTCAACACTGCAAACCAGGAAGTGTTGGCAGCCATCTTGCGCCTCGGTAGAACCAAGGCACAAGAAAGCAGTAAAACAAATTTTTCGTTTTCGAAAAATCACAGGGTGCTCGCATGGTGCGCGTACGGTACTCGTACTGTGCACGCACGGTGCGCGTACCCCCCCGATTTTTTGGAAAAAAAATTGGGGCCTGGGGGTGCCTTATGGGACCCCCTGAGCAGGCCTAGGGGGTCAGGAAACTTCTACCCTGCCCCCTTTCTGAGTTCTACATGTTTGTTTTTCGTTTTCCTGTGCCTCAGTCTACCGAGGCACAAGTTGGCTGCCAACAATTTCTGTTTTGGAATGTTGACAGACGTCCAACAGCCAATCAGAATTCCGCGTGCGCACGCTAAGGTCCGCGCACGTGCAAGGACGGTGCAACGACGGTGCGCGCACGAGCCTGCACCGTGTCCCGCCTATAGATATATAATTTGAAAAAAGGCAATTTTCTCAACAATTACTGGAGGGATTTTTACCAAATATACAAAAGAAATTATTGCATATCAGTCTTTACAATTTTGCCAAGTTTGCAGTAATTCCATTCAGCCGTTCGGGCTGTAGCTGTGTCTAAAGGTCCAATGCAAAATTGCATTGGACTCATTTTCACATTCAATTTTCTCAAAAACTACTGCACGGATTTACACCAAACATACAGAAGGCACTACTCCATACCAGGCTCTACCATTTTGCCAAGTTTGGTGTAATTCCGTTCAGCCGTTCGACCTGTAGCCTTGTCAGTTATTCCCAATAGAATGTTTGGCATTTCCTATGGTAACTAGGTCCTAACTATATATACCTACTGGCTATCGCCAGTAGGTAAAATATATATATATAGCAATTTTCATTGAAGAATGAGTGGATATATAAATATAAATATCTGGAGGGTGGATTTAGTAGCAGTGTGATTGACTGTTTACTTGACTAATTTAAAGTGTCTCACTAAATATACTGGATAGTGACTAAACTGTGTGAACATCTGTATCACTTGTCAGTTGTTGTGTAAACTTCTTCTCCAGTTGGTTACTAGCTATTTGAAAGTCTATATTAGTTATTGATTAGTTAACTGAGTATTTGTATGGGAGAGTGAATGTGTGTGTGGTTCGTGGGGGGGTGTGACTGCCCAAAGATGTGTGAATAGTTGATTCAGTCAGTATATGAAGTTACATCTATATGTTATAACAGTTGTCTGGGTGAGTAAGCATGGGCGAATTTTGCGAATTCGGGATCCGCGAATTTACGGATTTGCGAATTCGCGATCCGCAAAATTCGCGAATTTGTGCAAATTTGCAGATTCTTTTTTTTTTGCGTGTTCGCAGGGTTTTTTGCGTGTTCGCAGGGTTTTTTGCGTGTTCCCGGGGCTTTTTGCGTCTTCGCGAGCGGCTTGCATAGCGAAGTTACCCATGCAGTCGTTTATGGGAGAGGGAGAGAGAGATAGATAGATAGATAGATAGATAGATAGATAGATAGATAGATAGATAGATAGATAGATAGATAGAAAGAGAGAGAAGGAAAGAGAGAGGGAGAGAGAGAACGAGAGAAAGAAAAAGAGTCCGGATCTCTGAAGGGCCAGATTCCTGAGTTGCCCCTACAGAACATAGAGCTTTTTATTTTTAGCAAAATGCATATGAAAAGTGTGCTGTAAAGGTCTCTTTTACTTTAACCCCTCCTGACAACTCAAAATGGGTGTATTTGCCATCTTCTTCCTGTTTTTTATATCTGTAAGTGCTTCCTGATGAGGTTTAATTCCTTGGACAGGTGCCTCGTAGCCTACTTGTAACTATTCTCCGACCCTGCTTCAAGGGTCAGAGCAGGGTCAGAGAATAGTTGCAAGTAGGCAACGAGGCGCCAGGAAGCAATTAGCAGCAGGTGTCCAAGTTGAAGTTAATTTGTTTGTAACCCTTTTGTAAAAGGTTACAAAGAAATTAGGTTCAACTTTTGCACCTGCTGCTGTACCCTTGTTTGGCTGAAAATTCGTCCCCACTGATTCGCGGATTTTACCGTGATTTTGCGAGATTCGCGGATCGCGAAATCGTGGAAAATCCGCAAATTTGCCCGCAAAACGGATTTTACGCCCACCCTTATGGGTGAGTGAATATCTTTCTGGGTGTGGTGATGAGCAAATATCTCTCTCAATGGTACATGTCCAACAAACTAGAAAAATAAAAGACAGTGTATGTGTCAGTTGTTGTTTATAAATAAGTATACATAAGACTCAGTGATTGTATGAGTGACTGTATGGATAACTGTATACTTGTAATAGTGTTTTTATAACAAACTAAATATGAGTTACTATCTATATGAATAGATAAAGTGGTGTTTGTATGAGTGTGTATCTAAGTAAATGTAAGTATGATCCATTGTTTGCATAAGTGAATAGGATGACTTCATAAGTGAATAGGATGTGTGCTATATCGATAGGTGTATAAGTATATTTGATAGTGTTCTATTGATCATTGACTGCATGTATGAGTGAATCTATAGGAAAGGGATTAGATGTGTGTATAGATCTACGAATCACTGAGTGGGTTTTTAGAAACTTGTATTGGTGTGTCAATGGATTCAAATATGGTACTTTGTATTTTACAGTGAGTGATGAAAGGTTATACTAGTGTATGATGGGGTGTATCTGATTGTCACGTGGATGATGTCATCAGTGATGTCATTTGAGATCTCATCAGTGATGTCACTGACCATGTCATGAGTGATATAATATGTGACATTATCAGCAGTGGATTGCGGGCGCGTGAGATATAGTGGGTACACCTAACTATATCGGAGGAATTTCAATGGTTTTGTACGAGTGAAATGTCCAGCTAACTATAACACCAAGGTTTTTTTAAATGCTAATTCCCATTTATATCAGGCCTGAAACCTATGGTTTTTCAGTGAATTGTGAAGGTTTTATATATGACAATTTTTAAATGTATTAATTGTTACATTTATTTTTTTTCAGTGAGTTTCAAAGGTATTTTAAATGCTAATTCCTAACTATACCAGTCCAGAAACTTATGTTTTTTCAGTGATTTGCTAAGGTTTTATATATGACATTTGTCTGTATTAATTGTTACATTTATTTTTTGATACTGATTTACTACTTTTTTTAACTATTTATTTTTAGAGATTTTGGGCCAGATGTAGGTAATTCATATTTACAGACTCTTAAATACCAAATTTTACCGATTCGGTACTTAAGAGTCTGTAAATATGAAGGGGGGGGATTTAGGTAATTCGAATTTCAGAATTACCGAATCAGTAGGATTTGGTATTTACCGATCCGGTAAATACCGAATCGGTATTGCCCATTGATTCCTATGGGCCATGAAGCCCATAGGAATCAATGGGCAATACCGATTTGGTATTTACCGAATCGGTAAATACCGAATCCTGCAAGGGTGCAGGGGGGGTCACTTTGACACCCTCTAGCACCCCAATTCCGGCCTTGTGTGCCATGTTGCACACAGACATGCCCTTAGGGCATGTCTGTGTGTCACAATACCTGAATTCTGTATTTTACCACCCAATTGGATTGGGTGGTAAAATACCGATTCTTAAGGGCCTGTGACACTTTTAGGAGTGTCACCTGCATGTGGATTTACCGAATCGGTAAAATTACCGATTCAGTATTTTACAGAATCAGTAAATTTACTGAATCGGTAAATTTACCGATTCTGTAAAATGATGGCCCCTACATGCCAAATCCTAAATACCGGTCGGTAACGGCCAAAATCGGCCGTTACCGACCGGTATTTTCTCTCCTACATCTGGCCCTTTACTTTTTAAATTACATTATAATTACATTATACATTACATTACAAAATATACTTTCTCAGAATGAATTACTTTAGTTGAAATACTTTGCAAATAAGCAATAGACTTTCAAGTACAGTAGTTACAGTTGTTGCAATGGGCAACACAATTTCAAACACAATGCAACATTGACCTCAATGTGAATTTCTAGTTAAATGCAATTAGTTACTTTATGGATTACTTTTCTAACCACAGGACTGGATCCAAGGCTCAGTCCTTGGACATCTCCTATAAACGTTTTAGTTACAGTAGTGATTTTCAAGAATATTATTGTATTTTAAAAGTTGACACAAACATTTTTTCACGCAGAATCACCAATGTTATCCTATGGCAGGAAATTCCTTTAGCAGGTAAGTAGTTCTATTGTCACTTTTTCTTACTCAGTGCTGTATCCTGGATCCAGCACTGGTGCATCTCCTGTAAACAGTTGAAAGAATGCGTTTAAGTCATACAGGTGATTTTTAGGAATATTTTTAGTTTGTGAAAATAGACAGAAACTTTTCTGCTGAACACCTGACAATGGATTACTATGGAAGGAAATACAAGTTACTGGTAAGTATTGTTAGAATTACTTTTCAGGGTCAGTGCTGGGCTAAAAGATGCAGCGCTGGGTTCTCTCTTGATGACAGGTGAGTAAATCGGAATTCGTTTTTCGGATGATTTTAGGTGAATATTTTAAAGTTCCAAAACTCCACACTTTGAAGAATTTCCAAGTGAAACTAGTCAATGTTAGCCTATGGAAGGGAATTCAAGTTACTGGTAAGTATGGTTAGAATTACTTTTCATGATTAGTACTGGGCTCAAAGATGCAGCCCTGAGGTCTCTCCTGATAACATGTGAGTAAATCGGAATTCGTAATTTGGCTGATTTTAGGTGAATATTTTAAAGTTCCAAATTTCCAAGTGAAACCACCCAATGTTACCCCATTACTTTTTCTTACTCAGTGCTGTATCCTGGATCCGTGTAGGAGTAACAGGAGGGGACCCATAAACCAGGTTGGGATGGGTATATAATGTACAAAGAAACAATTCCCAACAGGTATTATTTAAGAGACAGTTCTCGGAATGTATGCAATAAGCATTACTGGTAATGAGAAACAAGGAGTCACTTGCGTTCTTTTGAAAAACGGTATTATTCACCAAGAAAAAAACAAGTAAGAGGAAAACAATTTTTGGGGATCAAGCAGTTTAACAGCACTGTACAGAAGCAATCAGGTGACAACCCAGTAGCACTTGATATGTGGTGATATATGTAATAGATAACTGTGAAAGTGCAAGTGCTTAAAGTGAGCAGCGTGATCGGCGCATAGTGACAATAAATAAAACAAAACAATGGTGGCTCCTAAGGAGAATCAAGTTGTAGTCACTCAAAACATGATTTGTAACAGTTTAGCAGGAGCACCAAGCTTAATATGCGTCTTAAGATTATGCTGTAAGGTCGACGGCGTTTCGATCCCTCTGAGTTGGGATCATCATCAGGACGGGGTTGTCGATTGTGGGCAGTGTGCGGCAGCTTCTGTACAGTGCTGTTAAACTGCTTGATCCCCAAAAATTGTTTTCCTCTTACTTGTTTTTTTCTTGGTGAATAATACCGTTTTTCAAAAGAACGCAAGTGACTCCTTGTTTCTCATTACCAGTAATGCTTATTGCATACATTCCGAGAACTGTCTCTTAAATAATACCTGTTGGGAATTGTTTCTGTGTCCTGGATCCAGCACTGGTGCATCTCCTGTAAACAGTTGAAAGAATGTGTTTAAGTCATACAGGTGATTTATTAGGAATATTTGTAGTTTGTGAAAATAGACACTTAGAAACTTTTCTGCTGAAAACCACACAATGGATTCCTATGGAAGGAAATACAAGTTACTGTAATTACGCTTAGAATGACTTTTCAGGGCCAGTGCTGAGCTAAAAGATGCCGCACTGGGTTCTCTCCTGATAACAGGTATGTAAATCGGAATTCGTAATTAAGGAATATTTGTACAATGGTGAAGGAAGGGGGCGGGGCCTCAGGTGACATGTGTGCATACACGCCCTGTGGCACATTTTAAGTTGCATGATTAAGTGCCCTTGAATCGTGCCGTCCCCTGGGGGCCAACTAGCCCACCAGGTACCTCCAGTATGCACCAAGAGGCTGCGTTGCAGAGAGGTGTTCAGAGGCCACGCCCCTTCTTACAACACTCTGTAAAGCAGCTCCGTGGTGCTTACTGGAGGTAGCTGGTGGGCTAGTTGGCCCCCAGGGACCCTCAGTATTGACAGAGCATTAATTCCCCAACTTAAACCACGCCACAGGGCGTGTTTGCACACATGTGAACTCAGGCCCCCCCTCCCTTCACCACTGTGCAAACCCGCCCCGTGGCATGTTTTAAGTTGGGGGACTAACTCCCCTTGAATACTGAGGGTCCCTGGGGTGCAACTAGCCCACCAGCTACCTCCAGTAAGCGCCACAGAGCTGCATTGCAGAGGTGTAAAAAGGAGCGTGGCCTCAGAACACCTCTCTGCAACGCAGCTCCCTGGCGCATACTGGAGGTACCTGGTGGGCTAGTTGGCCCCCAGGAACCCCCAGTATTTAAGGGGAATTTGTTCCCCCTGCAAACGGGCTAGGGGGCACGTTTGCAGAGTGGTGCAATAAGGAGGAGTGGCCTCCGGCCCATCCCATTTTTAAAACAATTAATATTTTGTGAAGGGGGTCTCTTTAGCCCCCCTTCCTTTTTCTTTTTTGGGGCCCTGGGGACCACATCCCCCAGGGCCTCACCCCCAAATAAAACATTAAAAAAATATTTATGGGAAGGGTGCCGCGTGGCCCCCTCCCGTGGCCCCGGGGACCCCAACCCCCGGGGCATGGCCACATTTTTTAAATATTTTTATGGAGGGGGCTGCATAGCCCCCCTCCTCAGGCCACTTAAGGCCCCGGAAACCCCATTCCCCGGGGCCGGCCATTCTTTTATTTTATTTATTTATTTTTTTATGGGGGAGGGGGGCTCGTGGCCCCCATCCTGGGCCCCTTGTAGCCATGGGGACCCCATCCCCCGAGGTTGGATCTCTTCATTGGGGACAGTGGGGGGTCCCCAACCCCCCCCCCCATGGTCCCTCCGGCTCCCTGCCTCCTGCGGGAGCCGGCATTGCTTTTCCATATGGGAAGCAGCTAACATGCTGCTACCCATATGGAAAAGCAATCTGATTTGCTTCATTGAAGCGAGAGCAGGTTTCCCTGCTCTCGCTTCAATGGAGCAAAGCAGTTTGCAATGTCAGGGTTGGAGCTGTGAGGCTCCCGCCCTGCCATTGCAAACAGCAGTGTCCCGGGGGTGGGCACCCCGGGACACTGGAGGAGCCGGCTGTGGGGGGTGGTGGTCCCCAGGGCCTATACAAGGTTCCAGGAGGGGGCTGGGTTGCCTCCTCCTACATTTGTTTGAAGCCCCAGGGGTGGTGGTCCCCGGGCTGGGGGGCCTCAGAGACCCCCACACCCAATTTTTTTGTAGCCCCAGGGAGAGGCGGTCCCCGGGCTGGGGGGCCTGAGAACCCCCACCCACATTGAATAAGCCCCGGGGGTGGCAGTCCCCGGGTCTGGGGGGCCTGAGAGCCCCCCCACCCAAATTTAATAAGCCCCGGGGTTGCCGGTCCCCGGGGATGGGGGCCCCTTAAGGGGGCCCCCCATAAAAATTAAAACATTGCCCACGGAATTTGGCCCACCTGGGGGCTAAATAGCAACAAAGCGGGGAACCCGCGCTTTGTTTTGTAAAAAATTTCGGCAGAAATTTGCGCTGGGTGCGCGAATCTCGCAGATTTTCTTTTTTTTTAAATGCTTTTTTTGGCCCTGGAGGTCCTTGTGGGACCCCTGAGCAGACCTAGGGGGTGAGGGTGTGTCTACCCTGCCCTCTTTTCGTGTTTTGCGGCATTTGTTTTTGGTTTCAGGGTGCTTGTAAGCTGCGCTTAGAGTACGCAGATAGGTACGCAGATGCACTGCGCCCATAGATAGATAAATTACTTTAACTGTCATTTTCTCAGGAACTAATTAACAGATTTACACCAAATAAGCAAAAGGCACAAGTCTGAACCAAGGACTATATCTTTTCCAAATTTGGTGTAATTCCGTTTAGCCGTTCCTGTTGTAGCCTTGGATAAAGGTCCTATGGGAAATTGCATGGGGAAAACACGTTTTGGGACCCCCTTTTTTCTCGGCCCCCGCTTGACGAATCACCCCCAATCTTTTAGGGAAGGAGTGGAACTGAGTTTGTCAAAAGTTTGGAAAATTTCACGCACATCCATCAACCAGCGCCAAAGTTATTCCATATAGAATGTTGTGGATTTCCTAGGTAGTTATAGTTAGGACCTAGTTTTCATAGGAAATCTGCAAAATTCTATTGGGAATACCTTTGGCGCCGGTTCATGAATCGTCATGAATTTCTCAAAGAAGATGGCCCGCTCTGATCCGCTCCTTCCCTGAAAGGTTTGGGGAGATTTGTCAAGTGGGGGCTGAGAAAATAGGGTGCGCCCAAAACGTGTTTTCCCTATGTTATTTTCCATACGATGATTAGACACAGCTACAGCCCGAACTGCTGAAAGGAATTACAAGAAATTTGGCAAAATTGTAGAGTCTGATTCGCAGATCACGCTTTTGCCTAAACGGTGTAAATTCCTCCAGTAGTTCCTGAGAAAATCAAAAGAAAAAAAATATATACACGTAGGAGCGCGCACCGTGCGCGCACCCTGTGGGCACCGTGCGTGCGCGTACGGTGCGCGTATCGGGTGTGCGCAAGAGGAATTCTGATTTGCTGTTAGACGCCTGTCAACATTCCAATCGGTCAAAACCAGGAAGTGTTGGCCGCCATTTTGTGTCTCCGAGGCAGAAGAGAGGCAAAATCAAAAGTGGAAAATGTGAAAAGGGGGCAGGGTAGAGACTCCCTGACCCCCTAGACCTTCTCAGGGGGTCCCTGAAGGCCCCTAAAAACGATTTTTTTTAAAATCACCAGGTACGCGCACGGTGCACGCACCCGTACGTGCACGGTGCGCGTACGTCGGCAAAAAATAGACAAAAGAAATGCAGTTAAATAACAAGTTTGAGTGTTTAGATGTTGGTTGGCTCTAAAAAGAGATGTTGTGTTCATTGAGTGTTTTTTGTACCTACAAGTAAGTACCGATGCAGAGTCTAAAGTTCAAGAGAAAGACTCTGTTCCCCTCATCTGTGAAATGTACACCGTCTCCATTATAAATGCCTTGCATGTTGTAACGCAAGTTGTTCTGGTATATAGAACCCATACCATAGTCTCTGAGGAAATGTTTGCTTGCATCACTTCTAGAAAGGGTGGCATCACATATTTTGCATGTTATCTTAGAGGCATTAACCTTCTTCTGCCCCTCTGGATATGTGAAAAACTTCCAAATGAAAGATTCCTTGGTTTTCTTTGGAGGTGGATGTTCAGGAATAAACTCCACATCTGAATCAGAGGAAAAGTGCTGTGGCTGCTGCTGTTCTGCCATTTTCAGTAGGTGAAAAGCACAAACAATTCCTTGTAGATGTTTCTCCCTGGAAAGTGAAACAGCTTGTGATGGAAGTGGGTTGGGTGTTTGAAGATTTGGCAAAGAAACTACTATGAACCAATCAAAAGTGTTGTTTCAAGTCACATGACTTTACACACGCACGGCGCGAAGACGGAGCTTGCATGCAGCGCGACCGGGGTGCGCACGAGTTGCGTATGAATGACGTTTTACCCTGTAGTGTAGTTCCTATATTCCCAATAGGCTCTGCGCATTGGAATAACAAAAACGATAGTTTAGACGTAGGACTGAAATCGACTAGGTCTCTATTGAATATGTTAGAATTAATTTGTGAATGCCAGCTAGCTCAGAGGTCACTAGAAACTTCCTCGAATACACAAGAAGGGATTAGTTTCTGACAACCATATAACTTGACAACTTTGTTCATCAAGAATAAGGAATATATCTCCAGAGTCGCAGAAACAATAGATGGCTATTTCACTCAGTCAATCGTGCATGCTTAGTTTCACCAGAAGTGCAGAAAAATAGAGGAACAGCATTTTCAATAAAAGGTTATTTATTGAGCAGTCTTCTTTCTCATGCAAGAGAAGTGAATTGCTACAATCGCATTACTTGTCATAAAGTAAAGTGCCTACAGTAAAAAGAGTATTATGAAATAATACTGTAAAAGCATTTATATGGTTTCTAAGCCATAAGATACTTAAAATGGATAACAAATACATACAATAATAAAAGATGACTAAACGTACTCAACTGGTGCTTCTAAGATACGCCTACCCTGGTGTACCTAACCTAAGCCTAGTACATGAGGAGGAGTAAGTGAGATGTAGCTTGAGTTGCCAAGAATCTATCCAAGATTTCTCTAAGGGTCTAATCAGTTCCGTACCTTGTTTATAGAATGTAGGAGGTCTTGTATCTCTCTCTCAGGACTCGATATCCCAGGAACCTGCAAGGGTGGCCGGGAAACACCGGAGCTGGATTTCTCGGCAAGAGAAAAGACAGCGTCTCTCTCAGTGCGTCAGCTGGAGGGTCGGCTTCCTTCGGCACTCGCTACAGCAGGGCGTCGGGCAAGTATTTAGCCGATCTGCTCCACACCACCGTGTATTTTGCTAGGGCAGATGCTGGTATATTTATACCTGGAAGGTGCAGAGTTTGACATAAGGTTGGACATAATACGTCACTAAGAACTCGCAGTTCTTTTAGGACTCCAGGAGTTCTAGGACAAATCAATACAGAAGCAGGGGAAAGTCTCGGACTGCTGGAGGTTTGGTCTCTCCAAGAACTCGTGATTTCTAGGAATCTGTAGAAGTAGCCATGCCGTATTTGGACTACATTGGCTGTGTCTAAATGTGGTTATGATTCTGATGCCTATATAAGGATACAATGAGTTATACCTATATAAGGGCATGAATCTGGAAAATTACACTAGAGCCCTAGATTTGTCTACAACACCCACTCCACGTAGAATGTCCGTCTTTACTAAGTACTTAAGCAAGCATAACATATCTAAGCATGTGTTTACAATCCCACCCAAAAATACATAAAGTGCATTTGAAATGGTTTGTACGCAAAAAATGAGTATTGTACTGTACTGTACGTTTTCTAAGCAGTGGTATCATTCAAACAATGCATATAGTTTACATTTGAAATGCTGACTGAATGAATCACGAAAAGTTACATTCATGAAATGGCTCTTAGTACAGAAGAGAAGGTCGAGACCATTTCATCACATATTTATATAAGACTGTACATGTGCTAGAGGCTGAGTTCAAATATTGTCTCTAGATTTTTTCCTTAAAAATAGAAATCTTGTTCCCTAAGAATAGTTCTACTTTAAGCAGATTACTCTGTGCCAGCAAAGTAAACATTTTGGATATGAGAAAAAATAATGTCGTTTGAGGAAAAAATTGTTCCAAAGTGTTAGAAGTTCTTTTTATCAAAACTGAAGGCCGAATTCAAAATTTAGGGAACGCTGTGTGCTCGCGTTTTCAAACGTTATTCTCGTTGTTAGGAGAGAACTTTAACTCAGATAGGCTGGCCAAGTAGGTGAAAATTTGACCATGTCCGAAAAAGTAGAAATAGTGCATATGTGAGAGGCATTGCCGTCATCGTTGTCTAGATCAGCAATGGTCACGGAATGTTGTAACTGGGTGCCACTTTCTTCTCGTTCCTCACTGCCAGCTTGTTGCTGTGAGGTCTCAACGAATGCCGTCATCAGAATTGGTAGCTGCTGGGGGCAACACGTTGCATGAGCCGTTACCGAACCAAGCAAAGTATAGACATCCATAGGTACTGCTGATGGGAGTGTGAGACAGACGTCTAATACGCATTCTTCTCCGCAGAGCAGGCATCGTAGAACAGGTAGGATGCAATCTTGCCAGATTGGTCTGAATGAAAGAAACCATGTGGTATTCAGATCTCTTAGCCGAGCCAATCCGAGGACTTTTGTAATCCTATCTCTGTACCGCATTGCCAGGATCGTTTGTTCCATGGTAACCTGGGTATTGCTTGTGACTGGACTTGCCATATCGGAGCAGAAGGAACAAAAATAGAATTCCTGCTACGAGTCCCAAGATGAGAGGCAGGCCGCAGAACATAAAGTGCACGAAATTCTGGAAGATGCTCAGGACTGCTTCAAAGGGTGATAATAGTCCCGAAAAAAATTTCCTTAAATACATGTGCGATGCTGCTGGTATCAGACATGTTGAAGATTTGACTTAACATTTCTACGAAATGCACGGGGCAATTTGTTGATAATAATGCATGTATCTCTGCTGACGTCCTTGCGACTTGCAGATCATACATCTCTCTGAACGAGGTCAAATGCACAGTTTTTTGTAAAAGAATGGCTTTCTTTCTGCTTCAAGTATCAATTCGAATAGAAGAGATATTCAATGAAGGCCATATCGTTGCCTCCTTGTCTGGTTTGCTGTTTGGATACAATACTTGCATACAGCAAGTGCCCTGGATGTAACACTAACGAGATAGGCCATTCCTGGCAACATGCCACAACAGCTGTGGTCACTTAACATAACGTAACTGCCGTTGGAAAGTTGTCTGAAAAAAGGCTCTATTTGTGTGGCTGGGGTGCCGTGCAGGTGGCAATAAAGGTCATTTGATGTACCACTTAAAGAGTGATTACAATTGTTACCACTAAGAAATACCTCTTTTTTCCCCCCACTCCAACATCTATGTGTGTAAGGTAAATTCCAGGTTGACTTGATGTACCCTTTACCCAACTTTTCATACAGGGCCGCTGGTATGTGCTTTTTTCCAAATGAATACGATCAATTTCTCGTATTTTTTCAGCAGTTTCAATTTGCGTTACTTTCCAAGCTTCGTTGTAAGCAGCATATATACCGGCGTACATGAAACGTTTTGGATGCTGTTTGCGAGGTCCCAATAAGAAATCTCGCAAGTCAACGCCTTCTTTAAGTAAGGTCAAGTGTTGCTTAATTTCTGGTAGTGTGGATTTCTTTTGCCATTCGAGGCATAGTTTTCCTACACTGTATGTTGTTATTATCCCTGGGTGTTGTCTCTGGGAATATCTTGGGTCTGGCCTGTTCTGTGTGAACCCCTGTGTTTCATTCAGGAATCTATCTTGACAGTTATTAGTGTCTATGGGCCAGATCAACCATTTTCTCCAATCAGGATTAGTTCTGTTTTGGTGTAAAATATGGGATACGTCTATCTCCTCATCTGTAGTGCTATTACTATCAGGTATGGGCTTTGGTATAGACGGTTTGTTTAAATCCTTTTTCTTAGCTAGGCCAAGACAGGTTGTTTGTTGAATGGTGTCATTCAGGAACATTATTTGTTCTGGGATCATGCAGGCTCTGAATAATGATTCTAAACCTTGTACCTGCCAGTCTTTTGTACCCCAGACCGTTTTTGTCTCAATGTTGTTTTTCCAAAATTCAAAACCAAATGTAGACAACTGTGCATAAAATTTTGCAGAATAAATTAGTTCAGTATTTGTCAACATGTTTTTCATTCCTGTCTTATTCATAATTTTGAAATAAAACGTTTCTGGATCTGTGGTATTAAACCCTGAGAAGTATGGGAATTTCTCATAAAATGTTTTTGAGCTACCTTTTGGCGTTGTTGGACAATGTTCCCATTGATTATAAGTAAAAACATATCTAGGATTCGCAGATTTATGCAAATAGTGGTGCCCATAATGATTAAAGCAATACATTTGTTCATATTCTGATGAACCTTCTAATGAAATCATGTTCTGTAAATTTTGCTTACATTTCTAAATCTGACATCATGTTATTAATAGTTTCAAAGTCCCAATCATCAGAGAAAGTGCTCAGTGAGACAAAGTCACTTAAAGAAACCTTGAACTGGTGTGGATACTTCAAGAGTTCAACCGGGCCATAGATGTCGCAATCAGTAGCGTCCCATGCTACACCACCAGGTATAGGAATGGTTGTGATGTTTACTGATGATACTTCTTTTTTTCAATGTGAGAAGATTTGTGAGGCTTTAGAACCAAGTTGATTTTCTGACCTGTGTCCATTGTACTGTATTTTCCATCAATCATTCTTCCCAAGCTTAAAATCAAAATGAGCCCGAGCAGGAGGAAAAGTACACCTAACACAATCCACAATTCAATTAATGGTGAAATTAGACATGTTTCTCCAAGTTGATGAAAGAGTTCTGATATTTTTTCTTTGAAAGTTTTGTTTGCTGGCTTTTCTTCATGTTCACTCGGATCTTCAGAAAAGTCATTGAAATTGATAAAATAGCCGGAGGCAGTTCTGTCAATTGTTGGAATTGCATCATGATTGTTATTAATCTTTTTAGTTGCTTCTTCCTTTGTCATATTAGTATAGTCAAAGGCTACATCATTGTAGACAGGTGTTTCTTGACGAACTGTTGCAATTTGGGTTTCAAGAGGCACTAGTTCCATGGCTTTGTTGCATAGTCCTTCTTTATTCACTGCAGGTTTATCAAATGTGATTAGTCTCTCAGTTTGAACCTCATGAATTGTAGCAAGGTTTGCTCTTCTGCTGCATCTTGGGAGTCCACTGGGACTAAACGCAGGAGCCTGGTCAGAATGTAGCATGCCAATTGTGTATGTGCCGATAAAGACTCCCAGATCTTTAATAACACGTTTGGCGTCAACCGAGCACTGGGGCCACATCCAAATGAATCTTGTGCAGGAATCCACTGTGACCATGATATATTTATAGTTGCCAACCCTTTGTAAGGGACCACAGTGGTCCAGGTAAACACATGCTAATGGTTTATCTGAGATTAGAAGGGGCATCTGCGCAGGTCATTTCACTGTTGATACCTTCATTTTTTGGCATATTTCACAGTCTAGAACATAGTTTCTAGTCTGTTTCCTCATGCGCAGCCACCAATACCTCTGTTTTAGTAACCATACTGTGGCGGAAACACCCGCATGTGCAGAGGCGAGCCCTTCATGTGCCACTAAGATTAGTCCTAACCTATGTTCCATGTTTGGAATTGCCCTATCCCCCACTCCAGGGATTATGGCAAAAGGAACCCTATTTGCATCAGTTTTGTATGAGTACTTTACTGGAGAGCCTTTCAGGAGTGTCTTACCACTGTTTTTTACTGAAGTAGTGACAGCTTGCATTATCTTGCTGTCTATTTTTGTTTTTGACCGTGTGTTAGCAGCTACGGAAGCTGTTTGCACAGTTGCCTTTGCGGCTTCATCAACCAATGAATTCCCTGCAACGTGAACGCCATCACGCTGATGACTCAGTGTATGTATCACATGAGTTTTTTGTAGTTCTTTCCGCAAAAGAACTACTTGTTCCCAAAGCATTTTATGCTTAATTGTGCCACCTTTCACATCTTTGAAACTGTTTTGAACCCAGTTCTGCAAGTCTTCATTGTAAGACTGGACGCAGTAATACAAATCGCACACTATTAGTGTGGGAAATTTGCGATCAGTATTCTCAAGCGCCATCTTGAAGGCCTGTATTTCAGCTCGCTGAGCTGTACAGTCTCAGAGTGATTGAGTTTTAGTGACCATAGGTCTGAATTTACCTTCGTGCCAGTGACCTTTAGCAATCGCACACGCAGCACTATAAGCATGTTTACCCCCAACTGCGGGCTGTGCTGATCCATCTGTATATATTATACAGCCGTAATGTTCGAGAGGCAGGATTTCGGTCGGCAGAGGACATTCATACTCGTATTGGAGAAATTCTTCTGTTTTCAAATTAGGATCAAATTCGTAAATTACGTCTGATGCAGCAAGAGAATGGACCCATTGTATCCATCTCGGATGTAAAGCTTTAGCATTTGGAATGCTTGCTCTTGTCACTGCCTCTAGGGCAGGTACAGGTGTAACAATTATTATACGTTTACCCTGTGCGAGGGCTCTTTTTTTTGCTACAGCAGTTTGAACCGCTGTCAGAATTTTCTCAGTAGAAGTGAATTTTATTTCAGCTTGTGTGTACAAGTGTGATTTGTAAGCTATTGGTACGTTCCCCCTTCATTATAGGTCAGGTACGTGAATCCGCATCTTCCAGGGATGACTCGGATTACAAGGTTGCGTACGTTTCCGCATGTTTGCAGCTTTGTTTAAGCTAACATGTCTGTTTGTATTGAACGTACAATTTCTGTGTGTTTCTGTGTCCAATTGGTTGGTTTGAAATCAGGTTTAATTAATTCGTAAAGAAGTTTAGCCCTATCTGCGTAATTCAGAACGTAAGTTCAAGAAACCTAGAACTGATTGTAAGTTTTTTCAGCATTTTTGGAGCTTGGAGCAGCGCACATTTCTCTAAGAAATTGGCTGCCAGGCTTTTGCCACAGTGAGGTGGGCAATACGCGATTTTTTAAAGTTGAATTTGAACCCTTCTGATGCGAACCCAAGTACAATGGTGTTCACTCTTTCCAAGTGCCTGTCCAAATCATGGTCTGTTAGATAGATGTCATTGACATAAGATAGATGTCATCGACATAAGATAATGCCTCATCATCATACATTTGTAACTCGGTTATTCTCGTTGAAAATAACCCTGGGCTATTCGTGAATCCCTGGGGGAGACGTCAAAATTGCCTCTGGGGCCCCATACTGGAGAAAGCGGTCAAATACCTGCTTTCTGGTGCAATGTTTTGACAGAAGAAACCATTTGAAATATCTAATGTCTTTTTATTTTTTTTGCGCACAATGGTATTCATTAGTGCTGCACTGTGTGAATTTTGTACTGCAAATGTTTTGCAACAAGTGTTTAAGTATCTGTAGTCCAATTTTAGACGATATGAATTGTCTGGTTTGGAGACAGGAAACAAAGGATTGTTCATTTGTGAGGTGCATGTTTCAATCACCCCCTGGTATTCAAGTTGATCTAAGATCTCCCAGACTTGTTTTTTAGCTTCTTGCTTAACAGGATACTGCCTTTGTGCAGAAGGTTGATTTTTCAACTGGATTTTATGGTGAGGGGATTCCTCATCCCATCCTACATAATTTTTATATAATGCAGGGGCTTGGGCCCCTGCCCATTTTCTAGCATATGTGTATTTTTTATGAATTGGAATGGGATTTGAGAAGGCAGGCATAATCATTTCTTCGCCATGTGGGCACTCCCTAACAAATTCTGGTGGCCAGTCTTTCTCAGCTAGAAGGATATCATGCCCTTTAGATAGCTTCTCCCAAAAGAGACCTCTTATTTTCCTAGTTTTGTCCCCTTCTATATGTAGTGTTGTTTCATATAATTTATGGGGTACACTAACTCTGGTGTCTGCAGTTTCCACCTGAATGTACTCATTCGTGTCCACTGTCTTCAGAAGATTCATCAGGATCTTGCAAGCTATGGTCACTTCTGCTGCACTGTCTAGCATTGTCTGGGCCCATTCTCCGTTCTTGAGTTGTGTTCTCAGGATCCTCGGCATGTTCTATCTTTATGCTAGCTACATTCTTTTTAGAAAATTGCGATTTTTTTACTTTGATGAGCAGGTTCCTTGTCTTTCGACTTGACTCGCTCTTTTTTATGTTCTGACCGTCCTCTTTTTTTCCGATTTCTGTGAGGAAGTCTGAAAAGTTCGAGAGGGATGTGTATCTTTATCTTGATATCTGTCAGATTTTCTCAAATTATCCCTATTTCTGAGATTATATCTCTTTTGAGAGGTCTCCCTTTGAGGAGACTTGTCTCTCTGTTGAGGAGACCTTCTTCTGGGTTGAGAATATTTTTCTCTAGGAAGAGTTTGTTTATTACTCTCCCACTTCTTTTTTGGAGTAGTGAGATTATTCTTAATAAAAGTTTTTTCAGGATTTTCTGTTAGTTGTGGTTTCAGTGGTTTCCCACCCAACCTATCTCTACCTAATTCTTCATAACACTTTTCAATTATTCTGGCAAGTTCAAAAGGCTGGTCTGCTATTTCTGTTTCTTTTAATTTTTGGCGGATCGCCACAGATGCTGCTTCTCCTCTTATTCTCCATTCCTCAGGGCCAATATATCTACGGAAAAAGTTCTCTAGGTACCATCCAACATGAACTCTGCGCTCCTCAAATGCCAATTTGTTGGTTGTCCCAGGTTTTAGACTAAGGACACGAGGGGGCAAGTCATTGTCAGTGTTGGGCTCGAAAGCATGGAACACTCTCCCATCCCATCTAAGGGCCCTAGAGAGAGAAACAGAATTCCGAAAAGAATTAAAAACCTGGATTTTATAAGCTACAGGATACCACTGTTAGAGCATTAGTGTAAAAATTGGATTGGCAAAAAACTAAGCAGCTAGACCATCTTACATCTCCTGGTCTCTTATGGGCGCCTAGATGCTTCTTGGAGCGATAGTTGCGCGGTACAAATGAGCTATCACATCACATCACATGTTGGCTCGTAGTATAGCCGAGACTTGCTTTAAGTCTTTCAGTAATTTCATACCTAGATTTAAAGCAGGCTATGGACCGTATTCATTTTGAATCTGTCTTAGTACGTCTGGTATAACCGCCATAGACGGAACACCATGTGTTTTTGTGTAGATTGAAGCAAAGACTGTTCCCCAAGTGTCACAGTCTTCCACATGTGGCACGATCCCCATTGGTAAACAGATTGTCAGAATTCTGTGTTTTTCATGAGGTGTACTATCAGGGAATACTGCCTCTATTTGAGTAATTTTTTGAGCCAACCAGAACGGAATCTGTTCCCGTTTTGCGGGTAATTTACCAATGACTGATTGTATAGTCTGTGTGTAATTTTGTTTGTATTCCCCTGGTTAGGGGTGTGCTATGGAACTTTTATAGCAGGTTGGACTGTTAAGGTCCGCATGACATATTGGACCAATTGTCTATGTATTTTTATTAATTGTTTTAGCTGAGCTAACAGTTCTCTGTCTGACATTTCTTCAATGTCAGCATGTGGTGTATGGCTAGCTAGAACCGGCCATGTAGCTCCTCGTCTACCTAGTGGACCGAGCCTGGTAATGTGATTTTGATGTTTTATGGCGCCATTAAACCAGAGCTGATGCTCCTGGTAAGTTAGTGGAATTTCAACGTCCTTGAAAGGAACGTATTCCATTGGAGGCTCCTCTGTTTTGTAGTAGTGGAACTCGTGTGTCACAGCATTTGCTGCTGGAAAAGTTATCCAAGAATATAATTACCTCTGTCTGCCGATACTCATATGCCTCTATCACAAATATAACTTTACCACCTCTCGATGATACCCCATTTTCTATAAGTTTTATAGTTATGGTTTTCCTTATATTTCCTTATATAGCATCCGGGTCATTTTGTTGGAGAGCTGTGTCATTTAAGACTGCTTGAGCTGCTATTCTAGCTCTCACCCTTTTGTCGTCACTCTCCGTCATTTTACTGACTGAAAGTTTGCAGAGCAAGTTTCAAGGAAACAAAGATTAGGTGCACAATATTTTGAAACACTGTATCCTTCAACGTTGACTAAACCAAAAACTAATACATAGGATTCTCCTCCTACTAAGTTTTGGCGGATATTAACCTTTCACCCACTCCAGACGTCTATTGGAGTTTTTACGGGAAAGGGGTCTGTGTGAAAAGCATGGCTGAGTTACTCTATTATCTAGTGTTAAATTAACACCTTACCAAACGTTGGGCGCCATGTAGTGTAATTCCTATATTCCCAATAGGCTCTGCGCATTGGAATAACATAAACGATAGTTTAGACGTAGGACTGAAGTCGACTAGGTCTCTATTGAATATGTTAGACTTAATTTGTCAATGCCAGCTTGCTCAGAGGTCACTAGAAACTTTCTCGAATGCACAAGGGATTAGTTTCTGACAACCATATAACATGGCAACTTTGTTCCCCAAGAATAAGGAATGTATCTCCAGAGTCGCGGAAACAATAGATGGCTATTTCACTCAGTCAATCGTGCATGCTTAGTTTCACCAGAAGTGCAGAGAAATAGAGAGACGGGCGTTTTCAATAAAAGGTTATTTATTGAGCAGTCTTCTTTCTCATGCAAGAGAAGTGAATTGCTACAATCGCAATACTTGTCATAAAGTAAAATGCGTCCAGTAAAAAGAGTATTATGAAATAATACTGTAAAAGCATTTATATGGTTTCTAAGCCATAAGATACTTAAAATGGATAAAATGCATACAATGATAAAAGATGACGAAACATACTCAACTGGTGCTTCTAAGATATGCCTACCCCGGTGTACCTAACCTAAGCCTAGTACATGGGAAGGAGTAAGTGAGATGTAGCTTGAGTTAAATAGTTTCTGGCAAGAATCTATTCAAGAATTCAGTAAGGGTCTAATCAGCTCCATACCTTGTTTATAGAATGTAGGAGGTCTTGTTTCTCTCTCTCAGGACTCAATCTCCCAGTAACCCACAAGGGTAGCCGGGAAACACCGGAGCTGGATTTCTCGGCAAGAGAAAAGACAGCGTCTCTCTCAGTGCGTCAGCTGGAGGGTCGGCTTCCTTTGGCACTCGCTACAGCAGGGCGTCGGGCAAGTAGTTAGGCGATCTGCTCTAAACCACTGTGTGTTTTGCTAGGGCAGATGCTGGTATATTTATACCTGGAAGGTGCCGAGTTTGACGTAAGGTGGGACATAATACGTCACTAAGAACTCGCAGTTCTTTTAGGACTCCAGGAGTTCTAGGACAAATCAATGCAGAAGCAGGGGAAAGTGCCGGACTGCTGGAGGTTTCGTCTCTCCAAGAACTCGTTGTGATTTCTAGGAATCTGTGGAAGTAGCCATGCCCGTATTTGGACTACATTGGCTGTGTCTAAATATGGTTATGATTCTGATGACTATATAAGGATATGATGAGTTATACCTATATAAGGCATGAATCGGGAAAATTACAGTAGAGCCCTAGATTCGTCTTCAACAACCCGATTTTCGTAAATACTTTTAAAGCTAATATACGGTTCTTAAAAGTCAAAAATACTATTTTTATAGTTATGTCACAGAATGTCTTGGGTTACTATGTACATTACATTTACAGAAATGACTTTTGGAATGAACAAATTTCAGCAGAGTGCGTGCAGCGTGCGCGTATGCGTGCGAACACCGTGCGCGCACCTTTAAAAAACACCAAAAAAAGGTCAGAATTATGAAAACAATCAAAGATGTGTAAATAATAGTACATACATGGAATTTAAAATTTAAATATTTTAAAAAATATAGAACATTTGTATAATAACAAATAAATATAATAATTGATACATTTTAAAATTAGCATTTAAAAAACCTTTGAAATTGTGATGAGGTGTATTTGATTGTCACATGGGTGATGTCATCAGTGATGTCATCAGTGATGTCATTTGAGATGTCATCAGTGATGTCATCAGTGATGTCATGAATGATGTCATATGTGACATCATCAGCAGTGGATTGCGGGCGCGCAAGTTATAGTGAGTACAACCAACTATAACGTGGGAATTTCAATGGTTTGTATGAGTAAAATGTCCAGCTAACTATAACTGGTGTGAAACCTATGTTTTTTTCAGTGAATATATATAACAAGCACCAGCATTTTAATTTGTCATCATGGCATTACACTTTGTTTTCTATTTTGCTGTAAATAGCGTTATTTATAATGTCACTACAATGTCACAATCTTTGGTGCACACAACAGAATCCATCGCAAGTGCACAATGATGCTGCCACAATCCATGATAAGTGCTTGCACTGCGGAGTTTACAAGAGGAGAAATGTCTACCCCATTCCCTTTCTCAATTCGCGCTGCCAATACCTTTTGGAAATCCAATGGTTGGTGCGCCTCTCGAGAGTGTCATGCCCCTTCTAAAAATTGACAAAACATTCTCCGTTTTGCTGGGGGCCACTGACTCTGCAGGGTGGGCTCTAAGTACAGGAGCGGAGTATCCTGTATGGGTAAGTTTTCAGAAAAATAGAGCCCCACTCCGACTTCTGTGTAAGCAGGAAACTTTATTTGTTTCTTTTCAGCGGCATTGAAACTCATTACTCCTGACCGGTTTTGGCGGCACCACGCCTTTTTCACAGGTGAGTTTGATTGTAGTCCATGTGGTCACGAGGCCTCTAGTAAACCTGCAGGCCCACCAGCATTGTAATTTGTCATCATGGCATTACACATTGTTTGTATTTTGCTGTAAATAGCGTTATTTATAATGTCACTACAATGTCCCAATCTTTGGTGCACACAACAGAATCCATCGGTAGTGCACAATGATGCTGCCACAATCCATGATAAGTGCTTGCACTGCAAAGTTTACAAGAGGAGAAACATCTCCCCCATTCCCTTTCTCAAGTCGCACTGCCAATACCTTGAGGAAATCCAATGGTTGGTGCGCCTCTCGAGCGTGTCATGCCCCCTCTGAAAATTGCCAAAACATCCTCCGTTTTGCTGGGGGCCACTGACCTTGCAGGGTGGGCTCTAATTACAGGAGCGGAGAATCCTGTGTGGGTACGTTTTCAGAAAAAGAGAGCCTCACTCTGACTTCTTTGGAAGCAGGAAACTTTATTTGTTTTTTTTCAGGCAGCATTGAAACTCATTAATCCTTTTTCACACAACTCCGCAGTGCAAAATACAAACAATGTTTAATGCCATGATGACAAATTACAATGCTGGTGCATGCTCAGAGGGGGCATGACACGCTCGAGAGACGCACACCAGTAGGTAGATATAGTTAGGACCTAGTTTCCATAGGAAATCCGCAACATTCTATTTGGAATAACTTTTGTGCCGGTCGACGAATTGTCGTGAAATTCTCCAAGAAAATGGCATGTTCTGCTCCGGTCCTTCCCTGAATGTTTGGGGGTGATTCGTGAAGCGGGGGCAGAGAAAAAAGGGGGTTCCCAAAACATGTTTTCCCCATGCAATTTTTCATAGGGACCTTTAAGACGGGCTACAGCTCGAACGGCAGAACGGAATTACACCAAATTTGGCAAAAGGGCAGAGTTTGGCTCGCAGATGATGCTTTTTGTTAAATGGTGTAAATCCGTGTAGTAGTTCCTGAGAAAATCAAAAGTAAAATCATAGATATATCTATGGACGAAGTACTGCCGAGGATTATACGCGTACCCTTACGAGCACGAGCTGCTTGCTAATTGGCTGCCAACTGGCTGTCAACACTCCAAAACAGGAAGTGTTGGCAGCCATCTTGTTCCTCAGTAGAACCACGGCACAAGAAAACGGAAAAAAAACGTGAAAAACAAGAAAAGGGGGCAGGGCAGAAACACCCAGACCCCCTAGGTCTGCTTAGGGGGTCCCACAAGGACGCCAAAGTCCCAAACAATTTTTTTTTTAAATCGCAGGATGCCGATCCTAAAAATAGATGAAGCCAGCAGGGACTGTGGGGGGCTTGGGGACCCCCCCACGATCCCCAACACAGATGGTCAGGCCCCGGAGCATGGGGTTTCCGGGGCCAGAAGTGCTGTGGCCCCCTTCCCCAAATAATTTAACATTTAAAAAAAAGTAGGCAGGCTGGCCCCGGGAAATGGGGTCCCCGGGGCCTTAAGTGGCCTGAGGAGGGGGGCTGTGCAGCCCCCCTCTTTAAAAATATTTTTTAAATGTGGCATGCCCCGGGGGATGGGGTCCCCGGGGCCTAGAATTAGGCCTGGGAAGGGGGCCACACGGCCCCCTTTCCATTAAAAAAAAAATATTTGGGGGTCAGGCCCTTGGGGATGTGGTCCCCAGGGCCCAAAAAAAAGAAAAAGAAGGGGGTCTATACAGCCCCCCTTCTTAAAAAAAAAACAGAATTGAGGAGGAGGCCATGCCCCCTCCCTGCACCACTCTGCAGTAATTCCCCTTGAATACTTGGGGTCCCTGGGGGCCAAGTAGCCCACGAGGAACCTCCAGTATGCGCCAGGGGGCTGCGTTGCAGAGAGGTGTAAAAAGGTCATGCTCCTTTTTACACCTCTCTGCAACGCAGCCCCCGGCACATACTGGAGGTTCCTGGTGGGCTAGTTGGCCCCCAGGGACACTCGGTATTCAAGGGGATTTAGTTCCCACTCTGGAAACGTGCTATGGGGCTGCGTTGCAGAGAGGTGTAATGAGGCCACGCCCCTTTTTACACTTCTCTGCAACGCAGGCGCATACTGGAGGTTCCTGGTGGGCTAGTTGGCCCCAGGGACCACCAGTATTCAAGGGGATTTAGTTCCCACTCTGGAACCGCACAGGGGGCTGCATTGCAGAGAGGTGTAATGAGGCCACACCCCTTTTTACACTTCTCTCAAACGCAGCCCCCTGGTGCAAACTGGAGGTTCCTGGTGGGCTAGTTGGCCCTCAGGGACCCCCAGTATGCAACAGGACTTAATCCCCCAACTTAGAACACGCTACGGGGTGCGTTTGCACAGGGGTGAAGGTAGGGGGTGGGGCTTGAGGTGATATATGTGCAAACATGCCCTGTGGCCCAGTTTAAGTTGGGGAATTCATTCCTCCTCAATCTAGAGGTCCCCTAGGGGCCAACTAGCGCACCAGGTACCTCCAGTAAGCACCACGGAGCTGCGTTGCAGAGTGTTGTAAAAAGGTGGGCATGGCCTCTGAACACTTATCTGCAACGCAGCTCCCTGGTGCATACTGGAGGTACCTGGTGGGCTAGTTGGCCGACAGGGGACCTCAGGATTAAAGAGGAATTAATTCCCCAACTTAAAACACGCCACAGGGCGTGTTTGCACCCATGTCACCTCAGGCCCGCCCCCTTCCTTCACTATTGAGCAAAATATCCCTCTAAAATGAGCTGAACTACGAATTCCGATTTACTCACCTTTTATCGCGAGAGACCTCAGTGCTGCATATTTGAGCCCAGTACGGACCCTGAAAAGTAAATTTAAGCGTACTTACCAGTAACTTGTATTTCCTTCCATAGGAATCTATTGTGTGGTTTTCACCAGAAAAGTTTCTAAGTGTGTATTTTTGAAACGTACAAATATTCCTCTAAAATCAGCCGAACTACGAATTCTGATTTACTCACCTGTTATCAGGAGAGACCTCAGTGCTGAATCTTTCAGCCCAACTACTGATCCTGAAAAGTTATTCTAACCGTACTTACAGTAACTTCAATTTCTTTTCATAGGCTAACATTGACTGGTTTCACTTGGAAATTCTTCTAAGTGTGGAGTTTTGGAACTTTAAAAACTTCCTCTAAAATCAGCCGAACTACGAATTCCGTTTTACTGATCTGTCATCAGGAGAGACCTCAGTGCAACATCTTTCAGCCCCCTACTGATCCTGAAAAGTAATTCTAACCATACTTACAGTAAATTGAATTTCCTTCCATAGGCTAACATTGACTGGTTTCACTTGGAAATTCTTCTAAGTGTGGAGTTTTGGAAGTTTAAAATATTCACCTGAAAAAATCCGAAACTACGAATTCCGATTTACTCACCTGTTATCAGGAGAGAACCCAGTGCTGCATCTTTTTGCCCAGCACTGACCCTGAAAAGTCATTCTAACCGTACTTACAAGTAACTTGTATTTCATTCTATAGGAATCCATTGTCTGGTTTTCACCAGAAAAGTTTTTAAGTGTCTATTTTCACAAACTAAAAATATTCCTTAAAAATCGCCTATTTGACTTAAACACATTCTTTCAACTGTTTACAGAAGATGTACCAGTGCTGGATCCGGGATCCACCACTGAGTAAGAAAAAGTAATGATTCCTCCCATAGGATAGCATTGGTAATTCTATGTGAAAACATTTCAGTGTCAACTTTTAAAATACAATATTATTCCTTAAAAATGACTACTGTAACTAAAACACTTTTACTCAACCGTTTACAAGAGATGTCCAAGGACTGAATTTAGGATCCAGTCCTGTGGTTAGAAAAGTAATTCATAATGTAACTAATTGCATTTAACTAGAAAAACACATTGAGGTCAATGTTGCATTGTGTTTGAAATTGTGTTGCCCATTGCAACAACTGTAACTACAGTACTTAAACGTCTGCTGCCTATTTGAAAAGTATTTTAACTAAACTAATTAACTCTGAGAAAGTATATTTTGTAATGTGATGTATAATGTAATTACAATGTAATTTAAAAAATAAAATATGTAAAAAAAATAGTTTAAAAATGTAGTAAATCAGTATAAAAAAACTATAACAATTAATATATTTAAAAATTGTCATTTACAAAACCTTCGAAATTCACTGAGAAAACCATAGGTTTCAGGCCTGATATAGTTAGGAATTAGCATTTAAAAAACCTTTGAAATTCACTGAAAAAACTATAGGTTTCAGGCCTGATATAGTTAGGAACTAGGATTTAAAAAACCTTAAATTCAGTGAAAAAATGTAGGTTTTAGGGGTATTATAGTCAGCTGGACATTTCAGTCGTACAAAACCATTGACATTCCTCCGATATAGTTAGTTGTACTAACTATATCTTGCGCGCCCGCAATCCACTGCTGATGATGTCACATATTACATCATTCATGACATGATTAGGGACATCACTGATGACATCTCAAATTACATCACTGATGACATCACTGATGACATCATCCACATGACAATCAGATACACCTCATCATACACTAGTATAACTTTTCATCACTCACTGTGAAAAAGAGAGTACCATATTTGAATCCATTGACACACCAATACAAGTTTCTAAAAACCCACTCAGTGATTCCTAGATCTATACACACATCTAATCACTTACCTACAGATTCACTCATACATGCAGTCAATGATCAATAGAACACTATTAAATATACTTATACACCTATATCGACATTACACACCAGCACACATCCTATTCACTTATGAAGTCATCCTATTCACTTATGCAAACAATGGATCATACTTACATTTACTTAGCTATACACTTATACAAACACCACTTTATCTATTCATATAGATAGTAACTTATACTTAGTGTGCTATAAAATCACTATTACAAGTATACCGTTATCCATACAGTCACGCATACAATCCCTGAGTATTATGTATACTTATTTATAAACAACAACTGACACATACATTGCCTTTTATTTTTCTACTTTGTTGGACATGTACCATTGAGAGAGATATTTGCTCATCATCACACCCATAAAGATATTTACTCACCCAAAAAACTGTTATAACATATAGTCTTAACGTTACATACCTACTAAATCAACTATTTACACATCTTTGGGCAGCCACACACCTCACACCGAACCACACACACATTCACTCTCCCATACAAATACTCAGTTACCTAATCAATAACTAATATAGACTTTCAAATAGCTAGTAACCAACTGGAGAAGTAGTTTACACAACAACTGACAAAGTGACACAGATGTTCACACAGTTTAGTCACTATCCAATATATTTAGTGAGACACTTTAAATTAGTCTAATAAACAGTCAATCACACTGCTACTAAATCCTCCATCCAGATATTTATATTTATATATCCACTCATTCTTCAATGCAAATTGCTATATATATAATACATATTTAAATAACAAAGCAAACCACATTCACTGGATGATGTCATCAGTGAGGTCATCAGTGATGTCATTTGAGATGTCATTAGTGATGTCACTGACCATGTCATGTGACATTATCAGCAGTGGATTGCGGGTGCGCGAGATATAATTAGAACAACTAACTATATTGGCGGAATTTCAATGGATATATATATATATATAAATATATATATATATATATATATATATATATATATATATATATAAAAAGTGATTGCAATTTTTAAAGAGGATTTTAGAAAAAATATAAATCATTTTCTAAAGAGAAGTTAAAAAAAACCTCCAAACATTTTGAAATAAAAGGAATTCTGTAAAAAGCATAGATTATAGTAATTGTATACCTAAGGTTAGGATTTAACACCTTAGCTGCTTTGGAACGTCCAGCTCCAGTGCTGAACGTTCCATTGCGCAGGTGCAGCTGGAACGTCCAACGGCCGACGGCAGCACTCCCGAGGTAGTGGTGCCGTCGGCCGTTGGTATAGGCGCAGCACTTAAGAGGTTAAAAAACCTTTGAAATTCACGGACAAAAACATAGGTTTCAGGGATGTGATAACTAGAAATTAGCATTTAAAAAACCTTTGAAATTCACTGAAAAAAACCATAGGTTTCAGCGACGTTATAGTTAGGAAATAGCATTTAAAAAACCTTAGAAATTCACTGAAAAAAACGACAGGTTTCGGATATGTTCCCTTGCTCACTTTGCCACTGGATTCAAGCAAGCCTGGCTGAAGACGGCTGTAATGCCAGAAACCGGTTCTAGGAGCCATGTTTCTGGTCCAGGGAAGGCATGGCTTGGCAGTTCAGGCTGGACTGTTCCCATGAGGCACAGGGTCATACTGATTTGCATATGGTAATGTCCGAACTGGGGTGGCAGAGTGGGCTAAAGAACGGTGATGGATTAAACCCAGATCTGTTGACTGGGTGTGAGTGTTTGATTGGTTCAGATGCTTCGTCCTTCACCACCCCCTTTTGTACCGCTTTCTTCACCATAAGTTGGCAGGGTATGCTCAGATATGAGTCCCGTGCTCACTTTGCCACTGGATTTAAGCAAGCCTGGCTGAAGACGGCTGTAATGCCAGAAACCAGTCCTAGGAAGCTTGTTTCCAGTCCAGGGAAGGCATGGCTTGGCAGTTCGGGCTGGACTGCTCCCATGAGGCACAGGGTCAGTCTGATTTGCATATGGCCATGTCTGAACTGAGGTGGCAGAGTGGGCTAAAGAACGGTGATGGATTAAACCCAGATCTGTTGACTGGGTGTGAGTGTTTGATTGGTTCAGATGCTCCGTCCATCACCACCCTCTCTCAAAGACCATGAAGAGCATCCACGCTGGAGCACCCTTAGACCCCTGCCTACCCCATATCTTCCACAGAGCCACAGCGGCCATTGTACCCGAACTACACCAGATGATCAACTGCTCCCTCAAAACCACCACATTCTCTGATGAATGGAACCAAGCCGAAGTCATCCCATCCTGAAGCAACCCTCCACAGACCATATGGACCTCAAGATGTTCAGGCCCATCTCCCTGCTTCCATCCATAGCCAAGAGCATGAAAAAGGTAATCAACAACCAACTGGACTTCTCCCAATCAGGATTTTGCACAACCACAGGACTGAGACGCCCTACTCGACGCCACCAACGCAATCTGATTCCTCCTCTACCAGGGCTAAATATCAACCCTCATCCTCTTGGACCTCTCAGCTGTCTTCCACAGCATCTCCCACAGCACACTAGCCACCAGACTCTGTGACAACTGTATCCATGGAAACGACCTTGGCTGGGTATGCTCATTTCTCACAGGCAGAGCTCAGCGAGTCAGACTCTTGCCCTACCTCTCGCAACCAACAGAGACCAGATGTGGAGTGCCACAGGGATCCTCCCTCAGCCCCACCCTCTTCAACAAATGCACGTCCCCCTTTGCAACCATTGTCAGAAACCATGGGCTCGACATCCTCTTCTATGCAGATGACACCTAGCTCATCCTCTCCCTCACCAAAGAATCCAACAACACCAGGCACAACTTACAAAAAAGAGTGAAAGCTGTCGCCACCTGAATGAAGAAGAGCTGCCTGAAGCTTAACTCTGAGTAAACAGAAGTCCTCTTCGTTGGCTTCACTCCCTCCACATGGGAACACCCCTTGTGGCCCCTCACCCTCAGAAACCCTCCCACCTCGACAGACCGCTCATAAAACCTCTGCATCATACTTGACTTATTACTCACGATCAACCTCCAGAAAAACACCGTATCCTCGGCCTGCTTCAACACCCTCTGCATACTCCAAAAAATGTTTGGATGGATTCCACCCAAATCAAGAAAAACGGTCACACACCCCCTCATCAGTAGCAGATTAGACTAAGGCAATGCCCTTTCCGCTGGTGTTAACTAGAAAGTACTCAGTAAACTCCAAACAGTCCAGAAAGCCACAGCCAGACTGATCCTAGACATCAACTGTCACAGCCACATCACCCAACACCTCCACAATCTCCACTGACTCCCCATCAAAAAAAGAATAACCTTCAAGCTCCTCACCCACGCATACAAGGCCCTCCACGGCATCGGACTAGCATACCTAAACAAACGCTTCTCCTTCCATGCACCCAGGAGAAACCACCGGTCAGCTGACCTCTATCTGACCACCATCCTACACATCTACAAGACCATAATGGGAGGAAAGACCTTCTTCTACCTTGCATCCAAGGCCTGGAATGACCTCCCCCTCCATCTCCGGCACGTGCCTATGCTGTCCCAGTTCAAGAAGGACCTCGAGACCTGGCTCTTTGATAACCCCAGCACTCCGTGGACCATCCCCCCCCACACCCCCAGCACCTTGAGACCCTCACGGGTGAGTAGTTGTGCTTCACAATTCTCTGCTTGATTGAAGGTTATGGGGCTGGAAGCTTAGATTTATACAGTATCTATGCTAATTATTAGTGGATTTGAATTATTTTAAAATTAAGACTATTGCATTAATGAAATGTGGAGCAGGAGGTATAACAATAGGAGTTTATAACTTTGAATGTATGATCAATGCAATATTCAAATAAACAGACCCACATGGGTTCAACATCACTGCATTTATGGGTGACTTGCCCTTTAATTATGTCCCTACTTTAGGGATAAATGAGACTCGCAACATGGCGAATGTCATTGCCTGAAATTCAACTATCCCTGTCTCATATGTCTTTCATTAGGAAATTCATGTACTCAGATTTTCTATATGATGTATTATTGATTTGTGATTTACGTATTTTATCATTTGAATTGGTTGGATCATGCCACTCAGCTATTCGTTTAGACAGGTTTAGACAGGTTCAGAGCTTCCAAAATATGGCTTTGATATTTTAAAATTATACTGGAATTTTATTGCTACATAGCCCTTTGTTTACGTTGTTGTCTATGTATGCTTCATGCAATGGTATTTATGTTTAGTGGAGGGAAACGAAATTCACCTGTGAAAATGGCATGGTGCCTTTATTATGTCTGGATTTAGGAATCCACTTATCAACATTGCAGCAACTACGGAGTGCATGCTTCTCTTTTGTTTGGCTATTATGGGGTCCTATCCCGGACACGCACCACTCCGGAAGGGTTAGGGAGTAAGAGGTTCTTTGTGCTGGTGAATATATATATATATGTATATATATATATATATATATATATATATATATATATATATATATATATATATATATATATATATATATATTTACACAAATGTTTATATACATGTATATATATCCACAACAAAAGTTCCCTAAAATGTGCGCTCTCAGTGACACAGACTCCACACGGTTTGCAAAGTTCCAAGGGTGTTTATTCACAACATGTTTCAGCTTGCAGAGAAGCCTTGACCACGTGATCAAGGTTTTTATGCGAGCCGAAACATGTTGTGAATAAACACCCTTGGAACCTTGGAAACCGCATGGAGTCTGTGTCACTGAGAGAGCACATTATTGGGAACTTTTATTGTGAATTAATTACCCGCGTGCTCTGCCGGCGTGTGCGCCACCTCCCTTGTGGCCCCAGCAGTGGGAAGGAGCAACTTCGAGGATATATATATATATATATATATATATATATATATATATATATATATATATATATATATATATATATATATATATATATATATATATATATATATATATATATATATATATATATATATATATATATATATATCTCCAGCATCTGCGTGCCATCGTGAACAATGATCCATCATATCCGGCCAGGCATTTTAAGAGTAATCATAAAAACGATTTACAATGCCTATCCTACTTTCTCATCGCATCTGTAGACAAACCTGTGAAGGGTGGGGACAGAGACAGGATGCTTAGGAGACTTGAGTCCCAGTTCATATTGGAATTAGATAATAGATTTCCAAACGGGCTCAACAATACAGAAGATTTGTACGTTTTCCTGTAAACTTATGTTGCTCTAATTCCTGATTACTGTAAATAACATCTACTAGTATTTTCCTTAGTTTTGGCATTTTCTTTGTACACAGACTTTCACACATACACTTCATCACTTCTTTACTTTTTCCTCATCACATATTGCTTCATGGTTGTTACCATATAAGCTTTTTCCCATTTTTACATTTTTTTTTGGGGTACACTTTTTTACTTTACTTGGACATAGCCACAGGGGACTATTTGCGTATTTCTGTTTTCCTTACCTAAAACCACATTAATATCGTTAGTGGTTCTTTACTATTGTTCCACTTTTTTGGCTCAAAATTTATTGTTGGCCTCTTGCATTTCAGGCATTTAACTTTTTTATTGCCGTGTTACCTGATGAAGACATATAGAACCCATTCATATTGGATTTTATCCAATTGTTTACATTTTTGCATTAGTTTGCACAATATTGCACTTCGTCACTTTATGAGTGTATATAAACAACATGAATTGCACTTTGCATTTGCACTTTATTAGGATATCTTGCCAAAAAGTTTGCACATGATTGCGTAATTTGCACAATGTATGGGTTTTATCTAAAGAAAATGGTACTGTCTTTTTAAATGAATTGTAACACAACGTGTTTTTTGCTTGATTTCTTCTTGCACTTTAGGCAATTTTATTATATGCGCCATATTATATTATATTTGTCGCATTTTTGGCCATTTGATGTATATTTGTATGTTTTTTAAAAAAACAATGGACTTTAGTAATTTTTCCCTTTCTTTATATTGTGGATTTGAACCCATTATTTTTTTGTAGTATACAACAACTGTTGATACTACTGTTTGGAAAACAGACTTTTCAGTGCTCAAAATGGAGTATGTCCTTTCTTTCCATGATCACATGGTGTAGTGTTTGAAAAAAAGAAAAAAATGCTAATTGAAACAAAAAAACTGTGAAGCACTGGGTATTTAAATGTGTATGCCGCATAAACTGACTGTCTGTGAGCAAGGGCGGATGCCCGAAACGCATCAGATTTTGTTGGACTTAAACTTTAAATAAACTCTGTGCCTTTATTTACATTTGGATTCGTGTGGTTTTCCTGGGTCGATGGAATGCGGAGCCTTTGAAATACTGCTGTTGCTGCATATATATATATATATATTTTTTTTTTTCAGCAAAACTGTCTCCATAAAGAAACACGCCGCACACTGCTCCGTTTATCAAGTATTTTGGTTTATTTTCTGTGGGTTTCCCACCACCTACGCGTTTCAGACATAGATCTGTCCCTGGTCACGGTACAAACATTAGTCCTTCATTACTTTTTAGGTTTTATACCTGTGGTCACCACTTGGCAATTAAGGTGCATTGTGGGCCCAGTAGTTTTGAGGAATAAAGTGACTCCAAACTGTGCGCTGCACCATGCCGGTTCCAAGCATTTCAACGACATGATTTATTACTCGATTCTAAATGAATGTGGTGTTTGCCAATGCGCGCACATTGGTCCTGTGGACATTATAAATGTGGTGCAATTAACTCACATTATTGGCGCATTTATGTACAACCAAATGAACAATTATAGGACTGAGTGTCCAAAGCAAAGTGTCATGGCTAAGTGCCTACGAGTTGCATCATGTCGGTTCCTGCTTGGATCAACAGCATTCACAGAGCACAGAAAGTTAAAATATAAATTATACTTATCAAATGTCACAAACATTAAATTCATGTTGTTCATTCATCATTGTGTCAAACATTTCACTGCTGATGTCTGTTTTTGTACTCAACAGTAAACAAGGATTCTGGAATTTGCATTGTTATTCTAGTTTTGGAATTATAAGTGTACATAAAGTTCCTCATCGGCGTTAAGACCCCAAGGGTTCCTGGTTTTGAATCTTATTATCAATTTCGATTCCAACCTCCTCAAAGCAATAATTCGATCACCCCCTCTTTCATTTTCACCAATTACTGCTATTCCTGAATATTTCATGTCCTTCCAGGTTCTTCCAGGATGTGAGTTCAGGTGTTTGGCTGTTGCATAGTTTGGATCATTGTTTTGAATTGCCCTTGTGTGTTCAAGAATTCGTTTCTTGAGTGGACAGATTGTTGAGCCGATGTACTTTTTCCCGCAGAAGCACTGTATTTGATATACAACAAATTGTGACTCACACGTTATTTTGTCTTTGATAACAAATGTTCTTCCCCTGGGATCAGTTATTGATTTTAGATTCTTCCCAATCTTACATGCTTTGCACGTCATGCACTTGCTGAATCCCAGTTGTCCTTTTTCCAGCCAGTTTTTACTTTTTGTTCTTGTGAAGTGGCTGTTTACCAGTGTGTCGCGGATTGATGGAGCTTTGCGATATGTTACCAGAGGTCTGTCGCCAATTAAACTGCCTATTTCACTGTCCTTTTTGAGAACATTCCAGTATTTGGACAGGATTTGGCGGATTTTGTAGCTTTCCTTGGAGTATGTTATTATTAGTCTTGGTTGTTCTTCCTCCATGCTGTTTGTATTCAATTTTGGTCTGGTTATCAATGTTTCCTCTCTTGTTTTGGCTCTCGCTTTTTGTTCTCCCTTCATTATGTCAGCATGTTTGTATCCACGTTTGGAGAAGCGATCTTTGGTCTCTTTGAATTTGTTCTCCATCTCACTTTCATCAGAACAATTCCTTTTCATTCTTAAAAATTCCCCGTACGGGATGCTTTTCTTGAGGGAGATAGGATGAAAACTAGTTCCATGCAATACGCTGTTCGTTGACGTTGCTTTTCTATATACAGTTGTTTCAAGCTTGTTGTTCTTCACATACACTTTAGTGTCCAGAAAGTCTATTTCTTCCTTTTGAATGTTTGACGTGAATTGTAATCCTACTGAGTTGTCATTGAGGATTACAATGTATTCTTGCAGTTTCTTTTTTGAACCTTTCCAAAGGAGGAACAAGTCATCTATAAATCTGAGCCATATAACCACATCCGTGGTGTATGGTTCGTTTTCTTCTCTCCAAGCTATGTTTTTCTCCCACCACCCCATGGTGAGATTCGCATAGCTTGGAGAGAATGAAACACCCATGGCACATCCGCACGTTTGCCTGAATTTTTTTTATCAAAAGTGAAAACTTTATTATCTAGGCAAAAAGTCATCATATCAATTACCATGTTGGTATGTCGTAGTTCTGATATGGGTCTTTGGTTCAAGAAATATTTGGTTGCAGTCAGCCCCATGTCCCGCTGGATTGATGTGTATAGCGAAACCACATCTATGGTCGCTAGCCAGTACTCTGGTTGCCATTGAACTCCCATTATGATTCTGAGGAAGTCCCCAGTGTCCTTGATATAGGAGCTGAGTGTGGGAACGATTGGGGCTAGAAAGAAGTCGACATAGGAAGATAGGTTCTCACACAATGAGCCGCAGCTAGATATTATTGGGCGGGCTGATGGTTTCACAAGAGTCTTATGAATCTTTGGAAGAAAGTATATTGTTGGCATTATTGGGTGTGTGGTTGTCAAGAATCTCTTTTCTTCCACGCTTAGTAGGCCATTTTCTTGCCAAGTTTCTATGCATTTGTGTAATTTGATCATCATACTGGTCGTTGGATTGTTTTTTAGCACTTCATAGTTGGTTACATTGTTGAGTTGGCGGTATGCTTCTTCCAAGTAGTCTTCTTTGTTTTGAATTACAATATTCCCCCCCTTGTCCGCAGGTTTTATTTCTATAGCGGCGTTGGACTGTAGATTTTTTAGGGCTGCACGTTCTTTTATTGATACGTTTTCATTTTTGTTGTTGATGGTATTGTTCATTGTTTCTAATTCTGCTACCACCAAATCATGAAAGACATCTATGCGGTTGCCTGGATGTAAAACAGGGCAGAATTTGGATTTACTTCTTAAAGTTGTCTTTGGACGTACTCCTACTTCATGACCCATTTGGGAGAGTGTTTGAGTGTTTGTTAGTACAGTATGGTCAATTTGATGCGACAGTTCGTAAGCCGTTTGTAGGCTGTTGGCATCCGCTACTGTGAAAATTTCTGATCCATTGTTTATGGCTGGCTGAATCACTGTGTTTGATTGTTCAGCACGTTTGTTTTTGGAAAAGAATTTCTTCAGTTTCAATTTTCGCACATACTTGTACACGTCGATCCTGGTTTCCACTTGGTCCTGATGTTTGTCAGGACAGAATGAAAGACCCTTGTTCAATAGCGTCTCCTCTGGTTTGGTCAAAGTATAGTTTGAAAGGTTGATTATCAAATTAGGGTCTATTTTGAAGATTTCCTTTACTTTCTTACTGTCCTGTTGCGGAGTGGATATCTTTGATTTTTTTCCTCTCCGGGTTTTCCTCCTTGGATTGGATTTGCCATTTGTCCCCTTCCACCTCCTCTCATTGGTGCATTTCCGCGTCCCCTTCCCCTTTGTTTTGGGGTTAGTTGATCTCTGTGGAGCATCTCTAGCTCCTCTGTGAAAGTGAGTCTTTTTGGCGGCACTCTGTTTGAAGAACAACAAGCTTGAAACAACTGTATATAGAAAAGCAACGTCAATGAACAGCGTATTGCATGGAACTAGTTTTCATCCTATCTCCCTCAAGAAAAGCATCCCGTACGGGGAATTTTTAAGAATGAAAAGGAATTGTTCTGATGAAAGTGAGATGGAGAACAAATTCAAAGAGACCAAAGATCGCTTCTCCAAACGTGGATACAAACATGCTGACATAATGAAGGGAGAACAAAAAGCGAGAGCCAAAACAAGAGAGGAAACATTGATAACCAGACCAAAATTGAATACAAACAGCATGGAGGAAGAACAACCAAGACTAATAATAACATACTCCAAGGAAAGCTACAAAATCCGCCAAATCCTGTCCAAATACTGGAATGTTCTCAAAAAGGACAGTGAAATAGGCAGTTTAATTGGCGACAGACCTCTGGTAACATATCGCAAAGCTCCATCAATCCGCGACACACTGGTAAACAGCCACTTCACAAGAACAAAAAGTAAAAACTGGCTGGAAAAAGGACAACTGGGATTCAGCAAGTGCATGACGTGCAAAGCATGTAAGATTGGGAAGAATCTAAAATCAATAACTGATCCCAGGGGAAGAACATTTGTTATCAAAGACAAAATAACGTGTGAGTCACAATTTGTTGTATATCAAATACAGTGCTTCTGCGGGAAAAAGTACATCGGCTCAACAATCTGTCCACTCAAGAAACGAATTCTTGAACACACAAGGGCAATTCAAAACAATGATCCAACCTATGCAACAGCCAAACACCTGAACTCACATCCTGGAAGAACCTGAAAGGACATGTAATATTCAGGAATAGCAGTAATTGGTGAAAATGAAAGAGGGGGTGATCGAATTATTGCTTTGAGGAGGTTGGAATCGAAATTGATAATAAGATTCAAAACCAGGAACCCTTGGGGTCTTAACGCCGATGAGGAACTTTATGTACACTTATAATTCCAAAACTAGAATAACAATGCAAATTCCAGAATCCTTGTTTACTGTTGAGTACAAAAACAGACATCAGCAGTGAAATGTTTGACACAATGATGAATGAACAACATGAATTTAATGTTTGTGACATTTGATAAGTATAATTTATATTTTAACTTTCTGTGCTCTGTGAATGCTGTTGATCCAAGCAGGAACCGACATGATGCAACTCGTAGGCACTTAGCCATGACACTTTGCTTTGGACACTCAGTCCTATAATTGTTCATTTGGTTGTACATAAATGCGCCAATAATGTGAGTTAATTGCACCACATTTATAATGTCCACAGGACCAATGTGCGCGCATTGGCAAACACCACATTCATTTAGAATCGAGTAATAAATCATGTCGTTGAAATGCTTGGAACCGGCATGGTGGAGCGCACAGTTTGGAGTCACTTTATTCCTCAAAACTACTGGGCCCACAATGCACCTTAATTGCCAAGTGGTGACCACAGGTATAAAACCTAAAAAGTAATGAAGGACTAATGTTTGTACCGTGACCAGGGACAGATCTATGTCCGAAACGCGTAGGTGGTGGGAAACCCACAGAAAATAAACCAAAATACTTGATAAACGGAGCAGTGTGCGGCGTGTTTCTTTATGGAGACAGTTTTGCTGAAAAAAGTATCTTGCAAGGGTGTCCCGAACCTTGCCGCCGGCACCAGCTTTGAAGTGCTCCTCTCATCTTGGGACATTTGCTTTTGAGAATATATATATATATATATATATATATATATATATATATATATATATATATATATATATATATATATATATATATATATATATATATATATATATATATATATATATATATATATATATATATATATATATATATATATATATATATATTATATATGAACCCAATCCTGTGTTCAAGTTTTCCAAAAAGCAGGCACCGACTCCGTGGGATTCGTAATCAAGGGTCTTTATTTACAAGAAAGACGATCAGACGTGTTTGGGCGGACAAGTCCGCCTTGCTCATTATGTATATATATATATATTTATATATATATATGTATTAATGTATTTTTATATATATATAGTATTAAATATTATCGTGATGTATTTAATTTCCATTATATTAAATATATATATTAAAATATTTAACATTACTTTAAACTCTATTAAATATTACAAAAATCTATATTTTTGTCTATTTTTGGACAATATTAGTGTCAGCGACATTTTTTCTGATAGTCTTCTACCTACCCTTATAAGTATAGGTGCACTGTATTGTGGTAAACAATATTTATGACTCTATATTTTTATATTTTTGTCAACGATATTATTTACCACAATATTGTGTCAGTCGTACAATTCCTAACTAAGAAATAATGTATATTTTGAGAACTAGAGCAAATGTTAACACTCAGACTGAAGAATCCACAGCCTTTGATTAATGATTTTATTCTTAACTGCTTTTGCTGTTCAAAGCAGAGTGAAATTCTATCACCCAAAGCAAAGAAGTGTGTAAGGAAGCATTGGGTGCATTCTGTTGTGAAATATTGGCAGCTAAAGGTTTTGACATCACTGTTTCAAATTCTTGTCTGAAGTGAGATTTTTGAGTGTACTGTTACAGGTATAAAATCAATACTCATCAGCGTGTCACCAGCGATAGGCCTCAAATTTCATGCATGTCAAACACTACCTACTGTATATTTTTGGTGAATGCTCACAATGATTATTATTGGTAAAACTGTGGTATGATTTGGTAGGTAAAAATTGTCTCCACAATATGGTTCAATACTTGTCAAAAACTTTAGAATAGATCCAACATATATGTATGCACACAGAAAACTGGATTGGATACAGGAACATATCCAAATTTTCTTAGGGCCATTACAATAAATGTTTCATTTTTTATAAACCTATTCTCATATGTGCAGTTCCCATAGCACATTGAATATTGAAACAATGAAACATTATGAATCTGCCCACAATATTGTACTTTACATCTAATTCTATTGTTAGAGAGGGATGTGAAGAAACATTATTTGATTTGTGTAGAAAGTGGCATATACCAATCCAAAAATTCTTTATTTCGGTCTATAAGACCATAAAAGATGCATGTTATATACAACTGACAACATTTAAAAAAGGGAAAAAAAGAGTTACATTTATAAAAACACATTTTCATTTAAAACAAATAACGCGTCATTCTAGGGAAGATGAGGGAAAAAGTCTATCATAATCAGGAATAAAATAGACATAAATGATAAAAGCACAGTCCTTGAATATAACAACAAGTTCACACTTGGGGGTTTTGTGCAATTAACAATTTTTTCCTGATGAGCCACATGGCCATGATAAATTTCGCCACAGCAAAAATTACATGAGGCAGAGTACTGGTTTTTAAAACTCTGTAGGCATTCATGTAGCTCCTAAAACCCAAATTCCTGCAAAGAGGGACCAACCAGTACTTCCTGGGTCTATAATATGCAGGACAGAAGAAAAAAAGATGGGTTTCTTCCTCATCGTGAGAATTACAGCCAGGACAGGATTTATCATCGCTCTGAAGCCATTTGGAGGTAAAAGTTTTGATCGGTAGAGTACCAACCCTCCACTGTATAAACAGCTTCCTAGCAAAGATTGGGAAAATAATGTCCATATAATCCTCAAACTCATAAGATTTTTTGGATTGCAGGAACGTTCAGTTAGGGTGCCGTTTATTGGTCGATGTCATAAGTAGATCGAGGCTTTTTTGCTTGTATATTTGGACAAGTCGTTTCCGGGATAACCTTTGGCAGCCTGCTTCAGGGGCTTCCCAGAGTTCAGACAGGTTTAGCCGATACAATTCCTTCTTAACAAAGGCCAGCCAGGGAATTCTGTCTCGTTGGTTCAGGGCCAATACATGGGTGAGGTCACTCCTGTAATGTTCAAGCTCGCTGGTGGACCAGAGCCTGTGCCAGAATCTTACTGGTTTAGACTCCAGTTCAGCAGCGATAGGGGGTAGACCCACGTCCAATCTCAGGGGAATCAGGGGTGTGCCACGGGGGAGAGCCAGTAGGCGTCTGAGAAAGATATTTTCTACTCTTGCGAGATCCCGACCTGCTCTATACCCCCAAAGCTCACTGCCGTACATTGCAGCCGCCTTGGCTTGCGTTTTGTACAGTTCTAGAGCCGGACTTATGGGTTTATAGGTTGATGTATTTGCAACCTTCAGGATTGCACCAGATAATTGGGTCAGCTTTAGCCGAGATTTCACTATCTGGGGTTCCCAGGATAAATTTTCGTGGAGAGTCACCCCCAGATACTGAAAAGTTGTAACCCTTTTTAAGCTGGCCGTACCCAGAGTGGGATTTGGTTTGCTCTTAGGTGAGGGATTAAAAATCATGAATTTGGTCTTCTCTGTATTGATCTCTAGACCGTGTTGTCTACAGAAAAGACCAAATCCATCCAGAATCCTCTGGATCCCCATTGGACTTTTGGAAAGCAGGAGGGTGTCGTCAGCAAACATGATAGCTGGCACCCTCCTGCCTGCCAGGGAAGGGGCGTCGTTGTCTTTTATTCCATCAAGGTGGGATATAACACTATTCAGAAAGAGGCAGAACAGGGTCGGCGCCAAGACGCAACCCTGCCTAACCCCCCTGAGAACAGGAAACCTTGCGGAGAGCGCTCCATCCCTCCCACACCTGACCTGCGCATAGTTGCCATCGTGCAGCCTGATTATGGCATGCAGCTCGGTTGGTACGCCCAGCACCTGAAGGACCTCCCATAGTTTTTTTCGTGGGACCAGGTCAAAGGCTGACCTCAGATCTACGAACACCATATATAGTCTCCCGCCCTCAATCCTCACCGTTTTCCAATACAGGAGGATGAGGCGGAAGATCTGGTCCATGGTGGACGTATTTTTTCTGAAGCCAGGCTGCAGAGGACTAAGAATCTCATTTGCCTCCATCCAATCCAGGAGCTGGTCCAAAAGGAGACGAGAGAAGAGTTTTTGGGGAACATCTATGAGGCTAATCGGCCTGTAGTTGGCTGGGAGGAGAGGAGAGCCCTTTTTATAAATTGGCACTATCTCTGCTCCCAGCCAAGTACAGGGGATTTCCATACCTCCCAAGATGGCATTGAATAAAATGAGGAGGTAGGGGCCCCAGACTTCAGGATATTGTCTGAAGAGATCACCGGGCAACCTATCTAAACCCGGAGCCTTCCCCATTGCCAATCTCTCTACTGCACCCACTACCTCACCAAGAGTGAATTCCAACCCAACTGCAGGAGTGAATATATCCTCGTGAGCCACTTCAGTGGCAGGCAATATGGTGTCCTGGTAGAGTTTGCCAAAGTGGGCCTCCCAGACAGATGGTGCAATATTTGGCTCCACGGCAGCTTTGGCCTCTCCAGTACCATTATTCACCAGGGACCAGAATCTTTTAGAGTCTCTGGTTTCTAATGCGAGGGAGAGATCATGCCAATGGTTCCAATCCCACTCCCTTTTTGCTAACGCAATGGCATCTCTATAAACCTGTTTAAGTTTGGCGATCACACCCTTATCTGACCCTGTCTTAATATTGGCAATTAATTCTTGCTTAGCCTTGCGACAGGAGGAGTTATACCAGAGTGAAGTGCGTGTCTTTTTACGCCGTGGGGCAGCCACAGGATGTAAAACCTCTGCTAGGGAACCCACTAGATTTGCATGTATCTGCCCCAGTTTGGAATTAAAGTCCGTGGAACCAGGCTGATTAATTAAATCGTCTAGTTCCGCAAACTTCGGGATTGCAATATCAAAGATTTTCCTAATGTTTTCCTCAGTACTGACTATTTTCGCCCATTTAACCCTACGTCTATTGGAACTTAGGGCCAAATTTCCCGGGTCATCCTTATAGTTAGTGGATAGCGAGTCAGCAGAGGGTGCTGGATGTTTCAAATCTAACAGGAGAGCGTTATGGTCGCTATCAGTTCGGGGAGATACCCTGAAATCCTGAACCCTAGACCATGAGCTGATGTCAACGAGAATGTAATCCAACCTGGATTCGTGACCCTTCCTATTGAAGGTACACGAGGAGGGACAGTCTGAGGGGTTGCGGCCATTGCAAGCCCTCAATGCATAGTTCAGGGTTAGGGACATAATTTGTACAACAAGTGGAGACCAGGATTTGGGATGGGGGAATGAACATGGTGGAACACCCCAGAAGTTATCTTCTGTGGTAAGGGCACCCTCCTTTAAGCCTTCCAGGGGTTTGAAGTGGCAATTGAAATCTCCGCCCAGGACGATTTTGCAGTCACTGGGCAAAGAATCCAAAAAGGACGCAAGATCCTCTAGGGTAGGCGATTCCTTGGATGCGCTAACTGGACGGGAGTACACATTTATAATTGCCAGTTTTGCTGCGTTGGGCCACCCGAGAAGTACACACTGGATGTCCTCGGAGAGCGTAGGAAGTGGCATATACCCTGTTGAAGGATTATATGCCGGTGGAGACCTTAATGGCGGAATGATGTTAAGGCAGAACATTTCTACCACAGGATTTTCGACAAGTGGAGAAACCTTGAACTGATGACTTCCCATTTCCATCAAACTCTAAATCATGTCCCTTGGTTTCCTTTGTAAGGTAACTCTTGCACTTTGATGATATTTGTGAAAAGAATACTTTTCATTAGTGCATTTCTACAATGTGCCAGGAGATTTCAATTAACTATATTAAGCAGAAGCCACCTCAGTAGGGTGTTAGCTCTCCATTGTTTTTGCATGCTTTCACTTTCACCTATCCTATTCTACTTACTCTTCATCAAGAACACCCCAATTAAAATGTTTTCAACAATTTTTGTCAAATATAAACGAATAGGAAAAAATAATTACTAAAAATAAATTACCTGTTTTGTAATCCCTCACCTTAAACAGGATTTGTTTACAAATTATTGTCCACATTACCTGATCAATGCCAATCTTTTCTTCATACGCCAAGGTTTGTTCCTTATACAAGCAATTAATTTCTTCTTTTCTTCTACCTGCTCTTTTAGCCTGGCTATCTCGCCCTCTGACAAAGATTCATCAGAAGAGGATGAAGAGCTGGATGATGATGATGATGAGCTAAAAGATAAAAGTTTATAAATGTCTAATAACATGTGTTCAAAAATTGATTTGATGAGCTGTCTACACCACAAAGATTTTATGTCTGACACAAATTCTAGTTGCATATTAAAAACTACATTTTTGAATACTACATACAATAATATATTTGTTTAAGCATGAGTAAAACTCCACATTTTAAGACTGTAGCACAATTCCAGTAATGGCTAAAATACAAAACTTGTCTCTTACCTTTACTCTTTCTGATTTTCGTTGAAGATAAGAGGCTCACACTGCCTACAGTTTTGCTTTTTTTAATATTTCCAAACATTAGCAATTTTTTTGCAGATTGTTCTAACAGAGTAGTTGTGTAACAGAAGTTCCAAATTATGCCATTTGACACTTGATTGCTGCTCATCCAATACCAATACAAATACTAATATCAGTGTGGGAGCATTGAGTGTAATGTTTTTGAAGTTTTGATTTTGAAATTCATATTACTATGTAATTTTAAATAATTGTGGTACTGGCTTGTGGTGGCTTTTATCACCTGGTTGGATTTTAACTCTGGTTTGTAATGCATTTTCATATTTGCACATTAGCTGGATGTTATAGGTAATTATACCATGCTGAGCAATCCTATTTCATTGGTAAATCATAGTTACTTTTGACCTTGGCTGTTGAAGAAGGTGTAGTAAATTCAAAGTAGCCTTAGTAACCTAGTATGATGTGGAGTAATTATTTTAGTTGCTCTTAATAATATCCAGCAAAGCTTTTTAGAGAACTCACTGTTTATAAGATAGCTTCAAAGGTGATTTCCCTTTCGATAGTCAGAATATGCAAAAATCAGTAAGGCCTGATTTAGATGTCTGTCGGAAAGCCTTCGATTGCAGGTCTGAGGCTTTCCGGTCAACATCTAAGGTTTAAACTCTGACACCATATTACAAAGACAACTGTTGGAGTTTAAACCAATAAATCCTACTGGGTTCCAATGGGCTCAAGAAGCCCGACAGCCAGTCAGAAGGGCCACATAATTCCTAACGGACGGTATTTTCGCCATTGGGATTATGATGGCAAGTCTGGCAGCAGTTCCATGTCGGGCTTTCTGACACAGAACCACTGTTGCAATGCGGCTTTGTGGGCCCCTTACTGGTGCCCCCTTCCCCCTGGCTGTCCGGTTGTGGCTCGGGGGTGACCTATGGTGCCCCCCTCCCATCCCTACACCGTGAGGCAGGCAGTGTGAGGTGCCTGCCACATGGTGCAGGGATGTGCAAAAAGTTCGATTTTCAATGGAAGCTTGTGATGTGGGCGGTTTCAGCCCGCTGCACAAGCTCCCATTGAAAAATGGAAATTTGCGACCACACCATGTGCAGTCGATTCCTAATTAGTTGTTCGCATCTGCCAACCTATGGTTGGATGTTTCCCTCACCGAAACAGTGTCGGGCGGACTTGCGACCTCGTAATGAGGGCCTTAGTGTTGTAGACTTACTCATTTGTGTGTAAAAGTGAACATCATTGCAAAGGCCCATCAGTTGGTCTTGTCTTTATCAAATGATATGATTTTGAATTCTGGTGTTCTGAAAGAAGATACTTGGAAGGGAAGAGAAAGACTTAAACTGCCTCTGTCAATTTTAAACCTGGTGACAGGTATGTTACATTATTTATGCAACGTTGTCAACTGAGGGTGTGAAACCAGAATACAGTGCCCCAAATATTGCCATACTGGAGTTAATAATAGAAAATATTTGGAAACAATATTTAGAACATTTTATGACAGAGGAGGTATTCTAAATTACAACCAGTCTTAGGTATAATTTATGTGGTAGGAACAGTATGATGCAGGGAACCTGTGGAGATGAAGCCATGTCAGCATATCAGATATCAGGGTTAACTGAGGTGAAAAATTGCACTCCACTCCCTGATTCGGACACATAGAGACAACTAAAAATATATAAAGGTTGTCTTATAGGCCCCGGGGAGTCTGTGTGGGGCAACTGTGCATACAACAAGGGTTTCTTTAGGGTCAACTACTTCCCAAAATTTCTTTGTGTTTAAGAATGTAAAATACTGCTTTGAGTGTATCTAATAATTCGATGGGGAACATAATAAAATAGTGTCTCTCATTACGTAATGTTCATGCATGCTTTTGTAATACTTACAAACATTTACAATTCATGAGTCATGTGACGACATTAGCAAGTGTAAAATTAGGGTGTGCATGAATCCAAGTGATTATGTTATAACTGGATAAGTGTAAATACATTTAATAAATAAAAATTGCTGTTGAATTTAAGTAAACAGAGGTATGTTTTAAGAAACTATATGCAATGGTAATACAAAGGTGGAATCACAGTCAGTATTAATTGGTATTAACACACCTTTCAGCACTTAACTATTTCCAGTGGTTCACTATGTTCTAAGAGGAGCCTTAACTCATGCATGCTCATGACGAGCTCAGCTTGCCATGAGGCACGGTTGCGCTGTGCTCATGATGAGCTGAGCTCGTCATAACGGCCGCAACGCTCGCACGTGGGGATAATTCCCCGCTGTGCTGAACGTTCTGAGGAAATGGGTGTGGCCATGACAAGCTCAGCTCGTCATGAGCACAGCGCCACCCTCGTGCTGCGTGACGAGCTGAGCTCATCACGACCACCGGGGCACTGTGCGTGCCCCCCCCCTCCCCCTAGCACAGCGGGGGAATTACCCCCGCGGAGCAGAGGTTAAGAATCTTAGGATACAAAGGTTCAATGGTTGAATTTTTATGCTGACCAATAGGATGGTTCACACCAGGTGAAGTTACAAAACATGACCTGTGACCTTGACAACTTAGAAAGAAGTGACAACGTGACATCCAGTAAATGAAACCACAACCATAAGACTAGTATTAATTAGAATAAATTGGTTTACAGAAGTAGATAGAATGCCATTTTAGCAATTACAAATATCACGTAGTGTGCTATCCTAAAATGCCAGAGCTGGGGACAAGATGTGTCAGAGGCAAAATTCTGATAGTTTAGATATGCTTATTTTGTCAAACGTGGCATTATATGCCAAGCACAGCAAGTATATGCCGTCTGCAGTTCGGTATTTTCAAGCATAGCTTCAAATGCCCAAGAGTAGTAATTTATGTCCAAGTGTTAATTCCATATGCCAAGATACTGGCATAATATACCTGGTATAGTTTTACATGCCCTCCCCAAGCACAGCCCAATTTGGTCAGGGTGGCTTGCATGCCAAAACATTGCCATGTTATGGTTAGTGGCAACTTAAATGACAATGGCCATGCTTGTGTATCCAGGCATAAGCCAAGTGCCAGCATCATATGCTTAGGCGTATACCCCGCATTATCTTCCAGACAAAGCCCCATGTGTGCAGATATAGCCTCTTCTACAGGTGGCAGTCACAAAAGCCAAGTGCAGCCATATATTTCAAATACAGTACCAGAACAAATCATATGAATATGCCTAGCCTTATATTACCAAGCACAGCCTTGTGTATCTAAATGACACAACTTACCTTCACCATGTACAGCCTTACATACAAATAAACAACTTTCTATGCACAAAGCTGAGATTCATAGGCTCAAAACAGCTCATGTGAGCAGGTCCATTCCTCTATGTCCAGGTAAAACTCCTTATACCCCCTTCAACTTCATAGACGCAATGATGTCCACACACAGCATTAATACGCCTGGTGTTGCTATCTATTAACAACAAATAATTAACTATACATAACATAAGCCAAGTTCAGCTCCATATAACCAGAAACAGCCTCTTATTGCCAGCTGCAATTTCACATGTTGAAGGCAGCCATTACATGAAACATTCACCATCATATACTCAGGAACAAGGTCTTACAAGCAGGCATGGACTCAAATGCTCAACTACAATCTCATATTCCAAAACAATCATCCTATGTCCTAGCAACGCTTCATATGCCAAATCCACTTTCATATACACATATATATTCTAGAACGTCCAGGACAATACCAATATGCCCTTTTACAATCTCATATGTTATGGGACAGCCTCAGAAGCTGCCAAGAAGCCCATGTTCCCAATCTGTTTGCCTTCGCACAGTACAGCACATATGACCAACCCAAGTTTCATATGCCAAACCATAGCCTTTTAGGAAACAGGAACACATATGCTTAAGCACAGCCCGATATGCCCACTTTAAGTGCCATGTACCAAGCATTGATTCTCATGCCCAAAAGAAACCTCAAAAGCCCAGTATCAGGATAATATGCAAAGACACAGCGGAACACACTTAGGTACTGCCATAAGGTGTCAAGTGCAACCTAGTGTACCCAGGAACAGACTCTTTTGCTCAGACACATTTTCAGATGCCCAACTCTTCATATGCCGCAGCACTGTCTCATATTAAAAGCACATTCTCATATGCATACATTTCTATTCATTTTCTTTTTATATGGCCAGTCACATTACAGAAAAGGGCACAGTATAAACTCATAAGCTCCATATGGCAAGGAACGCCCATATGTGCTCAAGTGCAACCTCCTGCATTTGTACAGACTTGCACATCTAGATTTGTCTCCTAAACCAACATTCTGCCTACTATACACCGGTATAGTGTCATATATCTAGGCACTTTCTTATAGACCCAAGTAAAGACTGATTTGCCTGATACAGTCCTATGTGCTTATTACAGATTAATATGGACACATGTAGCATGATATACCAAGTATAGCCTTAAACGCTATTTAGTTATTGCAGCCTAAATGCAAAGCACAACCTCACATGCTAGGATTGAGCCTGATCTTACCATCTGAGGCTGCACAGGACACAACCATGTCCCTCACCCATGCCCATCCGGCCCTTTCTTACTTTAAGGAGACAATATATCTTAATTTTAAGAGGGCTGTGGCACATATACTCGTGCAGTTGCCATGGCTGCATTAACATGCATTTCCATAGCTGTCTACCTTAGGCCAGAGAGAATAGCTAAATGCACCAGTGCCCTGAGCCACAATCCAACATATGCCTCTGATGTGGAACTGAAGGTGTGGAGAACGGGGTATAGTGGATAGTCACATGTCATGGATACTCTCATTCCTCGACAGGAAGAACTTCAGAGCACTTCTCACAGAGTATTTTTCTTTATCCCAGATGCTTTGTGAAGTGATGAAATGAAGTCAGTAAGAAGTGTTATCATTCCTCTCTCAACGGGGGCGTGGCCTAGCAGCCTAAGATGGCGGACGTGCTTCTCTAAAGCTCCGTCCCGGCTGCCCGCCAAAAGTCACGCCAAGTGCAATGGGGATCCTCTCCTGACTCCCCAAACATCAGACCGCCAAGCTGAACACACCGGGAAACCCCCAGCACCGCAGCGGCGCGATATGACATGGGGTTCCCACAAGAACGAGGTGGCCGATCCACGGCCGGGAGGAAATTGAAAATGGCGGTGCCCTGATGAATGCCCTGCAATGGAGCCCAGCGGCGGCGGGTCTGGGTCCCCTCATCCATGAATAAGAGTGACCCCAACTGCCGATGTACCCTGAACGGAGGAGGCGGCAACGTGAATGGAGCCCCCCCGGCATCCCCTGACCAGAAGGTGAGAGCGTATGCTCCGGCAGCTCACCGGGCCCGGCTGGCGGTGGGCGACCCGCGCGGGGAAACCTCTCCTCCGAGCCACGTTGTTGGGATTGTGGTGGGAGCTTTCCCATTGGCCTGCAAAGCCCCCCTACCCACCTGCCTACTGAGGAGGGGATCCGGATGCGGGGCAGACTCCGGGCCACGGATCGGTGGTCGCGGGGCGGAAACATCGCTCACCCTGATACCCCCTGTGCTACATTGCGGTCGGAGTCCCTCACTGGGACCCCCATCGAGGCCCGTCAGTCCGTGCCACAACACTGGCACAGACCGCGCTAGGCCAGCGCCTCTACGGTGGCATTGTGAAAAAAAAACTCCCCCCCAGATCGGCGCTAGGATTCGGAGCGCGGGGTGGGGAGACGAGGCATAACAGGGCGAATACCAGCGGAAGAGGCAGCATGGAAGCCTCACCACGTGGCACCCGCACACAGAAACAACTGAGCCCCCTACACTGGCTGCACCTCAATATTCAGGAACCCCGCAGCCAGCCGCACACCGCCACGCTGGGCGCCAAGGTGCACAAGACGCAGGCCACAGTGCACGAACGCCACGCAGCCCAGTGCCCTTGAATTCCCTACACTCCGCCTCAACATCGTGCTAGCGTGGGACAGTGCCCCTGGTCCTCCACTCCCATCCGGCACTGGAATCCAGAGTGTGTGGAGGGCAGTCGTGGTGCAGACAGACACGGGTGAGTGCCCACATAAACAAGACTGACACACACTTGTCCCGAAGCGCAGTGTTAGGCACCAGAGACGACGGATTCCGGCGCCATAGCTACAGCACCTCGACGACCACCCACAACTGGTCACACCTCGTGGACCATAATCGAACGGCGGCCCCGGAGCCTCCCCCCCCCTGCTTCCGGCGATAGGGCCCAAGGTGCAAAACAGGGATCCTGATCCAGATCGGAACTCTCGCCTACGACATCATGGGACACCAACGCAATACAGAGGTCATCCAAACACGGAATCCAGGCAGGTACATCATATCCTTCTGGAAGTAACTGGTAATACAAACCTGCCCACATGGGAAGCTAGTGCCCTGGGGTTGTTCCGCAAACGGAAAACTGAGAAAGTACCATACCGATTCGCCTCATTGGCCATCCTTCTAGCGAAAAGGGGGATACCATGCATTGGTGAGCCCCGGATGGACCCCCGGAAGCAGCATGGACAAGAGCAGTGAAGAAATGGGGGGCAGCGGAGGAGGAAGTGTTACGAGACGAGGAGGTGAAAGGCATACGAAAACACCAAATCTCCCTTGAATGGGCGCAACTGATGCACCGATTCACCTATGTTACAACGCAGCCACCCTCCCTACCCACCTCTCAGACACACTCCGCATTGGGCTCCCCAGAGGGGCAGATAGGTGAGGTCTCACGAGTAAATACTGGTCCCTAGAACGTAGGATAGCTTGACACTGGTAATAGTTACAGATACGCATGGAGACTAAGTTTGGGATGATAACACCAACTGTCGAATTGACATTTTACCACTGTCCGATGTATAGCTACTAGTCATGAATTACTGTACTTTTTATGATATCTTAAAAAGTGTGTACGATTGCCAGGATACTTGATGTAATGCAATATAAACCTTCAATAAAAATATTCAAACAAATTGAATCATTCCTCTCTCAACTCAGTAGTAAAATGAGACTAATCAGATAAAAAGAGAATAGATTTGGATAAGGTAAACATGCCATTTAGAGAGCCATATTTACCATGGGTGAATGGCACTGCCTCAGAAATCACTCACCCACATCATAAAGGCTGTGTAAGAAGTTTACCAACAGAAGCAATGAAAACTTCAAATGACCTTGCACTATGTTAGAACTTCCTCAATGAAGACATAGGGTGAAAAAAACGAAATGGTATTCTTGAACAAGGGACTGTTCACCGCAAGTTATTATGTCCAAATTAAGACACCTAGTTGAGAATGAGGAATTAAACATTGACGTCTTAAGGCATGGGCAAAATGGGCAATTGCATGCCAGAGCAGGACTCTTGTATTTCAGTTATCTAGTATACTAATTAAATAACCCTCACCATTGGTCGTGTGGAACTTTGTTAGTCAACAAGACCAAATAGGGCTTCACAAGAGCTGATAAAGAGAGTTTCTATGAGGTAAAGGTTTATTTTTTCAACAAATTAATTCAAATTAATGTATTAATTTAGGAAATATTATATTTAATCATCATTTTTACGGAGTCAAATAATCTATTAGTCGATTTTTCAAGACAAGTTAAAATACCACATTAGTAAGACTTACAAATAAATGAAGCAAGTGTGTTCCATAGAAGAAAGTCCCGATCTATATTAATGGGGTTTTTAGGCATAAATGGCAATTATCTACAAAAAGCAAGGTAATGTGTCAGTTTCAGAAACCCAAATGAAGTGCTCTGATTAGATAATGAAAATGCACAGGCATGAAGTCTTAGCACTCAAGCAATGGAAATTTGCAAAAGCTGAAAGGTATTCTCTACTTAAAGTCAGCAGGCATCCTTAAGGTCTGTTTTCTGTTCCTGCAACAAGCTCTCCGTACCTAGGGCCAGATGTAGGAGCCCAAATATCGGTCGGTAACGGCCGAATTCGGCCGTTACCGACCGGTATTTGGTGATTGGGATGTAGGGGCATCCTTTTATAGATTCGGTAAATTTACCGAATCTGTAAATTTACCGATTTTGTAAAATACCGAATCGGTAATTTTACCGATTCAGTAAAACCCAGATGTAGGTGGGACTCTTCTGAGTCCCAAAGGCCTTTCAGATTCGGTATTTTACCACCCAATCCAATTGGGTAGTAAAATACTGAATCCTGGTGTGCATGCACATGTGTGCATGCACACCTGTGCAATGTGACACACAGACATGCCCTTAGGGCATGACTGTGTGCCACATGGCACACAAGTCCGGAATCGGGGTGCCAGAGGGTGTCAAAGTGACACCCCTGCACCCTTGCAGGATTCGGTATTTACTGATTCGGTAAATACCGAATCGGTATTGCCCATTGATTCCTATGGGCTTCATGGCCCATAGGAATCAATGGGCAATACCGATTCGGTATTTACCAAATCGATAAATACCGAACCCTACCGATTCGGTAATTCTCAATTTGGAATTACCTACATCTCCCCCCTTCATATTTACCGACTCTTAAATACCGAATCAGTAAAATTCGGTATTTAAGAGTCGATAAATATGAATTACCTACATCTGGCCCCTAGTCTCTGGGTGAGAAAGGGAAGCTCTCTAAAAGAAGGAAGCTCTGCACTCTAAGGAACGCAACTAATAAAATTCTACCAAAACATCAATAGTAGCAAATCTTACGTTCCCAAATCCCATCAATTAACCAGTGTCCAACAAACTCTGGATGCAGGTAAACTCCCTAATTTCTCACCCCTTCACAATGAGCTATGGAAGTACGTCCTTGGTTTGTTACTTTTGATCAAATATTGTGATTGAGGCAGTTCTTCCCACGAGTCAAGTTTTCTGCCATCTCCTCGCAACCCAGTGAGAACTTCACTATTAGTTGTCAAATGCATTCCAAATGCCTATTTACTAGCTAATCAAAGGCTTATGGAGAATTGCAGCATTTGCATGTGGAAAGAGAAAAGCATCTTGTGCAAAACAGGCCTCTCATCCTTAATGTATAAAGTGAATGTTTAACATGGCATCAGTAGTTAGGCTAACTTCAGTAAATTCATTATATTAATTCATGTGTGTGATTTTATTGCCTAAATATGATTACCTGCTACAACTTCTGCATTATTTGGGCATGTGTTATTTAGCATTGAAATTAACATGGGCAAAGTAAATTAATCTGTACCTAGCTCTCCTCTATCTATTTCTAGATCTGAAGCTCTCTTCTCTCTGCCTACCTTTACCTCTGTCTCTGTTTGCCCAGTGTGATCCTATAGGTTTTTGGTGTCCTCTTATATCTTTTAACAGTTTTTGTGTGAAACACAAGTCTTTAAGATTGACAACATATGGGCTACAGTTATCATGAAAGTGGGCAAAAAAATTGAAAGTTGTTATGAATAATGGAGCCACAGAATGTGTCTTGCTAAGGGTCCCAAAATCCTTAAGATGATACTGGATAAAACATTTTTAAAACTTTTTGTTAAAGATTTGTAATTCCTGATACGATTAGTCATCCATGTACTGCCTTTCAAAATGCTATGCTGAAGCACCCACCCACTTTATGGCTGAGTCGAAGTACATGATTTTAGGCAGATGGAAACTTCATTTAGTAACATGGCAGGATTGATGAAAGAGCACTAAACTCTGGATCTGAAAAAGAAACTAAAACATGCAACTACTTTAACCAATATAGGAATGGTCCAGTTCTCATGAACGGGGCCTTTGATTCTAAAGTTTTTTGCTTTAGAACTCAAGTGATTTGTCTCCTAGTTAGTATCAGAATCAGAAGGTGCCCCAAATCTCTTATCAGGCAGACAATGAATGGGGTTGCATAGCATGTGGACAGTAACAGGCCTTTGCTCCCTGAGAACTCAACTTCTCTTCGATTATATTTAGCAGGCTTTTACAACAAGTAGCTGTTTTACTACATGCACGGGAGGTATACCTAATGATTTACTTGGACATCATTATGATAATTTCAAAAGAAAGGAATAGATGGCCGTCATTTTTACCTGTGAGATCAGTTGCTGCATGATCTACATTACATAATGATCAAGGATAATATAAATATGACATCCATAAGAAGCTAAATTTTTCAGTAGTATAGTCTCTGCACAGGAGTTGGTCTCAGTCTTTCAGCACCAAACATGAAACAGAACAGAAATAATTTGAAATATGGTTGCAGAGGGATTTTAGGGGATTAACATGCTAATGCAAATAACTAACCTCAAAATGCTAATCCCAATTGTATTCACAAAGTACACTTCTAAAGTCAGTACAATGAAATAGATTCCAAAAGGTGTAAATGTACTCTATCCCCACCTTGGAGTAAGTTTATCACCACACAAGCTTACTCCTACAGACAATAATGGATGTGTGAACGTAATATAACACCCAGAGGTAAATAGGTTTATTTTTATATTTTTTTTATTCCTTATTGAAGGAAATTTTCTTAACAATTTGTACACCCCGCCCCACCCTCCCCACCCACCCCAATACAGGCAAGTTTACATCGAACTAATATCAAGATCAACTTACATTTGAGTATACAAACAAAATGAAAAATTGTAACAAGAAAAACCATACTGATAATACCATCTTGGCAATTAGAGACATTACTGTTCTAGATATTCTATCCAATGCTTAAGTGGGTACCAAATTTCTAATCCATTCTTTTTCTTATTAATGCCCTTCCTACTGTATATAGCTATTTCCAGGCTATAGGTTGATAGCAATCGCGCCCGCCATTGCTGGAAGGTCGGGGGATCTGGGTCTAGCTAAGACGAGACCAGACAGATGCTAAGCACTGCCATTGAAACAAACAAAAATCCCTTTCTGTTATCTACTTGAATATCCATATCTACCCCCAATATTATTTCTGCGTTGTAATCTCTATCTGTGTCTCAAATATTTCTGAAAGAAAAGTAGAAATTTCTCGTCTAAGGGTGCCAAGTGCCCCACATGTAGCAAGCATATCTATTAAATCTGCTTCTGGCATCGCGCATCTTGGGCATGATGTCCCTTTGCCTGTACTCCATTTTGCTAACCTATAGGGGGTGTGGCATAAATGAAAAAAGGTTTTGTAGAACTGAGCTTGTAATTTAGGAGACATTAATAGTGACTGAGAAAATTGAAATGCCTTCTGGATAGAAATAACTGGAGTACCGAGTTTGTTCTGCCAATTATGTATATGTTTATCCAGGTCGTCGTGAAAACCAGTAATTAAATTGTATATAATGCCCCTATTTTTACTCAGCTACAATTAATCAATGTTTCGATTAGCTCGATTCTCTGAAATACTACCCTACCACCCCCCTTTTTCAATATAAAGTCCCTAACCTGTAGATATTTAAAAAAGTCCTGCTGTTCTAAGCCAAATTTATTTTTTAAGGATTCAAATGAGCTAAAGCCTACTGGTTCATGCAGAGGCAAATTGGAATATACCTAACCTGATCCACCGCTTCATACAAGTGTCAGAGAAGATCTCGGGAAGATTTTTATTACAGATGAAGGTAGTATAATACGAGAACCGGCCTATCCCCAAATGTTTGCGGAGCTGATTCCAGGCAGAGTGGATTCCTTTAAGGGTTTTGAAGCGCACTTTCTTAAAATGACAGTCATAGGTCAGTCGCCACAGATGATCACCCGCTGCTTTGCCAAGAATAAGTTCCTGAGGAGTTGGGACGGATCTTTCTAAAATATCCTCTTGGTTTGAAATTAACAGCGATCTACTATATTTAAGAATTGACGCCCACCAGTAGGCTTTAAGATTAGGTAGCGCAAGACCTCCTCTGTCTGTCGGTAGGGTGATAAATCTATTGGCTTTGCGAGTTTTTCCATACCCCCATATAAAACGGGCAAAGATACCATCAATTTCTTTAAATATCAGTGGATCAAAGTTTAAACAGATTGTGCGGAAAAAATATAAAAATTTAGGAAAAAATAACATTTTAATTAGATTGCATCTTCCTATGATTGTTAGGTGTAGGTTGGGAAACTTTCTTAAACTTTTTTCTGTTTGTTTCATTAGTGGATTCACGTTAAGTTTTACCAGATTTTTTAGATTAGAAGTGAAATTAACGCCAAGATACATCGCCTTATTCATCACCCTTTCATCTTGAAAGTTACATTTGCCATTAATTATAATCTGGGTTTTGTTCTGATTTAGTTTGTATCCAGAAATTTCACCGAAGGTTTTTGCCTCTTGTTCCATTGCATTAACTGCTGCATTTGGATTGGTTGTGACTATTGCAATATCATCGGCGTAAGCCAAGGATTTGGTTTCACCATTGGGAGTCTTCATTGAAATTATAGAAGGATTCATTTCTAACCTAAGGATGAAAGGGTCAATGAATATGGCGAATAGCAAAGGTGAACAAGGGCAACCCTGCCTAGTCCCTCTAGATACTTTAATGGGGTCAGAGTTTTCACCATTTATCCTGACCACTGCTTCTGGGTTGGCATACATCATGCGAACCGCGCTAATGAAAACGTCCCCTATTCCACTCCTTGACATAACAGTCCATTGAAATTTCCAGGAGACCCTATCAAAAGCTTTTTCGGCATCTAAAAGTATTAATGCCATAGGGTCTCCTGTTACTCTGCTATGTCAAAGAGTGTAATCACCCTCTGGATGTGATCGGTGGTGGATCTGCCTGGGACGTATCCATGCTGCCTGACGGAGATCATTTTATGGATTACTGGGGCTAGTCTGCTAGCGAGTAATTTAGAATATTTTTTTGGCATCACTATTTATCAAAGTAATAGGGCGATAGGCCCCTAGCTCTGTCAGATCTTTATTCTTTTTTGGGAAGACAATAATCTTAGCCCGATCCCAGGATTCAGGTGGTCGTCCACCCTGGAAGACATGGTTCACCAGCTTAGTTAGGATTTCTTTTAATTGTTTGTTAAATCTAACATAAAATTCCACTGGGATTCCATCTAGACCCGTTGCTTTGCCGGGTGGAAGGCTATTAATGGACAAAAGTATTTCGACCCATTGTGGTGCCCCAGCGAGGGTATCTTTATCAGTTTCGGGTAGTTGTGCCCCCGTAACGAGATCCAAATAATTATCAATTTTAGACTGACTCAGTGTATAGATCCTCGTAATATTTCTGAAATGCATCTCTGATCTCTTTAGAGTCGCAGGTAAAGCCATTGATGGGGTCTCTAATCTTTTTGATTGTATTATCGCTGTTCTGCTGTCTTGTGCTGACTGCCAATTGATGTCCAACCTGCTCACTGAGCTCATAGACTTTCTCCGTATTCAAAGTGGCTTTATTTATAGCTTTGGTAGTAAAGATTTCCGTTATAAAATTTCTTGCGATGGCAACATCTCTTACAGGCCCTTCAATGTTAGTACCGCCCTGGACTGCAATCATCAAATCTTCTTCTTTACTAATAAGATGATCCTGAAGATTTATTAAATTTTGTTTTGCGTCTTTACTATTTTTAATTGAGAATCTGAGAGTTTCTCCCGCTACTCCCGCATTTAGTGTATCCCATACCACTTCCAGCGGGGCACTCCCCAGGTTATACTTTTAAAATTCTGGGATCCAGTTTTCTATAAGTATACAATAATTTACATTAAGCAGTAAGGCCCTTTCAAACGTCCAGTTACTGCGGTCATTTTGTTGGTTCCCTATTTATCTGCTAACAATTAGGGGATTATGATTGGAAAAGACCCTTGGTAAACGGTCAACCGAACATTTCGATACAATGGTGTCTGATGCAAAAATATAATCCAATCTTGCAAATTTGCGATGGGGGTATGAAAAAAAGGTATACCCAGGGTTGTTTGGGTTTTTCATCTCCCAGCAGTCTGAAATTCCATGAGTATTACAAAGATCCCTAAGGGCTCTGAATGTTTTTGGTTTCCTACCTTGGTAGCTAAAGTTATGCCCGGATGACCAGTTGGGTGGAAGATTTAAATTTATATCACCACAAACTATCATAGGAGTAGACCAATTTGCTAATTCATTAGAAAGATAATTCAAGAGATCGGGATCATCGTTGACACAACCATATACCGAACAAACTGTGAGATTTTTTCCCTTACCATATCAACACTCTGAGATGGCCCATCGGCCAAATTCATCAGATACAGATCTCATAAAGTGGGCCCCTCCACCCCGTGCTAAAATAGCTACCCCTTTAGTTTTATTTGTTTGAGTTGTATCTGTGACAACTCTATACCAGAGTGTATTCAATAAATGTATTTGGGACCCCTCCACGTGAGTTTCTTGCAAACAGACGATGTCTGCCCTGATTGGTTTGAGACCTATTGCTATTCTTTGTCTTTTATTTAAGTCATTTAGCCCACAGATGTTAATGGTCAGAATTTTTAACTTAGCCATTTGTGCCAATAGGATCTAGCTTGTCTCCTAGAACAGCTCTCTTAACGACAAATCAATCTATAATTTCTACCCTAATACCTTGCCTGTATATCCCCCCTCCCCCACCACTAAGAAATAGGTTTATGTATTTAAACCTATTCTTAGGTAAATAGGTTTAAATATATAAACCTATTTCTTAATTTTAATATAAATATATATAAAATTGTCTACGTCTTAAAAGTTAGATTACATTAAAAATCAAATTGTTTACATTTTTTATAATTCACTTGCTTTCATGTTTTTTTAAAACAAATATAAACCATATTTTTAAAGCATTCAAGCATTATAAATATTTTCAAATCTGTCACAGAAAAAGATTATTAATTCAAAACAAAAAAACTGTAACTAATTTGAAAAAATCAAAAACATAATGAGGCATTAATTTAAATAAATAGTTTTTTTGATATGTTGTTTAGAAATCCAGGATAAACTAAAAAGTACTAACACACTCCAATCCAAAATGATTACAAAATATTTACAAAATTATATAAATGGTGAACCAAGGGTACCAGAACACACTTGTTTAGAAAATAATGGAGGAAGGAAAATAAATTAACAGCTCATAGGAATTGATGCTGAACTAATTAATTCATATACATTAAATAGATTTATTTTAGTGATAACAGGTTTAATTACTGAAGTTTTTTCTTTTTCTTATACATTTAATATTCACATAATTTAAAAATGACTGAAAAATTTAACTAATGTTTTCAAAATATATCAACATTCTAAAGAAAGACATCACTTTTAATAAAGTTTATTCACATGTAATTTAAAAAACCTTGGAAGGGTTATTTTATTTCAAATCATTGTTGATAACAAAGGGGTTACTCGGTTGTAATTATATTATTTAATTTTTTCAATAATAATTATTTTAATTTAATTTACAGTGTAAATTTCTACTAGTAAATGGTGAATAGAAATTGTTTTATATTTATTACTATCTGAAGAAGTAGATCTAAAAGTGAGTGGATATACCTATGTAAATTTGCCTTTGTGAATCATCCCCAATACATTTAGTGAAAAAGAAGGGAGGGTTAAGTCTATTAAGTCTACTAACATGCTTTCTATTCCACACTGGCCAGTTACATAATCTTATGGCCAAAAAGTGCCAGTGGCCGAATTATCTTAATTCTATAAAATATTGTAACTTAGAATAGTCACTGGTCAAAAGATATGGAACTAAAAGGAATCTTGATGCTAAATTATTGGATTGAATCCCAAGTGATCTGCTTACTATGCTTAGTTAACAGTCAGGTGTACTGATCAAGCTGAAGAATTTGTCATAATATTTGTAAAGATAAGAGGTAAACACAACAGACTGGGTAAAATAATTACCAGCAAAGAGTTGTTCAGTTGTACGAAAAGAGCAGTTCCAATAACCAATAAAGCCAATGGAAAGCGGTAACTGGTTAATGCCTGGGAAGTTAAATTGCACTTCTTAACAAGAACTGCACAAAGGCTATCAACTGTTCCTATTTCCGAGTGACATCAATTATTTCAGTGTGAACCCAACCTCATCCATGACAATAAAATAAGCAAACCTTGATTAAAGATCTTAATAGAATGGTTTTCACATGAAGATTTGTGATTGCAGAATAATAGCTTCAGTCAGATAATTTTCAAGGCAATCATAAAAATAAGCAATCAGCATGTAGATAGTTATCTATACAAGTACAAAAACCTTTCCACCGATATGCTCTAAATAAAGAAATTGACAAGAGCAAAGTTCAGTTTGTCTATGAGGCCATTGGGAATACAGTGATGTAAAACTCATCATTTTTTATAGCTGCCCATGTACATGTTAATGTTTGGATGCCACACATGATTACACTATGTAAATGAATCCCAATGATCTGCTATGCAAAAGCAGCTGAGCAGTGAAGATGAACAAAATAACCCTCCTCAACACCCTTTAGCCTCTCTTGGCCCACTAGCCCCATTATTAAAAAAATTATATGCACCAGCATTCCCACCTTCTTTGACAATACTCCATTCAACCCAAATAAAAAATACAATACTTGTCATACTGCCACCCTTTCCCCACCTACCTATAGGCCTTTTCAGCCCTTCCCAGACTGAGGTCTGTGCAATGAGAGCAGATAAATGGATCCATGCCAACAGCATCAAGGAAATAAACCCTGAGGCAAGGGTGTGTGTTATTAAATATAAATGCAAGGTCCTGCAGACTCGCCCTAGGATTACCTTCACTGGTCTTCTGCACTCACAATGGTTTGCCAAAGTATTGCATTTGTGAGGGAAGGGTGGGGCTAACTTCTCTTCAGAGGAAGAGACTATCGGTAGGAATGCTTGCACCCAAAAGTCAATATCCTTTTTGGTTCACTTCATAATGTCCCAAAGCCATTATCAAACTTACTTATACAGATACATTTTTGCAAAAAGTTAATTTTATTAATTGTACTTTTTTTTACTTCATGCTGAATCGTCATTGTAGTTGAACAACAAAACAGACAACACATGTTTCTCCCCCTAGTGGCATACAGGCCTGGGGCTTTTTCAAGGTCTGCATCATGAAGAAGAAAAATCAATAGTGCTATTATAAAAATAAAGTTTTCACAAAATGTGCAATGTATCTTTATGAATAAATGTGATAATGCAAGTTGAACATACAGAAATGCGTGTTTTTGATTGCAGAAACTCACCTGCATTCTTCCACCTCCCTCTGATATGAGAGTTCAAGACTGGCAGGAGATAGCAGAGACACATTAGACTACCATCCACCATTCCACTACCTCTTTCAGGTCAGCAGTGACCATAGAGATGGGAATGGAGGCAGGAGGGACCCTCAATCTTGATTATTCTGTTACTCGAAGGGTCAAGGCCACCATACCAAGAAAGGTTTCCCATTGCAAACACTCGTTAGAAGGGCATATAGTGATCCTTTCAACCATTTATTGCTACCCCTATGGTCCATAGCTACTACTTTTACTGATGGACAACTTCCACTACGTGACTCACAATATGACTTTGAGGCGGAGCACAGCCATGATGAAAATGAATGCTCTTTAGTTTTGCTCCAGTGATGCTTACCCTACATGGCCTTTCTGTACAGAGTGACCCGCATTCCCCTCCCTGTCAGGAGCTTCCACGGGGAGCACCACCCCTGGGGCACTTACTGGTGCTGCATTTTGGCTCTTCTCTGCTGCAGCACTGTTCTGGACGTCAGTGAGCATGCCAGGGAGCTCAAACAATGGGACCTGTTGGTATTGCCTTGAAATAGAGCCACTCTATCACCAGGAGGTTGTAGTTGCTCTTGACAGCAGGCTGCCTCCGAGGGACCTTTTTTCTCCTACATGGACATCCTGGTAGGCTTCCAAAACTCACTCACTGGCAATTTTCATGGCCTTGAAGAGAACACTTGGGCGTCTGGGAATCTTACCTTCCTGATACCAGTACTTACCTCATAATTGGCTTGCCATTTTGAATTGGGATCCACCAACATGTCCACCCACTGAAAATGCAATAACTATAGAAGACATCCTTTTGGTGATCATTAGCTGCCATCTAGTGGACATCTTCAATCTTGCTGCTGCTGTTTTTCCTATTCTTGTCTCTTACTGGTTCTCTATATCTCCACTACTGAGCTCTGAGTACACTTGCACTGCCCCTGTTTTATAACCTACTATGGGTGATTCCATGTATTGCCAGAACAATCCTTAATGTGAGTTGCTGCACCTCTTAAGACTCGGTTGGGTGAAAAAGACACCTCTCTCCTTGCTCTTAACCCTGCTCGCATAGATGCCAGGTAACAAAGGTAATCATCAGTGGACTTTTGCAAAAGCTACCCGACCTAAACAAGTTCCAGGCCCTACAAACAGCTTCTGGAGTGACACTAGACTGGATCATTGCCGAACACAAACTTATGCAACCCACAATATCTACGGTAGAATAATTCACTAAAGAAACAAATAGTGAGCTCAAGACCTTCAACAGTGAAATGCCTCATCTATGACACAGATTGGATTCTGCTGGCAAACGTCTGGATGATTTTCATCTTAAGGTGACGGAATCTATGACATGGATTGCGTCACTCTAGCACATGCCAAAAGAAACTCACAGATTTGGAGGATCAAAGCTGTTGAAACAAGATCAGAATCTTTGGGGTCCCAGAAACAGACACTTAGATGGTCTTAAGCTTCATACAAACTTTTATTCTCAAGCTCACAGACATCTTTAATTTAATGATGCAAGAACTTCTAAAGCTTGTCATTGCCTTAAGACGTCTTAGCGCTGCATAGTTATACTTCCAGTCACAGAGCCATCAATAACCATTCACTAAGAACAACCAGGCTATAAGGAAGGAGAAAATAGCCAAGTTTTTAAATGCTTCCAGAAACTGAAAAAATGAGTCTGATGTTTTAGGTGCTGGGGCAGGCTATTCCCGAGAATGCATGTGGAATGAACAAAGGTAGGGCCACCCATGCCACGTTCTTAATCCTGGAAATAATCACTGATTTTGAGGTGGCTGACCATAGGAGTCACTTAGGAAAGTACCTCCTAAGCTGACTTTTGAGGTACTCTGGATCTAAACCATGTGATGCTTTGTGTGCCAGACACAAAGCCTTAAAAGGCAATCCTCTTCCTTACCGGGATTCAATGAAGTTCCATCAATGCTCCAGCTGCAGACTTGAACTTTGGATGTTTTTGCAGTAGGTGACAAGCAGTGCTGTGCAACATCAGTAGCTTAATCAGTGATTGCTGATTAATGCCAATATAAAGGGTATTGCAGTAATCAAGCCTTGATAAGACTAAGGATATGACCATTGATTTTCTCAGATCTTGGGGGATAAAGGGTTCAACATTCTCATGATAAAAACAAGATGATGACAGTTTATTTCTCTGAGCCTCGCATGACAACTCTACATCAAGAATTACCAATACGTTCCTTGCGTTTGGAACCTGCCATAGGAAGAGAGCCAAAAGACTGAGGCCACCATGCATGACCCCAGAAGTCGACCTCCTTCGCAAAAATAGGGACTTCAGTTTTTTGGAAGTTACGTTTTAGACAGTTTTTGCTCATTAAGCTGTTGATTGTTAGCATACATCTTTTGAATCAATCAGCCTCCACCATTACGATGTTAGAAATCAATATCATCAGTATACACTACTGTGGCGAAGCCAAAAGAATGCATAAGGTTAGCTAATGGAGCCACATAGATATTAAAAAGCATTGGGTTGAGAGATGACCCGTTTGGGACCTTGCAAGGCAGGGTAAAAGATTTTAAATTAAACATCACAAAGGTCACCATTGGTTTGGGAACTTTCAGGAATGAGGCAATGCAATTCAGGGGTAATCCTGTAATGCCAAAGTCTTCCTGCCACTTTAACAGAACCACATATGGCTTACAGTATGAAAGGCGCGGGGAGATCCAAACATATCACCACAGCCTTTACCAATCCATATTGGATCTTATTCCTTCTGAGACTGCTACCAGTGCAGTCTCAGTGCTGTGAATTTTCCTATGACAAAACTGTGCTTTGTTCAGTATTTAGTTATTTTCGAGGTAGTCTACCAGAGTTTTATTAAGATGTTTTTCTATAACCTTTGCAGGGAGAGGTAGCCGAGACATAGGTCAATAATTATTCTCTATCAAAGGGTCTAGAGAGGGATTTTTTTAAAAGTGGAAGGGCAGAGGCTTTTTTCTATTCCCTAGGAAAATGTCTCTCCTCAATGATGGTATTACACAAAGTCATAAGAGCCTGAACTATTTTATGAACTCCATCATGTATAAACTTAGGTCTTAGATGTATAACCTTCGGTCTTTTACCCCACCACTGGATTTCCAATGAGCACATCAGACAGTGGCCCATTCCACCACTTCCTGGACCACCACACACCCGATAATAGCTAACCTCCTTCATTCTCAAAAAGTAAGCGCAATTCTATCAGATGCCATAAAGCACGGACCATACTATCTTCAAGGATAAAAGGATAATGATCTCAGGAGTCTTCTCATATGAAATGCATTGTCCACACGAAGTTTCTGGTCCTGCATCCATGCTCAAAAGCCCTGACTTACAGTTTGTTCTCTTAGGCCCAGCACTTAGAATTGTTACTGTGAAAGGCCATGCCAAAGAATCTCAAGACAAAGGCGGAGCTAGCCTTCTGGTTTGAAAATACTTGGACGTAAACCATGAACATGGACACTTCCCAATCGACAGCCAAGATGTCCCAAAGCCCTCTGATGCCTAATTACAGCAGGTAGAAAAGGAATGCAAAAAACTGGAGGATTTCTCACATCCTGCCTACAGAGATAAATCATGCTCCCCCCTTAAACCTCTCCTTATTTCCTATGGCCCTCCTTTACAACCTTGTCAACTGCTGTTATCACCCTCCCTCAACCATGGATCCCTTATTTTTTCTTCATTTGCTAAGAAGGATGAGATTGACATACTAGTGACTTCTACTACCCAACTCAAAGGCCGTTAGTTGGGTCACTTCATAGGACCCCGCTCTACATACCTATCTGACTTCATTTTGCACGACCATCCTTGCTGCACGATGATTTACAACCAAGATGCAGCACCGCTTCAAGGACCTAGACCTATGGCCCTTCAACGCCAACAGTGTGGCCCACTTCATTAAACACAAAAAGACTCTTGCCTTCCTAGATTCCATATGACCTGGCATTGCACTGGTGCAGGAAACACATCTTAATGCCCTTGAATCTGTTGAACTTAAATGTGAGTGGGTGGATAAAGTAATATCCGCCTGCAGTTTGGATGCTTCATTTATGAATTATCCTGGACCCTCAGCTCCCTCTAGGACGAATTGAGTGGCCAATCGTCTTCATAAGAGGCTGCCAGTGCAGGTAGACAGACTCGAATGGCTGATACATTGTTGCCTGCCTGCAAATATCAGACCACTCCCTCATTGTGGAATCTGTCTATTCTCCTATTGGAACAAAGCAACTATGGTTCACCAAATCTACGTGCCTCCTTACTGTCTTTGGCTCTGCTACAGTAATTATTGGCGGTGGTTGGAGCATGGTGCTAAACCCCCTTCTGGTTTAAGACTGGCTGCCCTGACCTTCGACGTACTCAGGATAGAGCTGTCCTGAGTGATATCATGGCTGGGGATTCCTTACAGGACCAGAGGCACCTAATCCACCCTATGGGAAAGAAGCATACCTACTTTTCTCCAGCCCACAGTTTTTAATCCAAAATTGATTTCTTTTTCGCAAATGCAGCTGCCCCACTGAAGATCGGGACCTGTGAGATCATGGTGGGAGGTATCTCTGATCATGCACCAATAGATTTGCTTGAAGAGGTGAAAATTCAGCATATTGGAAGTGAAATAGAAACTTGTCTCCTGGCTCAATATGTATCTAGCCTTTAAAAGTATCTCTAAGCAGCACCTATAGGTGGCTGGTAAGGCTTATCTCCTAGTGCTCTTGATCAGGAAATCTTACATAGCGTGAAAAACATCTGAAAACAAGGAGAGAGTTTTGTAATCCGAAATAATGACCTTGCAAGAGGAATACCAATACCGCCCACACAGGCATGTTTACGTTCTTTACTGGAGAGGAAATTTGAGCTGAATTCTGGTTATAGCAGGGTGATGGAAAAGGCTCTCACGGGGATCAAGCAGACGAATTGCGAACTGGATGAGAAAGAAGGCAGATTATGCAGATTCGCCAGCAAGAAGGCAAATCTACTATACCAGCTGTTTTACCTTTCCCAACCTGATCTGATAGACCGTGAATTTTTGATTTTGCATCTTTCTACTCTAATCTAAACAGTTTGCAATAACCTGGGTATACCACAATTGAAGATTCATATTTTATCTGCCCACTCACCCTGACCGATTATGGGTGGAATTAGAGCACAATATCACAAGGGAAGAAGTGAGAGAGGCTCTCAAGTTGATGATAACCGGCAAAGTGCCCGGTAACAACAGATTCCTAGTAGAATTCTACAAAATCACGCTTTTGAAAACAGTACCACTCCTCACTTAACTCCTTTGCGATGCTACGGCCACATGTCCATTGAGAGAGGGATTTAACAGAACACAAATCTGCCTCATGCTAAACTGGAGTAGGATATAGTTGCTGTACCAGTTACCACCTCATTTCTCTACTGAACTGGAAAATGAAGATCTTGGCAAATGTCCTGGCTAACAGGCTTGGGAAAGTGATCCACTTGAAAGCCAAGTTTGGTATCTGAAACCACCTTCATACTTTGATACATGTCCTTTGGCATACCGGGTCCGACTAAAACACAAAACTGCTACTTTCACTTAACACTGAGAAGATGTTGGACTGTGAGGAATGGCCCTATCTCTTCCACACCATGACACGTATGGGCACTATGCCAACGCTTCTTAAATGTGGTTCAATGGCTCCATAATACTCATTCTGGATGGATAATTTGTAATCACTTCCTCCCTGACCTTATTCCTATTCAACAAGGATAAACAACAGGGATGACCCATGTCCCCCTTACTTTTTCGTCTAACCACTGCCATCTGCTCTTCAACAACCATCTTGGGTGTGCTAAGGCCATCAGGTGAGCTTAAACTACTTCTGTACGCTGATGATGTACTTTTGAAATTAAGGAAACTGCTAATAAATATGCTAGCTGCTAAAGGAATACATGGTAAAGCCCTGAACTGGCTGGAGTCTTTTCTATCGAATAGATCCCAGTCCATCTGTTTAGGAAACTTTACCTCTACTCCTCGGAAGATCAAATATGGGGTGCCACAGGGAGCAACATTGAGCCCAACATTGTTCAATGTTTATGTCTCTTCATTGGCGTCTATAGGCAATAAATGGGGTATCAATATCTGCTCTTACGCTGATGATATTCAGCTGATGGTAACCCTCAATGGTGAAGAGGACGCCAAAAATAGGTTACATAACTGCTTGTCAGAACTATCTAACTGGATGCATGGGCACTACCTGAAATTAAATGTTGACAAGTCAGAAATTCTTCTATTCGGCTGATCCAAACAGCTCAGGGACAACTGTTGGTGGCCAAATACTTTAGGTGCTCCACCAAACCCAACCCTGACCGCTAGAAACCTGGGAATCCATATGGACACTACTTTATCCCTGACGCATCATGTTACCACAATATGTGGCAAAGGATTCGCCATACTAAAAATGCTGAAACAAGTTTTTCCCTGGATTCCGATGGAATGTAGACAGATTTTAGTTCAATCTTTACTGATTAGTAGGCTGGACTACGGCAACTCGCTGTTTGTTGGTATAGCAGATTATTTATTTTCAAAACTACAGCTGGTCCAGAACGCGGCAGCCCAAAGCTGTCTGCGATAAGAAAAAGTACAATTCTGCTACAAACTGCCTGAGAGCGTTACATTGGCTGCCTATGAGGCAAAGAGCAGCTTTTAAAATGTTATGCATTGCTCATAAAACTTTGCATAATACTGGTCCTTACATCCTGCGGAACAGAATTAAGCTCTATGCCCCAGTTCGGAACCTACATTCACAAGCCACAGCTAAAGCAGTCACCACGCAAATAAAATTATCCAGGATGGGCGGGCGTGCCTTTTCGCACCTTGCCGCTAAGTGCTGGAATGACTTGCCTATCGATCTTCGATGTACTGATTGTTACCTCACTTTCAAAAAAAACTAAAAACTGCATTATTCCCTAAATAGAATAAATAGTAGTCCCTGGTAATTTGCTTATGGCTTACTGTTTAATGTTAGTGTCGTGATATCCTGTTGGATGAGTGTTGCGCTTTAGAAGTACATATAACATAACATAACATACCATAACATAACATTAGCTTCATATCGGAGCGGATGACACTTATTACCAACTTTTCCTGTTTTTCAGGATATTGAATAAATTGGTCTAAAACCGAGGCGATGCCCATGACTCTTCATACAGCACAACATTCCTTGCATCAATTACCAGTGATCTGGCTTTCCAGTGGGCTGAAATATTTGGAAGAGCAGGTCGGTTCTGACTTCCCCACCATGATTTAAGACAATGATGGCCCTATCGAGCTACTGGATAAAACAAAAATTAAGATCCCTTTAATAATTGCTATATGCATGATCCAAGCAGTTAAGATGATCACAGACCCCAGTTTCAATTAGATTTTTAGCATGTGATCACTAAAAATACCGGCATGAATTTTAAACCGGATTGATGGTGCTATTCACTGGTACATTTGGGACTCTACCCCATCTAGACTGGCAGCTCCCAAACTATATGCAGCTACAACCTCAGTAGGATTCTGCCTCCCTCACATCTGATCTCACTACAGAGTGCCTCTCCCAAATGGCTTACCATATGAACCTGCATAAGGAACCGCCTATGTGGGTCATGATTGAACGACAACTACATGTCCCAAGGCCCATCAGTTCTCTTCGCTTGTCCTAAGACTTCCATGGGCACCCATAACCCTATCCTGCTGGAAATTAATAATGTTTGGACAACGACGCATGAGCTCCTTCAGGAGGATGGCTTTATGCATCTTATGCCCACTTATGGCATAAAACTGCTCTCACCATAGACACTCAACCCTTCCTAATGGCAGAATGACACATAAGGGGAATTACCAAGGTGGGTCACCTACTGGTGAATGGATTAATAAAGACCTTTGCAGAACTCTTTGAGCAATACTGATTGCCCAGAGCTCAATTCTTGAGATACATGCAGCTACAGCACTGCTTTCACTAATTATGGATGGCTCCATATCTCCTTGTCATTCCATGTCTACTTGGCACGATGGGGGCACGATTGATCACAGGCCTCTTTAACTTTATCATCACCAAAATGTGCTTTGATTCCATGAAACAGCTCATTCGCCTTCCCTGGCAGCAATGGCTACGTATTCCCCATCCGAACGGAAGCAACTTAGCGCAAAACACGATAGAGGTCTCTAAGAAGCCTGGATAAAAGGTTGTTATTTTATAACCCTCCAAGACTGGCCCCGAACCCCGGACAAATTCTTCAAAGTGAAATTGACAAACACATCCAACTGCTAGAGGTGTGCCCAATCGAATTGTGATATTCTGCATGTCCTACAATTGTGCCCCGTGCTTCTATCCTGCTGGACTCAGCTTTGGCAAGTTCTTACAGTACTTGTGGGTTCACCTTTGCCCCTTCGGCTCCATTGCTGTGTTGCAGGATAATCACCAGGGGCCAGATGTAGGTAATTCCTATTTACAGACTCTCAAATACCGAATTTTACCGATTCGGTATTTAAGAGTCGGTAAATAGGAAGGGGGCAAATGTAGGTAAGTCTAATTTTAGAATTACCGAATCTGTAACATTCGGTATTTACCGATTCGGTAAATACCCAATCAGTATTGCCCATTGTTTCCTATGGGCCTTGAAGCCCATAGGAATCAATGGACAATACCGATTCGGTATTTACCGAATCAGTAAATACCAAATCCTGCAAGGGTGCAGGGGGTGTCACTTTGACACCCTCTAGCACCTCAAGTACAGGCTTTTGTGTCATGTGGCACACATACATGCCACAGATGTGCATGCACACCTGAATTCGGTATTTTACCACCCAATAGGATTGGGTGGTAAAATACCGACTCTTAAGGGCCTGTGGCACTCTCAAGAGTGTCACCTACATATGGATTTACCGAATCGGTAAATATACCGATTCGGTATTTTACCAATTCTATAAATTTACCAATTCGGTAAATTTACAGAATCGGTAAAATATAGGCCCCCTACATCTGAAAACCCTGATACCGGTCGGTAACGGCCGAATTCGGCCGTTACCGACCGGTATTAGGGCTCCTACATCTGGCCCAACATCACTACCCTTTTTCGGCATAACAAACGATGGACACTGCCTTGGCTGCAGCAAAGATTTGTAGCCTACGAACAGGTGATCAAAACCCGTAGCTTCTAATCTCGAGGACTTGATGGACTACATGGTTACTGCTGCAGCCCATGAACGTCTGATCTACAGACTGAACGATCAGGCACAACGTTTCTAGGACATTTGGGGTACCTTCCTATGCTTACACTCGCCTGGCTGCATTGCTCATGGATATTTCCCCCATTCTCCCCTGGATAGTTACTATGTATGTTTAGTGTTTCCTGAATGTAGCTTTCTTCGAACTGTAAGTAGATTTCTTCTTCCTATAGTATTGTGTGAAGTACTGGATCATTACCCTATCCAACGTTAATTATCCCCTACTGTGTCCTACCTTCTCTTACTGTATGACACTCAGTGGTATGCATTGCAATATTATTTTCTTTCGTTTGTGCATATTGGTATGCATCCATTATCACACATCTTTTGCAAGTGTCTTTCACATTGGTCTGATTATACATAGAAAGATATGTCAATAAAATGTATACGAACACATTATCACTTCATTTTTCAACCTTTCAAAAGAGGATTGAAAACGATTCATACGTGGGGTTTGTATTCTTTAATGCACTTTGACATCACTGTACCTGGTGTCCTTTTTCTTCTTTTTGCCATTCTTCTGGTTATTAGCTTGCCCTTTGCCTGCTCGTTTGCCTTTATTTGCTTCCTCTTTCTGCTTTTTGGTGTTTGATCCTTTACTTTTGTTATCAGACTGTCCGCTTCTCTTCCTGCCTTTCGGATCTTCTGTTTCTGATTCGCTCTCATCCTCATTATCATCGTCTTTAACTGGTTTTCTTCTGTTGACTCTTTTCCTTCGCGGTGCCTTAACTTCTTCCTCTTGTTCACTTTCATTCTCTTCATCACTGTCAATTGCTTTTACTGCATATCGAGCTCTGCCTCTTCTGGGCGTGACAGCTTGCTTGGGCTTTTCTTTCTCCGAGTCATTATCTGGTAATGAAAACAAATTCAAACATCATTTCAGATCTCCTGTTTAAAGAAAATACTGTTTAACTTTTTTTCTGACATGCTCAACAGAGGTTCTTCCATTAAGTGCATTCAACGCAAATACAGTAACTAGAGAAATGAAAATCAAAATAGGTTTCACGAAGTGCAGTCAATCTGCTTTGTGTTCCTTTATGCATTTATGCTATTTATTTGCAGCAGCAAAAACTATTTTGTTAAAAAATGTTGCACAAGAGGGCACTCATTGCCGTACACAGGGCATTACAGTGAATAGCTGACCATTATGAGTATGAATATTGCTCGGTCTTATTTCTTTTTGTAAATATGTTACGATTGTATTCTAATAATTTTTATGGTTTATTGATTATGCATAGGAAATAGGGGCTGGGCACTCCTTTTATTTTTCGGCTTTATATGTTTGGTTATACCTTTTTATATGCGTGCTGCTCAGGTTTGCACAATGTCCAAATTGTGCACTTCAAATCAACAAAAAAACTCAAGTGAAACCACTTGACCTTATGCGCACTGTTGCAATTCCTGCTGGAGGGCTACTGTTTAATTTATCAACACAACTTGTTTCAAAATATTCAACATCATAAACTTAATCACATGAACTCAAGCATTGAATGATTTGTTCATTATTGCTTTACTTGTAGCTTTTTCAAAACTTCAAATCAAACATTATGACCAATTGCAATTTCATTGGATTATAATATTTCGTTAGATGTTCAAAATAAACATTTTACACTTTTGCCAATGCCCTATGCATTTCGGGCCTCTTGGCCCTTCCTCGGGGGCTGTATCTGTAAATAAACAGAAAAGTTCATACCATTTGACATGTTCCTTCAATATAATAGAGAATGCAGTACAGAAATCTTTAGCATAGTGACTTTATGTTGTTCAGAGTAAATGCATGCTGTTTGGTGATAACTGAAATAGAGCTGAGAAGTAAAAATGATGAAAATGATTAGTTGATCTGTAGAGGGGTTCATGCAGTCTAAAAAGATAATAGTAAAACCAGCCTGAAAACTGAACCCAGGACGAAAACAACTATAGGACATGCGTGGGATTTTGTCCCGTGTGTGTAATCGAGTGAGAATCCACCATGGATGTGCATGTGTTACATATACTATTTCGTCAGCAGTACCAACCTTTACTGCGCTACATAGAGTCAGGACAGTAGGTGCCTTCTTGTTTATAATCCTAAGAAGCACAAATAAATACCATTGAAATGCAACTGGTATGCAACACAGATCTCGTGAGATTCAAATGAAAAAGAATTTTTTTAGGCCACTCGTACCTTCGTGTTAAGCTTGCATGGTTGCCGGTTTGGTTATCAAAACTCTGAAGTTATAACTTCCCCGTGCTGAAAGAATAAGTCATACGCGGTCATAATACGCGGTCATAATCCCGCTCGGTATTGAACGGAGGATCAATACTTCTTCTCATCAGATTCCCGGCGCTTACCTTACACGGAAATGAGAACTCCGTGACGAGAACCCGTGGGTGCTGCTACGCTACTGGAGAATACGGAAACGCGGGTAAACAGATCTATACGGGCTGTTTTCAGAAGACGGACTAAGAATGCTAATAGAGTTCTGTGGTGCAATTCGGCGGCCATGTTAGTATGGACGATCTATTAGTTTATATGGAGATAGTGTAGTGATAAAGCATGTGAGGGAAGAGAAAAAGACTAAGATATGTGGATATGTGGTGTTAATATGCAATAAACAATATTAATAAACAATAGCTTAATAAATGAAGCGTGCTTCAGTTACTGTACTTACAACTAAACAGCATTGTTACTTGTTGAACACAGGTTGCTCGCAGGCAACATTTGGGCAATATTTACAAAAAACATCCTAAGTCTACTCGATCATTGATCCCTTTCGGATCCTGCAAATCTAATCTCCTTATCCAAAAAATCTCTCTTTGTAATAATGCCTTGGTAGGATCTTTACCAGGGGTGGGTTTAACTACCTCAAGTACCTGGAACTTTAACTGAGCTATGGTGTGTCTATTTTTAGACCAATGCACTGCTAGGCTGCTTTTGGGGTTGTTATTACGTATCGTGCTTTTATGCTCGGATATACGAGTCTTAATTTTGCGTTCGGTCTTTCCGACGTATAAGAGTCCGCAAGGGCATTTTACAGCATATATCAAGTTTGTTGAGTTACAGTCAGCATTGTGTTTAGTTTTTATAGTTTCACCTGTGTGGGGATGTGTGATACTGTTGCTCACGATCACGTTGTTACATTGTACACAGTTGTAACATTTCTTAGTTCCACTGAAAATCTCTTGGATATTCGTCTTGGGTAATTTCAACATTTCTTTAATGTTTCTAGATCTTTTGTTGGCAAATATAGGTTTGTCTTTAAACTTTCCTTGGAAGTCATTTTCATTGCTGAGCAATTCCCAGTGTCGATTAATGCTTTTTTTAATTTCTCGAGAACTGGTAGAGTACTTTGATACAAAAACTTGACGGTTCTTTTCTATTTTGTTTTGAGTAATTAGCAGTGACTCTCTGGTTTTTGCTGCTGCTTTTTTTTAAGGTGTTCTGTAACAGTGTTTCTGGATATTTCTTCTCTAGAAATTTGCCTATGATTTTTTCTTGATTACATTCATAAGATTGAGTATCCGTACAAATCCTTTTGGCTCTAAGTATTTATGAATATGGCAAATTCTCCACCGACTGGGCTACATTTCTTGAGGATATGAACACAAGATTAGACATTTATTCTAAAGAAATACAAGAGGGTAAACTAAGAAAGTACAAGCGGGACACCTTGGATTACAAGCTCAACGAGGTGTATACATGGGCAGAAGTATATGCGCAAAGAAGAACATACTTTAAAAAAGCATCCAATACCTCATCCCAAGAAAGTGTTACCTCAGAAAGCGAAACGACCACCAGTCGAGCTCCCCCAGTTGTACAAGCGAGTGATAAAACTCCAGGAACATCAGGAGAATCCAGCACAAGAAGTGAATCTAGCACGAAAGGAGCAACAGGCGGGAAACCGTCTTTTTCCCAACAGGACGGGGATTCAAGCCAGCCACCAGGCAAACAAAAAGGAAAACCAGGCGAAGCCAAGGAAATAACAAAACCAAACCTGAGGAGCACCAGACCAACATAGTAGTAAACATATCCTCCCAAACTATGACTAGTCAACAAATCAAAATACTTAACAAAGGCTTCAATTTTGTACCCACCTATCATACCAACCAATTGGAAACCGAGATAGATTTCTTTAAATTCATGAGAGTACTACGTTTAAAATATTTTTTCATGAACATCCCAGATTCAGAAATCATTTCAACTGAAAATGAATATGAGGAGTTTAAACCCAAGTCAACATTTACAGCTCCTACATCACACAAAATTTTAGACGCATTCGAAAACCTAGTGCTGAATGACATTAAAAAGATCCACACATGGAAGAAAAGAACTACGAACTTCACAAAGCAAGAAAGACTAACCTTAAAACATCTAGCAGAAAACCCTAACATACGGATTGAAAGAGCTGACAAAGGAGGAGCCATTGTAATTATGGACCAGACCTTCTATGAAATCAGTATTCAGGAGCATATTAAAGATATTGAAATATACCTGAGACTAGACAAAGACCCCTTAGAAGAACTCAAAAAGACTCTCAATCAGCTACTGGATCAAGCTGAAAATATGAAATGGATTACAGCTAAAACCAGACAATTCCTAACAGTACAGCACCCAAAACAATCAAGGATCTACATGCTACCCAAGATCTATAAAGACCTCCTGAAACCACCATTTCGTCCCATAGTTGCGGGGTGTGGCACAATCTTTGAGCCCCTGGGCAAATATCTGGATCACTTTCTGCAACCATTCGTACAAAATTGGTATTCGTACATCAAGGACACAACCCATTTTCTACAGAAACTTGCTACAGTACAATACAAAGAAGTATTGATATTGTGCACCCTGGATGTAAAAGCACTTTACACCTCCATCCCACATACAGGAGGAATCGACGCAGTAGAATGGGCTCTTCTCAAACAAACAGAAATAAGGGCAGACAAAGTATTCCTATTAGAAATATTACATTTTTGTCTTCACCACGGATACTTTGAATATAATAATGAGTTCTTCCTGCAAAACAAAGGAACATCTATGGGACTTTCTGGAGCACCTGCATACGCCAATACCTACATGGCAAAATTTGAAGAAGAATTTCTATTGGCAGATCCAGAATGGACAGAGAACTTAACCATGTATTGTTGTTATATCGACTATATTTTTCTGATATGGCACAACAGCAAAGAAAAGCTTGAGGAGAAAATAATTCAATTGAACACACTAGATGTAAATTTGCAATTCACCAAAACCATTGAAAATGAAAAAATCTCTTTTTTGGATGTATTGGTAAAAATAGAAGACAAGGAAATAGTAAAAGAGGTTTACCACAAAGCAACGGACAAAAATACAGCTCTGATGTATAACAGTTTTCACCCAAAGAATCTAATAGAGAATTTGCCATATTCACTAATACTTAGAGCCAAAAGGATTTGTACGGATACTCAATCTTATGAATGTAATCAAGAAAAAATCATAGGCAAATTTCTAGAGAAGAAATATCCAGAAACACTGTTACAGAACACCTTAAAAAAAGCAGCAGCAAAAACCAGAGAGTCACTGCTAATTACTCAAAACAAAATAGAAAAGAACCGTCAAGTTTTTGTATCAAAGTACTCTACCAGTTCTCGAGAAATTAAAAAAAAGCATTAATCGACACTGGGAATTGCTCAGCAATGAAAATGACTTCCAAGGAAAGTTTAAGGACAAACCTATATTTGCCTACAAAAGATCTAGAAACATTAAAGAAATGTTCAAATTACCCAAGACGAATATCCAAGAGATTTTCAGTGGAACTAAGAAATGTTACAACTGTGTACAATGTAACAACGTGATCGTGAGCAACAGTATCACACATCCCCACACAGGTGAAACTATAACAACTAAACACAATGCTGACTGTAACTCAACAAACTTGATATATGCTGTAAAATGCCCTTGCGGACTCTTATACGTCGGAAAGACCGAACGCAAAATTAAGACTCGTATATCCGAGCATAAAAGCACGATACGTAATAACAACCCCAAAAGCAGCCTAGCAGTGCATTGGTCTAAAAATAGACACACCATAGCTCAGTTAAAGTTCCAGGTACTTGAGGTAGTTAAACCCACCCCTGGTAAAGATCCTACCAAGGCATTATTACAAAGAGAGATTTTTTGGATAAGGAGATTAGATTCGCAGGATCCGAAAGGGATCAATGATCGAGTAGACTTAGGATGTTTTTTGTAAATATTGCCCAAATGTTGCCTGCGAGCAACCTGTGTTCAACAAGTAACAATGCTGTTTAGTTGTAAGTACAGTAACTGAAGCACGCTTCATTTATTAAGCTATTGTTTATTAATATTGTTTATTGCATATTAACACCACATATCCACATATCTTAGACTTTTTCTCTTCCCTCACATGCTTTATCACTACACTATCTCCATATAAACTAATAGATCGTCCATACTAACATGGCCGCCGAATTGCACCACAGAACTCTATTAGCATTCTTAGTCCGTCTTCTGAAAACAACCCGTATAGATCTGTTTACCCGCGTTTCCGTATTCTCCAGTAGCGTAGCAGCACCCACGGGTTCTCGTCACGGAGTTCTCATTCCGTGTAAGGTAAGCGCCGGGAATCTGATGAGAAGAAGTATTGGTCCTCCGTTCAATACCGAGCGGGATTATGACCGCGTATTATGACCGCGTATTACTTATTCTTTCAGCACGGGGAAGTTATAACTTCAGAGTTTTGATAACCAAACCGGCAACCATGCAAGCTTAACACGAAGGTACGAGTGGCCTAAAAAAAAATTTTTTTTCATTTGAATCTCACGAGATCTGTGTTGCATGCCAGTTGCATTTCAATGGTATTTATTTGTGCTTCTTAGGATTATAAACAAGAAGGCACCTACTGTCCTGACTCTATGTAGCGCAGTAAAGGTTGGTACTGCTGACGAAATAGTATATGTAACACATGTACATCCATGGTGGATTCTCACTCGATTACACACACGGGATAAAATCCCACGCATGTCCTATAGTTGTTTTCGTCCTGGGTTCAGTTTTCAGGCTGGTTTTACTATTATCTTTTTAGACTGCATGAACCCCTCTACAGATCAACTAATCATTTTCATCATTTTTACTTCTCAGCTCTATTTCAGTTATCACCAAACAGCATGCATTTACTCTGAACAACATAAAGTCACTATGCTAAAGATTTCTGTACTGCATTCTCTATTATATTGAAGGAACATGTCAAATGGTATGAACTTTTCTGTTTATTTACAGATACAGCCCCCGAGGAAGGGCCAAGAGGCCCGAAATGCATAGGGCATTGGCAAAAGTGTAAAATGTTTATTTTGAACATCTAACGAAATATTATAATCCGATGAAATTGCAATTGGTCATAATGTTTGATTTGAAGTTTTGAAAAAGCTACAAGTAAAGCAATAATGAACAAATCATTCAATGCTTGAGTTCATGTGATTAAGTTTATGATGTTGAATATTTTGAAACAAGTTGTGTTGATAAATTAAACAGTAGCCCTCCAGCAGGAATTGCAACAGTGCGCATAAGGTCAAGTGGTTTCACTTGAGTTTTTTTGTTTATTGATTATGCAGACATTTTTATGTGCGTTTATGGTTATTTGAAATAAGTAACCGAATAAAGTGGAATTGAGTTGCATAAATGACTCACTGAGACATAAATTAAAACAAACATACTCCTGTCTCCCTAAGAAGCATTGAAGCTCGTAATTCCAAATGTTCTACAAGAGTTTTCAAAGACAACAGCTCAATTTCCTGCACATCTATGAGTATAATTCGCAAATAACAGTACAATGTCACCTTATAGACCCAACATAAGTCCCCTAAATCAAATTAGATATTTTGAGGTCATGTTTTAATTAGTCGGTTGTACCAGTCGGAGTCATTCTAGTATTTACCTAGAAATGTATTTAGTGCAATACTGTACGAGAGACAGAACACACAATCAGGGAATCTCAGGTACTTTTCAGGGTGTAGGTAAATCAAGATTTAAACAATTATCTACCTTCACTCCTCTAACTATCAATCTCACCTTCCCCCATTGCACTGGTATTGTCGCCTCTAACAAGTCAGTACAGACTCTTAATCCCGTCCCTCCTTTCAGCGGCCAGACATTCACTCATTTCAAACATTGTTCTGAGTAGGTCAATTGTCTTTAAACCTGTATCCCATGCACCAGACTGAAACCAGACCAAGGAGATGATATTGTTCTTTCTTAAAGCCAAAATAATTAATGCAAACATGGTTCACTTGAATTCATCAGGGCTTCTGATTTGTATCTGTGTTATTTATTTATTGGATTTATATGGCGCAACAGCCACCCTGAGGGTTTCCCGGTGCCTTGGGTCTGATTTACCCCCCATAAAAGGAGTGGGGAACTATTGGTTAAACAACCAGGCTTAGACGCCCTTCCGGTAATGTGTGTGTGGGCAAGTATGTGTATGTGAGTGCGTGTGTGGGCATGTATTACCCATGCTGTGAGGATTCGGTCGGTCCTCAAAGCATAGGTACACCCTTAGAGATCCAGACAAACGTTATCTTTGTGAGGATCAGTGCGTTATGAGGATCAGTCCCCATATTGTGTTTTGGTACATTCGAGAGAGTGCATCAAATACCTAAAAGTGCAGTTAAATTTTCCTTGGTCCTCTTCATAACCTGTCCCATTATCAAAGCAAAGGGGTATTTAGAATAATAATTACAGAATTAATTACTATCAATGGTCGGTGTGTGCGTCTGTGTATGCGCAATTTTGTTTGTGTGGCATTTCTCAAAAAGGCAAAGAACTATACTTCACAGATATGGATGTTATTGCTCTTCCTACAATGGTTTTACGGAGATTCTAGATCACAGGATTGTTAGAAATTGGGTTAGTGGTTGACTGGGGTGTGACCCTGGTCAAGCAACAATCACAATCCTAGTCACAACAGGGAACAAGCAAACCACAATTTAATCGGTGCTCATTCCCCTGGTAGCTTGCCACAGATCCGTCAGAGTTAACTTGAAAGGAATGTGTAACGTTTTGATACAACATTTCAAACTGTAAAAGAGTAAGCCACTATACAAAAAGAGCCCACACCACGTTTGGAAGAATAGACAAGTGTTTAATAAATAAAAGGAGACCAAACTGACCAAAATCCAATCAGTAAAACCGTAGATATTCAGTTTTAAATTGTTAGGTCAAAATAGCACCAAAAAGCACAAAGCCCGAGCAAGGGATTCCTGGTCTGCTGGACTGGGGAAAAGTCACAAGTTCAGGCTGACAGTGATGGAGCGCGAGCTCCAGATAGGAACTACATTAGGCCCACAGATCAAAGTATCCTAAAACTTGGTTGCGAGAGTTGCGTAAATCCCACCAACAGCATTTTGTTGGCTCTGAGATACGATGAGGCTACTATGCAACATTGAGGAACCAGTTGAAGGGGCTTGTGGTGAGAAGTCCCGGCGTTCGGGATGCAGTGACCAGCTGGCGATGCATTGGTTCAGAGAAGCTGCAATGCTGCAAATGCCAAGTCTGGCTTTTTCAAGACTGCCGTAGCTGAGAGATGCAAGGACTTGGGTTGGAGATGTGCTGAGCCATCCGTGATTCATCAGTTCCAAAGACTGTGGGGGCGAAGCAGGTTTTTGGGATGAGTCCAATCGATGCAGCAGGGGCAATGCATCTATTCTGCTTGAGGATGCACCACTCAGCTGAGGAGATGTGTCAGTTTTACTCAGGGACGCACCACTCAGCAGAGAAGATGCTTCAGTTGTACTGACAAGCACCCTAGGCCCACTTCTAATGGTCCAGGACTGGGGTGGCACCACTAGGCAGGGTAGACTCACAGATTGAAGTGTCCTTTTGCAGCTGCAAAATTGTGTGAAGACTGGTATGTCCCTCAGGCTTCAAATAAATAGCCCCTTGAGTCACTCTGGGTTCTGGGTAAAGAAACACAGGTGCAGTCCTTTTCACCCAGGCAAGAGGGCAGCAGGCTGAAGGTCAGCACAACAAAGGAGGAGTCCAACTTTTAGCAGTCTAGCAGAGTGGCAGTCCTTCAGCAGCACAGTAGTCCTTCTTCCTGGCAGAGTATCCACTGGCCCAGAAGTTTACAGAAGTGGTGGAGTCTGAGGTTCTTCTTTCATACACATTTGTGCCTTGAAGTGGGAAGAAAAGCCTAGAGAAATGCCTTTTGAAATGCACAGATGCCCTGTCGCTCCTTCCCTGGTTCCAAACAAGCTACAGGGAGTAGGCAGTCGTTTGTGTGGAGACAGGACACAGCCTATTCAGGTGTAAGTTAGGCTGGACTGAGCTCCTGCCTCCCATCTTGTTAGTGATGGCCCATCTAGTCACACCTAAGCTCCCACTGTGTGTGGCTGTCCAGGAGGAATACACAAAGTCCAACTGCCAACTGCACCCAGTCATGAGACCAGAGATAGTCTGTAGGCACTATAAAAGGCATGATATGAGGACTTTCCACTTTCGCTTCATGGAATCCAACATGCTATTAGCATGTCCTTTAGGGTCCTATTGAACCTTTCAACAAGCCCATTGGTTTGAGAGTGGTAAGGAGTGAAGAACTTCTACATTACCAACACTCCTTCCACAAGACCTTCATGTACCCTCACATGAAGTTGATGCCATGGTCTGATGCCACCTTTGGGAAGCCAAATACAGGTAAAGATCCCTATCAGTGCCATGGTCACCACGGACACAGTCACTATTCTTAGAGAAATAGCCTCTGGGTACCGGGTAGCACGGTCTATAGTAAAGGACAAATATATGTGTTGTCATTCATAAAGGTGAAAAACTCCATTAATTCTGTTTGGCTGCCCATCCAAATCATCAGGCAATCGTCAATGTAACAACCCCAATTATGTATGTGTCCATTCCATTTAGCAGCCGACGGCTCCAGACGTGCCCCGCCTCGAACCAGCCCATGAAGAGGTTGGTAAAGTACCGAACTCAGTCCCCCACTTCTGTTTGTACCATCGTCCATTGAATAGAAAGACATTGTTCTCAAGTATTAGCTAAGATATCACAATAAGCATAGATTCGAACCTACTGATGTAAGATCAGTTGTGATAACTCCCAGAGGTGTTTATTCAAGTATTATATTATTCTCTGTGCTATTTAGCTTTTTAAGATATGTACTTATGGGCTGACGTGTTAAGCTTCTATGCGAAAGTATTATTGGGTTGATTTGACTAGAGACATACAATGAATACGCTATATAGACTTACACTTTGATTATGAAGTTGATTAAATGTAAGGCAACTGTGCACCCTTGGATGTTGAGGCACAAATTATGCACCCGTATGGACTGCTGATAAAAGAACTGTTATCACATTCTCATCTTTAAATTAAATATACATTTACATATGAGGAGATGCAAGGGTTCAGACTCATGGTATATACTGAATCTACTTTACAGAAGCAGTTTGGATATTTGAAATTGGATTACAGATATGGTTTTGGACTTTGAAGCTAACTTCTTCTGAGAATATTGTATGGTGGCTACTAGATATGATAAGGACTCCAGCTTAGTTTTCTCTTTTCCATTGATATTTAACCACGAGGTGCTAATTATTACTTATCACACTTTGCAGTGTTGCAATACTTAGGAATTAAGGACACACATTACTGTATATTGGAAGACAGAACTGGATTCATGTTGCTAGGGTAAGTGTTACTGTGACTTGAACTCTGTCACAGGTATGGTCTTCATCTTAATTTAAATGTAACAATATTTGTATATACAATATATTTATACATGCACCATTTAGGTTGATGACTGATATTTTACTTCTTCTCTAGAATCTTGTTTCACACTTCTCTACAAATCTTACCATGATTATCCTTCACTAACCTCCAGCCTATGTTTAAGTAGAAGACAGAATTAATATTCCTATAAATGTTGTTATGCGGTGGGCTTTTGTGTGCCACATCTCTGTCTTCTCTTACTTTGAGTGTTACTTACCATTTAAGTCACATCATCAGCTTGCGGATGGTTTTGGCAATGACATGAACATGTGCCATTCCACGGACACTTATATTAACTTTGGTGATGATTAGGAACTGTTAAGAAGCCTATGAAAAATAATCAGGATTAATATTGCTTGTCTTGTAGCCCTGATGAAGTCATCAGTATAATTACTGTGAGTCGAAACACGTGTTGGCTAAGAGTTTGTATTGTATTTTTGCTGGATTCATATGAAGTTTGAAAATAAAGAAAAAACAACAGTGACAACATTGGTAAGACTATCAAGTTTCTGGATTTCAATTTGGTGCTCAGAATTGTTTTGTAAATTACGCTTTGGGGGCTTCGGTCCTCAGACTTGGAAGGATTGATCAGTCTCTTCCGGTTCTTGGAGCACAATTAAACCACTTTACAACACCAGGAGACCATTCTTGCAGCAGATTGGATGATCTACTGAGGTGTGACCAGCTGCCTTGTTCTCAGCCTGCTGCCATAGACCCACAAGAGTAGGGCCTTCCCTCTGCGCCATGCAGGACTCCTCCTTGGAGGGACCCCTTCTTGCTTCTACTTGGGCAGCTCAGGCAGGAACCCCAGGTCGACAACATTCTCTTCCTGTAGGTTCAAGGTCATCCCCCCAGGGTCAGCCTCCTCAGTTTTAGGAGTGGGTTTCCCTCACCCCTTCCTCTTCTTGGCAGGCACCTGGGCCATTGTTCAAGGCTCCGGGTCCTCCCGACTACCATCTTGGGCTGCCATGCACCATATGTTCACTCCTACAAATGCCTACACAACACTGAACCCAAATACCTCAACGACAGAATCAACTTCCACTTAAACCAAAAGAAACCTCCAATCCTCCAACCTTGCACTCGCCGAAACCCTGCACATCCACAGAGACAGGGCAGATGGAAGATCCTTCTCTCACATTGCAACCAAGACCTGGAACGAGCTCCTGGCAGACATCAGAAGTGACCCCTCCCTGAACACCTTCAGAAAGACCCTCAGGACCTGGCTCTTCAGCTAAGCAGATTTGCAGGGCCCCCACCCCCCCTAGCACCGTGAGACCTCCATGGGTGAGTAGTGCACTTACAATCCCCAGATTGATTGATTGAAGTCAGGCGAGTAAAGTGATAGTGCAGGTCTACCAGAAGGCAGATTCAAATAATTTGTCAGTTTCTAAACGTCCTCAACCTTGAAATAAATGAAGTGTCATCAGATGTAGTTTCCCTTAGATGGCCAGACTTTTATTTTAAAAATAAAGTTATTATTTTGAAGATAGAATATGAAACAGAAGCTGCAGATGTGCAGAAGAAAATATTGATCAGACAATGCATATAATAAATTGATTATAAATCATAATGTAGATTTAAATTGACAAGTGCGCATCTGTAATAATTAATTGTTTAAAAACAAGTACATGCAATAAACACAATCATGGTATCAAATATATTGCAACATCCCTTCAGTTAATTCCAGCCTCCAATTCAGTAATCAATAACTAACACCCTTAACTATAGTTGCCCCTTGTCAAGTGCCAAATAAAGGATGCCCTAATGGCCCGTATTTCAATACACACTACAGTAATCCGAAGTCTCATTAAGTTTATCTCAGTAGTTCAAAATCCTACCTCCGACAATCCATGCAAGGACAGTTAATTCTATTCTCTAAATACTCCGAAGATATCAGAGAGCTAGCTGCTATTCAGTGTTTTAGGCTGTGACTGGTGTCAGCAAACAGTCCACAAGGCATTTCCATGCTTGTGCAGGTTCAATCTTTCCTCGCCCTCTCTTCTATTCCCGAAGCAAAACAATACACTCCAGCCCAGACGATTTAACCAGTTCTTCCTCCATCTAATCAATTGAGGTCCACGCACAGACTTCCAATGCATTGTCAATTGACGCTTAGCCTAATCGTTATATATAGCAGTGATTTTCTTCTTCTTAGGATTAGGATATCCCCCAAGAAGGCAGTCTAATGGACTACAAGGCATCGCCCGAAAACGTACGTCATTTTTAAAATCAATAACTGCGTCCCAGAATCCAGCTAAAAGCCAACAGGACCAAATCATAAGAAACATTTTTGCCCCCAATTCCCCAAATCTCAGCCACTTCACGGGAGGAGTCACATAAACCAATTAAGTTTTCCAGGGTGGAAGGTATGCTTTATCTAAGACTTAAAAATTTATTATTTTAAACATGGCATTTCTTGAAACATGAGGTACATGTACAGGAATCCTCTACCTGTCCATATCTGCGAACTGTAGTTCTAGGTCCATCTCCTTTTTTATTTTCCAGAGAGGCTCTTGTTGGCCGATTTCTAGTGGGTGAGGGGGGAGAGAGTCTGTATTTTTGCCCGGTGGGAAATCAGGAGCAATCAATATTGATACAGAGGAAATGTCTCAAGCCTAACCTTTCATCTCTCTCTCAGCAGCTGTCCTTGAAACAGTCACAGCCAAGAAAGTACTATCACAACCTTGCTGTACTTCACAAAAGACCTCGGACACCACTTTCTTAGTGATTCAAGGTGTTTTGCTGCCTCTCCCACTGTGTTCTCCTTGATCAGACCATCCTTGAAGGACTCTTTTGCATCACTGATAGACTAAGAAGCAGATTCTTAACCTCTTCGCCGCTAATGACAAGGGTAACTCGTCATGGACTTTCCATTGATTTCAATGGAAATTAAAGCAGAGGATAAATTGTACCTTAGCAGCCAAGTGGTTAAAAATAGATAGCCAATAGATTAGACTAAGTACTTATTAATGTTAAGAGCAAATCCATGAATGAATAAAGATTTATTGATATATATATATATATATTATTTTTGATATTTTGGTTTTTGGTATTGGTATTTTGTTATTATTATATGTAAGACCTGTCAGCCTTATGGTGTTCTCCCCCAAAAGGTTTTTCCTGCTTGCCTCCAATTGTGCTGAATTCGTTTTCAGGCAAAGAAAGGAGTGTGGTCGAACAATTTTTAACATACTGGCCAGTGATAAATAAATTTGGGCGTAGTGTCGGGACAAATGAAAAGCCCTTACTAAGTAATGATATCTCATTTTCTGAGAGAAGATGTGTGGAAAGGTTAAAGATGGGTACCGTTTGTGCAGTGTTTGTAGTCATGTCACTGTTGGAGGATATTACCATTGGTAATATTTCTGACGTGTTTGCAAGTCCCATGGTGTGTTGTACTATCGAGGTGGTCAACCTCTCCCTTGTGGAGATGGTTGTGTCTGGCCTCTCTCTAAAAAAGTTTGGTTGTGTGTGTTGGAGGATGTGCTTGGTCCGTCTCACTGGTCTGAACTGTCCGAAGAGTCCCCTGAAGTGTCTGAGAAACCCACCAAAGTCCTTTTCTGATTGTTCCTTCCCCAGCGGAGGCCAGAACTGGGGTTGCTGTAGGTCCTATTAGTGTAAAAGTCGTTGTTAAAAAATTGATACATTTTTTCTGTTGAGCAATTACAGATAGCCCTCTTTTTCTGAACCTGTTCACAGAGTTTTTTTATAACTTTCAATCGTGCTCCTTTCCTTAATTTGTTTTTCAGGTCATTGATTTCCTCTGTGAGTTTTTGGACTTGTTCTACAGCAGTGTTGATTCCTAGCACCATCCAATGCCTGTAGCAGGTAGTGCAGATATAGCTGAAGTTATCCAGATATTTTTTTATATTGGTAAACACCTATAACAACAATATATGATCACAATATTTGATCATCACTCCCGCTGGCATGCATCACCCACCTTTTCCATATGTGCTGTATAGAATTTACATTTGCTCCTTAACTGTGTTCTTACCCCCCTCCGTTTTTCCGCCACTTCTTTTGATTCTTTCTTTTCGGCCTTTCCTCGTCTTTTCCCCCCTTTTTCTTTTTTTTCTTTTCCCCAGTAGGCAATTGCCACAGGCATCCATTCTTTTGTCCTGAAGATGATCCCTGCATTTGTGTAGAGGGATCAAAATGTTGTTGAGTTCTCGCACCTTGACACTATTGTATAATTTTTTAAATAGGTGCTTGGTTGCACTATGAATTTATTTATCAGTGGCCAGTATTTTAAAAATTGTTCTGCCATACTCCTTTGTTTGCCTGAATAATTACGTTCCCACTTGTATGTTTTACTTTTACCATGCACATTAAATAATCAAGTCCAATAGCACACAAAGTAGGTATCATTGTATCTCTATTTGTATATGTTTTGACCTTATAACTCTCTTGTTAGGGACCAATGTTCCTTAACACCTTGGCTGCTAGAGGTTTTCCCCTCCTGTGCTGCATACGCATGTTTCCCATTGTTCATGACGAGCTCAGCTCGTCATAAGCACACGACCAGTGTACTGCATGACGAGCTGAGCTCGTCATGAGCAGCGAAGGGGTTAATACAGTTTATATAATTAACAATCAGAGGGGGGAGAGAGAGAAATCAGAATGGATTCATTTTCCCTGGGCATATATAAATAACAATTAAAATCCACTCCTTGAGATTAAGGGTGTCTCCTCCACAGTGGGGAACACCTTATTGTTTTTAGGTTCCCTCACACACCAACAGGCCCCTTGGTGTCATGCTTCATCATCGGGGCCATCGTACCCCTCTACGGGGTACGGCGTGCTGTGACCTACGGAGACGTGGGAGCACCTGTTAGACTATGTGTGGTGTTGGTGAGGGGTTGTTTTGAATAAATGTGAGTGTATTGCGGGGTTTGGGAAATAGTGATAGTTTAAAAAGAACCTGGCTCGTGGGGTGACCAAAAATTATTTAATAAGCCCCAGGGCTGGTGCTGTTTAAAAAGAGGGTGGGAGGTCACTACGCTGACAATGTGCGTTACCTCCTTTTTGTGTGCGTCGACATGTTCCGGTGCCAGAAGCACCTTCTTCAGGACTGGGAGCACAAATCCCCACCTTACTCACGTTTCTCTAACCAATACCAGAATTTTCACCGGAGCCACGGAGGGATCGATCGGGAGGTATTACCTCGTAGAAATCGTGCTAGTTAGCACACCAGATCCTGACGTTTTGGCTCATGAGGTTTATCTACAGCTCCAAAACAGTTGATCAATAGACAACGCCTTTTTTTGCTAGGTACATTACTTTTACCTGCACTGTAATTTTTCCTCACTTTTATTAGAAAATTCTGGTATTAGTTAAAGAAACGTGAGTAAGGTGGGGATTTGTGCACCCCGTCCTGAAGAAGGTGCATCTGGCACCGAAACATGTTGACGCACACAAAAAGGAGGTAACGCACATTGTCAGCGTAGTGACCTTTCACCCTCTTTTTAACAGCACCAGCCCGGGGGCTTATTAAATAATTTGTAGTCACCCCACGAGCCAGGTTCTTTTTAAACTATCACTATTTCCCAAACCCCACAATACACTCACGTGTATTCAAAACAACCCCTCACCAACACCACACATAGTCTAACAAGTGCTCCCACGTCTCCGTAGGTTGCAGCACGGCGTAACCCATAGAGGGGTACGATGACCCCGATGATGAAGCATGACACCAAGGGGCCTGTTGGTGTGTGAGGGGACCTAATACAGTTTATACCCAATGCCCTGACCAATTATGAGTTCCCTTGTTTGTATAAAATATGAATTTGGTTTTTTTGGGCCTTAGGGCTGTGCAATTTACCACTGCTAACCAGTGCTAAAGTGCTTGTGCTCAATCCCCTAAATATGGTTTGATTGGCATATACCCAATTGGTATATTTAATTTACTTATAAATCCCTTTTGAAGTGGTATACCATATACCCAGGGCCAATGTAACCAGTGTGCCTGCAGCACTTATTGTGCCACCCACTTAGGTAGAACTTTAAAACATGCCCCAGGCCTGCTATTGCAGCCTGAATGCAATATTACAGTGCCATGGTAGCCAAAAGGCCAGGGTGATGTGTAAGTAAAAGGTAGGACATGTACTTCTAAGTCTTACATGGCCTGGTAGTGAAAACCCCTCAAATTAGTCTTTCACTACTGTGAGGCCTACCCCACTTCTTTGTTAACATTGTGGATTCAATTACATTTAACAAGCTGTAATTCCGAATTGAGAAGCTGTGGATCTGTCATGTTTGATACTATGGAACGGTAATGATAAATCCTCTTTAATGACAACGTGGAATTCATCTGTACAATTTTAAAGTGCTTATTGCATTTTCCTGCTCTTAGCCCTGTGTGCCTGCAGCCAGTCTCTATTTGCATGTCAAGGTTGGATGACAGCTGGGATTTGTGTGTTCCCGTTAGACAGCTGCACACAATAGAAGCTTAGGTGTGACTTGATAGACCTTGATGGGCCATCTTATCAGGATAGGAGGGATTAGTTGGACACATCCTCACACTTACACCTGAATAGACTGTGTACTGTCCCAACACAAAAGGCTGCATACCCCCCTGTAGTGGGTGTAGAGCCAGGGCAGGAATGGAGGATCTCTGTACACTTCAAAGACCCTTGTTTGAAGTCTCCCCCGCTTTAAAGGAATCACTGGGTATAAGAACTGGACCTCAGACCCACCACTTCAGTACATTTTTGGTCCTCAGGATACTATGCCATGAAGAAGGTCTGCTGTGCTGCTGAATGACTGCAACTCTGCTGCACCGGTGCTCTGGAAAAACTGCTTTCTTGCTGTGCTGATCTGCTTCCTGCTGTCCTCCTGGTCTAGGTGAGTAAGACTGGACCTGCATCACTTGACCCCCAGAACCATAGTGACTCCAACAGCTAGTTGGCTGGCCTCCCGATTTGCAGTCTGAGGGACAAAAAAGACTTCCAATTATCCTACTTCTGCACCTGGACCACGCCATCTATGAGCCTGCCCTGTCTAGTGGTGCCACCCTATTCCTGGACCTTTGGAAGAGGGCCTAGCTGGGTGCTTCAGTAAAATGTATGCATCCTCTCTAAAACTGGTGCATAGGTTCTATTGCCTGCATCAGAACTGAGCATTGCCCTTGTTGCGTGACCAGAACCAGTGCATCGCCTCTGCTGCAAGGATCCACATCGGTGCATCGCCTTCCAAACCAGCACTGCACAACGCTCACTCCAGCTCAAGGTCTTCACATCTCCGTCGATGGCAGCCTCGACAACCATGCAGAGACCTCTGCATTGCAGCCTCTTGGCTCATCGGAACTGAGGCATCGCCACTTCTGTACGGATCAGGACCAGTGCATCACCGCCACTGCGAGGATCAACACCGACAGATCGCTTCAACATCGACACATCAATTTGTCTACATACTGCATCTCCTACATCAATGCAGTCCAGACTAAGGCACTTTTGCTCAGCAGCTCCAACCGGGTCCCTGTAGCCAGCCGGCACTCCATTGTGGCCAGCCTGAACATTTGACTTTGTCCCGATCCAGTGTGACCAGATGTCCCTTGTTGGCACTTAGGGTCTGATTACGAGTTTGGTGGTGTGGAAGCTGAACCACCTCTCTGCCAAAGCTGTGCGCACACCTCCTTACAGTCTTTGATTTTTTCAGTCACTAGCAGATGGTTCTTTGGCGTTCCGATGGCAGTGCCTATGTGCAGGTACTGGGGTATATGCACACAGAGGGGCACAACATGTACCCCCTGTATGCAAGTTTTCTCTCCACCAAAGTTTTCATGGAGGAGGAACTGACATGAATACTGTTGCAGAGAAGAAACTAGTAATATGCTTGGTGCGACTATTGCGTTCTCAAAACTGCCACACCACTGCCAGGGAACTCGGATCCCTGGCAGATGCGGCGGTGCAATGGCAGTCCGACCATAACAGGATGGTCAGAAGAGCGCCACTGCCGAACCCCTTAGAGTCTGGAGGTCCGTTGTCCTCTAAACACGTAATCAGGCTGTTAGTATTTTTTGGTGCAATTTTTACTTATTTCTTTAAAGTTAAATATCTCCAGTTGTACTAATTGGATGCTTGTAATTTAGATTCTGCTGTATTTATAAAATTAAGAGCTGTTTTTCTAACTTGACGTAGAATCTTTTTGTGTGGTGTTTTCACAGTTTTATTGTTTGAAGTGTTGCACAAATATTTTACGCATTGCCTCTTAGCTTATGCTTGACTGTTCTTTGCCAAGCTACCAGGCGGGGAGCACAGGTTGATTTAGGGTGTGTGACAAGGACTGTGGTTCCTGCTTGGACAGGGTGCAGACCTCTGCCAACCAGAAACCCAGGGCCTTATCTACAAGGCTCCTGGGCAGCCAGAATTTCACTTTTGGTGACAGTCCAATGGGCAACACTGCAGGCCATATCTACTAGGCCACATAATGCCACTCTGCATTGCTTTACATGGCCTTGTAGATATGGACTGAGACAATGCAGCACAATTTGCTGCTTTGCCTCACCTGCGATGGGGAGGCATGCCATGGGCAGATAGGTGTGTGTTACCATGTAACACCCATGGCATTTTACTCTTTCACAGCGTTACAATATTTCATAAACTTGGAAATGCATCAAAAGACTACGCCTCCCCAAGGGATGCATAAGCTAGGCTGAACAAGGATAAATACTATTATTTCTCCTTATTTTTCATTTTTCTATGTGTGCCACATTCTACAGCACTCATAGAAAGAGGAAAAAGTCTCTTGTGATTGTTTTTGTGCAGAAAGGTGTGCCTTCCTGCTAAAAACACTCATCTCTGCAATGCAGGCACCCTTGCACCATGGTGCAAGGCTGCCTGAGTTGGCGCATGGCAGCCCTTTGTGCAACAGTGCTGGGAAAAAGGACAGGAATGTGCAGTATCTCATCGATATGGTACATTCCTGCCCTTGTCTTTTACCGTAGGTAATGCAGCAAGAAGGCTTAGTTTGTAGAAAAAATTGAAAGTATTACCCTTTATAGTCAAATATTTTTCCCAGCATGGTACATTTTGGAGTGGCAATAATAATTGTGCTCCCTTTGGGGTTCAACACTTTCTCCAATGAGGTTCATTTTGGCTCATTAACTGGCCTTTATCTCTTTTATGCTTCTGTCATGCCTCAATAAACCTATATGGTTTCTTGTCAATAACTGGATCTGAAGTATGGATCCAACAATGCTCTCCCAAAAAAGGATGCACACAGGCTCTTGACAATTGACTCTAGTATGTATTTGAGTGGGCACCTTTGGGACAATGCATGACTATGAATCACTCGGTAAGAGATCCATCGGAAGATGTCGAAGTAGGTTGGAATTCACATTTTGTATGAGCTTATAAATGGAGGATGGCTAAAGTTATTCAACAAACGTCATATAGTCTTTGGTTTGAATCCATCTCAAATATGTAAATGTAATCAGCTAACCCGCTATGAGTTTCACAGTGGGCCTCTCACTTGATTCTCATATCTTCCATCTTGAAGTATTTCCTACTTTGGGGACAAAACAGGGGAATGATCACTCGGTACTGTTTTATTATTGGTATCATGTTTTCTACACCAATGGTGAAGGCCATTAGACATATAAGGCAGAATAAGCAAGACGTTTAATTTGATTACATGTGGTATGATATTTTAGTGTTCCATAACAAAGGGTTGAGGGAACAAGGAACAATCACAGCCATTTAAAATGTTTGCACAAAAGGCACTAGTCTTCTCAAAGTGTGCCTCTGGACCACATGAACCAGGACTGCTGGAGATGCAAGCAGGTGAAATTCGATATCCTACACACTTGGTGGTCTGTCCGAACCTAGAACTCTACTGATCACACATAGGGGTAACCATGTGATCGTCCTCTGGATGCCATTTTGTGCTTCCAGCCTCTTAGATCATGTTACATTACATGTCTGATATACTTGGGATTTTCGCTCCCATGAGACTATGGTTTATTACTGCATTGTCGTTTGCAAAATGATACATATCTAGGCTTTAGACTTATTTATGAAAATTTAAAAAATGGTGGAGTATGATGGGGTCATTTGCAAAAGTAACATCAAAATCACCATTTGCGATTTGATGTGGAAACATTTTATAACACCTACATACTCAGACCCGTTTCTAGGTACCTTTGGTTCTTTTGATGATTTGGGAGTATACCCTCTCTTTGCTGCCCTCAAGACCCTTGTGAGATGTTAATGCCCTCAATATTGGGATTTTCACTGTTACTCAGTCCAGTTGTTCAATGTCCCTTGGTTTTGTGACGGCTTACCCACAACCCTCCTCCGACATTTGGCTTGATAAGCTTTAAAAGGACGAGGTACTAGTAGAGAGGAACTTGTATAACTTAGAGCCACATGTACAAAATTTAGGAATTGTGATTTTGTTATTGCAATCCTTACCAAATCGCAAATAGGTAATTGCAATTCCTAATCTAAGAAAACATACAAGGGTCAAAGGCGACACTTGATGGGTCGCAAATCGCCCAAAATCATGAATATTAATTAGGTAGGTCGCAATTTGCGACCCATTGGGAATATTCACCGGGACGGTGTCCTGCTGGAATCATGAAATCACCTTGTATGTGATTGCTTTTTAATAAAACAAACTTTTTTTCAAATGCAACCTGTTTTCCTTAAATGAAAACAGGATGTGTTTAAAAAGATAAAAATGAAACTTTGAAGGTAAATTCTTTAAAGAGTAGGTAGTGGTCCATGGGACCACTGCCCGCTCTTTAAAAAATAATATTTTGACATTCTCAAATGGGAAGGATTCCCTTAGGAACCTCTGCCCATTCGCGAATGGTTACCACTACCTTTTAGTAGTAGGAAAAATATGAATGTTTTTCAACCGTAATTGAGTTGCAAAACATTCAAACATAGCACTGCAATTCGGCATTTAAGGGCTGCCTTAAACATGCCCCTTCCAAATATCAAATTGCAATTTGGCAAAAGTCACCAAATCACAATTTGGCAATTGTGCATTTGTGAAAGAATTTTTGGATTTGGAAATGGCCCTCATATAGCCATTTCTGACTGCATAAATGGTTTGTACATGTGACCCGTACACTTATACTGGCCATCACCACCCCCTTTTGTACGGCTATGATTTCCTGGCACACCTCATACCCCCAACTATTACAACAACTATTCCTAAGGACTTACTGGTGACTTTGTAGACTATTGGACACTTGAATCTCTCTAACCCACCTGATCATCTCTATTCTTACATTGAACTTCCCGACGCTTCGGCCACAATCCAATAACCACTTACTGCTGATTAATGTTGCCTCACCTACTGTTGCCCTCCTCACCTTTCCATGAGCCATATGTATGAGGCAAGTACATTTTGGCTTTTGATCTACCATACAGGGAATACTGATGATTTCTATTGCACACCACTCTTCCCCGTAATTTTGTCTTGACTTGACCAGTCCTGCTCTCCTGTTTCCTTGCTGTTTCTTCTTGCTCTTCAGCTTTCCTGGCTTCTCTTTTCTGCATCGTGTGGATTCTCTTCAAGTTTGACTCCCTTCCCGGCCGTTCTGTTAACGTGTATGCTGTTTTCCAAGCTGCGCTGTTTCAAGCTTTGAGAGGCCTAACTAACAGGGTATCGGCATTGGTGAGTCACGACTTTGACAGGCGAGGCTGTTGATTTTGTCTGGGGTGCGAGCTGCTAGTGACGTGCAGGAGTGGGCTCGAGCTTCTGCTGGACCGTGTGCTCTATCTCCTTTAAAAACCTGGGGCCTCATTTATGAAAAATACCGATGGGTCACTTTTCACTGCGCACTCCTTACGACATTCCTGATGCGTCATATTTAATGTATGACGCATCATGTCGCAAGGACTTACAGATACGTCAGTATTTCTGACGCATCTGTAAGTACAAAAGTGACGCATTGCTGGAGTGTGTCACAAAAGTGACGCAACTCCAGCAATGCGTCCTTTCACATGGGGAAAGCCCCATGTGAAAGGGCTTGCATCAGTCTTACGCCTGCTGTGAGGCAGGCGCAAGATTTTGAGGCAACAGCATCCTAAAAGTGACGCAGTGAAATCTCATAGATTTCACTGCGTCACTATTACGAGGCTTTTTTGCGGGGGAACGCCCCTCTGCATACATTATACCTGACGCAGGTATAATGTGGCGCAGGGGTTTAAAAAGTGACGCATCTACCTAGATGCGTCACTTTTTAAATATGGCGCAACAAGGCGCATTTTGTACGCCGCTGGTGCGTCACAAAAAGTGACACACCGGCGGCGCAAAACTGACGCAAGGCCTCATAAATAAGGGCCCTAGTTGGAACCGCGTTGATGACGCCGGCTTAACAAGATCAATTTACTAACGAAAGGACGTCAATACGACATCCATTTTGTGGCATCATTCTCCATGTCATAGCAACTGGGCACAAAGCATCGCAATATATACCACTGTGAGAGAGTGCTCTGTTTTCTCCTTTAATCAGCGCTGTTACCAAGATCGTGATTTTGCTGAAATCCAAATAAGCTGTGACATTCTCTTTTATTTTCTGTTTTTGCATATCCATCACAACTACTCAAGTCCACAGCATCCATTGCTGAAATACCGTTTTTGATGTTGTTTTGACTGTGTGAAAGATTGCACTCTTTCACAATACTGCCATCTTGTGGGTTTTTAAGGTATTTTCCGGGTATTTTCCTTTGGATTGTTTTATTCTAATGAATAGAGCACATTCCTTGGATGTCATTTTGGCAACATACAGTTGCTGTTTCTCCACAGTGCATTTTTAATCCTTATTAGTGTGGGCAGCAACTCACCCACGTGTAATCTGTGATCATGGATCATATTGCGGCCCCGCCACCATTTCTTCAATCTCCTGGTACACCTCCTATGTTATGGCAACAGTGGAAAGACACTTTCGAAAGTTATTTAGAGGCCATTGATGGTGACACCTTCACCAACAAAAAGAAAAAGGCACTATTATGTACAATTTGGGTGCCGAGGGTTGAAGTATTGTGAAAACCTTAACTCCTGAAGTTGTTAGCTCTCGTAGTGATGATGGAGATTCCTTAGTTGTGGATGACTATGCATCATTGATAAAAAACCTTGAAAAAAAGGTTTGATCCTAGAAAAAATGTTGTCCTTGAACGCCATAGAGTTTTTACAACTTGCTCAAATTCTGGAGAGTCTATCGATGATTTTGTCTCTGCTCTTAGAACTTTGTCTCTGACGTGCAATTACAGAGAATTCAGGCATGAGATCATATGTGATCAATTAATTGAACGTACTTGCAACAAGAGAATTCAGGAGAAGCTTTTATCTTCAGATGATCCCGACCTTGAACCGCGATTACTCTTGCCGAAAGTATTGAACATTCACAATTTTGCATGAAGGAGATGAGTAATTCTTCTCAATCTTCTGAGGTGAAACTCTTATCCACAAAACACAGTGTCAAGGCCACGAAGGTTCCTTCAGATAACTCTTTGCGTAATTCTGCTTTACCGTCTAAGTCCAAGTCGGACAGAGCACAGGTTTTTGGTTTTCGTTGTGGCAACAGGAACCATCTTGGTAACGCAAAGTACTGTTATGCTCTGAATCAAACATGTTTTAAGTGTGGTAAAAAAGGGCATCTTTCTCGCTTTTGCAAGGCTACAGTGTTCAATCCAGCATTCAACAAAAGTGCTGCCCAAGTCAAGTCAATCGAAGAAGAGTTTGTTGATTCCAGTGAGGAAAATGACAATATGTTACTAATGTTGTCTTCATCCATTACATATTCGGATGGTGTTGTAGAGATTGCATCCATGAGTTGCTTACGTGAGAGAAAACCACCCACTTGTATGATTCTGGTGAATGGCGTGAGTGTGAATTTCTTGGCTGATTCGGGGTCTGCTTTCACTCTGGTTAATATCAAAGATCTTGGTACATCTGGTGACTTCCAATTCCAGAAATCCGATATCAGAATTTTTGCTTATCAAAGTAAGAGAGTGGAAGTTTTGGGCAAACTTGATGCAAGTTTAGAATTCAGTGGAGATACAGCCTCAGGTCCTGTGTTTGTGGTTAATGATGGTGCAAATTTGCTGGGTTGGCAAGAACAAGGGGAACTGGGGATCATCCTTGATCCTAACCACCCTGACATGGTTATATCCAGGCGTGAAGCTTCCAAGTTTTACTCGTGTCCTTCATCTCTTAACGTTCCAGATGATGTAGTTGTGAAGCACTTGTCTGGTGATCAGTGGATCGAGATGTATCCAGATGTTTTTTGCGATAAACTTGGGAAATGAAAACGTTTTCAACATCGCATTGTCTTAAAAGATAGTGCTAAAGCTGTTGCGCGCAAAGTGCGTTAAGTACCTTTGAGTTTGCGTGCCGAACTGAAAGAGGACCTGGAACGATTGTGTCGCATGGATGTCATTGAGGGCATTGAGGGATCAGAATGGTTGGCTCCTATTGCTCTTGCACGTAAGCCGGATAAGTCCCTTAGGATGTGTGTGGAATTGCGCGACTTGAATGCCAACATTTGGATTGACCGCCAACCATTGCCAAATATTAATGAAATGTTAGCTACGCTTGATGGGGCCAAGTATTTTTCCTCTTTCGACATTTCTTCGGCCTATCATCAGGTTGAGCTTTCCAAGGAGTCAAGACATCTTACCTCCTTTGTCACCCCGGAGGGTGCGTTTCGTTTTAAACGCATGCCTTTCGGCCTGGCATCGGCTTCCGCTGTGTTTCAGCGTTTAATGGGCAATCTGTTTAGAAACACAGCGGGAGTCGTGTTCTTCCAGAATGACATTTTGGTACATGCACCTACTGTAACTGAACATGACAGCAGGGTAAAATTAGTTCTTGATACAGTAAAGACCCATGGCATTACCAGTGTACGTTTTTTTGTGAGGGGGTTGACTATTTAGGGCACCACATCTCTACTAAGGGGATTGAACCGAAAGTACAAATTTTAGATGCTATTCAAAATGCTCCTCCACCTTCCAATAAAGACCAATTGCGCTCCTTTCTTGGACTCGTGGAGTATTACGCAAAATTTGTTGGAAATTTTGCTGACAAAACTTCAAGCTTAAGAGAACTTCTCAAGAAGAATGTCAAGTTGGTATGGTGTGACAAGTGTGCTCATCAATTTTGCATCTTAAAAAAGGAAATTGTTCAAGCTCGCCCTTTAAAACTATTTAATTATAATGACAAATGTATTGTTTCTACTGATGCTGGCAAGATTGACTTAGGGGCGGTTTTGATGCAAAGGAGACATGACGGTCGTGAAGAAGTGATTGCATTTGCGTCCAGTACTCTCCGTGGTGCTGAAGGCTCCGATTTCACCATCGAGAAAGAGGCTTGGGCCTTATGGTGGGGCGTTCAGTATTTTCGGAATTTCCTGTGGGGTAATGTGTTCACTGCAAAAACCACAGTTGATGGACAGAATGCAGAACAATGTTATACATTCACCCCAGTACAGAGATCTGGGCCTAAATCTATCGTTTTTTTGCACTCCGTTTTTAGGCCCAGATCTCTGTACTGGGGTGAATGTATGACATTGTTCTGCATTCTGTCCATCAACTGTGGTTTTTGCATTTGTCACCCCGAGTAGGATGGGTATGCTCAGACGTGAGTCCCATGCTCTCCACACCACTGGATTCAAGCAAGCCGGGCTGAAGACGGCTGGAATGCCAGAAACCGGTCCTCGGAAGCTTGTTTCCAGTCCAGGGAAGGCATGGCTTGGCAGTTTGGGCTGGACTGATCCCATGAGGCACAGGGTCAGACTGATTTGCATATGGCCATGTCTGAACTGGGATGGTGTGGAGTGCAAAAAACTAAGGATTTAGGCCCAGATCTCTGTACTGGGGTGAATGTATGACATTGTTCTGCATTCTGTCCATCAACTGTGGTTTTTGCATTTGTCACCCCGAGTGGGATGGGTATGCTCAGACGTGAGTCCCATGCTCTCCACACCACTGGATTCAAGCAAGTCGGGCTGATGACAGCTGGAATGCCAGAAACCGGTCCTCGGAAGCTCGTTTCTGGTCCAGGGAAGGCATGGCTTGGCAGTTCGTACTGGACTGTTCCCATGAGGCACAGGGTCAGACTGATTTGCATATGGCCATGTCTGAACTGGGGAGGCGTGGAGTGCAAAAAACGATGGATTTAGTCCCAGATCTCTGTACTGGGGTGAATGTATGACATTGTTCTGCATTCTGTCCATCAACTGTGGTTTTTGCATTTGTCACCCCGAGTGGGATGGGTATGCTCAGACGTGAGTCCCATGCTCTCCACACCACTGGTTTCAAGCAAGCTGGGCTGAAGACGGCTGGAATGCCAGAAACCGGTCCTCAGAAGCTTGTTTCCGGTCCAGGGAAGGCATGGCTTGGAAGTTCGGGCTGGACTGTTCCCATGAGGCACAGGGTCAGACTGATTCGCATATGGCCATGTCTGAACTGGGGTGGTGTGGAGTGCAAAAAAACGATGGATTTAGGCCCAGATCTCTGTACTGGGGTGAATGTATGACATTGTTCTGCATTCTGTCCATCAACTGTGGTTTTTGCAATTGTCACCCCGAGTGGGATTGGTATGCTCAGACGTGAGTCCCATGCTCTCCACACCACTGGATTCAAGCAAGCCGGGCTGAAGACGGCTGGAATGCCAGAAACCAGTCCTCGGAATCTTGTTTCCGGTCCAGGGAAGGCATGGCTTGGCAGTTCGGGCTGGACTGTTCCCATGAGGCACAGGGTCAGACTGATTTGCATATTCCCATGTCTGAACCTGGGATGTATGATGTTACAACGCATACTTTTACCACGCATACCTTTACAACGCGGTTTTTACAACGAATACCTTTACAACGCATAGCGCTTTGGGGTGCTGGATAGTGAAAAGTTTAATTTACTATTCCAACTCCAGTCCCCGTGGACACTTTGTACGAGTGAAATGTCAGCTAACTATAACACCACTAAAACCTACAGTTTTTTCAGTGAATTTCAAAGATTTTTAAATGCTAATTCCTAACTATATCAGGCCTGAAACCTATGGTTTTTTCAGTGAATTTCAAAGGATTTTAAATGCTAATTCCTAACTATATCCGGCCTGAAACCTTTGTTTTTTTCAGTGAATTTCGAAGGTCTTGTAAATGACAATTTTTAAATGTTTTAATTGTTATATTTTTTTTATACTGATTCACTAAATTTTTTAAACTATTTATTTTTAGATATCTAATTTTTTAAATTACATTGCAATTACATTATACATTACAGTACAAAATATACTTTCTCAGAATGAATTACTTTAGTTTAAATACTTTACAATTAGGCAATAGACTTTAAAGCATAGTAGTTACAGTTGTTGCAATGGGCAACACAATTTCAAACACAATGCAACATTGACGTCAATGTGTTTTTCTAGTTAAATGAAATTAGTTACTTTATGGATTACTTTTCTAGCCACAGGACTGGATCCTAGATTCAGTCCTTGGACATCTCCTGTAAACGGTTGAGTAAAAGTGTTTTAGTTACAGTAGTGATTTTTAAGGAATATTATTGTATTTTAAAAGTTCACATAGAATCACCAATGTTATCCTATGGGAGGAAATTCACAGAGAAGGTAAGTAGTGTTATCATTACTTTTTCTTACTCAGTGGTGGATCCTGGTTCCAGCACAGGTGCATCTCCTGTAAACAGTTGAAAGAATGTGTTTAAGTCATACAGGCGATTTTTCAGGAATATTTTTAGTTTGTGAAAATAGACAGAAACTTTTCTCGTGAAAACCAGACAATGGATTCCTACGGAAGGAAATTCAAGTTACTGGTAAGTGTGGTTAGAATTACTTTTCATGATCAGTACTGGGCTCAAAGATGCCGCATTGAGGCCTCTCCTGATAACAGGGGAGTAAATCGGAATTCGTAGTTCGGCTTTTTTAGAGGAATTTTTTAAAGTTCCAAAACTCCACACTTCGAAGAATTTCCAAATGAAACCAGTCATGTTAGCCTATAGAAGGAAATTCAAGTTACTGGTAAGTACGGTTAAAATTACTTTTCAGGATCAGTACTGGACTAAAAGATGCAGCACTGAGGTCTCTCCTGATAACAGGTGAGTAAATCGGAATTCGTAATTCGGCAGATTTTTGAGGAATTTTTTAAAGTTCCAAAACTCCACACTTAGAAGAAGAATTTCCAAGTGAAACCAGTCAATGCTAGAATATGGAAGGAAATTCAAGTTACTGTAAGTATGGTTAGAATTACTTTTCAGGATCAGTAGTGGGCTGAAAGATGCAGCACTGAGGTCTCTCCTGATAACAGGTGAGTAAATCGGAATTCTTAGTTCGGCTGATTTTTAGGTCATATTTGTACGTTTCAAAAATAGACACTTGGAAACTTTTCTGGTAAAAACCACACAATAGATTCCTATAGAAGGAAATACAAGTTAATAGTAAGCACACTTAGATTTACTTTTCAGGGTCCGTACTGGGCTCAAAGATGCAGCAGGTGAGTAAATTGGAATTCGTAGTTCCGCTGATTTTAGAGGAATATTTTGCTCAATAGTGAAGGAAGGGTGCGGGGCCTGAAGTGACATGTGTGCAAACACTCCCTGTGGCGCGTTTTAGATTGGGGAATTAATTCCTCTTCAATCCTGAGGTCCCCTGTAAGCCAACTAGCTCGCCAGGTACCTCCAGTATGCACCAGGGAGCTGTGTTGCAGAGAGGTGTTCAGAGGGCACGCCCCCTTTTTACAACACTCTGCAATGCAGCTCCGTGGAGCTTAATGGAGGTACCTGTTGGACTAGTTGGCCCCTAGGGGACCTCTGGATTGAAGAGGAAGGTATGCACCTGTTACAACGCATTTTTTACAACGCACTACCACTACAATGCAGGCATTACAACGCATACCATTACAACGCATTGCGCTGGGGGGCGCTCTAGGATAAGAGGTAAGTTTAATTTACTATCCAACACCTTCCCTAGGGTCCACGGGGACTGGAGTTAGAATAGTAAATTATACTTACCACTATCCAGCACCCCAAAGCGCTATGCGTTGTAATGGTATGCGTTGTGAATACCGCGTTGTAATGGTATGCGGAGTAAAAGTATGCGTTGTAAAGTCATACATCCGAAGAGGAATTAATTCCCCAACTTCAAAAGGCGCCACAGGGCATGTTTGCACACATATCACCTCAAGCCCCGCCCCCTACCTTCACCACTGTGCCAACGAGCCCCATAGCGAGTTCTAAGTTGGGGGATGTTTCTACCCTGCCCCCTTTTCTTTGTTTTCACCTTTGTTTCCTTGTTTTCTTGTAACTTGGTTCTACCGAGGCACAAGATGGCTGCCAACATTTCCTGGTTTGGAGTGTTGACAGACAGTTGACAGCCAATCAGCCAATCAGCATGCAGCTCGTGCTCGTAATTGTACGGTTTTCGGTACACTTTCTGTACGCGTACCGTACTCCGTCTATAGATATCACTATGAATTTACTTTTGATTTTCTCAGGAACTACTGAACTGATTTACACCATTTAACAAAAAGTACAATCTGCGACCTGAACTGTACCTTTTTGCCAAATTTGGTGTAATTCTGTTCTGCAGTTCGGGCTGTAGCCCTGGCTAAAGGTCCTGTGGAAAATTGCATGGGGAATATATGTTTTGGGACCCCCCTTTTTTCTCAGCCCCCACTTGATGAATCACCCCCAAGATTTAAAGGAAGGAGTAGAGCGGAGCAGGCCATTTTCTTGGAGAATTCTGCATTTATTCGTCGACCAGCGCCAAAGTTATTCCAAATAGAATGTTGCGGATTTCCTATGGAAACTAGGTCCTAACTATATCTACCTGCGACCGCCAGTAGATAATATATATATATATATATGTATATATGTATATATAGTCCACTGCGCTGCTAGACTTGGTCTAATAAATATCGTTTTGCCTCACATTTGCGATTCGATTGGTCTTTGTTCGCCAGACAGAAGCTGGAAGTACAGGACTACTTACTTGTTGAAATATATATATATATATACATGTAGCTCCCAGTTTGTAGTCTATTGCCTAGTGTGCCCGTGTGGCCTACGCTACATAGGCAGCACTATCAAGGAACTCAAACTGAGGATCCTGGAACATCAACGGGCAATCGAGAAAGTAGACATCGCGTATCCGGTTGCCCAACACTTCGCAGAAGAACATGATAAAGGCCGCACTAAACTCCGATTCTTTGGATTGGACATTGTTCCACCCAATGTAAGAGGAGGTGACCGGTTGAGGAGACTCCGTAGACTGGAATCTAGATATATTGTAGACCTGTCTACCAAACATCCGGGAGGACTGAATAGTGGCGAAGAATTGTCATGTCATTTGCGAAAGTAAGACCACACTAATGACAAATTCCCTCTTTACGACCTGTCCTGCAAACTGTCTACCTAGGAACAACCTGTATATAGTGTATATATTGTATTTCTGAAACACTAAAGCTTTCACCATTCGATGTTGGAATGAATTAGAGAATATACCTGTGTATAAATTAACCTTCCTTTTAAACCTTTCCTGTTTTACTCTTTTCCTAAACTCTTCTAGTTTTCTTTCTTTTCTCGAACTATACTCTAACCCTTTTGTCTCTGTTCTTTTTCTTTGACTCTTCTTTTTTCCTTCTTTCCTTTCCTTCTAACCTCTCTGCATATCCCGACGTGTTATGGAAGAGATGTAATTATATAGATATGTATATGATAAATATGTGTATATACGAACAGAAATTGCCAATATGAGACTATCATCTGATGGGAAATGTTTTTCTATATTGGGCACTCTATTGTGGGGGTCACAAAATGATAGTGAAAATTAACCCTGAGCAGCCCTATGATGAAATATAGCGTCCCTATGAGCTTTATAGCTTTTTTAGTTTCTTGACCTTTCTGATTAATTTTGATATACCATAGATGTATGCCACACGTCATGATTTACCCCCTCCTCCTTCCCCCCCCCTCCCACATCCCAACCCCCCCACCTTTCCTCCCCCTTCCTCTTTTTTAGGATGGTTATCCCCCGGATAGAGTACATTTCTGATAAATTTTTGATACATTTCTGATAGATACTGGATGAATATTTTTAAGAAATGAATCTTCATGCCTAACTTTGACGAACTTCTATGATTCTCTTGATGAATTTCGTATGAAATGTTATATTACTCTTACTCTGTGTTTTTGGGCCTTTATTGTTTATTTGATTATTTGTTGGTATGTATGGTTTTGTACAATTTAACATAGGACACCAGCCGATCCACGGCTTAATTCTAAACGTGAGAATATACGGATGTATTAGACCATATCCCTGCTTGGATAGAACACCATTCCAAGATGGCGCCCATTGTGGCACACAGGGGTGAAGTCCTATGTTGATGTCAATGCTCATTTACTTTCACATTTAATGGGATGTTTGTTAACGACAAGTGACACACTGACGAAGGCTAACGGCGAAACGCGTCTGTGCTTTTTGTTCCCAAAAGATTAAATCACCTGGACAAACTTTTGGTCTACGAGTGCTGCCTCTTTCTTGCTAAACTGAGGAGGGTTTTCGAGCATCATATATATATATATATATATATATATATATATATATATATATATATATATATATATATATATATATATATATATATATATATATATATATTACCTACTGGCGGTAGCCAGTAGGTATATATAGTTAGGACCTAGTTTCCATAGGAAATCCCCAACATTCTATTGGGAATAACTTTGGCGCTGGTTGATGAATCTTCGCGAATTTCTCAAAGAAGATGGCTCGCTCCGCTCCTCTCCTTCCCTGAAAGTTTGGGGGAGATTAGTCAAGTGGGGGCTGAGAAAAAAGGGGGGTCCCAAAACGTGTTTTCTCCATGTTAATTTCCATAGGACCTTTAGACACGGCTACAGCTTGAACCACTGAAGGGAATTACACCAAACTTGTCAAAATGGTAGTGTCTGGTACGCAGATCACGCTTTTGGTTAAATAGTGTAAATCCCTCCAGTAGTTCCTGATAAAATTAGAAGAGAAATAAATTATATATCTGTAAGCGCGAACCGTGCGCGCACCCCGCGATTTTTCGGGAAAAAAAATTGGGGGGGGCAGGGCCTTGGGGGGCTTCTCTCTTTTATTTCAATCATTTTATTTTAATATCAAGGGGTTGCCCACCCCTCGTTTTGCCCCCCGAGATCACCGCCGCGGCCCGAGCCGCCTCAAGATGGCCGCCGCCTGGTTGTGGGCGGGGCTGGGAGGACGTGGTTTCCGCTTCCCCCTGCCGGGGGGAAGCCTTCGTTGTGCCCGTCTGTCTCCCGTGCCGAGGGGGAGACCGGGTGATGTTGACGGCTGGTGCGGGGCTCCCGTGTGCTGAGGGAGCCCCGGGAAAAGAGAAGACGCTGTCCACTTCCCCCTGCCTGGGGGAAGCCTTTGATGTGCCCGCCGGTCTCCTGTGCCGAGGGGGAGACCGGGTGATGTTGACGGCTGGTGCGGGGCTCCCATGTGCTGAGGGAGCCCCGGGAAAAGAGGAGACGCCGTCCACTTCCCCCTTTGTGATTTTCGGATTGATGTATAAAAGGTAAATTCGGTCATAAACGTTCATGTACAGCCAGATTCGCCTATGTGAATAGATCCCAGAGTCTCCTGAGATCCTGTCCCTAGCCCTTCATCTGCTTGATTCCTTCCCACCACATATGTAGACGCATGGCCACCCTCATGGTCACCCGGGTAGAAGACGAGGCCTCAGCAGGGATCACCGGCGTAGCTAGAGGGGGGCGAGGGGGGCGGTCCGCCCCAAACAGATCGCCTTTATAATAGTTATCTAAAGGCACTTGATGGTTAAAATAGCTGATCGCTGGTTCGAAACATTGGTCATCAAAATTTGAAAAACAGCACACACATCTTTAGTCTTAATGGTTTTGTATGTGCCTGTAACCATGACCCACACATAATTATTTCTGCTTCACCTAATGTAGTTTATAGCCGCTTACTTTTAACAACAGCGTCACATAAAGGAGCATACACATTTGACGCAGGCATATTTTTCTAGCCAGTAAATATGGTGCACATTTACTAGAGGTTAGCTTCTTGTATTCTTCTACCCCAGCATGAGGCGCTGGGCTCTTCCTGCCCCTCGTGCCCTGCTCGACAAGAGCCTGCTTTGCCAGCCGGAGCGGCGTTTTCACGATCCTAATGATCATTTTAAACTGTTGGCTCTCCCCACCCTTTTCGAGTCTGACTTCCCAGTGCAAGAGGCATGATAAGGAGGTCGAACACACAAAAGCCTGGAAGGTGCAGATGAGTTTCACACACGGCGAGAGCGTCTGAATAAAGAATACACTGTTGAGTGTCATTTAATGACATGTATTTATTTATTTACCTATTTATGCGTTTTTATATAGCGCAGACTTTACCCGAAGGTGTCAGAGCGCTTCCCAATAGGAACAGTAACCTTACATGTGGAGAAAATTACAAGTGGGCATGTTACAAAAGCAAACGTTACGTTACATGAGGAAAAAGGAGGCAATTGTGCATGTATCAGAAGCAAACAACGTGTTAGCGCAAGGCACGCACCAACGCACGTGGTGCATTTCCCCAGCACCACCCCCCGACCCCCCACCCCAGGGGCGGCAATCTGAGGGATAGCCCCGGGCACCACAAGCTCTAGCTATGCCCGTGGCAAGGATCTCAATGTCAAGAGTTCGCAGGAGGGAGATTTGAGGGGTTAGGGGCCAAGGTTCTGATGCACAGGTCTTTTAAAGTCAACAGGAACATTGAAAATGCCCAAGAGAGAGGCTCTGCTCCATAAACTGAGACTCATACACAGTGAGTGAAACTGTACTTCAGGGTGGATGATTCACACCAAATGAATGCGATTATGCACTGAAACTCACTCGCAGCAAGTGAGGCACAAGATTCACTGAGTCGAGGAGTAAACCCACACCCACTGAGTGAGATGGTGTTCCACGTAGGGAGGCTTGCAAGCAACAAGAGAATGTACACCAAGGTGGGAGACTTGCACACAGGGAGATTATCTGTGCTCTAAGATCTTGACAGACACTCTGGGTGTGAATGCATGGGACTTACCTGGAATCAATGAGGCTGTGCTTCAAGATATGAGAGAAACTATGAGGGAGACTCTGTTCCAAGAAATGCGACTAATAGTGGATAAGACTGGGCTCCAAGGTGTGAGACATACGCTCAGCTGGCCAGTCTGCAGCAAAGTGTGAGAATCAGTCCTAATGAGAGAGACCCGGGTACCAGACTCACACCCGATGAGTGCGGATGTGTTTTCAAGAAATGGAATTTACAGTACGACCATGCTCTATTGAGTTGGACTTTGCCTCAAAACATGAAAATGTCATGTGAATTGTGAGTCTATAGTTATAACTCTCTGCTATCCCTCTGTTCCTTGTGCCTTGAACATCTCCAATATAATCCATTTGGGTGCTTGAAGTTTTACCCTTTGCGAACTTGTTGTCTCTTCCCCATGGCCTACTGTCTTGATTATAGAGCATGCACCTCAGGCAAACTTCTGCTCCCAGATGCAGCACTTTGCAGCACTAGAAATGAGCCAATAACTCTATATCCATTATATAAATAGGGCTACAGGAAAAACATGATTCTGCGGATGTGACTTTTCCTGCATAAATGTGGAGTTGCCATATAATCCAGCATGTGCTGCATGATGTGTGGATGTTTTCAGCTGGTATCATAAAAACCTTTTGCAGCTCAAATGTATCTAAAGTCATTAAAGTTGCTGCTCACCAGCGTCAAAGCAGACCCTGCCTCTTACAAAAAGACCATCCTTCATCTTTTAATAATTGACTTTCAAAAATGGCTTAAGGAACCATTTTAAATGTATACTGAGCATGTTTTGTTTCACTATTGACACAAATCCAGCATGTACACGACAGAAGCTGTTCTCAAAGCTGAAGTTACTTCAGTATGGGATCGGACTTAGAAGAATCAGGGTGCGTCTCTTGTTAAGGTCCGAACTCTAAAGTAAAGTACATCCTAGTGAGACATGTTGATCATAAACGTGAAATATTATATATATATATATATATATATATATATATATATATATATATATATATATATATTACCTACTGGCGGTCGCCAGTAGGTAGTTATAGTTAGGATAATTTTCAATGTTAAATCTCAACATTCTATTTTGAATAACTTTGGCGCCGGTTGACGAATCTGCCTGAAATTTTCAGGAAAATGGTCTCATGGCGGTCCGGTCCTTCCCTGAAAGTTTGGGGGGGATTCGTCAAGCGGGGGCCGAGATAAAAGGGGGGTCCCAAAACGCGTTTTCCCCATGTTAATTTCCATAGGGCGGTCGATTTCACTTTTAGCCCGAACGGCTGAATGGATTTCCACCAAACTTGGCAAAATTGTAGGGACTGGTAGCCCGATGTGCCTTTGCTATGTCTCAAGATATGTGCTCCAGTGGATTTTGAGTAATTAAGGTTCAAAAAAATATATATATCTATAGCAGCGCACCGGTACGCGCACGGGTGCGCGTACCGTGCGCGCCACGCGACTTGCGCGAGGAAAGCTGATTGGCTCTCGGGTGTCTGTAAACATTCTAAACAGTCCGGAGCGGCCGCCATCTTGTGTCTCGGTAAAATCGAGACACAAGAGGTGGCCAAAACAAAGAGGGAAATGAACATAAGGGGGCAGAGTAGACCCCCCCTGACCCCCTAGGTTTGATGTGGGGGCCATAAAAGGGCCCCGCAAGGCAAAAAAAAAAATTTTTTTTTTTTTGATTTTCGCGGGGGGAGCGCCCGGTACGCGCACGGGTGCGCGTACCGGGGAGCGTACCATGGGAAAAAAGAATGACAGTTTTAAAAGTAGCTGTTTAGAAAAAAAAATGTTTAGTTGTTTTTTTTATACATACACATACATATATATAAATGCATATGCACATATATATATGCATATATGTCTATATGTGTGCGTGTAGAGAGAGGTAGAGAGGTAGAGGTGTAGAGGTAGAGAGGTAGAGAGGTAGCGGTAGAGAGGTAGAGATTAGTAGAGAGAGAAGAAGAGAGAGGTAGAGAGGTAGAGAGTAGAGAGTGAGTAATAGAGAGTAGAGAGTGAGTAGTAGAGAGTAGTAGAGAGCAGTAGAGAGAGTAGCAGAGTGAGTAGTAGAGAGTAGTAGAGTGAATAGTAGAGTGAGTAGTAGAGAGTAGTAGAGAGTGAGTAGTAGAGAGTAGTAGAGAGTAAGTAGTAGAGTGAGTAGTAGAGAGCAGTAGAGAGTGAGTAGTAGAGAGTAGGAGAGAGTAAGTAGTAGAGAGTAGTGGAGAATATTCCAAAGTTTGGCACAGCACCACTTTCACAATGAGTCCAATCAAATCATATCACTTAGAGTACTTATTGAAGCGCTGAATCTTGGTGTATATTCAAATGCTTTTATTTTCCTTAAGTTTATGTACCACAGCCAGCCGAAACGTTTCGTTCTGTACAACAGAACTTCTTCAGGGCGTTCTTATTTCCTTCAAGTTATGTCGGTATCCCGTTGTCATATAACTAGATATTTCTTCCAAATGTTAGACGAGACATAAGTATATTCTTATTAAAAGTGACTAGGTATCAATTTTACCCACACAATTCGGGCAGACTCGAGTAATTTATAGCATCCTCAAAGTCAGTCTTTCAAAAATTCCAAAGTATAGGACATGATAATCCAAATCCAAATGTTTCTCAAGAAAAGTCATTTACAATCGTTCGGAATATCGGTGTTTGGGCAGATATGATCCAGGGACCCCCAGTATGCAAGGGGAATTAGTCCCCCCTCTACAAACATGCACGGGGGCTGCGTTGCAGAGAGGTGTAAAAAGGGTTGTGGCTTCATTACACCTCTCTGCAATGCAGTCCCCTGGCGCATACTGGAGATTCCTGGTGGGCTTTCAGGTCTTATATAGTTAGGAATTAGCATTAAAAAAACCTTTGAAATTCACTGAAAAAACCAAAGGTTTCACACCAGTTATAGTTAGGAATTAGCATTTAAAAAACCTTTGAAATTCACTGAAAAAACCATAGGTTTCACACCAGTTATAGTTAGGAATTAGCATTTAAAAAACCTATTAAATTCACTGACAAAACCAGTTATAGTTAGCTGGAAATTTTACTGACATAAAACCATTGAAATTCCCACGTTATAGTTAGTTGGACTCACTATAACTTGCGCGCCTGCAATGCACTGCTGATGACGTCACATATTACATCACTCATGACATGGTCAGTGACATCACTCATGACATCACTGATGACACCATCCAGTGTAAGTGTGTTTTTCTGAAAAATAAATTTGTTTTATATATGTATTTGTAAAGGTCGATGGAAGAATAAATGTTTAAATAAGTGTGTAAATGGATGTTTTTTTTAAAAAAAATTGGTTGGTTAACTGGCTTATTAAGTGTATCTTAGTGAATACATATATTAGCGAGTATTGTTTAAATATTTAAATGTTTGTATCAGTGTTTCTCTTTGTGTATAAGTGGCTGCAGGGGTTGGTGACTGACTCACTGTTTGTATGTGTTTTGAAGACAGAATATGTGCAGGACTGTATGGGTGGACGAGTGTGTATATGTGTGTGTTAGTGAGTGAATGACTGTCTCACTAGTGTCTTCATTACTAACGACATATGTTTTAATCTAGTATATGTGAGTATTGATGTATATAAGTGAGTATAGTATATATAGTGAGAGATTGTAGGAGTTCCTGTTTAAATAAGTATGTGTTTCTATAAGTGATTGTTTAAGAGAGTAAGTATGTGTAAGTTTCCTTAGAAGTAAGGTGGTAGTGTGTGTATAAATGTATATGCAAATAAATGGATGTTCAATAGTTTATGTGCATGTGTGAGTATGTGTGTGAGTAACTTTTGGATGACTGCTGATGTGTAACAGGATGTATAGGTGTATCACTACATATGATGAGTGAGTATATATATGAGTGACTATATAGAACTGTTGGTGAATGAGTGGATGAGTATATAGATGGTGGAATTACTGAATTGGTTGTTGTTACTGGTTTGGGTATCTCCATTTTTTTGAAAATGTTTGTTTCTATTTTTGAATATTTGTTTCAAGCGTTACATTACACTGAAATTAGGTCTGTCACTCTGTCACAAGGATGGTGTCATCAGTGATGTCATGAGTGATGTCACTGACCATGTCATGAGTGATGTAATATGTGACGTCATCAGCAGTGCATTGCAGGCGCGCAAGTTATAGTGAGTCCAACTAACTATAACGTGGGAATTTCAATGGTTTTATGTCAGTAAAATTTCCAGCTAACTATAACTGGTTTTGTCAGTGAATTTAATAGGTTTTTTAAATGCTAATTCCTAACTATAACTGGTGTGAAACCTATGGTTTTTTCAGTGAATATATATATATATATATATATATATATATATATATATATATATATATATATATATATATATATATATATATATATATATATATATATATATATATATATATATATATATATATTACCTACCAGTAGGTATATATAGTTAGGTAGTTAGGACCTAGTTTCCATAGGAAATCCCCAACATTCTATTGGGAATAACTTTGGCGCTGATTGATGAATCTTCACAGCAAAGCAATCCTTGTCAGGATACATTAATGTGCCACAGTCTAAGCTTTGCAACTAGCAAAGCACACGATAGTCAGGACTGCTGTGAAATAAGAGGGCAGCACTGGCAGAGGCATTCAGATGAGTAATGTGAACTGCTTCACAGGTCACTGGTCTCTGAGGGTCTGTAGCCATTGAAGCGTAGAACAAGGGAATTGACAATCTTAGTACATGTAACAGAGGAGCGGATGAGGACTGTGAACAGCCATTGTGTATACTCCAGGACCTCATTTAATGTTGTGCCAGGCTGCAGTATCACAGAGAGAAAAACACTACTTGTTTGTTCGAGGAATATGATTTTCTACAATCCTACAAAGGAAAACATATTGTATGCTGCAGCTGCAGGTTACTGTGGGCATTGCATGCAAACATACATATTTGTGCTAAGGTAGAGAGAAATTGGCTATGACACAAAGGCAATAGCAAGTAGTAGATATAAAGATTGGGCAGTAGAAATTCATCACTAGAGTACTGCATTGCCTGGGGTAGGATGATACTACAAATGTGAAAAATACATTCTTTTGTTTGGGGCTATTTGTAAAGTGCTATGTACCTCTTTTTCACTACCTCATACCACATGGCAGAGGGGAGCAAAACGACTAAGGAAGGAAAAATTATACTGAGAGAATGCAATTGTACAGAATACAGAACATGTTAAGCCTTAGGCATTAATGAAGTACAAAAAGGTATTCTTTAAATCACACCTTGAAGATCCATGAAAATATGGAGTAGCAGTGAGAGGTGGTGCCAGACTTTTAGGGCCAATACCAGGTGTATTACTAATTATTTTGAAAGTCATGAGGGTAAGTTGCTCCGCTTTCCCCTGCCTGGGGGAAGCCTTCGTTGTGCCCGCCGGGAATTAGCATTTAAAAAACCTTTGAAATTCACTGAAAAAACCATAGGTTTTAGGCCTTATATAGTTAGGAATTAGCCTTTAAAAAACCTTGGAAATTCACTGAAAAAACCATAGGTTTTAGGCCTTATATAGTTAGGAATTAACATATAAAAAAAACATTGAAATTCCTCCTATATAGTTAGTTGGTCTAACTATATATGGCGCACCCGCAATCCACTGCTGATGATGTCACATATTACATCATTCATGACATGGTCAGTGACATCACTGATGACATCACTGATGTCATCTCAAATGACATCACTGATGACATCTCATTTGACATCACTGATGACATCATCCAGTGATTGTCTGTTTATTAAGCTGTATGTATATGAGTGGCTATATGGGTTATTGATTGGTTGCCCAAGTATTTGTATGGGAGACTGAGTGTGTGAGTGGCTGGCTGTGAGGTGTGTGACTCTGTGCAGATCAATGTGTACTTGTATCAGTGATTGTATAAGAGAGTAAGTATGTGTTAGTATATGTTTCAATAAGTAAGGTGTTGTGTGTATAACTATAGATGAGGAAATGGAAGTGTGATTGATTCTTTCATGACTGACTAGGTGTGTGACTAACTCCATGGATGAGTGGCAGTGTGTGAGTGTCTGCATAGATGTATGAGTACATATGATAGTGTTGCATTGATGAGTGACTGTATGTATGAGTGATTGTATGGGTGAATGAGTGGATGTGTGAGTAGACCTAGGAATCAGTGAGTGCCTATGTAGTAAGTGGTATTGGTGTGTCAATAGTTTCAAGAATGGTAGTCTGTATTTAACACTGGGTGTATCAAAGGTTATATTAGAGTGCGAGGAGGTGCATCGTATTATCACATGAATGATGTAATCAGTGATGTCATCAGTGATGTCAAATGAGATGTCATCAGTGATGTCATCAGTGATGTCATTTGAGATGTCATCAGTGATGTCATCAGTGATGTCACTGACCATGTCATGAATGATGTAATATGTGACATCATCAGCAGTGGATTGCGGGTGCGCCATATATAGTTAGACCAACTAACTATATAGGAGGAATTTCAATGGTTTTTTATATGTTAATTCCTAACTATATAAGGCCTAAAACCTATGGTTTTTTCAGTGAATATATATATATATATATATATATATATATATATATATATATATATATATATATATATATATATATATATATATATATTCACTGAAAAAACCATTGGTTATAGACCATATATAGTTAGGGATTAGCCTTTTCAAAACCTTATTTTACTCACACAAAACCATTGAAATGTCATATATAGTTAGTTGCACTAACTATATATCGCGCACCCGCAATCCACTGCTGATGATGTCACATATTACATCATTCATGACATGGTTAGTGACATCACTGATGACATCACTGATGACATCTCAAATGACATCACTGATGACATCTCAAATGACATCACTGATGACATCACTGATGACCTAATCCAGTGACTGTATGTTTCTGTAAAGTTAAAATATGTCTTACATATTGAAGAATGAGTGGATGTATAAGTGTTTGGATGAAGGATTTAGTAGGTGCATGACTGACTGTATGAGTGAGTGATTAAATGTGTCTCACTGAGTGCATGGGTTAGTGACTAAACTGTCTTAATTTGTGCATCATTATATCTGTTGTTCTACAAACTGCTGCATATGTTGATCAGTAGCTATATGAGTAACGGTATGGGTTATTCATTGGTTGTCCAAGTATTTGTATGGGAAACTGAGTGTGTGTGTATGGGTGGCTGGGAGGTGTGTGACTCTGTACATAGATGTGTGAGTAGTTGATTCAAAAGTGCATGTGGAAACAGCTGAATGGGCGGTTAACTGTGCATGAGTGTATTAGTGAGTGAATGGATATCTCAGTGCTACATGTCAAAGTAAGTACATATGTAAAACACAGTACATGTGAGAGTTGACATATATAAATAACTGTGCATAAGAGCCAGTGAATGTGTGAGTGGCTGTATGGATCATTGTGAACATGTATCAGGGATTGTATAAGAGAGTAAATATGTGTTAGTATATGTTTGAATAAGTAAGGTGTGTATAACTGTATAGTTGAGAAAATGGAGGTGTGATTGATTTTTTGCATAACTGACTAGGTGTGTGAGTAACTCCATGGATGAGTGACAGTCTGTGACTGTCTGTTTACACTGATTGTATCTAAGGTTATATTAGAGTCTGAAGAGGTTCATGGTATTATCACATGAATGATATCATCAGTGATGTGATCAGTCATGTCAAATGAGATGTTATCAGTGATTTTATCAGTGATGTCATTTGAGATGTCATCAGTGATGTCATTTGAGATGTCATCAGTGATGTCATTTGAGATGTCATCAGTGATGTCATCAGTGATGTCACTAACCATGTCATGAATGATGTAATATGTGACATCATCAGCAGTGGATTGCGGGTGCGCGATATATAGTTAGTGCAACTAACTATATATGAAATTTCAATGGTTTTGTGTGAGTAAAATAAGGTTTTGAAAAGGCTAATCCCTAACTATATATGGTCTATAACCAATGGTTTTTTCAGTGAATTTTCAAGGTTTTGTAAATGCAAATTCCTAACTACATATGGCCTAAAACCTATGGTTTTTTCTGTGAATTTCAATGGTTTTTTAATAGCAAATATCAAAAGCTGTCAAATGTCAAGTACGTGATAGGTAAAAACTTTTTCGTGTTTATGCACGCTGATGTGCTTTGAACGCTGCCCCCCCCCTCCCCTCTTTTCTCCTAGTAGTACTCTCTCTTTGCAGATAGTGAAGAGTAGTTAACGCAGGCCTTTACCCCCGTTGTAATCCGTCGTGCCTGCTTGTCTCTCCATTTGATTGATTGTTATCCAAGCATTTACTGTTTTACAATTGATTCTCTTTGGTTCATTCTCTATTTACAAACAAACACAAAGTCGCAATACTCTGTTTAGTCTTTGCAGATAGTGAAAAAACGTGAACAATCGTGTAAAAAAATAAAATTAATCGAGCAAAATCAGTAGGCCACTAATTGGATCTCTTTTTGACCTCGCTAAAATAGAAATATTAGGAACAACCCTTCATGAGAAATACGAAAATAGTGAGATGAACTGAGCTCCACACCATGAGGGCTGCAAGACAGCTCGGCTCCGTCACCCACCCCGCCCAAAATAACGACAAACCCTATGCAAATATAAAAAATATATACAACACACCAGCAAAGAAACAGGGTAAAACATTTTATTAAATAACTATTTACATAACTATTTTATACTTTTTATTGCCCGATCCGGCTAGCTCAATCGATCGAGCATGAAACTCATGCACTCTGATAGCAAGCGTTGCTACTGATGCTATGCAGACCAAAACTGGTTTTCAGTTTGTACATTTTTCTAGATTTTTCCATCCAAGGTTGGTTGAGTTTGTAGAACAATGGCTTCAGATTTTCAACATACGGTGTGGTGGCGCTGACTGGGAGGGGGCGGTTCGCTCCTGCCCCCTCCCCAAGTAAGATTTTCATACGTGAAAGTACGTTAATGGTTTTGGTCCCTGAGTTGCTTCGATGTCACTGCCATTCTCAAATGGCATAAGTTCTGGATGTTGGGTGCCATAGTTCAGAGTTCTGAGCAGCGCTTGTAACACTGTCTGAAGCTTATTTCCACCTACTGCAGCTTCACTATTCTCAAAGTAAGTGAGAGTCGTTTGTTGACCTGACTGCATTTGAAAACAATGTGATATGGTACCTCCCTAAACCGCTTGACGGAGGCCCCCGAGGGGCGGTGTGATGGCACGGACTCGGAGAAGACGCTTGGCTCCGACCCCCTCCCCAAGTCTTATAGCACCGGTTTAGCCTGAGATCGCCCCCGACATAGGCGGCCGGCTCCCGGGGTCCGGCGGAACTTTTTGCCTTTTGATGACTCTTCTATTCTGGACCTTGTCCCACAATCCGTTTGACCTGAAGACACGCTGTAGTGGGGCGCCCCTTTACCGTTTTAGTTGCCATTTCGCCCGCTTTTGCTACACTGTGCCTCTTCCGCCAATCAGCTGTTTACCGCCCGCTCTTGCGACTACAGCGTCTCGCTCACCATGTAGTTGAGTTGCTCCCGCTCTTGCGATGCAACGATAAGCGACTGCCACAGGACTCTCAAAATGGCGGCAGGCTCTTCAGATTTGGGCGTGGTCCACTAAAATGGCCCTGGGACACCTTGGAACTCGGACGCTTCCTTGATAGGGCTTGGGTCCCATTCTCGAAAGCGTCCCCTCAGCCGTGAAGATTCTACAAAAGTCTTGGGGGCCCCCGACTCCCGCAGGCTTCTGGTGGGGAGCGGCTGCCATGTTTGCTCGTGGAATGGCCACAACGGACCTTCGAGATGGTAGTGCTCTCATGCTGACGCCAGCTTTAGTCTGAAACATCCAGAAACACTGTAGACTACCAATTCGATCAGTTCCGGTAGCGCCCCAACATGACCCGGTAGAGAAGAACTTGCCCTCCCCTCTTTGACTGATGGTTCTTGTTGCCTGTCCCCTCTGTTGTCATTTAACAGAACTTTTTGGACTGCTGAAAGGGGTTGTGTTCCGAACGCTGGTTGGTGGAGACATTTTGACTATATTCTTGACCTACGTTGTCGCGTAATGCGTTATATGACACGCCGCGTTAGCGCACCCGGAAGTGATCCGGGGCGCGGCGCGCAGCGCGTAACGTAAGCATAACAGGTCATGTGACTTGTTAATAAAACTTTTTATTGGTTCATTTTACTTTTGTTATTTTAATAATGAAAAGCTTGGTCATATGACCTAAAAAATACGCTTTTTATTGATTTCGAACTTTTTTTTTTAAACATATATGTTATAATATTCCAGGCTAATGTACTTTCCCGGAAAATTTACAACTGTCCTGCAAGTAAAATATATTCCTTTTTCGAGAAAAAGTGCGTTTCTTCGTTCCATGACGGAGCCGTTGAGTAAAAGAGACTCGGCCTGCTGTCTTAGTCGCCGATACGCCTGATTATCAGATTCTTATCGATCACTTTATGTTGCAGAAGTGGAAAACACAACTGCCCTTGACCATTTATCTTTACTGCGTTCCTACGTATTATACCTTTTATCCGTCATGTAAATGGACTGCTTTATTTCACTTGCCTTTTACTGATTCGAAAATAGTGACTAAAAGTAAAAACTTTACCAATGTAAATACTACTACCATGTCTGGTTTTAAAAACCTTTATTGTGAAAATGTCAGTATACAAATACGGGCCTATAACCACGTGGGCCGGCCACGGAGCAAACTGAAATCGTATATGATGAGGAGACATTTACATTATAGAGGAACGTAACGAGCGGGCCATTAGGTTGCAAGAACTAAGGTGTCTAACAGTTGCGGAATCGGTGGACGTACATTTTGTAATTAAATTACGACAGGGCCACTTACAAAAAAATCATCTAGATATACATTTGCGGGCAAGTACCATGGGTGACGGTAATTCGAACTTTCAATACTACAGTAATCAATAACACATCAGAACTTAATATCAATAGGGATGTCAAAATATTCAATCAATTCTCGTCCCCGCCCGCCATGAGCATCAAAACTGCATTCATATCTCGTGATATCAAGGTTGTTCAACCAGTACACAACAAGGAGTTACGAGTCCCATTTATACCAGCGCCATTTTGGGCGAGGCCGGGCAGGTGCAAGATATAGTCAAAATGTCTCCACCAACCATCGGCCAGACCAGAACCCATTTCGGCCCTTTATGCTACAAGATGGTGTCTTCCATTCAGAAAATATTGTTCGCAGCATTTTGAAAGGAAAGATAAACAGCCGTTCTCCTAGTGAGTCTCACATTGTTACATTTAGGAAGAATGTTGAAGAGTAGTATGTGGAAAATCTGAAGCCATTTTTCTACAAACTCTCAATCAGCCTTGGATGGAAAAAAAAATCCTGAAGAATGTACAAACTGAAAACCAATTTTTGTCTGTATAGCATCAACAGCAACGCTTGAGTCAGCTTTGTGTGAAGCCGCCATTTTGATTCAATCAATAACGTCCCCCTGCACACATTCAGGGACCTGGTCGTGTCTTCAGGTGAAACGGATTGTGGGACAAGAAGCAAAAAGGAAAAGGAAAAAAGTTCCGCCGGACCTCGGGAGCCGGCCGCCTATGTCATGTGCGATCTTTGGCCACACGAGGGCAATAGTGAAGCTGCAGCAGGTGCAAATAAGCTTCAGACAGTCTTACAAGCACTGCTCAGAACTCTCAACTATGGCACTCAACATCCAGGACTTGCCATTCGGATCTTGGCGCCTTGTGCTGGTTCCGACCTATTCACACATCGGTCCACTACTGACATCACCTCATAAGCCAACGGGGCACCCCACGCCGACTTTCGGCGCAGCATTGTAGGATGGCCACACCAGTGCGGCAACTTGCTGGACACCACCTCGGTGCCATCTGGATCTCGGCGCGTTCGAGTCACTGTACCGCAAAAGTGACCGGAACTCAGCTGGACACGCCGTCTTTCGGCGCAGCATTGTAGGATGGCCACACCAGTGCGGCAATTTGCTGGACACCACCTCGGTGCCATCCGGATCTCGGCGCGTTCGAGTCACTGTACCGCAAGAGTGACCGCAACTCAGCTGGACACGCCGTCTTTCGGCGCAGCATTGTAGGATGGCCACACCAGTGCGGCAACTTGCTGGACACCACCTCGGTGCCATCCGGATCTCGGCGCGTTGTGCTGCCTTCGGCCTACTGTAGCCGCAAGTGTGGACGCAACTCAGTTGGACGGCAAGTGAAACGCTAAGGGGCGCCCCACTGCAGCCGAGGAGCCTCCATCTTGGGGGAGACGCACAGCCCCCACTGACTGACGCGACCTCACAGGCCAACGGGGCGCCCCACGCCGACTTTCGGCGCAGCATTGTAGGATAGCCACACCAGTGCAGCAACTTGCTGGACACTAACTCGGTGCCATCCGGATCTCGGCGCGTTGTGCTGCCTTCGGCCTATTCGCACATCGGTCCGCTACTGACGCCGCCTCACGTGCCAACGGATTTTCTACGCTTTTTGTAGCCCTATGCCGCATAACAGGTCATGTTTACAGCGCCGGGACACTCGGGTAGAGTAACTGTGCGCTATACAAGTATCCCACATTTACATTTACATTTACATTTACATTTACATTTACATTTACATTTACATTTACATGTGACTTGTTTATAAAACTTTTCATTGGTTCATTTTATTTTTGGTTTCCTAAAGATGGAAGGCTTGGTCATATGACCTAAAAATAACACTTTTCATTGGTTTAGAACATTTTTTTTTCCCAAACGATGAAAGTCCCACCTTGTTTCTGGATGATTCAGACTGAAGCTGGCGTCAGCATGAGAGCACCACCATCTCGTGGCTCCGTCGTGGTCATTCCGCGAGCAATCATGGCAGCCGCTCCCCACCGGAAGCCTGCAGGAGTCGAGGGCCCCCAAGACTTTTGTAGAATCTTCACGGCTGAGGGGACGCTTTCGAGAATGGAGCCCAAGCCCTAGCAGGCAAGCGTCCGAGTTCCAAGGTATCCCAGGGCCATTTTAGTGGACCAGGCCCAAAACCGAAGAGCCGTCCGCCATTTTAAGAGTCCTGTGGCAGCCGCCTATCGCTGCACTGCAAGAGTGGGCGGAAGTCAATTACAAGGTGAGCGAGACGCTGTAGCCGCAAGAGCGGGCGCAACTCAGCTGGATGGCCGCCACCTGGGGAGGCCCGTTCACGACTCCTCCCCCACGCCCCCCCCGGGCCGCCCCACGCCAATTTTCGGAGCAGCATTGTAGGATACCAAAACCAGTGCGGCAGTTTACTGGACATCACCTGGGTGCCATCCACATCTCAGCGCGTTCTGCTGCCTTGGGACTATTCGCACAACAGACCGCTACTGATGAGGCCTCCCCCCGCACCACCCGGGACGCCCCACGCTGTTTTTCTGAGCTGCATTGTAGGAAACCAAAAACCAGTGCGGCACCCAGGTGACATCACCTGGGTGCCGTCCAGAACTCAGCACGTTGTGCTGCCTTGGGACTATTCGCACAAAAGACAGCTTCTGACCATTGTTGCTTTTTTTTATCAAAAAATGTTTAAATGTATTTACAGTTTTTGTTGCGTTCGTTATATTTAAAAGTTAATAAAGTTTTATAATCCTACTTTGTTGGAGTGCTATATATTTTTAAAAAATCGGGTGAATGGGGCCTTGAATCGGGTTATTGCCATGTGTGGGCTTTGCAAGTGTACTGCTACAGGATCGGACATTTCAAACTCAAATGCACGTTCTTTTTCTTACCTTTCCGAAGCATGGAGCGCAATAGCAGGCAGAGAAAGGGTGATGCAAGTGTTGAACACTGCCTGGCCTGGCAAGTTGCTGGCAGTGCCCCACCCCCCGCCCGCTCCTGAAAGAGGGCACACACACACCGCCGCCCCGGGTACTTCACAGATCTTTAAAAGACCATGCGCTTGTTCATGAGGCTTAAATGGTTTATCACCCCTTCTAGAGCCCCTGCATCGACCCTCTGACGTTTCCTGGAAGAATTAGCACGTAACACAATACCAAACCCTTGTCAGCTGAAACCCCCGAGGAATCGTGGGGCATATTATCAAGGGGGTTTATCTCCGCTTTTTTGGCTTTAAAAGCCAAGAAAGCGGAGATAAAATTATCTCCCTATTACCAAGCTGTCGCTAACACCAGTTAGTGACAGCTAAAAGGAGATAGCGACCATCTTGGGCCCCGCTTTGCATGTCAGTGATATTTATCACTAATGACATGCAAAGTGGGCGTGCCAAGATGTTAGCGACTGGAAACAGTCCCTAACATCGCTATCTCCTATTACCAACTTTTGGAGATATTCGCGCTAAGCGCGAATATCTCCAAAAGCTAACACCTGCCCTGAGCAGTTCTTAGCCATGTTATCCAATGGGAGGTGGATAACATGGCGATATTCATGCATTGCGGCCGTTTTTTATCGCATTTGCGATAAACCTTGCTAATAGCAAGGTTTATCTGCGATAAAAATCGCCGATGTGCGGCGATAATTTTTGTCTCTAAACAAGTTAGAGACAAAAATTATCGCTAGTTGTTGGTAATATGCCCCCGGGTTTTTGCTTGCAGAAATAGGGAGGCGGGAGACTAGCCCTGAAATCAGTAGTCTCACGCCTGAATCGGGAGGGTTGGCATGTCTGGATTCTCTACAGCTGGGGCCATAAACTACATCCGCAGGGCTAGGTGATAGCCTGGGACCGGCCTGGCATCTAAAATGGCTGCCGTGCACGACAAAATTGTGGCATTGGAAAAAAGGCAAGATGGCGCAGACAATGTTTATCAATAAGGATTCATTTATAACAAAATATTTTATCGCACTGACAAATTGGCGGTCAACACTTCCTGATTTCCATCGAATCGAACGTTAACAGACGTCACGCAGCAAAAAAAAAAAAAAGCTCACGCACAGCCGCTGGAAGACATGTATCAACATATATGAGCCTCCTCAGCCACCCTCAGAAAACATAAGGGTTCAGGATACGTCTCCCGCACCCCCTTATACCTAGTAATTTAATTAAAATGAAACACAAAATGGCGAATTCCCGTTTCGCTACCAGTTTGCGGCCCGGGAAGCGCTTCTACCGTGAAAAATCAATTTTTTTTTCCCCACGGGACCCTTTAATAACCCCAACATCATTCCTAGGAGGTCAGGAGGGGAATACCTTGCCCCCTTTCATTAAATTCCCCCTTCGTTTTTCACCTCTTCTTCTCTCTCGATCCTACCGGGAGACAAGATGGCGCACGCACAGCCGCTGGAAGACATATATCAACATATATGAGCCTCCTCAGCCACCCTCAGAAAACATAAGGGATTAGGATACGTTTCCCGCACCCCCTTATACCTAGTAATTTAATTAAAACGAAGCACAAAATGGCGAATTCCCGTTTCGCTACCAGTTTGCGGCCCAGTTCGCGGCCCGGGAAGCGCTTCTACTGTGAAAAATATATATTTTTTTATTTTCCCCACGGGACCCTTTAATAACCCCAACAACATTCCTAGGGGGTCAAGAGGGGTATACCTTGCCCCCTTTCATTAAATTCCCCCTTCGTTTTTCACCTCTTCTTCTCTCTCGATCCTACCAAGAGACAAGATGGCGCACGCACAGCCGCTGGAAGACATATATCAACATATATGAGCCTCCTCAGCCACCCTCAGAAAACATAAGGGATTAGGATACGTCTCCCGCACCCCCTTATACCTAGTAATTTAATAAAACGAAGCACAAAATGGCGAATTCCCGTTTCGCTACCAGTTTGCGGCCGAGTTCGCGGCCCAGGAAGCGCTTCTACCGTGAAAAATAATTTTTTTTTTATTTTCCCCACGGGACCCTTTAATAACCCCAACAACATTCCTAGGGGGTCAAGAGGGGTATACCTTGCCCCCTTTCATTAAATTCCCCCTTTGTTTTTCACCTCTTCTTCTCTCTCGATCCTACCGAGAGATAAGATGGCGGCCGCTCCGGACTGTTTAGAATGTTGACAGACACCGGAGAGCCAATCAGCTTCGCATCGCAAAGTTCCGTTTCGCGAAAAGTAAGCGGACCGGAGCGCAGCCCGGAGCGCTGTTACAGATATATATCTTGTTTTGAACGTTAATTTCTCAAAATACACTGGAGCACATATATTGAGACCTAGCAAAGGCACATCGGGCTAACAGTCCCTACAATTTTGCCAAGTTTCGTGCAAATCCATTCAGCCGTTCGAGCTAAAAGTGAGGCCAACCGCCCTATGGAAATTAACATGGGGAAAACGCGTTTTGGGACCCCCCTTTTTTCTCGGCCCCCCCTTGAGGAAACCCCCCCAAATTTTCAGGGGCTGCTCAGAAACAAAATGTGCCATTTTCCTGATTCCTGATTCCGTCCACAAACGCCAAAGTTATTAGACATAGAATTTTCAAAAATCCCATAGGGAAAAAATCCTAACTATATATACCTACTGGCGACACGCGAGTAGGTAATATATATATATATATATATATATATGAAGCGTGTAAGTGAAAAAAGGGCAAATAAAGTGGGAAAGAGGAGGGTAGGAGCACTGTAACCTCTGTGGGGAGGTTAGGGTGTGCCATAGAGGGGGTGTGAAGCGAAGTATTCACCCCTACTGGTGTGCAAGTGCTAGGTTATGGGAATTAAGTGAGGTATTGCCTAGAGTCTGCTGCTGCTAAGGTGAGCTGGTGCGGGACTCTGGGATTAAAGCGTGAGCTCAAATTGTGTGTCTTATGCTGTGAAGTCATGTGCGGTGGCCGCTGCACTACAGCTGTGGAAGTAGTGTCAGCATGTTTTTATACCTCCTAGGATGAACTACTGACCCGTACTAGTCTGAAAGTCCAGGGGTACGGAAAATATGTGAAGTATTGTCTAGAGTCTCATGGTGCTAGGCTGAGCTGCTGCCGGACTCGGGGATGAAAGCGTGAGCCCAAACTGTGTGTCATATGCTGTGAAGTCATGTGCTCTAGCCGCTGTACAACATCTGTCCAAGTAGTGTCAGCATGTAGTTATACCTACTTGGAGGAACTCTTGTTTGAACATTGTAACTTGTGTGTGGTCCTTAGAGGGTGTTATACAGGGAGTGTGAAGGTAAATTCACGCGTATCAAATCAATTCGGTATTTGTAAAGTGAAAACTACTCACTCCTACGGGTCTGATGCGTAAGCTGAGCTGCTGACAGACTTGGGGTAAAGCCGCTGAACTGCTGACCCCTACCGGTTTGAAAGTGCTGGGTACCGAAATTAAGTGAGGTATTGCCTAGAGTCTTATGCTGCTAAATTGAGCTCCTGCTGGACTCGGGGATGAAACCTTGAACCCAAACTGTGCGTGCTATGCTGTGAAATCATGTGCTCTGGGCGCTGTGCCACACTTGTCCAACTTGTATATGGTGCTTAGGTGGTGTTGTACAGGGAGTACGAAGGTAAATCAATAAGGTATTTGTAAAGCGCAAACTACTCACCCCATTGGGTGAGTAGAGCCGGTAATCAAACCGAGAGCTCTGTGCTGCAAAGTCAGATGGTCTGGCCGCTGCGCCACAGCTGTGTGGAGAATATATTTTGGTGAGGTACCGGGAGTTGCCGTTACCTGGCCCTAAAATAGCGGGCATAAGTTGTCAGTTATAGGGTGGCTCTAAAAAGAGCCCTTGTGTTGATTAGTTGGACCTACATATAAGTGCTGCTGCACAGCTTCAAGTTAACTTGATTTCCGTGATCTGTGAAGTGTACTTCATCACTTCTGTAGATATCAGCCATATCACAGTGTATGTTGTAGATGGGCCTCATTTTGTGGTCTCTGAGGTATGCAGACACAGCTTTGTTGACGTTCTTCCTAGATTTTTCAATCTGAGGACAAAATTGTTTTGACCATTTCCAATTCTGTCTTTGGCATATATTGCAATATACAAAGACAGTTTGAGGCAAAAGTATATCAATTGTCCAAAGGTGTCCTTCATAAGCATTTCCAAACCTACCCCAGTCAATGTGCCTAGGTTGTTTCCACCACAGTCCACAATCATGAGGTCAGGGTGTTGGCAATGTAAGCAGGTTTTAACCAAAGGCAACAATTGGTGCCACGTCATTCCTCTCTGTCCAAACCAATAATGTCCACATTTTCTAAACCTAGGTCTAAGTCAATACGTCTCTGTTCTGCATACCTCTAGCATCAGAAAATATAGCTATGTCCTATGATCAACACAAGCATTTTGAAGGTATGACTGGAAGGTATGGAAAGCTTTCTGTAGCTCATGCAGTTCCTTCGTAGAGTAAGAGATATGTTTAAAGATGGCGAACTACTTTTTTTGGCCATACAAAACGATACCTGATTGGGAGATGAAAAGCCTTGTTTTTTTAAAGTTAGGGTGCACATTCGTTTTGTGGAAAAGCATCTTTGTGATTGGTTAAGAAAAATCAGTTTCAACGTGGAGTACATATCATAGGATACACTTTGGTCAACTCAACCACATCTGCTACTTGCATATGGAAGGCACTGTTCGAACTTAAAACAATTGTGAACTTTTAACCTGTACGGACCGTTAAATGTTCGAGAAAATGTTGCAAAAAAAGATTGTTAAGTTTAAAATAATTGATGACATTTTACACTGCACGTGTTGTAGAATATTCTAGAAAGTGTGTTGAAAGAATACATTGGACTGCTGACTTCTATGTGTCGTTGGATATGAAAAAAAATGTTTATATGGAAAATTAAAAAGAATCTAATAGAGAGAAGTTTTAAAACCTAAAAGAATCAAGGAAGTATTCTAATTTGTTTTTTACATGTATTTATGTGTGGAGGAACAAAATTATAGAACCAACTGCACCAGAAAGAGGAAGAAGCAGGGAGTGGGGGGACAGGGGAGATGGGCACAATGGCACACATGCACAATCAAGTACAGCACAAGTATAGACAAACAATGGCCAAAATTAAACACACTGCAAGGAGCACAAGTCACACAACCCGCCAACATCACACCACTGAATGAGCATAGAAGTGAAAACCACGCTGCATTCATATAGGATGTGTACAAAGGCCGGTCGTGGGTGTTGTGGGATGTCTGCGACCGTGGTCATCATGGATGCGATGACCAGCACGTGGCACATGGGCAGGTTCACTGTGTGTTACGTTGCCAAACAGCTGCTCCTCCCTCCCATGAGCCCCCACCCTTTTGTACGGTGCACTGTTGTTTTCCATGAACTCGTACGGCACAGCATTGTAATGCCTATTCGGGGATGTCCTGCAGCATTCCAACTACACCATGACAGTGCCAATTGGAGGTGGTGCATGCCACTATACAACATCGACTGCTGCAGCCCTTGTGGCAGGCCACACCAGAACAGAGAGACACACTTACCGCACTTCCTGCACATGGACATATCTGAGACACCCCGTTTCCCTTGCAGGATAGTAACACCCCTGCACTGACCTGTGTGCGCCGGACCAGCACACGCCTGTTGTGCATGCAGGAGGATTCCTGCGTAGCTACATGTCCAGGGTTACTGCCAACGCTGAGGTGACATGGTAACGTCTGATAAAGACAGCAGACTGTGATGTTGCAGGGCCCGTGCCTTTCATGCTAATACAATGACCATATGGACACACTTGCTCAGATGTGGGTTTGGGGGGCGTTGGTGGTCCTGGGGTTGTTGCGATGAGTCTTGTGGCCCTCATGGGTATCCCTGTATCATGCTCATTGACTCGATGGCACCTGTGGGTGTTCTGGTGTGGCTCTTGGTTGTGTTTCCTTTCATGCTGCAGGTTTTCGTCCTGCTTAACACCAGCAAAAAGCAGGTGTAAAATCCCTGGTGCTAACATGGCTTATCGACAGAATTTGTTTCGCATTGCAGTTGTTGTGAAAGTTGTGATGTGATTTGTTCGTGAGCAGAACAATATACGAACTGGGCAGTGTATCCTGTCAAGATCCAGAACCTGACGCACTATTCCCAATCAATATGAATACAATGAGATTTCTTCATTGATTTTGTGTGTACACTGTAAGTGCAGCCACTACTTCAGTGCAATTCAATACAGGATTTTAGTATTTAGAATAAATCGCAAAGGTGCACCTCGTGTCTGTTTGCACGGGAACGGCTACTCTGCATTCCTTTATCAGCACTTTAATGCAACTAAAGTTAAGATAAATCTAACACAGTATTCAGAAGTTGGTGCAAACTGCCGACATCACCAGTATTCCAGCGATAAGAGCCCAAAAATGTAACACCATGGTGGATACCACCAAATAACAGTAATAAGAACAAGAACGAATCACACAGCTGTTAAGAAAAGAACCAAAAAGGTTTTGATATAATTTTTGGTATAATTTTTGTTGAGTTTCATGTGGTATTAGATGCAGTAAGAATAACAGTATGGTGAAATATGGTGATGTCATCAGCAGTGCATTACACACGCAAGTTATAGTGAGTCCAACTAACTATAACGTGGAATTTCAATGGTTTAATGTCAGTAACATTTCCAGCTAAATATAACTGATGTGAAACCTATGTTTTTTTTAGTGAATTTAATCGGTTTTTTAAATGCTAATTCCTAACTATAACTGGTGTGAAACCTATGGTTTTTTTCAGTGAATATATATATATATATATATATATATATATATATCCACGAAATCCACGTTCGAGTTTCTACACAGGTGCGGCGTCCTCCCACACCCTAGAAAGACGCAGACACGGTCCAATTTTTGTGCAGTCTATTTATTTCGAGCAGGCACAACGCATGACGTTTCGGCTCCGAGGAGCCTTGTTCACATGACGGATATATATATATATCCATAACTCCAACCACCTCCTACCGCTCCACTTTACTCCGGGTGCCTCCTCAACGCGCGGTGGGGCGCGTAATATATTGTCAACACACAGTTCCCATCCGTGGAGCTGCTACGCAAATGAGGACACTCCAGCCCAGTTTCTCGATCTCCTCTTTCAAATTTATTTCCTGCGCACACACACAGCTAACAAGCAAACTCGTTTCGGCGTTGCCGCCTTCGTCAGTGCGTAGCAGCTCCACGGATGGGAACTGTGTGTTGACAATATATATATATATATATATATATATATATATATATATATATATATATATATATATATTACCTACTGGCGGTCGCCAGTAGGTAGTTATAGTTAGGATTTTTTTCAATGTGAAATCTCAAAATTCTATTTGGAATAGGCACCCAAACAACTATGCTGCGGCAGAGGTCAGAGAACTGACCAGAAACCCTCCCCAATCTTCTCCCAGCACCTCCCAAAGTAAGCAATCTACTCTATCGGGTCCAGAGACAAGTGAGATGGTCCCAAACATCCAAACCCAGTCTGGAGATTTCAAAATAGTTTGCAAATTTTGTGGAAGGACAATTTGCTATAGAGAGCTCCAGTTGAGCCGTTTACAATTCCCTGTTTTTTGTTTGTCCTCATAAAAATTACAAAAAAATTATAAAATTGTTCATAAAAGCCAAAAAAGTAAAGAATGTTCCAAAAAACAATAAAAAAATATAAAACAACAAAAAGATTTAAAAAACAGTTCTTTTTAGAACTACCTCCAATTTATAAAAAAATGCTACATTTTTAAAAAACTCTGTCATTCTTTTTCCCCCATGGTATGCTCCCCGGTACGCTCCCCGGTGCGTGTACCGGGCGCTCCCCCCGTGCAAATGGCCCCCACATCAAACCTAGGGGGTTATAGGGGGTCTACCCTGCCCCCTTTTGGTCATTTCTCCCTTTGTTTTTGCCACCTCTTGTGTCTCGATCCTACCGAGACACAAGATGGCGGCCGCTCCGGACTGTTTGGAATGTTGACAGACACCCGAGAGCCAATCAGCTTTCCGCTCGCGAACTCGCGTAGTGCGCTGGAGCGCGCCCCGGTGCACGTACCGGGGCGCGCTTATAGATATATATTTTTTTTAACCTAAATTACTCAAAATCCACTGGAGCACATATCTTGAGACATAGCAAAGGCACATCGGGCTACCAGTCCCTACAATTTTGCCAAGTTTGGTGGAAATCCATTCAGCCGTTCGGGCTAAAAGTGAGACCAACCGCCCTATGGAAATTAACATGGGGAAAACACGTTTTGGGACCCCCCTTTTATCTCGGCCCCCGCTTGACGAATCCCCCCAAACTTTCAGGGAAGGAGCGGAGCGCAGCGAGGCAAATTTAAGGAAAATTACTGGCAGATTCCTCAACCGGGGCCAAAGTTATTCCCAATAGAATGTTGCGGATTTCCTATGGAAAACAATCCTAACTATAACTACCTACTGGCGACCGCCAGTAGGTAATATATATATATATATCCATATATATATGGAGATTAAATTCTTCCCTTTGTTTATAGTCATGAGCAGGGATAAAAACCGCAATGGCGGAGATGATAAATGCCCAAAGGGGTGGCTGGATGGTGGCATGCCACAGACACAATTATTTTTTAAAGCAGTTATTTTATTTCTCTCTAAGCAACTCTATGCGTTTCGAGGCCACACGCCTCTTGTTGAGTAAATTGGTTGCTTTGCGGAAGTGCTTAAATAAACATGTGACTAACAACATCAGAAATGTGGTAGGCAGACTTTCTGTTTTAACTTGAGTTCACTCACTCGATATCAGAAAAATGACTACTTGAGCCCTTAATGTTAAACCATACGATATCCACATTTTGTATCATTTAGACAAGACCAGCGTGAAGCAAATGTCTATTACTAACTTAAATCTAAGTGTTACATTCCACCATGGTTTGTTATGCAAAGTTGTGTCGCCCTGCAATAAAGTTTTGAACCAACTTTATTGCTACTCCAACCATCTCCGAGTTGTTTCCAACTCTACAATATATATATATATATATATATATAGAGCCTCAACATAAAACATGAAATAGAAAACAAAAGGTTTTAAATGTAACTGTCTTTTTTAAAAAAACAATTCTAATATAAAAAATTATGAATTGTAAGGTGTAACACTTTTTAGGAAGTTTTCTGTTTCTCTTTTTTTGTCACCAGGATTTGCACAACAACACTTTTTCTTTTTCACTTACAAAACTATCCTCATCAGAGGCTTCTGATCAGGATTTTTAAACCACACTAGAATCTGTCCAAGAGTATACATTTGGCTCTATAAAAATCATAAAAAATCGCTAAGATACTACAAATATGTAACACATAAATATGTATAAGCGTAAATTTGCACATGCGTTCTTGCACTTTATGTATATAGAGGAACAGACCTTGGAAGAAAAAATTGGGTTTTTATTAACAAATGTATATAAATATTTATTTATTTATATATTTATAACACTCCCGTAAGAAATGCTCTAAGGTATTTATACCGCGATCAAATGCACTTTATTGCGAAAATTGCACAGGAACAATTGTAAATATGGTGTGAATATGTACATATTTCTATACAATGTATCTTATGGTATTTAGACCGACATGAAATGTTGCATAACAATGCCCTAAAAAGCCAACAAATGTTAAAACACCAAGAGTACAGATTTGTAAAAATAAGAGCACTGTCACTTTAAAACTGCATCACCAAAAAAGAAAAAAATGTAAATGTTGGTATATAAGAAACCAGGTGACCATTTACTGTGTCATGTGATCAAGGTACGTCAGTACCGAAACGCTCTAATGGCCGACTGAGTAATAGCTCAATAAACCAACAACTTTTTCACTTACTTGGGTCTGTGCTCCATGTTTCTTTTCGGGAGAAGAGAGCGCCTGCGTCCTGCTTGCGGAGTGGAGTGGCAGAGATATTGATGACCGGTGTCCTTCCTTTACCGGTACTACACAGACCCCTCGCCTGGAAAAGAAAAGGGCTTTGTCCGCAGTAAAGAGGAGGCGTCTGGCAACGGACCAAAAACCCACAAGTTATCCTGAAGGATTACAAATCTACGGAGAGCCCCCCAACGGTGCAACACGTGCAGCAAGTGTCTTACGGAGTAAGCAGAGTAGCGGAGGTCCCGGGTCGGAGGACGCGAGACGTGCCGGTGAAAAGCTGAAGGTAAGAACACACACAGCACGGCATCAACAAGTTGGGTGACGAGTAAAGTGAGCATTGTCACGCCGTAGTGTTTGGACATTACAAAAAAACACCTGGGAACGGTAGTGACTAAACGCCTAATCATCGGTAAATTAGAAGAGCTGTTACAATGTCGTCAGACACGTTAAAAGATCGTGAGGCCAAAGCGGTAGAAATGTTTGATGAAGCAGCGACACCGCAACTAAACACCAAATCCCAGAATGCACCTGGGACATCAAATGCTAAAAGTGATACACTAAAGGATAAATTTCGGGCACTGGAGAAATTGTGCAAACAGGAGCAAAGTAAATGGTGGGAGGGAAGATCATTACAGAGATATTTGGATGTAAAACGGGTGCCGAGGGGTTTGCGTATCCTCCTAGCACCCAGTTACGAGACCCCCGACCCAAACATGCTCAGAGAATGGGCGGAGACTAATCTGGAGTCATCGAGAAAGTTGATGATAATCTTGGTAAAGTACGCGGAATCGGACCGCGCAAAACTACAGGAAAAAAATAGATGAAATTAATGAAGAAATAAAAAACATGGGACAAACAGATGAAGCAACAAAACTAAGACAAGAAATGACTATTAGACTTCAAAAGGAGGAAGAAAAAATAAGAGAGCGTAAAACTTACAAGTATCACGAGACAAAAACGATTATGAGTGTGGTAGAATTTTCACTTTTGCCAAAAAGTATGAAAACATGAAAATTTCAAAGTTTAGTGGTATAAGAGATGCAAACAAAGACTCCTGACAAAACATTCAGGGAGGATCCTCAACCTCTAGCTTAAGCTCTGCAATTGAAAGTGACTCTGAGGACATAAGAGCTGGACGAGTGCCGACCAACATAACATTGGTGGAAGAGCTTGATTTTTTAGTCGAGGAACAAAAACAAATCCTCCGACCAAAGCGCCAAACATCAAAACCACCGGGAAAATCAAAAGCCCAACCGCAAACGTAGAGAAAGGAGACGGGCAAGGAAAAGGAGAACCAACAAGGAGATATCAAACGCGCAGGTGGAATCGAAAGTAGAATCCACCAACGCATCAACAGCAACTAACAACATCACAGTTACTAACTTATCAGATATAACCCTAAACACAGCTGAATTGCAACTCCTGTCCTTGGGCCTGTCATTTGCCCCTGAAAGTACCTTTGACTGCGCAAAAACGCGAATGGATATCTACAAAGGCATCAGAAAACTAAAACTACGTAAACACCATTTGCTAAAAGGCGATAAAGAGGCACCAACACCTGAAATACCATCGACAAGTGATCAAAATGAAAGAGATCAAATATTCAATACTCAAGAAAGACACTTCATTGAGGAATTGGCAGAAATGGAAACACCACAAACACAAGACGGTGAACCACGCACTGAAATAGAAATTATGCCGGGAGTGAGTGGAATATGCACTACCAATTTCAAACCTCGATCAAAGTTTGTCCCAATAATGCCAAGAGATGGAATAGACATCTATCATGAACAAATCATGAAAGAATTAAAAGACCTCAACAGGGCTATAAACAAACCAAAAAACAAAAAGAAAAGAAAGATGGAAAAAAGATATAAACAACTAATGAGCAAGCTATCCAAAAACAGACAAGTGGTCATACGAAATGCCGACAAGGGAGGCAATCTAGTTATTTGGAAAAAAACAGACTATCTACTAGAAGCCCAAAAACAACTTATGGATCAGGACTGTTATCGCAGATGTGATCAAAATATTCTGAAATTGACAAATGAAAAATTATATGCTAAGCTACTAGCGTGGAAAAGCAAAGGTTTGATAAATAAGGAAGAATTCCTATTTTTGAAAAATAACACTCCAACAACTCCAGTGCTATATTTCATACCGAAGCTCCACAAAAACAATTTGAACCCACCTGGTAGACCCATCATTTCTGCGAACAACAGCCTAACAGAACACATGTCGCAATATATAGACCACTTTCTACAAGATCATGTCCAACGTCTACCCTCATATTTGAGAGACACAGGAGACTTTTTGGCCAAAATAAAAGATATAAAGTGGCAATCGGATTTCCTGTTAATAACTATGGACATTACCTCGTTATATACGAGCATCAGTCACAGAGATGGCATGCGGGCTACAGAATTCTACCTCAATCAAAGGGATGCTGTCTATGCTGAACACAGTAAAATGTTGCTAGACATGATGGAGTTCTGTTTATATAATAACATCTTTCTTTTCCAGCACAGCCTGTACCAGCAAATAAGAGGCGTAGCTATGGGAGATAGTTTCTCCCCTAGCTACGCCTGCCTTCATATGGGGTGGTGGGAAGAATTGATCCTCCATCGCAATTTCAATAACACACTGAAGGACCATGTGAAATGTGGGTGGAGATATATCGATGATTTGTTTATTATATGGCAAGGCACAAAAACAGAGGCTGCAACATTCATTGATAAACTTAACCAAAATGACATCAACTTGAACTTTACTGCAGATATTAGCGCCACCAAAGTAACATTCCTAGATGTTGAGGTCTATATAGAACATGGCAATTTGGAAACAAAAATACACAGAAAGCCAACAGCTGTAAATTCCATTTTACACGCAACCAGCCATCACCTAAACATCTAGTAGAAAGCATTCCATATGGGGAAATGTTACGGATCAAACGTATATGTAGCACACAGCAAGAACTGGCTAAAGCACAAGAGTCAAGTAAAAACAGATTCTTAGAAAGAGGGTATTCAAGAACATGCATTGAAAATGCAATAACAAAAAGTAACGAGGTAGACAGAAGTTCACTCCTAGAAACAGCACTAGCAAAGACAAACACGAAAGTATCAAAAACAGCGATACCAAAAGAGGACGTATTCAGAATGATTGTAAGCTACAATAAACAAAATAAAGAAATCAGTCGAATCATTCGAAAAAACTGGCCATTGGTAAAAAATGACCCAATACTAGGTCCACATTTACCGAAGAAGCCAACGGTCACTCATAGGAGAGCCCCAAATATGAGAGACCGATTAGTAGTGAACAATCCAGTAGAAATCCCCAAAAAGAACTGGTTTAACCAGAGACAAGGATTCTACAAATGTCAAACGTGTAAAGCTTGCTTAAATGGAGTGAACAAAAAGAGCTTTACCTTAGCATTTGGAAAAGGTGACCAACAAATCAAACATATGCTAACGTGTAAAACGGAATATGTGGTCTATATCCTCGAGTGTCCCTGTAATTTAAAATACGTGGGAAGCACGAAATTACAGGGACATAAAAGAATATTGCAACATATACGTGCGATCAAGAACAAAGACCCTACCTACCCAGTTGCCCGTCATTTTAATGAAAAACACCAGGGAGATGTCAGATTACTCCAATATTACCTAATTGACACAATACCCCCAAGTAAGAGAGGAGGGGATCGGGATGAGAAATTAAGAAGATTAGAAACCAGCTACATATTGAAGCTGGACTCTAAACATCCATATGGGCTCAACTTAACTGAAGATCTGTACACGAGCCTATAAGTATAGTCATGAAGTATGTAATAACAACAATCTTAAAATGGAGTATATCAGAGGGGATAGAATAAAAGGACACACATATATAGAACAAACCCTGGTAAATCTGACTGAATCCAAGTGTAATCACGTAGAATAGAGCCTCAACATAAAACATGAAATAGAAAACAAAAGGTTTTAAATGTAACTGTCTTTTTTAAAAAAACAATTCTAATATAAAAAATTATGAATTGTAAGGTGTAACACTTTTTAGGAAGTTTTCTGTTTCTCTTTTTTTGTCACCAGGATTTGCACAACAACACTTTTTCTTTTTCACTTACAAAACTATCCTCATCAGAGGCTTCTGATCAGGATTTTTAAACCACACTAGAATCTGTCCAAGAGTATACAATTGGCTCTATAAAAATCATAAAAAATCGCTAAGATACTACAAATATGTAACACATAAATATGTATAAGCGTAAATTTGCACATGCGTTCTTGCACTTCATGTATATAGAGGAACAGAGCTTGAAAGAAAAAATGGGGTTTTTATTAACAAATGTATATATATATTTATTTATTTATATATTTATAACACTCCCGTAAGAAATGCTCTAAGGTATTTATACCGCGATCAAATGCACTTTATTGCGAAAATTGCACAGGAACAAGTGTAAATATGGTGTGAATATGTACATATTTCTATACAATGTATCTTATGGTATTTAGACTGACATGAAATGTTGCATAACAATGCCCTAAATAGCCAACAAATGTTAAAACACCAAGAGTACAGATTTGTAAAAATAAGAGCACTGTCACTTTAAAACTGCATCACCAAAAAAGAAAAAAATTTAAATGTTGGTATATAAGAAACCAGGTGACCATTTACTGTGTCATGTGATCAAGGTACGTCAGTACCGAAACGCGTAATGGCCGACTGAGTAATAGCTCAATAAACCAACAACTTTTTCACTTACTTGGGTCTGTGCTCCATGTTTCTTTTCGGGAGAAGAGAGCGCCTGCGTCCTGCTTGCGGAGTGGAGTGGCAGAGATATATATATATATATTCACTGAAAAAACCATAGGTTTTAGGGCATATATAGTTAGGGATTAGCATTTACAAAACCTTAATTTACTCGCACAAAAAAATTTGCATATATAGTTAGAAGCAATAACTATATATCGCGCACCCGCAATCCACTGCTGATCATGTCACATATTACATCATTCATGACATGATCAGTAACATCACTGATGACATCACTGATGACATCACTGATGACATCTCAAATGACATCACTGATGACATCACTGATGACATCTCATTTGACATTACTGATCACATCACTGATGACATTATTAATGTGATAATACGGTGAACCTCTTCAGACTCTAATATAATCTTAGATACACTCAGAGTAAATAGACACTCACAGACTGTCACTCATCCATAGAGTTACTCACACACCTAGTCAGTCATGCAAAGAATCAATCACACTTCCATTTCTTCAACTATACAGTTATACACACCTTACTTATTTAAACATATACTAACACATATTTACTCTCTTATACAATCCCTGATACAAGTTCACAATGATCCATACAGCCACTCACAAATTCACTGGCTCTTATGCACAGTTATTTATATATGTCAACTCTCACATGTACTGTGTTTTACATATGTACTTACTTTGACATGTAGCACTAAGATATCGATTCACTCAGCAATACACTCATGCACACAGTCAACCGCCCATAAAGCTGTTTCCACATGCACTTTTGAACCCATACATCTAGTGACTCAACTGCTCACACATCTATGCACAGAGTCATACACCTCCCAGCCACCCACACACACACTCAGTCTCCCATACAAATACTTGGGCAACTATTCAATAACCCATATCCTTAATCATAAAGCTACTGATCAACATTTGCAGCAGTTTACAGTACAACAGACATAATGATGCACAAATTAAGACAGTTTAGTCACTAACCCATGCACTCAGTGAGACACATTTAATCACTCACTCATACAGTCAGTCATGCACCTACTAAATCCTTCATCCAGACACTTATACATCCACTCATTCTTCAATATGTAAGACATATTTTGACTTTACAGAAACACAGTCACTAGATGTTGTCATCAGTGATGTCATCAGTGATGTCATTTGAGATGTCATCAGTGATGTCATCAGTGATGTCATCAGTGATGTCACTGATCATGTCATGAATGATGTAATATGTGACATGATCAGCAGTGGATTGCGGGTGCGCGATATATAGTTATTGCATCTAACTATATATGCAAATTTCTATGGTTTTGTGCGAGTAAATTAAGGTTTTGTAAATGCTAATCCCTAACGATATATGGCCTAAAACCTATGTTTTTTTCAGTGAATTTCAATGGTTTTTTAATAGCAAATATCAAAAAGCTGTCAAATGTCAAGTACGTGATAGGTAACAACATTTTCGTGTTTATGCACGCTGATGTGCTTTGAACGCTGCCCCCCCCTCTTTTCTCTTAGTAGTACTCTCTCTTTGCAGATAGTGAAGGGAAGTTAACGCAGGCCTTTGCCCCCGTTGTAATCCGTCGTGCCTGCTTGTCTCTCCATTTGATTGATTGTTATCCAAGCATTTACTGTTTTAGAATTGATTCTCTTTGGTTCATTCTCTATTTACAAACAAGCACAGAGTCGCAATACTCTGTTTAGTCTTTGCAGATAGTGAAAAATCGTGTAAAAAAACAAAAGTAATCGAGCAAAATCAGTAGGCCACTAATGGGATCTCTTTTTGACCTCTCTAAAATAGAAACATTAGGAACAACCCTTCATGAGAAATACGAAACTAGTGAGATGAACTGAGCTCCACACCATGATGGCTGCAAGACAGCTCGGCTCCGCCACCCACCCCGCCCAAAATAACGATAAACTCTATGCAAATATTATAAATATATACAACACACCAGCAAAGTAACAGGGTAAAACATTTTATTAAATAACTATTTACATAACTATTTTATACTTTTTGTTGCCTGATCCGGCTAGCTCAATCGATCGAGCATGAAACTCATGCACTCTGATAGCAAGCGTTGCTGCTGATGCTATGCAGACAAAAACTGGTTTTCAGTTTGTACATTCTTCAAGATTTTTCCATCCAAGGCTGGTTGAGAGTTTGTAGAACGATGGCTTCAGATTTTCAACATACGGTGTGGTGGCGCGGACTGGGAGGGGGCGCTTGACTCCTGCCCCCTCCCCAAGTCATGTTGCCCTGGTGTGGCCTAAGATCGCCCCCGACTTAGGCGGCCTGCTCCCGGGGTCCGGCGGAACTTTTTGCCTTTTGATGACTCTTCCATTCTGGACCTTGTCCCACAATCCGTTTGACCTGAAGACACGCTGTAGTGGGGCACCCCTTTACCGTTTCAGTTGCCATTCCGCCCGCTTTTGCTACACTGTGCCTCTTCCGCCATTCAGCTGTTTATCGCCCGCTCTTGAGACTACAGCGTCTCGCTCACCATGTAGTTGAGTTGCTCCCGCTCTTGCGATGCAGCGATAGGCGGCTGCCACAGGACTCTCAAAATGGCGGCCGGCTCTTCAGATTTGGGTGTGGTCCACTAAAATGGCCCTGGGACACATTGGAACTCGGACGCTTGTCTGCAAGGGCTTGGGCCCCATTCTCGAAAGCGTCCCCTCAGCCTTGAAGATTCTACAAAAGTCTTGGGGGCCCCCGACTCCCGCAGGCTTCTGGTGGGGAGCGGCTGCCATGATTGCTCGTGGAATGGCCACGACTGAGCTACGAGATGGTGGTGCTCTCATGCTGACGCCAGCTTCAGTCTGAAACATCCAGAAACACTGTAGACTACCAATTCGATCAGTTCCGGTAGCGCCCCAACGTGACCCGGTAGAGAAGAACTTGCCCTCCCCTCTTTGACTGATGGTTCTTGTTGCCTGTCCCTTCAGTTGTCATTTAACAGAACTTTTTAGACTACTGAAAGGGGTTGTGTTCCGACCGCTGGTTGGTGGAGACATTTTGACTATATTCTGGACCTACGTTGTCGCGTAATGCGTTATATGACACGCCTCGTTAGCGCACCCGGAAGTGCTCCGGTGCGCGAAGCGCAGCTTCCCGGAAGCGATCCGGGGCGCGGCGCGCGGCGCGCGGCGCGTAACGTAAGCATAACAGATCATGTGACTTGTTAATAACACTTTTCATTGGTTCATATTCTAATGATGAAAGGCTTGGTCATATGACCTAAAAATTACGCTTTTTATTGCTTTCGAACATTATTTTTTCTTAAACATATATGTTATAATGTTCTAGGCTAATGTACTTTCCCGGAAAATTTACAACTGTCCTGCAAGTAAAATATATTCCTTTTTCTAGAAAAAGGGCGTTTCTTCGTCCCATGACGGAGCCGTTGAGCAAAAGAGGCTCGGCCTGCTGTCTTAGTCGCCGATACGCCTGAAAATCAGATTCTTTTCGATCACTTTATGTTGCAGGAGTAGAAAACACAACAGCCCTTGACCATTTATCTTTACTGCGTTCCTGCGTATTATACCTTTTATCCGTCATGTAATTGGACTGCTTTATTTCATTTGCCTTTTACTGATTTGAAAACAGTGACTAAAATTAAAAACTTTACCAATGTAAATACTACTACCATGTTTTGTTTTAAAAACCTTTATTGTGAAAATGTCAGTATACAAATACGGGCCTATAACCACGTGGGCCGGCCACGGAGCAAACTGGAATCGTATATGATGAGGAGACATTTACACTGTAGAGGAACGTAACGAGCGGGCCATTAGGTTGCAAGAACTAAGGTGTCTAACAGTTGCGGAATCGGTGGACGTACATTTTGTAATTAAAATACGACAGGGCCACTTACAATAAAATTATCTAGATATACATTTGCGGGCAAGTACCATGGGTGACGTTAATTCGAACATTCAATAGTACAGTAATCAATAACACATCAGAACTTAATATCAATAGGGATGTCAAAATATTCAATCAATTCTCGTCCCCGCCCGCCATGTGCTTCAAAACTGCATACGTATCTCGTGATATCAAGGTTGTGCAACCAGTACACAACAAGGAGTTACGAGTCCCATTTATACCGTCGCCATTTTGGGCGAGGCCGGGCAGGTCCAGGATATAGTCAAAATGTCTCCACCAACCAGCGGTCGGACCAGAACCCTTTTCGGCAGTCAAAAAAAGTTCAGTTAAATGACAACAGAAGAGATAGGCAACAAGAACCATCAGTCAAAAGAGGGGAGGGCAAGATCTGAAGCCATTGTTCTACAAACTCTCAACCAGCCTTGGATGGAAAAATCCTGAAGAATGCACAAACTGAAAACCAGTTTTTGTCTGTATAGCATCAGCAGCAACGCTTGAGTCAGCTTTGTGTGAAGCCGCCATTTTGATTCAATCAATAGCGTCCCCCTGCACACATTCAGGGACCTGGTCGTGTCTTCAGGTCAAACGGATTGTGGGACAAGATGCAGAAAGGAAAAGGAAAAAAGTTCCGCCGGACCCCGGGAGCCGTCCGCCTATGTCATGGGTGATCTTTGGCCACACCAGGGCAATAGTGAAGCTGCAGCAGGTGCAAATAAGCTTCAGACAGTGTTACAAGCGCTGCTCAGAACTCTCAACTATGACACCACCTCGGTGCCATCCGGATCTTGGCGCCTTGTGCTGGTTCCGGCCTATTCACACATCGGTCCGCTACTGACACCACCTCACAGGCCAACGGGGCACCCCACGCCGACTTTCGGCGCAGCATTGTAGGATGGCCACACCAGTGCGGCAACTTGCTGGACACCACCTCGGTGCCATCCAGATCTCGGCGCGTTGTGCTGCCTTCGGCCTACTGTAGCCGCAAGTGCGGACGCAACTCAGCTGGATAGCGAGTGAAACACCAAGTGGCGCCCCACTGCAGCCGAGGAGCCTCCATCTTGGGGGCGACGCACACCACCTCGGTGCCATCCAGATCTTGGCGCGTTGTGCTGCCTTCGGCCTACTGTAGCCGCAAGTGCGGACGCAACTCAGCTGGATAGCGAGTGAAACACCAAGGGGCGCCCCACTGCAGCCGAGGAGCCTCCATCTTGGGGGCGACGTACAGCATCACATTGCTTTCCAATGCAGTCAGATCCTCAAACAGCCCCCACTGACTGACGCGACCTCACAGGCCAACGGGGCGCCCCACGCCGACTTTCGGCGCAGCATTGTAGGATGGCCACACCAGTGCGGCAACTTGCTGGACACCACCTCGGTGCCATCCGGATCTTGGCGCGTTGTGCTGCCTTCGGCCTATTCGCACATCGGTCCGCTACTGACGCCGCCTCACGTGCCAACGGATTTTCTACACTTTTTATAGCCCTATGCCGCATAACAGGTCATGTGACTTGTTTATAAAACTTTTCATTGGTTCATTTTACTTTTGGTTTCCTAATGATGGAAGGGTTGATCATATGACCTAAAAATAACTCTTTTCATTGGATTAAAACATTTTTTTTTCCCAAACGATGAAAGCCCCACCTTGTTTCTGGATGTTTCAGACTGAAGCTGGCGTCAGCATGAGAGCACCACCATCTCGTGGCTCCGTCGTGGTCATTCCGCGAGCAATCATGGCAGCCGCTCCCCACCGGAAGCCTGCAGGAGTCGGGGGCCCCCAAGACTTTTGTAGAATCTTCAAGGCTCAGGGGACGCTTTCGAGAATGGGGTCCAAGACCTAACAGACAAGCGTCCGAGTTCCAAGGTGTCCAAGGGCCATTTTAGTGGACCACGCCCAAATCCGAAGAGCCGTCCGCCATTTTGAGAGTCCTGTAGCATCCGCCTATCGCTGAACCGCAAGAGTGGGCACAACTCAGCTGAATGGCGGATTTTGGCACAGTGTACCAAAAGCGGGCGGAATGGCAACTGAAACGGTAAAGGGGCGCCCCACTACAGCAGACGAGCCTCCACCTGGGGAGGCCCGTTCACGCCGCCTCCCCCCCCCCCCCCGGAGCGCCCCACGCCGTTTTCGAAGCAGCATTGTAGGATACCAAAACCAGTGCGGCAACTTACTGGACATCACCTGGGTGCCATCCACATCTCAGCGCGTTCTGCTGCCTTGGGACTATTCGCACAACAGACCCCTACTGACGAGGCCTCCCCCCGCACCCCCCGGGACGCCCCACGACGTTTTTTGGAGCTGCATTGTAGGATACCAAAAACCAGTGCGACACCCAGGTAACATCACCTGGGTGCCGTCCAGAACTCAGCACGTTGTGCTGCCTTGGGACTATTCGCACAAAACACAGCTACTGACCATTGTTGCTTCTTTTTTCAAAAAAATGTTTAAATGTATTTACTGTTTTTGTTGCGTTGTATATATTTATAAGTTATTAAAGTTTTATAATCCTACTACTTTGTTGGAGTGCTATATATTTTTAATGTGACACATAATTGTAAAAAATTTGATGTACAAAGAGGCATCCCTGGAATCTTCCGCTTCAGGCTCGGACCCACACACCCTCACAGTGAGAATCCCCTCCCCAAGCACAATACAGGATGGTTATCAGATAGTAGGAACACGTGTGGTGTGACGGATCTCATCGGGTGGGGGCCTTGATCTACTGTAACTCCTTTGAAGAGGGGTGATTCTTTACAGCTGGGGCCATAAACTACATCTGCAGGGCTAGGTGATAGCCTGGGACCGGCCTGGACAATCGGACACAGAGGAAGAGGAGTGTCAGAGGGTGCGGTAGTGAATAGGGTGAAAGGGAGGTGTCAGGCGGGCACAGGGTGTGATTCTGTTATGTTATGGTATGTTATGTTATAACAGATTTCTTAAGCGCTCTGTCACCAGAGGTTTCCTGGCGCTGATTGGATTGGGAAAGAAGGGGAGGAAGCAGGGGAACAAAGGAATTTAGTGGGGGAAGAGTGTTGTTTTTAGGGATTTCCTGAAAGAGAGGAGGGAACAAGATGACTTAAGTGCAAGAGGGAGGGAGTTCCACAGCCTAGGAGCTAAACAAGAAAAGCTGCGGCAACCTGATCTTGAGAGTTTGAAATGGGGGACAGCAAGGAGAGAGAGGTGAGTAGACCTCAGGGTGCGATGGGGGCGATATGGAGTGATAAGGGCCTTGAGGAAAGCAGGGGCGGGACCAGTGAGAGCTTTAAAGATCAGACAGTGAACCTTGAAAGTGATTCTTTCGTTCACTGGTAACCAATGAAGATGGCGTAGTAAAGGTTTGGCCGACTGCCATTTGGGGGTTTTAAAGACCAGCCGGGCGGCCTGGTTTTGGACGATCTGCAGCCTCGATAACAAAGATTTAGGGAGACCGTAGTAGATTGAGTTCGAGAAGTCCAGCCGGGACATCACCAGGGCTATTAGGACTTGCAACAAGGCTTCAGGTGAAAGGAGGTGAGCGACTTTCCGAATCCTGTAAAGTTGGAACATGCAGGAAGATGTTACTGCGCTCACCTGTGCCTTGAGGGTGAGCCCGGAGTCAATCAAGACTCCGAGGCTCTTGACACATCCAGCAGGAGAAGGTGGTGTTCCGAGCTCAATCGGCCAGTACTGAGGGCCCCAAAAATGGGCACTTCTCCCCGGAAGGAGGAGCTCAGTCTTGCCCGGATTGAGCTTGAGTTGGTTTTGGTTCATCCAAAGCTGGATATGTGTCATGGCAGTCTGGAAATTAGTGACAGCATCGGGGGAAGTGAGGGGAAAAATAATTTGTAAATCATCCGCGTAATTAAACACGGTGATATCCCATTTACCCAGGGAGTGAAGAAGGGGTTGAAGGTACAAATTAAAAAGAAGGGGAGACAAAGATGATCCTTGAGGGACTCCGCAGGACGAGGGAACACTGGTGGCGCAGAAGGGACCCATGCTTACTGCCTGGGACCTCTCCTCAAGGAAGGATTTAATCCAAGACAGAGCAGCCCTACCGATTCCGGCGGATTCGACACGGTGGATTAAGATGTTATGGTCCACCGTGTCGAAAGCCGCCAATAGATCGAGTAAAACTAATGCCTGGGGTTGTCCTCTATCCTCGCTGCGTCTGAGATTATCCAGCACAGCGAGGATCACGGCCTCAGTGGAGTGAGCTGGTCTGAACCCGGCCTGGTTAGGTGCCAGGTAGTTGGATTCCTCGATAAAGTGCGAGAGGCAGGTCGTGACATGAGCCTCAAGGATTTTGGAGAGGAAAGGTAGAAGGGAGATGGGGCGATAATTGGCCAGGGCTGCTGGATCGGCGCCGGGCTTTTTTAAAAGGGGCACCAGTGTGGCCTCTTTGAATGAGCTGGGAACTGTGCCTGAATTGAGAGAAGAGTTGAGCAAGGGGAGGATACAGTGGGGAAAGGTATGGCAAATGTCACGGAGCACGAAAGGAGGGCAGCAGTCCTTGGGGGATCCAGATTTCACACGAGTGGACAGTCTAGCAAGTGATTCCGGGTTGAGCGCAGGAAACTGAGAGAAGGTGGGTGTGTTGGCAGGGAAGGGGCCTGATGTAGCAGGAGGGAGTGAATGGGGAATGGAATTCTTAATGGCAGTGATTTTATCGGTAAAAAAAGAGTTTAAAGCAGTGCAGGATTCCAAGGAAGGAGGTGGATTCAGGAGTGTCCTGGCGTCCGATGTCAGTTCGCCAAGGACTTTGAATATCTCCTTAGATCTATTGGGAGCTGTTAAGATCCTGTTGGAGATGAAGGAGGTTTTGGTGGTGATGATTGCAACTTTGTAGGCTTTGCGCGCAGACACATAGGCTTCCCTGTCGGGCCGAGGTAATGGCGCCGCCATCTGCGCTCCAATCGGCGCAGCTCCAGGTGTTGTTGCTTTAAGATGGAATTATACCATTTATGGGATTTATTAGGATGAGTGCGGGAGAAACAGGTGAGGGGAGCAAAAGTGTCGCTGGCCGTCGTTAACCAGTGTGAAATGTTGGCATCCATAGTATTGATGTCCAGGGACTCGGGGAGTAGAGGCTGGGTTTTAGCAAGTAGGGAAAGAAAGGCAGGCGAGTCGAGAGTTTTCCAGTTCCGAGCGGACCCTCCAAGCTGGGAGGGAGGCCCTTTATGAGAATGGATGACTCGATCAGTGAATGGTCTGACCAGACACAGGGGGAGATAATCGGGCCGAGAAGTGATATACCTTGAGTCCAAATGTGATCTAAGATGTTGCCCCCAGTGTGGGTGGGGGAGGTGACACGCTGCGTCAGGTTAAGACTAGAGCGTGCCTCAAACAGTTCGGTGGCATGGGGACCAGCATCAGCATGGTTGAACCAGTAGTTAAAGTCGCCATATATGGCAACACGAGCTGAGGAAGTCATAAGGGCAGCAAGCTGCTCACAGAGGATGACGGTAAACGATGGCATCGGGGTGGGGGGGGCGGTATAAGACGATAAGGGTCAAAGCCCCCGCTTCAGTAGGCAGGCTGATTACCAAATTTTCAACATCAGGGAGGCATAAAGAAAAGGACTTAATGAGAGATAGGTCTTTGCAAATAATTGCTGCAACCCCTCCGCCACGACGGCCGTGAGGCCGGTTGGCGTTCAGCAAGTAATAATTAGGGGGTAAGGCAGCCAAGATGTCAGGGAGGGATAGGTCGGACAGCCAGGTCTCAGTGAGCAGCAGGATGTCTGGATTTTCCGCGGTCAGCAAAAGAAAAATATCAGTGTGGTGTTGGGGGAGAGACCAGGTGTTGAGATACAATATACGGATACAAGTTACCGGCGGCGCAAGGAGCAACTCAGGTGCACGGGTGAGTCTGGGAGAGACCAAGTCGGCCGCGATGCCGAGAGATACCAAGCGGTCCCAGGTTGTGGATAGGAGAGCGCAGGGAGGCTGCTGAAGGGTTCTAAGTGCTAGAAGGGTGTATACCATGAATTGGGCAGCATTTCGGGGCCCTGGGCCCGTCTGGGCTCGGACGGGCGCAGACGGGCTTGCCTTAGGTGCGCCTTCGGCGCGCAAACGGCGCGCCCGCTGCGCCCGTCCGCTGCGCGTACGGTAGAAGCACATGCTTTATGGCAATGCTAGGGGGCGTGGCCAGTTGCAGTGGGCGTGGCCGGGGGGAGCGGCCGCTGGAGGCGGCAAGCAGGAGTACCTATGGCCGCTGCAGCGTCGCCTTGGGCTGCGCGGCACAGACAGAGGCAGGGAGAGTCCCTGAGAGCAGGTATGCTAAAGTTAAAATGAGCGCGAGCGAGCGCTGTGAAGATAGAAGTAAAATTTTAAAATGAGGGTTTGCTCGGGTCTATGACTCCTGCGGAAGGCAGGGGAGTTGTCCAGTCCAATTACACTGAGCTAGTAGTCAGCTCCTTAAGAAGCTCAGAGAAGAACAGCGCAGATGGGAGGAGGTTTCTGGCCCATGCATGAGAGAGAGCGCGGGGGTGACCAGTGCGTGGGGGAGATGCTTGCGAGGGTGGGGAGCCATGCTGAGGATCGGCGGCGTGCAGAGAGTGGGTCTGGTCAAGGCATCTAAAATGGCTGCCGTGCTCAACAAAAGTGTGGCATTGCAAAAAAGGCAAGATGGCGCAGACAATGTTTATCAATACGAATTAATTTATAACAATTATTTTTAACAATATATTTACTCGCAGTGTCAAAATGGCGATCAACACTTCCTAATTTCCTTCGAATCGATCGTTAACAGAAGTCAAGCGGCAAAAAAAAAAAAAAACGCTCATGCGCAACCGCTGGAAGACAAGTATCAACATATATGAGCCTCCTCAACCACCCTCAGAAAACATAGGAGGTCAGGATACGTCTCCCATACCCCCTTATACCCAATACTCACATTGCTTTTCCTCCATCTAGTAATTTAATTAAATCGGAACACAAAATGGCGAGTTCACGTTTCGCTACCAGTTTGCGACCCGGTTCGCGAACCGAGAAGCGCTTCTACCGCGAAAAATCAAATTTTTTTTATTTGCCCCACGGGACCCTTTAATAACCCCAACATCATTCCTAGGGGGTCAAGAGGGGTCTACCTTGCCCCCTTTCATTAAATTCCCCCTTCGTTTTTCTCCTCCTCTTGTCTCTCGATCCTACCGAGAGACAAGATGGCGGCCGCACCGGACTGTTTAGAATGTTGACAGACACCGGAGAGCCAATCAGCTTCGCTTTGCAAAGCTCCGTTACGCGAAAAGTACGCGATCTGGAGCGCTATCTAGGACGCTGTCACAGATATATCTGTTTTTTAAAACGTTAATTTCTCAAAATCCACTGGAGCACATATATTGAGACCCAGCAAAGGCACATCGGGCTAACAGTCCCTACAATTTTGCCAAGTTTCGTGTAAATCCATTCAGCCGTTCGAGCTAAAAGTGAGGCCAAAGGCCCTATGGAAAAATGAATGGGAAAAACGCGTTTTGGGACCCCCCTTTTTTCTCGCCCCCCCTTGACGGAACCCCCCCAAATTTTCAGGGGCTGCTCAGAAACAAAATGTGCCATTTTCCTGACAATTGCAGCCGATTCCGTCCACAAACGCCAAATTTATTAGACATAGAATTTTCAAAAGTTCCATAGAGAAAAAATACTAACTATATATACCTACTGGCTATCGCCGGTGGGTAATATATATATATATATATATATATATATATATATATATATATATATATATATATATATATATATATATATATATATATATATATATATATATATATATATATATATATATATATATATATATGTATATATGTATATATATATCCCGCCACAAACGGCGTTCCTTAGCGAGCACTCGGGCGTCGTCACACAAAACACAGTCCACGCACAAGTCCAAAGAAGTTAGATTTATTACTTCATAAATCAAACGTGATGCATTTCTCACTCCAAGGAGGCAACCGCTTACGCATACACGCCTCCCACGTGGTTCACGATAAGGCGAACTTTCGGGAGAGAGGCCTCTGACTCAAAAGCAAAATCTGTCACGAGTTATAAATGTAATTGACAATATCCTTAATGAACTGGTGTCTTTATTCTGCATAATCTCATATATTAGCAACAAAAGTATAATTGCCAAAAAGTATGTAAAATTATTTTGGTGTTAATGGTACTATAAAGAGTGAAACTGAGCACTTAAATACAATATCAAAAGATTAGGATAATTGGAACCAATACTATCACAAATATGTATTGTTATGTATTTTTTTACCACTCTAATATGGCGGTACTCGAAAAAGTCCAGTCCGCTTTCTATGTTGAATACCAGGAAACTTAAAGGGGTTGTAATGGTGATGACAACTTGTGTGATCAAGTGCTCCGTGGAGTGCGAAACGCGTCACGTTTGATTTATGAAGTAATAAATCTAACTTCTTTGGACTTGTGCGTGGACTGTGTTTTGTGTGACGACGCCCGAGTGCTCGCTAAGGAACACCGTTTGTGGAGGGATATTGTGCCGGTGGCTCCGCCAGAAACAAGCCACCCCTGTTGAAGGCGAGGGGCTGTCAGAAGGAGCAACCTGCTGTATATGACTGTTTTCTTTCATAAAAGATTCCACATTTGAACAGTGCTATTACCCAAATAGGAACTTTGAATTATGGTGAAAATAGCGAGGACTTCCATTCTGTTACTCGAGGGAAATTCACAAAGCACTGTGGGACTTGTATTTTTTCACTTTCAGTCATGTGATTAATTACTTTAAAAGCATGCACTAACAAGTAAACTGCTTGCCTTCCACCTGTGATCAAGGCTAATGATGCCGAAAAGTTAGGAACTGGAAGCATGCTGTGCTGCTGGTTTTCGAAATAAAGCCACATTTCCAGTAATGGGCCTCTATTGTTTGTGTGCATCTGGAGGTGCTTTGATGGGCTGTTCCGAGCCCATTGCTAGAGGCCGCCCTGAAGGGTCGGGGGCTCCGGAATCGGAAAACTGCTGTTTGGATATATATATATATATATATATATATATATATATATATATATATATATATATATATCCTTGCACACTGGTTCCTGCTTCCCCAGCACTACGAGCGCTCAATGTGGGTGCGTTTCCCTACGGCGGAACCTCGCCGTTCCATATGATACACTCCTCCGTTTTTGGCGAAAGAAATGGGCGCACACTCGCTGCCTTCCACAATTGATTTATTCACAGCTTTTACTCAGCTTGGAAACAACAAAGATCAACGCGTTTCAGTGCTCCTGGCACCTTGCTCACGATCACTTGTTTTCATTTTTTTACATCTTTTAAAGTAACCAATGACATGGATGTTACCTCACATCCTGTTTTACTCTAGGCATTGTGGTTATGGTAGTTTTTCATAAAAAGAGTCTCTTTGGTGAAGTTGAGACTGCTAGTTCTGATTGAGGATATTCATTGCTTCATGAATATTGTTCGTTTTGAGTTTACATCCCTCCAGTGGGAATACTTGACTAGCAGTTAATTTTTTAGAGGTCCTTCGAAGGGTTATTTTCATGTTTTCACCCTCATTTGATTCTTCTTCTTTCATGTATCCTGGGTCACTCATTTCTCTTGGATTTTCACCAACTCATTGTAGTTCCTTATGCGAAGTGGATGTACAGCTCCTCCGATTGGTTCAGGCCATGTGGATATAAGGTTCTGAAGTTGAGGATGTGTCGCGATTCTTTTTGGCGCATGATTTTTTCACGATCTCCTCCCCGTATATTCTTTGGTATGGTTTCTATCCCAAAGAATTTGAGTTTTTGCCAGTCAGCATTGTGCTTAAGCTCCATGTGTTTTGCCACCGCATTTGTTCTGTCCTTATGAGTTGTGGCTCTTGCGTGCTCCATTATCCGCTTTTTCAGCTCTCCCTTGGTACTTCCCACATACAGTAGGGGGCAAGGACATTCAACACCATAGACTGTAAATTCTGTTGTGCAAGTAATTAGTTGTTTTATCTGCCATTTTTTGTTGTTGTCAGGTAGCGGTATTTCTCTGGTAGGTTTGGCAATTTGACACATTTTGCAATTATAGCATTTTGCAAAGCCTGTGGTTTTCAACCAGTCTTTCTTTTTGCTTGTGCTGCAATGGCTGTGGATTAGTCTGTCTTTCAGATTTGGGGCTCTTCTATAGGACACCTCCGGGTGTTGGCCCACTATTTTTCCTACAGTGTCATCTAGATGGAGTATCTTCCAGTTTTTCCTCATTATTTTTACCAGTTCTTTGCTGTTCTCTGAATAGTCCATGATTAGTCGGATTGGTTCCCGTATGCATTTTTCTTTTTCCTTTGGCTTTGTTAGACACTCCTGTCTTGTTTTTGCATTTGCCTTTTTCCAGCACTTTTCAATGTTGCCCCAATTATATTTTCGATTTTTGAATCTTTGTTTTGCTTTGGTACTTTGTTCCTTCCATTCTGTCTCTTCACTGCATATCCTCCTGATTCGGAGGAACTCTCCATAGGGTATGCTGGAGATCAGGGATGCTTGGTGGCAACTCGTCGCTTCCAATGTGGCATTGGTGGCTGTTGTTTTTCTGTAGAGTGTCGTGTGGATATGGTTATTCTTGACATAGATGCGAGTGTCCAGGAAGGTGATTTCAGTGTTGCTGATCTCATAGGTAAAGGATAATCCCGCCGTTCTTGTATTGATGATGTTGAAGTACTCTTGAAATTCATCTTTAGTTCCTTCCCAAATGATCAACAGGTCATCTATGAACCTGATCCAACACATGACCTTGCTTGTAAATTGGTCAAATTCTGGTGCCCAAGCTATCTCCTTTTCCCAGTACCCCATCGTGAGACAGGCGTAGTTGGGACTGAATGAAAAACCCATTGCGGTTCCACTGCTTTGTCTATATATTTCTTCACCGAACAGGAAGATGTTTTGTGATAGGCATAGCTCCATCATGTCTAACAACATTTGATTGTGGTTTTTGTACATGATATCTCTTTGTTGCAAAAAATAATTGCAGGCTTTAAGACCTAAATTATTTTGTATGTTTGTGTATAATGATACAACATCCATGGATATTAACTGGTAGCTTTCTTGCCATGGGATGTTTTCCAATCGTCTCAACAAATCGTTGGTGTCCTGTATATATGAGCTCAATTCTGTTACATGGGGTTTGAGAAAGTGGTCTATATAATTTGAGATTGGTTCTAGCAAAGAACCCTTTGCCGACAATATCGGTCTGCCAGGTGGTTTGTTGCGGTCCTTATGTACCTTAGGGAGGAAGTATATTGTTGCTGTGATTGGGTGGCTGGTTGTGAGATATTTTTCTTCATCACTGTCAATGAGATTATTTAATTTCCATTGTCTCAGTTTTTCATCTACCTTGATCTTAATTTCTTTTGTTGGGTTTGTTCTGAGTCTTTCATAATATCTCGTGTCTTTTAACTGACGGTGTGCCTCGGTGATGTATGAGCTTTTGTCCCAAATCACAATATTTCCGCCTTTATCGGCCATTTTTATCTCAATTGAGTCATCATTACAAAGATTTTCTAGCCCTTTTCGTTCTTCTTGGGTTAGATTGTCCTGATATTTGGATCCTTTGATTTTATATAGGTCCCGAATCACCGCTTCCTGGAAAGTATCCACCTTATTGCCCGGTGGTAACTGAGGATAGAATTTCGATTTAGGTTTTAGGTTGCTGATGCCTGCTCCCTTTTGTGTGATTGCTTGACTCAGCGTTATTTCTTCCCCGTTCATGGTGTCGAGATTCAAAAGAGTGGTAAAGGCTTCTGCATCTCTTGCCTGTAGTACCGGGGTATCCTGGTTTGTTGTTTCGATGTTTCTCCCGCTTTTGTGTTTGTTTTCCTCAAAGAATTTAGCTAATTTGATCTTTCTCACATACAGGTAAAGATCAATCCTTGTTTGGACAATGTTCATTTTCTTTTTCGGGCAAAAATTAATGCCTCGTTTGAGAAGCTTCATTTCGGTTTCAGTGATATTTCTTTTTGAGAGGTTTATGATTTGTAACTCATCCATTACTTCCCCTTCTTCTGGCGCATGCTCCTTGTTTCTGTGCCTATCTTCTCGGATGACTGTTCTGTTCCGATTGCCCCTTCTTGTTTTCTTCTGTTTGTTGTCCAACGTCTGCCTCTTCCTCTTCCTCTTTGTTGATTCTGTGCGCCTCGGCTCTGTTCCCATTGCCTTTGTTGTAGCACGAGGCGCATATCCCCTAAAAAAGGCATCCTTTCTGTGTTTGCGGGAGCCCCTTGTTGTGCTTCAATTCCATCTGCAGATATTAGTGAACATGAGGATGAGGCGCTGCTTGACAGGTTTGCACCTCGTTTATCAGGAGACATTTGTTTGATAAAGTCATATTTTCTAGAAAAGGAGAAAATGCAGCCATCCTCATAATCCACTGTGTCCCTCATGAACTTGTTATGTTTGCGTTCTCGTACTGTTTCCTCATGTTTGGTTATTTGGCTGTCCAATTCTTCCTTGAATTTAGTCATTTCGCTGTTTAATTTTAGTGAGATGATTTCTTTTTCCATTTCCTTGAGTTCTTCCTGTATTTTATTTAGGCTGATTTCGATGTGTTTTACCAGGATTGCAACCAGTCCCAGGGAAGATTGGAGGATAAACTCCCCCCATTCCTCTAGTAGTTCGTTTGAGGTGTCTTGATGACTGGGCATTAGCATTATCCTTAATCCTCTTGGTATCATTTTTGCCTCCAAGTATTTCTGTAGGGCAATGAATTCCCAGGACTTATTTATTTCTTTCCGACTTAATTTTTCCCACAATCTCAATTTACTTTTCACATCCGACTTTTGCGTGTCTGCTTTAGGTGGTTTATCACCTTTGTCTCTTTCGACATTGCCCTTTACAAACATCGTTGCTAACATTTCACCTCTTTTTGCTGCCCTTTGTTCCATTTTTGTTTCCAATTACTGCTGTGTATTTAGAGTTCTGTTCTGTTTGTCGTGGCGTGTGGAGAGGCAGTGCCCGTTCACTATGTGCTTTAAATAGGTGGGAAAGTTCATGCGCGCATCATGCTGTGATGATATTATGCTCGCGCCCTTCAAATCCCAAAGCATCAATGATCGGCACCAAACTGACAGACTTCAAGTTAGTGATTTGTTTACCGCTCCGCTCTGACTGACACAGTCACGCGCTTACCTTCTCTTCAAGCGCCGTGTGTGTCCCGAGCTGCGGCAATCTTTTCCCGTCAGTGTTCACTCCGGCTGGGTAAATTCAAATCCTTGCACACTGGTTCCTGCTTCCCCAGCACTACGAGCGCTCAATGTGGGTGCGTTTCCCTACGGCGGAACCTCGCCGTTCCATATGATACACTCCTCCGTTTTTGGCGAAAGAAATGGGCGCACATTAAAACTTCATGCACCAGCAACTTTGGAGTGTCGAGTACGTTTCTTTAGACGAGTATGGAAACTTGTTTTGAATATATATATATATATTCTATGAAAAGGAACTCTGGTGCAATCCGTGCCATGTTTTGCAGACACCGTCGACACTACTTCAGTGGTTGAGTTAGAGACAGAAGCTAATGGCACCAGTGGAACTATGTCGACACAAAGCATCAGAAGAAGGTAGTAACCGAAACGCGTCATGCAAATGTGTTGAATAAATGGAATTCAAACGTACCTTTGTGCCGCCTCTTCTACTTCCTACGAAGGAGAATGCTGTGGAATACAATGCGTGAAACCCATTACACGCGGGGATGGCACCTCTCAGCGAGCGTCTTAAGGCAGTGAATGCTTCAAGGAAGGGTGATAATGGGAGTGACCCGGACCGCCGGCACATATCAATGGCCGCATGACGACGCTGTCAAGCGCAGTTCATACTTCATGGAGGGGTCTCCTTACTTCATCGAGGTCCCCGAGCCTGCGAGCCGTTGACAATGTGAGGCATGAGAGCGAGGGAAATGAACTCTGTTTCCGAGGACAATTTTTAGTGCCATGGCTTCAAATCAAGTCAGCGAACATTGCTACTCGGCTGCACGTTGGGACAATTAGTGCTAGCGAGTAAACGGACCACCGACCAGTAAGTGTGGAACAATGCCTGCTGGGTAACGTAGTTCTATGAAAAGGAACTCTGGTGCAATCCGTGCCATGTTTTGCAGACACCGTCAACACTACTTCAGTGGTTGAGTTAGAGACAGAAGCTAATGGCACCAGTGGAACTATGTCGACACAAAGCATCAGAAGAAGGTAGTAACCGAAACGCGTCATGCAAATGTGTTGAATAAATGGAATTCAAACGTACCTTTGTGCCGCCTCTTCTACTTCCTACGAAGGAGAATGCTGTGGAATATATATATATATATATATATATATATATATATATATATATATATATATATATATATATATATATATATATATATATATATATATATATATATATATATATATATATATATATATATAATATATATGTTTGTTTATAGTAATAAATATTTATTGTCTTCCTCTTAAAAGTTCTGCATTATTAAAGGCATTTGTTTCCTTTTAATAGTGCACTGTTAAATTCATTTTCCTCATTTTGAGAGTGCTGAGTTTATTTTTCTAAGTGTGTCATACTGTTTCAAGTCTGAAGCATCACAGATGCTCCCATCGCAAGTTTAGCCCAGTTCTTACACAAACCTCCAATCCAGTTCCCTTCCTCCCCCACTCTGCTTCTTAGCCGTCCCCTCTCTGCTCGGTTATGCTTCATTTTGATATGGGACATACATCCACTCTGTTTCACAGTTAATGTTATTTTTCTTATATATTTAAAGAGTTTTATATAGCGCTGGCTAGACCAGGAGGTATCAGAGAACTTTACATGAGAAAACAATTGTACAGAATTACATCAGTTACCGGAGCATTAATGATACAGTGTTATATACATTACTGTTACATGTAGGGGTAATACCTCAACCTATCAAATAACTGTACCCAGCCAGGCACACAAGCTTACTTTAAAAAAAATTAAAGTGAAAGTGTGCACCCATTTATTTATGTTTCTTGGATGCAGGCATAGGCATTTGTACATTGTCTATTCTATTTGAAAAAGCACCAAGAAAATATTAGAAAATGTCAATATTACGCCTATTTTCTCAGAGAATTTTAGGAGTGCTTCTGAAAACATGAAACTCACAGGTTCCAAGGAGAACTAAAACATGTAACACTTTAGCTATGGAAATGTTGGGCCAGATTTATGAAAGGGTCACCCAATGCTGTGCAGCAGCCAAAAATGCTGTTCGGTTTTGTGTGACAGGGAGAGAGTAGGAGAGTGCCATATCTACAGAGTTATGGCACTCTTCTCACCTCTCCCTAGGGCCAGGACAGAATTTTGCTGCTGAGCGCCATGAACATACATTTCTGCCATAGTGTAAAGGTGTGTGTGTGAATCTAGCATAGGTTTTGGACTGGCAGGGTTCCCTTCCAGTACAGAATACTATGCCTAGACAACCTTTACAACTTTTCCTGCTTTGTATGTGGGCTCTACAGTGAAGCATACATTCAAAGTCAGAAAAAAAGGACAAATAAAAATAATTCTACTTTTAGTGCCTGCTTTCAAATGGCGTTAATTTTGATACAAAACCCTGTTACAATTGTTAGTAGATAGGGCTTTGCATCAAATGCTCATGTACAAGCCATGGAACACCCTTTGGTACTAAGTAAGGTAAAGCAGCAATTCACGCTGATTTGCCCTACTTTTAAGACTACTCCAGTTCAAAGCAGGTAAAACTTGACCTTGAAAGTAAATTACTAAAAAGCATTTTGCGCTAGTTTGCATTACTTTTGTGATGCAACCCTGCGAAGATGTTAACAAAACTGGCCTGTAGTGTGTCATTTCTACCCAGGGAAATAGAATGAATATGTGCTTTTGCCTTAGAATTGTTTTTATTGATTCTCCACATGTACTATTTTCCCTTTAAAGTAACCACTTTGCATGGACTACTATTATTTTTTAGTGGTCTCTTCCCAGCCCCACCTCAAGTCCTGCCCTTGTTCTTTGGTGTACTGGTGTCTTAGGTGGGAGAAAGAGGAACGGTCGGTTAAGGTCCACTCTCCAGCTGTATATGTCCATCCACCCCCTACCTTAGGCTACACCATTGCAGCTATTAAATACAAACGTGTGATGGGCAACAACACAGCAAGCATTAGCCGTCCGGTATTGGCAGTCAGCCTTCAAGCAAATCTTACATTGTTTTATCATGGTTTTTGCAAAACGTCATTGTTTAGGAAGCTGCTGGGCCCATCAATCTAAAAAGCATTGACTAAAGGCATAAATGTTGTTTTGGTCTCAAAAAACACATAGTGCCTTAGTATTCCCTTGCACTGACGGGAACAGCTTTGTGTGTTGATGTTCTCCTTTTGAAAGGGCAGTAATCCAGAACTCATTGTGAAATCAACCAATGGCTGAAGTGGGCTGACAATTGACAATGTGAATGACAGAACCACAGACTAATGAACAAAGTCTGCCTGAAAACCCTCCACAGGTAACTGTGTTATACATATATTTTTAGTAAAATCAAAAGATCTTGACAATCACAGACTTGAAAGGCCAATCAGTAGAGAGAAAGAAAGTAAGAAAGAAAGAAAGAAAGAAAGAAAGAAAGAAAGAAAGAAAGAAAGAAAGAAAGAAAGAAAGAAAGAAAGAAAGAAAGAAAGAAAGAAGAAATGTCAGACAGTTCTGGTTGCTAAGATAGAGCACCCCATGAACTTATGTTCAGAGCTCATGTGAGCTGCTGGTTTGGTGTGAAAAAAGCAGCAGTAAGATAAACAAAAGCTTCAACAGCATTGGTAGCAGATAGGAACTGATAAAGCTTTACTGTGACCTGTGCTCTCATCCTATAGAAAGTGTCCTACTGTCACATAAGGCTCTACAAACAAAGGCATTGGAAATAGCCCTTTTTGCAGGGTTATCCCCAAACTGTTTGCCCTTTTCCTTCCCTGTATTAACTTTGTTTCTGCTGGTTTTAGGACTCCCTTGCACTTTACCACTGCTGACCTGAGCTAAAGTGCATGTGCTCTGTGTCTAGAAATTGATGCTAATTGGTTTCTCCATGATTGACCTATTTAATTTACTACTAAGCAGTAGCGGTCGGTGGTGGGAGTAGCTGCCGGGCGGTGATGTGGGGAGGGGCAGGGTGGGGGTTAGTAATCTATGGATTACGGAAGATTACAGGTAAGTAAACATATAAATAAATAAAACAAATTTGGGGATGCAGTGTGCGCAACAAAATTCATTTTATTTATTTATATATTTACTTACCTGTAATCCTTCATAATCCATAGATTACTAACCCCCACCCTCCCCTCTCCTTCCTCTCATCACCGCCCGGCAGCTACTCCCACCACCGACCGCTACTGCTTCTAAGACCCTAGTACTGTGACCTACATGTGGCTAGGGCCTGTAAATCAAATGGTACCAGTTGGCCTTCAGCACTGATTGTGCCACCCACATGAGTAGCCCTGCAAACACTGCAGGGCCTGTGCGTAGAGTTTTAAACTGCCATGTTGACCTGGCAAGATCACCTACTTGTAAACACACTAAGGATCAGCGAGGATCAAAAAAAAACAGGGGGTACTAATCTCTCAATAGAATACTTATTATCACACAAAGTACATCCGGCTATATGTGAGAAAAATAAAAAATAAAAGTAGAAGTTGTGTAATGTCAGAAAAAAGTGCAAGGAGGAGAAATTTCCTTCAGGATAAGAACCCTCACTCACCGTTAGGTGACATTGATGGAGCAAGGATTTGCATATTACGCGACTTGCTTGTATTCATGAACATCGAATAATGTTAACGTCATAATCAACCTGTTTGTCTTATTAACATTGCACTTTCACACTATACAAGGGTGTCCCAGTGATGCTTGCCTATGTGTTTACTAATCCTAACTACGCTTCCATATAAAATGGTTGCTGCTTTGCGGGATTCTAGTCTGTGCATGCGTCGGTCATACCCATGTGATGTGACGCACTCGCAGTTCTGGAAGGAACTTGTCGCTCATGCGCAGTACTGCTAAAGATGGCTGCTTTGTTTCTCACATGCTCTTTGCTTGCACTGCTGCTTTAGCTCAGCTGTCTCGTGCTGCTTAACTCCTAATGCTATAGTTATTATAAAGTAAGGGATGCAGTATAGCCAATCATGGTATACAGTGTATTCATTTTTTCTTGTGTTTCTAAATTGTTTTCGCTTACTTTTCATGTATAGATCCTTGCGGGCCTGGGAGAGGTGTACCACTCCATTTTTTAAGCCTGTGCGGTACTAATCACGTGATGGGGACAAGAGAGTCATACAGCAGTGGAACTCAGCCAGCTGGCTGCCGAAGCTAAGATGCTCCTGGGAAGCTGACCCATGCCCCAGCAAGAAGAAATCAACTCGTACCTGCACTTAATACATTTTGTGATATTTTCTGTATGCCCTATTGTATTCTGAATTTCTATGCCATGGGAACTGGAATGTAAGGGGTGGGTTCAAATATTGAATATTAATTATGAGAGTGTCTTAAATCAGGAGGTACAATGACCTAACCACCTCCCGTGTCCAATCAGAAGTTGGGGATTCTTACACTTGCAACATTAGTGGGTGGTACACTGACCCAAAAACAGTATAACTAGCCTAGGTTTAGCTAGAGAAATTGTCCGACTTGTCTGAATAGCTGACCTGTCACTGACCCTACGAACTCTATAGGTGATTGATACAGAGAGCTGCGGAGCACTCTGTCCGTAATTTCCACAAACTCAGTCTGGGGTGGAAGAAACCTTAAGTGCTGGCAAAGCACTTTGCTGGGAGATTCGAGAACCCAATCGGGGTTATTGGCAGATTCCTTGCAGAGAGGGCGTAGCCCAGGCGTTGCATCCGAAGCTGCAGGTGTTGGTCGTACCCTTTGGTGAGCCCAGTCCTGATCAGAATCCTGGGGTTATCCTGTCTTGACTATCCATGAGCTGTACCTGCTCGCCTACTGGCATCCCAAGTCCTTGAGGGTCCTTTCCCGCCTCTCCCAACTGACCCGTGGCCAGGGTTAGTCTCCATTCTGTCCTAGGTAAATATATTCTCTCTGTGGGTGTTTGTCTATCTAAATCTTTTTTATCTCCCATTTCTTGAATAAAGCAAACTTGCCTATGTAAATTTTCTCTGTCATTTGACTCTCACGTAAAGTATTTTTCTAGCATGTTCCATATCTTCTCCCTACCTTTAGTAAAATACTGAACTGGTAGCATATATAGTATGTTCCATTCTTACCCTTCCTCTAGAAAAGAAATACATCTTGATAAGTTTCGTTTTCCTCTGAATCGTTAGTATATTTTGAAAGTCAACATTGATTAGTATGTTCCCTTTCCTTACCCACCTTTAGTAAACGTTGTGAAAGTCTGTTAGACAAAACTAGCGTGTTCCTTATTTTCCTTTCCCTTTATTCTTCGAATTATAGATGGTTCTTACTTTGATTCATAGCAACATTATATTTCTGATCTTTGTTATTGATAGTCTAATCTGTGTAAATTTCATTCTCATGGCATTGGATGATGAAGAATAATTAGATAAAGGTATTTAAAACTTCTTGCGTTTTTGGTTATTACAAGGTATAAACAAAGTACAAATGTACATAGTATTAGTGTTTTTCCTGTTTAAATCTTACAGCTAGCTCCTGATCCATTGTGATCTTAGGTACCTGTTCTCGAGGATTGGTAAGTCAGCTACACGGAAATAAAAAAAAGGAACTCGGATTACTGATAGCGGTGTGTAGGTTACCTGATTTATGAAATATAGTGATAAACACGTTATGGGCCCAGGAGTATATATTTGGTAAATTAAGAGTCGGGTGACCTGCGCGCTCTATCAACATGCTAATTCAAATAGGTTGTCTCCTCACACTGAGGTGCCGGCTACAACTCCCCAAGGGGAGGAGCTGAGGTGTTTTCTGAAGATGAGCGTATGGATGGTGTGAATGAGGGGCAAAGTGCAAAAAAACGTGTGAGTGATTAAAAATGTCTCTCTGGGTCCACCAAATCTTTGTTGGGTGGCTTCAGAGACACAGTTAAAAAGCAAGAGAACTAGGGATTAAACTAATATATCCCTAGGTATAGGTCAACATATTTCTGCCATAGGTTGGTCCCCTAAAGAGATCCAGAGGCATTCATCAGGACCAAGGACCCAGCTGCATCAATGAGCAACATTCCAACCTGGTTGTTAACCTAAGTAACAGACAACTTACTGACCTGGAAACATGGGTGCTCATTAAAGGATTGGGTTTTGTACCCACCCATTTAGGAGATGACTTTACCACCTATTTAGAATTTTCTCAATTTTTTCAAAAGATTAGATTGAATTTTTTCTTTGACCAATTCACAAATGACACCACAGACTCTATAATGAACTCAGGAATATGCAACAAGTCTACCTTTAATCCACCACTACACCTGGCCCCCGCCAAAGTGGCTACCTTTGAGAAGGCGGTTCTCAAGGATTTTGAGAATCCAAAATCCTTGATAAAATCCCTCAACATCTCCAAGGAAGAAACAACATGCTTTCAGAACCTGGGAATGGATCAGGAAATCATAGTCAAACAGGCAGACAAAGGGGAAGCCATAGTGATTGTGGATCGCAAACAATACCATGATGAATCTGTCCTTCAGCTATCTAATACCAAGCACTATACTAAACGACAGAGTGACCCGACATCCAGATTACAGAAATTCATCAAACGTTTGACTAAAATATGCGAGGAAGAGGGGTGGATTTCAAGGAGTGAATGTGAATTTTTACAAACTACTAAACCAAGGACACCCTATTTTTATGTTCTCCCCAAAATTCACAAACTTTGAAGACCCCAACCGGGGAGACCAATAGTTTTGGGAATAGGCTTCATATTGGAGCCCCCCTCACAGTTTGGCGATTGGTTCCTATGGCTGTTTGTCGTCAAGATGCCGTCCTATCCGCAGGACACGAAACATGTGCTGAATGTCCTAACTGAAATTCCTTTTGACACAAGTGTTCTATAATTGGTTTTGTTTGATGTGGAGTCATTATACCCAAGATGGTACTAACCCTGGGCACAATACTCCGCTACGCCAGCAGAGTATGAAGAGTTTTGCCAAGTGCGCCCTACGTTGGGAACGCGAAGTTTAACAAAACACTCAGACTCTGCAGCATAGCGGAGTTTGCCCTGTCACCCACCCACTTTGTGGCTTAACTGGTCACGCTGGTGATTCCTTGTCCTGCCCGGGCTGTCCTCTTCTCCTGGTGGTCTTCAGTACTCTCCACTCCAGGCTCGTTCGACTCCCCAGGCACTCTACGTCACTTTTAGGGAGACTGCGCATGCGCATCCATGCGCAACTCTTGGGAAGACTGAGCATGCATGTGCATGCGCAGCCCTCCCAGGAGTGCCGTTGAGCATAGGTGAGTCGGACGAGCCTGGAGTGGAGAAAGGACACAGCCAGGACGACAGCCAGGCAGGGCATGGAAGCACCGGCGTGACCAGGTAAGTCTGCGGGGCCTCGAGGTAGGTGGCAGCAGGTGTCAGTGCGGAGCAAACTCCGTGGAAATCCGTGAAGTAGCACTTCACCAATTCCGCCCACCCTTAGATGACACCGTTTTGATAATCGAAACACTTTGGAACAAAGAACGGAGGGAAATATGACACCCACATCTTTCGTAATGGATTGTGCAACTTTGGCAATGAAGGAGAATTTTTTTCAATCTCAGGAGTCCCTCTGTTTGCAAACATCAGGGACTTTCATGGAAAGTATGTTTGTGCCGAGCATGACTAATATTTACATGTAACAATTTGAATCTATGCACATCTATCCTCCTGAGAATCCATGCGCATGGATTATATAACAACTTGGAAGAGATATATAGGTGATATTTTGGTAATCTGGGAAGGTGACCTGGATTCCCTCTTGGGTTTCACTGGCTAGCTAAACACAAGAAACAGGAACCTCAAGGTCACCTGTGAATATAGTAAGACATCTCTATCCTTCTTGAACATTCCACTGTACCCAAAAGATGGAGGCCTGTGTTCAGAGCTCTATAAGAAGCCATGTCATGCAATTCATTACTCTGCTATGACAGATTTCACCCACGAGCCCTAAGAAACAATTTACCAGTGGGGCAATTTCTGAGGATAAGGAGGAACTGCAGAGACCTTGAAAAAATCAAAGGCCAAGCCACGACGCGGAGCAATTGTTTGATACAGAGATCATACCCTTCTCATTTGATCAGAAAAGCAGCAAAAAGAGCAAGGAACATAAAAGAGAGGCCTTGCTAGAGTCATACAATAAACCATCGGCGGAAAGGCTTGTTATTTATGAATACTTACAGTCATCTCATGGACACAGTAAGGAAGGTGATTGGAAAAAACTGGCCTATTTTGAATGTAGGGAATAGATAACTTACCAAACCGCTCTTTGCATTCAAACAAAGCAAGAATATAAAATGCATGATTGTACAATCTAGACCACGAACAATAACAAAGAAATCAGGTCCCCAGCCCCTTTGGTCCCTACCCTCTATTGTAAGGCAGTTTCCTTGTGGGTCCTGTGCAGTCTGTTCCTATACGAGACCAACACATGCGATTGATCTGGGTCTGAAAACACCATGGACATTAAAAAAGCACACATACTGTAACACTGAATGGGTTGTCTATCTACTAAAATGTCCATGTTACAAGATGTACGTGGGGATGACGACTCGTAAAGTAAAAAAACTAGGATCACTGAGCACCGAAGTGCCATTAGATGCCTGAAGACCAAAGCTCACAAGATATTCCGATACCTTGGCAACACTGCCAAATACATCTTCTGGCTAGTATTGGATAAGCTCAGTCACCTCACAAATATGGGTTAATTAGAGTCAGTACTCTTCTACAGAGAACAAAGCTAGGTGTTCAAACTGAAAAGTGATAGCATGGGTCTCAACGGCAAGATACCATGGACCAATTTATCCAGATAACTAGATGAGTCTGCATCTCTGGCCCTAGGCTGTGTACGTGCTGCTTGTCATGGGGTGTGAAAGACGCAGTGGACTGCATTGCAAGTGTTTTCTAGGTACCTTGACCCTGGGCTCATACGTGCATATTCCATTCCTCCTGTCAACCCAAGTACCAAGAGTGCCCATTATCCAACAACCTGGTGCAGAGTCTCACTCCCCTGTTATTCTCTTTGTGTACGGCATTGAAACAATTGGTTGAATTTCATAATGGTTACATGTCCGTGTGAGTTTTACCACACGGTATTCTAAGGATGTGCGGTGACTTTTTCTAGTACACTAATGATTAAGGAACACAATTTGCTCCCCAGCACATGTCAATTTTCACTATGGTCTCCCAGTAGTAACAAAACCAAACAAATAATAATGTGTCACACAGTGAAAATTGTGAACGTTTTGTCTTTTCTTTTTTAAGATTTATTCATGTAGGCTTCCACATCAGTTCTCAACAGCCAACACGTGTTTCGTTGCGTATGGGGTGTTGTCCCGTGACTTCATTAAGGCTATAAATTCCGCATAGACAATCTTTGAATTGTGGTGATAATTCCGGACCACAATGGGTGTCTGGTGTGAGCGGCGTATCAAACGTGTAATTAAGTATATTTCTCCGTATCCCTTGAAATTCAGTATTCAGGTTTCTCCGTTTCACGTTTCCATGTGTGACGCCGCTCACGTCGTCCACCGAGTACCGAGAACACTTGTTCCCTGCATTTTGCAGTTTCCTCTGGAGGAGCTGATAATCAGGTTCGGATTGGGATCACAATTTGGCCCGGGCACTGACGGAAAAAGTTGCCCACATTCAAGGGGCGTGGCCCACAATTAAGGGGCGTGGCCCACATTCAAGGTGCGTGCCCTTTCATGAAACACCATTTGGTTACACACGTCAATGTCCTTGAATATTAGATGTAAATACATTAGGAATTTGGACAAGTATGGTAGTGCACTGTCCAGTGACCAGCTGAAAGAGGGCATCAAAGATCAGAAATTGAATTATAAATTCAAATCTGTTCCGAACAGGGGCCCAAAAATATGTTTGGCCCAGGGCCCCCAAAATCTTGTTTGGCACAGAAATGAATTAAAGTGAGAGGATACTGATCTTGCACAGGAGACACGGGGGAAAGGCGACAATGGCGCCATGCTGAGCAACTAAAAAAACAGCAAGGCCCCTTTCTGTCACAAAATTATTCGAGTCCTTCAGGGAAGGAGCACCTAATAAGCAGCGAAGCCCCTGCTATTACTAACCAACTCAGCCCTCCCCAGACCTTCAGCTCAGAAGCACATGAACAGCAGTGAGGCCCCTGCAATTAGTAAATTAATCAGCCCTCCCCAGCCCTCCAGGCCTCAGGGCAATGTCCTGGCAGGGGAGCACAAAACACAGCTGTTGGGTCATCCATGGTAGCCAGGGGGAGGCTGAGGTGAAGATGGTGCAAGTTGCAAAGATCACCTGGCCCTCACTGCGAGACCCATTCTTACTTGCCCACTATTCCCTCGGCCGTTTTTCTCTGGACCCGACCCGCCATCTTGTCCATTCCCTCGTCTTGTACCCTTCTCCCTCGTTTCCCCCTTGACGATCCTCAAATGTTTCGTCCCTTTTCTGTTTTGCCTTTTCTCCATACCCTTGTATCCCTTCCACCCTCCCTTGGTGCTGTGACTGCATCCCCCCTCCAACCCCACTTAATGGAACTCTGCTTTGAGAAAATCTACTATGTGTGTATATATATGTATATAGAGAACTCTAATCACTAGTATATGAAGTAGACCTTTGTACTATCTACCATTCCTATGTGACTCTTAGAGTATATCCATTTGTATCCCTTCCTTAGGTATTTAGAGATAACTCTAATCACTAGTATATGCAGTAGACCTTTGTACTCTACCATTCCTATGTGACTCTTAGAGTATATCCATGTGCTTCTCTTCCTTGATTGACTTTACTACTTGTACATTTGCAATTTTTCTTTCTGTTTGTATCTCTTCCTTGTGTGACTTTACATCTTGTACATTTGCAATTTTTTCTGCTTGTATCTTTTATGTAACGCAAGTAATCCTAATTCCTTATGTTTCGCAAATGATTTTTATGTAAAGTGCTCTGACACCTTCTGGTAAAGTTTGCGCTATATAAAATCGCATTAAATTAAAAAAAAAAAAAACTAACGCTGTTTATGTGCTGCGTGGGTCCCAGGGGGGCCGAGGTGAAAATGGCTCAAAGGCCTAACCAACACCTGGCCCCCAGGGAGGCCGATTTTTGCAAACAATCACCCCCTCCCCAGCCACCCTCAGCCTGATTGCTTTTCTGGGCAGGTGGTGAAGGAGAGGCCACAGCGGATAATCACTGCACATTGAAGCTGCATTCATTTCTCTGTCTGTCTCCGTGCCCTCTGTGGGCCGTTTTTTTTCTCCTCTTTCGTAGTCCACAGAGATCACGGAGACAGAGACAGAGAAATTAATGCAGCTTCACTGTGCGGCTGGCAAAGGGGAGAAAAAAAAACGGCCCACAGAGGGCACGGAGATACCGGCCCTTCGGCCGATGCCCGAATGCCCGCATTGCCAATCCGTCCCTGCTGATAATGCATTTCTTCCCCAAATGGAATGTGACGCACATCTTTTCATGGATGAATGACCACCCAGCCCATCCATCTACCAACAGTATAACCATCAACATCGGCTGGTTATAGACTTTTGGGAGGCGGCTCATTATTTGGCACTGGGGCTACAGGTCCCAGAGTCCTTAGTGGGTTTCTGGACCCACGTGATACGCGCTGCACGTCTGTGTGCGTGCTTGACGCAGTATCCAGTTTTTTCTATTTCAAACTTACAGGCAGTGACAGCGTAACTCTCGCCTGAACGTTTGCGGACAATATGCACTATACCAATGCGGTGAGCAAGTGACCCGATCATAGGACTACTTAAAGGACTGGTGAGTGAGGGCTACCTACTGACACCGCTTCATGATAGAGACAACGCGCTGCGGATTCATAACCTCGAAGTGAGGCTGTGCCCTTCTCGATTATTTTTCAGTTTCAGGACCAACACAGAAGAAGACCCACAGGTGTTTTCCAATCAATAGTTACTGAGAAAAGTCTACCTAGCTGCGGATCGCGTACAGTTTATGTGAGCCAGGCGCGTGCACATCGCACAATGCACATCCACACCATTGCCAGCCACATCCCACACCATTTGTCTGAGCCTCGGCATCAGACTTCAAAGGAAGCCGCTCCCCCACCCCTCCCATCAGACTTCAAAGGAAGCCACTCCCGCGCGACGCAATGCTGAGAGCTTGTTTTTCTTGCACTCTTTTGTTTATTTCCGTTTTCATATCTTTACTCTTCCCCAGTTATGCCTTCCCTAGCTCATGTCCCCCTCCTCCTTTGCCTGTCCATTCTCTATTGCATCTTCTTCCTCCATCATCGGGTTATATATCCCTTTTGTCCCTAACTTCTCCATTCTCTCTACCTGTTTCCTTGTTTCCCTCAGTTTCCATCACCGGTGTTCCCTCTCTCGCTCTCTCCTTAGTTCTCCATTGTAACTCACTGTTGTTTTGTCCCTGTGCTCCCTTTCTCAGTTGTCTTAGTTCTGCCTTACCTATTCTTTCCTTTCACTCAGTTTTCTTTCTTTCTGTCCTTCCCTCAGTATACCTCCTCTGTGACCCCTTCAATCTTTCTTTCGGTTTCGCGTCGTATCTGCCCCCACAGCCTCTTTCTTTTATCTTTGTTGTTCCCCGCCCTCCACCCTCTTCCATCTGTAGACGCCCCTCTTCTACATCACATGCTGGCGCCACCCTCGTGTTATACTCATACACACACACAAACACACGACATCACTTCGCTAAACAAACATACTCTTGCCAAATAAACTGTGGCAGCAGTTTCCATCACTGGTGTTCCCTCTCTCGCTCTCGCCTTAGTTCTCCATTGTAAGTCACTGTTGTTTTGTCCCTGTGCTCCCTTTCTCTGTTGTCTTAGTTCTGCCTTACCTATTCTTCCCTTTCACTCAGTTTTCGCAGTTTTCTTTCTTTCCTTCCCTCAGTATACCTCCTCTGTGACCCCTTCGCTCTTTCTTTCATTTTCGCGTTGTATCTGCCCCCACAGCCTCCCTCTTTCTTTTATCTTTGTTGTTCTCCGCCCTCCACCCTCTTCCATCTGTCGACGCCCCTCTTCTACATCACATGCCGCGCGCCACCCTCGTGTTATACACATACAAACACACAACATAATCTTGCTAAAGAAACATACTCTTCCCAAATAAACTGTTGCAGCAGTGGGGTGGGGAATACAGGATGGCCGAGTGGGGGGCAGGAAACAGATGTCACCCTTGCGCACTACCCTGGGAGGTAACCAAGCCCAGCCTGCAGGGATTCAATCTATCCTCGCCCCCTGCTCTCATGACGTCACCCCTGGCAGATGCTTGAGTTCAGACATGGTGTTTCTGTGGATGTTGTGCATGCCCAGTACTGCCTCATGCAGCACCCTCCCTACCACCCAGAACTGCATACGCAGTGCCCTGATAGGGCAAGTGACAATAGGCGAGTATATTCAGAATTCAGAGTGCACTATTTACCCGAGGTGATAATGTAATGAGTTAAGGGTCTATAGGTATTATTAGCCCAAATACATTTTACTACTTAAAAAACGTCACTCTACCACTCTACCGCCCTTACTCAACCGCCCTCAATCTACCACTCTACTGCCCTCACTCTACCACTCTACTGCCCTCACTCTACCACTCTACCACCCTCACTCAACCACTCTACTGCCCTCACTCTACCAGTCTACCGCCCTCACTCTACCGCCCTCACTCTACCGCTCTACCGCCCTCACTCGACCGCCCTCACTCTACCACCTTCACTCTACCACTCTACCGCCCTCACTCTACCACTCTACCGCCCTCACTCTACCTCCCTCACTCTACCACTCTACGGCCCTCACTCTACAGCTCTACCACCCTCACTTGACTGCCCTCACTCTACCACCTTCACTCTACCACTCTACCGTCCTCACTCTACCACTCTACCGCCCTCACTCTACGATTCTACCGCCCTCACTCTACCACTATACCACCCTCACTCTACCTCCCTCCCTCTACCACTCACACCCCCTCACCCTCACACTCCATCACTCTCACACCCTCACCCTCACACACCCTCATCCCATCACCCTCACCCTGTCACACTCACCCTCACATCCACTCACCCTTACACCCCTTCTCCCTTACACCCCCACACCCTCACACACCCACACCCTCACAACCCCACACCCTCACCCTCACAACCCCACAACCTCCCCCTCACACACCCTTACCCTCACACCCCTAAAACCCCTACCCCTCACCCTCACACACACCCTCACCCTCACACACCCTCACCCTCACACCCCCTCACCCTCACTCCCCCTCACCATCATCCTCACACCCCTTCACCCTCACCCACCCTAACCCTCACACCCTCACACACCCTCATCCTCACACCCCCTCACCCTCACACCATCTCACCCTCACACCCCCTCACCCTCACACACCCTCACACACCTTCACACCCCCTCACTCACCCTCACCCTCACACCCCCTTACCCTCACAACCCTCAGCCACCCTCACTCACTCTCACACCCCCTCACCCTCACACACCCTCTCATCCTAACACCCTCACCCTCACACACCCTCACCCTCATACCCTCTCACCCTCAGACCCCCTCACCCTCACACCCCCTCACCCTCACCCTCACACACCCTCACTCATCCAAACACCCTCACTCTCACACCCCCTCACCCTCACAACCCTCTCACCCTCACACATCCTCACTGTCACACAGCCTCACCCTCACACACCCTCACCCACCCTCACCCTCACACCCATTTCACCCTCACTTACCCTAACACCCTCACCAGCATAGCATAACAAAACACAGCATAGCATAACAAAACACAGCATAGCATAGCATAACAAAAAAAGCCTAGGATAGCAAAACATAGCATAGCATAACAAAACAAAGCATATGATAGCAAAACCAAACATAGCATAACAAAACAAAACACAACAAAACATAGAATAGCATAACAAAACATAGCATAACAAAACAACGCATCGCAGAACATAACAAAGCATAGCGAAACAAAAACATAGCATAGTATAACAAAACATAGCATAGCATAACAAAACACAACAAAACATAGCAGAACAAAACATGGCATAACATAACAAAACATAGCATAACATAACAAAATAAAGCATAGCATAACAAAACATAGCAAAACACAACAAAACATAGCATAGCATAACAAAATACAACAAAACATAGCATAGCATAACAAAACACAACAAAACACAGCATACATAACAAAACATAGCATAGCAAAGCATTACAAAACATAGCATAGCATAACAAAACACAACAAAACCTAGCATTGCATAACAAAACACAACATAGCATAACAAAACAAAACAAAGCTTAGCATAGCATAGCATAACAGAGCATAGCATAGCATAACAAAACATAGCATAACAAAACATAGCATAGCAAAACAAAGTATAGCATAATAAAACACAACAAAACATAGCACAGCATAAAAAGCATAGCATAACATAACACAGCATAGCATAGCAAAACACAACAAAACATAGCATAGCATAGCAAAACAAACCATAGCATAATAAAACACAACAAAACATAGCATAGAATACCAAAACATAGCATAGCATAACAGAGCATACCATAGCATAACATAACACAGCATAGCATAGCATAACAAATCAAAGCATAAGATAGCAAAACATAGCATAGCATAACAAAACATAGCATAGCATACAGCATCATTCAGCACCACCACAGCATCACTCAGGGGCACCACAACATCACTATGCGCTACCACAGCATCACTGAACGCCACACCATCACTTGTTCACCATCACAACATCACTCAGTGCCACCAGAGCATCAATCTGTGCAAGCATTAAGCAACACCTGGTTCAAATATGTTCTCTCAATGTTTCAAGCTTCATTACAAATGTAACAAAAAGATGTTAATATTTCACTTCTGTTCTTGGATTTTCGTCACAATAAAATACACTGAACATAATCTTCACAAAAGTTATTTACAAAAGTTTAAGCTATTGCCATTATAAATTACAATAACTTTTATATAGGTATTAATTATTTAAAAAAATTAAAAGCCATTGTTATTTGTAATATCAATACATGTAAACACGTAAATACAACACATATTGCATTACAAATACTATAGGTGTCAAATTTGCGAAAGTTATAACTCTTGGCATTGTAAATGACAAAGCTATAAATTTCGCTATTTTCAAAAAACAAAACATAAATAAAAAAATTGTCATTTACAATACCAATAGCTCAAACTTTCCTAATGTGAGACCTATTGCATTGCAAATGCTTGTTAACTGTGCCCCTGAGGCCACCCAATAAAGATTTAATGGACTCAGAGAGAAATGTTTAATCCTCACACTTTTCTCACTCTGCCCTTCATTCACCACCATCCATACGTACATCTTGAGAAAACACTTCAGCTCCTCCCCCCAGGGAGTTGTACCCCACACCTCAGTGTGGAGAGGGAACCATATGATGAAGCATGTCACCTAACGGTGAGTGAGGGTTGTAGTCCTGAAGGAAATTGCTCCTCCTGGCTCTTTCTTCTGACATTACACGACTTCTACTTTTCATTTTTCTTTTTTTCACATATAGCTGGACGTACTCTGTGTGATAATAAGGTCACCTACTTGCCAGGCCCAAACCTTCCCATTTATTACATGTAAGGCACCCCATAGGTAGGCCTTAGGAAATCCAAAGGCCAGGGTGCAGGGTATTTAAAAGAAAGGACATTAAAAGTGAGCGCAGTGCATCATTACAGATCAGCAAAGCTTTAATGACCCTGCACCCCCTTAAGGAACCGATGCCTAACCTGTGTCCATGATGCCTCACCTTCTCTGTGCCATACATTGTCTTTGAATTTAACGCATCCAGATTACTGTTACTGGGCTCCAGATGACTCCTGTATCCGGCCCATGCTCCATTGCGATCGGTCTGAACTTTTGGATGTGTCCCGGTCAAGCATGACCAGATATCTCCAGTTATAGACTTCTAAACATAGCATTTTATTAAAACTGGTATGGACTGCTTTGTGGTATCTTCACTGTGTTACTGTGTGTGTGTGTGAACAAATACTTTACACATTGCCTTTTCAGTTTAGCCTGACTGTTCTCTGCCAAGCTACCAGATGGCGAGTGCTGGTAAACTTTTAGTGTGTACTACACTTACCCTGAGTGGGGGGTGGTCCCTACTTGGACAGGGTGCATACGTCGTCCAACTAAAAACCCCATTTCTAACAATAGGCACTACTAAAGTGATAAAAACGTAAAAACATACACTTGCACTGAAGAGTCTACCTTGTGTCAGATGTGCTTATTGTGAAAAGGGCTAAAATCAGTCACTCAAAGTAAAGTTAGCCAGTGGCTAAAGTAGGCTGAGCCATTGTCCCATGCTGTATGCTTTAGTGGGCGGAAGAAAAACGTGAATGTCACAAGAACATACCAATGGATAAAGAGAGCCCCCATTTATGTAAATATATTATACAAACAATATGGTTTTATATGTATCCAATGTGTATACATGTATATATGAATACAACTGTTAAAAACTGTTATGATTTTGACGCAAACGTGTAAAAGCGTTGAAATTTGTCAGCTATGGTTATCAATGAACACAACACATGCCATATCTTGTTTCGCCTGCCATGCTGTTCTCTTGATAGCTTTTATTTGGTATCTGTATTGTTGGCAGATTGGTGTTTTGAGCATGGCAGGCATGGCGAGTAAATATACATGTGTGTCTGTTAGTAGCCATAACTGGGGGATTTCAATGATTTGCACATTTAAGCCAGAACCATTAATCAGTATGATGTACGCAGTTTCCAAATCCCACTGCGCACTGCCAAAGGCCATGCCCTGCATCCAACCCAATGTAGGTGGTCAACCCCCAACTGGGAGTGCAAAGCAGGGTAGGTCCCAGAACCGCTGCCCAAACCACTGTGAGTGGCCAACCCCTGCTGAGTCAACCCCTTCACCGAACACACTGCAATTGTCCAAACCCCACTACACAAAAGATTTAGCCTGTAGAGCCTGACCTTTGGCCAGGCCTTCTTCTTTTAGATATTTTTGGGGATTCACAGATCCTAATTTGGATACTTGAAAAAAGTCCAAGCCTCATGCCCTGTTAGCAAGAACACAGGACAATCTTCTGTGACCCATTCCTCTCCTTTCTGGGAGCCGGGGTGGCCTGGATTTGTGGTACTCAGTTATGAAGCTTGCCTTGTTCTAAATTATTTATCCAGAGTCGCAAACCCTGACACCTAAAATATGGGTCAGGGTCCGCTGTACCTGTATTTGTACTGCCCACCCCAGGTGCCATGTTAGGTGTGATTTGGTAAAGGTGGAATTTCCCCATATAAAAATGCCCACAAGTTTGGAATTATATGATGAGATTGGCTCAGAAACACCCTTGTCTATGGTAGTTCCCCATTCCTCATGAAATAACAGTAATTCTGGATCCCGGAATTACCAAACCCTGCAGCATCGGTAATTGTGGGTGGGGAATTATACGTGGTGTTCATGCATCACTCTTGATGGAGCCCTAAAGTGTAAACCAAAGATAACCGCACTACCGGAAGTGGGAGTCTGAATTTTCAGGGAAATCAGTCAGGGGGGGATAAGAAGACAGGAGTCCTTCACTGGTAGAATACATAGAACAACAAGGCTGTAAAAGTGCCTAGTACCACACTAGCCTCAGGATGGGTATCGCTCTTTCAAAAGAATGTGAAAATTAAAGTACAAAGTCCTAACATATACGTGACAAGTGAGTAAAAATAATATCACTAAACAGAAGAGCACAGGTGCAGGCATGTTCTGCTCGAGACACAACTAAGGTAAATATTCGTGTGCAGCAACACCACTCACCATCACTTTCCTCCGACTCACTGGACTCCACCATTCCATCGATGTCAATTCCAACTGCAGGGACACAAATTTGATGCGTAAGTTTTTTTTCCACAGGTAGCTGTTCCTGTTTCATCACACATGACTTCTGATGCTCTGAAATACTTCTAGCTAATTTTTCACATTCAGTAGGCTGCTAAACGTTAGTTCATCATTAAATACCGTCCTTAAATACCTACTGTATTCTTAATCGATCGACACAATAACACCATGGGAATGGCTTTGGCATTAAAAGGCTTATACCGAAAATATGACTTAGACGTTCGATTCGTTTTACTCACCATCGTCCATGAGTTCTTCCACGCGATTCCTCCCTTTTCGAACCATTATTAAAACTTATTGTTTCCTCTTGGCGCGATTGTAAAAAAAGAAATACTTTTCTGGAAACTACTCCGAGCTGGTTTTTGTCTTTTTGGTTGGTTACACTCCAATCTTCTGAACAAACTGCCGTGCAACATACGAATTCTATGTATTGTGAGTTAAAGTAATATAATCTAACGCTAAATAATGAACTAGAGTGCCCACACCCTCTTCATCAGGGCTGTCTGGTGACACGAAAAGGTGACTTCATTGCACTTGGTCTCCATGGCAATCAGGGGTGTTAAAGGCGGGTCTCTCCATTGATGGGTGAGGTAACAAAGACGGAAGCGGTGAAAGGCCAAAGCCAGGGCACATTCTGCCCTACTCAGACCACCCGTAGAATACAGCTGCGCCCTTTGACACTTTATATTGTTGAGAAATGAAGAGAAAAGGGTGAATGTTTGCAAAGGGCAGCGGAGGGGCACCTGCCTACTCGTCTCGCCCACGCCTTCTTTTGCATATCGCACCTGCAGGCTTCTCAGTTCATTATTTAAACATCAAAGCAAAAAGCTTTCGAGGGTCAAGTGAGCTGGAGGGATGTGTGTTCTGTGTCACATCAGTATTGTCGTTGACTCGTGACAAGAGCAGGGGAGTACCTTTGCAGTAGAGAAAGGAGGGCGAAAAGACTATTTTTATTCCTACGTTTTACATATTTAGCTGCAAAGAATGCCACGTTTTAACAGTGCTGGATTCACAGTGCACTGATACATATTTACAATCGAGTCACTGGGTAATTTCATCAGTTAAATGCACAAATACCAAGCCAAAGGAAATTGCTATCTCCCACGCATCAACTATTATTTGACATTTGGAGTACATTTAAGACTCAAATCTGAGAAAAAATAAGCAATAATAATAAGCAGGACACAATGTTAGATACAAGTACAGAAAGTGGTCTACTCCAACTTAGCTGCCATACTGGGTGTGGCCAGGTCCCACAGAAAAATAATTAGCCACTACTGTATGATAGTCTGGACTGCTGGTCCAGTTATCCTGATCCGTCATAACCCATCCGAGAAAAGAGTGTGGACGCATGCTACCAATAAATGGAAGGTCTTAACCGCATATAAAGCGCATTTGATTTCTTTGTTGAAAAATGTAAAACAAACATTTAGGATCCAGTCAGGACTAGAACAGAAAATCGCATAATTGGATGTTAGCCACCCTCTATCAGTGTTGGCTGGTCTTGTGAATAGAATACAATAACAAGCTTGATGGCCTACGAATCGCATTACGTGCCTACGATCAAAGCTACATAATTTGTAGAGAATTATTAGGGCACGTAAATAGACAAATGGAAAGGGGCGACCATTCGGTCCCCCCGAACGTATGGTGGAGTACCACGATCCCCCCGGGAAGCCATCTTGGGCGGGAGGCGAGTCTCGGCTGGTATGCCCGAAGCGGCGTAGCCGGGGCGCGCCTTTTTCCCGCCCTAGAGTGGGCTGGCCTAGACACCGACGCGGCCGGCCACGCCCTAGGAGGCAGGCGGGGGCGGGTTTACGCCCACCCTGAAGACGGATAAAAGGAGCGGAAGCCAAGAAAGCATCCTCTTGTTCCTGTGCTCTGAAGCTGCACCTCCCCGCTGCACGTGAGCTCGAGACGGAACGAAGAGCCAATTTTGAGCGTTGTAATCTTTCTTTTGTCTTACAGATATCCCGTCTGAGAATGCCCAAGAAAGTCGTAAAGCGGGTCGGTACCGAGCAGATGCTCCGCATGCTCATGAAGGAGATAGCCGATCTGAAGAAAAAGGTGGAGGCTAAGGACGGGGAGGGAGGACCGAAACGGCCTTTGCAGGGAACAGTCCCCGGTGGAAAAAGCAAGAGGCCCAGAAGGGGAGCGCTTGGGGGAGACACCCCGGTTCCCGAAACCCCACGTGAGGAGCCAATCCCGGTGCCGAAAGAGGGGAATCCAATCCCTGTGGTGGTCACCCCCGTGAACAGGGAGGATATGCCCCCCGAGTTAGCGGCACAATTGGCAGCGTGGTTGGGAAACGATAGCGAGGGCGCCACGGCTGACGACGCCCGGGCAGTACTGAGGCAACTGCGGGATTCTAGGGAGGCTGCGAAGGCAACATCTTCTGTTCCCCCACAGGTTCCGGCGGCTGGAAGTATAGCAGGCCCAAGCTCGGCGACAAGCGCGGGGTCTACTTCAGGTAAGCGGCCATTGCCGATTGCGGGGGAGGGGTCTGTACCTTCTCGAAGGGAGAAGATTGCCCAGCACGTCCCACAAGAAATTAAGGAATTGATTTGGGCGGATAAGTATGTAAACATGTTTTCATTGCTTACCGACCATTACGAGATAGAGCATGTGAAGAGTCAAAAGGAACTCATGCATCCGAGTGTTTGGCGCGCGAAAATGGCCGCCTTTAAGGTCGACGAGACCATTGGTACTTGGGGCAGAGCGTGGGGCATTTTTACCTCCATCATGGGCGAGCGCAGGCCCGAGTTGTTGACCGAGTTACCCATTTATCAGTCGCGTATTATGGAGTATTCTGTGGCATATGGGGGCAATCAGTGGTTCTGCTATGACAATCTGTTTAGAAAAGCTAAAGAACACAACCCATTGTTGACTTGGGATTGTTACGACTCCGTGTCATGGCAAAAAATGGAGAGTACAGGAATGTTGAAGGTACCATTGGTAGGGAGTAACGGGGGGGAATCTTCCCGCCAAAATTCTGGGACACCCTTTCGGACGGGTGCAGGTAACGAGTACCACTCGAAGCCGAGTGGCAACACAGGTAAAAGGGGGATCTGTTGGAATTTTAACAGAGGGAAATGTACGAGGCCCCAGGGGTCATGCAAATTCAGACATGAGTGTGGAGGGTGTGGGCAGCCGTCCCATCCTGAGTCCATGTGCAGAGCCAAAACGGGTGATAACGGTGGTAAGGGAGGCGCCAAACAGGTCTAATACAGTCCGAGGGGCGCCTTTACCTACCCCGATTGATACCATGGCAATGATTCCTTGGCTCAGCGAATACCCGGATCATGCTTCCGCTGGGGTGTTACGAAACGGGTTTTCATATGGTTTCCGCATCCCAGTGGGGGATTTTCAGGGTGTACCAAACTGTAAGAACCAACTGTCGGTCTTGCAGCACACGGCGGTGGTGCAGGTAAAGATTGGGAAAGAGGTGACTCGAGGTCGTGTCGCCGGTCCATTCAATTCGCCACCGGTTGCTAACTTTGTTTGTTCTCCTTTAGGGGTGGTCCCCAAGAAGGACCCGGGTGAGTTTCGGCTGATACATAATTTGTCAGCCCCACGTGGTCTTTCCGTGAATGACGCGATAGACCCGGAAGTGTGTTCGGTGCGGTACGCATCTTTCGATGAGGCCGTTGCCATGTTGAATCGTCTGGGGCCCGGGACGCTGATGGCAAAATCGGACATCGAGTCAGCGTTCCGGTTGCTCCCGGTACACCCAGACGATCAGCGTCTCCTTGGTTTTCAGTTTCAGGGTCGCTATTACATGGATAGATGTATGCCAATGGGATGCTCGATTTCATGTGCCTATTTCGAGAAGTTCGGTTGTTTTCTGCAGTGGGTATTCACAAGGAAGACAGGTTTTCAACATGTTATGCACTATCTCGATGACTTTCTGTTTTTGGGGTCAGCCGGGGATTCTGAGTGTGGACAGGCTTTACATGAATTTTGTGTCCTAATGAATCAATTCGGTGTGCCATTGGCGCCAGGTAAGACTGTGGGTCCCTCGACCTTGATCGAGTTTCTGGGGATCGAGCTCGACTCGGTGGAAGGTTGTTTTCGATTGCCCAAGGAAAAAGTGTTAAAATTCAGGTTATCCCTTGAGACATGTATTCGTGCAACGAAAGTAAACCTGCATCAATTGCAACAGGTGGTGGGTCAGTTGAATTTTGCCCTAAGAGTAATACCGATGGCGCGCCCCTTTTCCCGCTCGATTGCACAATCCATGGTCGGCTTGAAGGAAGGACATCACCGCACGAGACTCTCGGCAGAGGTTCGCCAGGACATGCGCATTTGGATTGCATTTCTGGCGGATTTCAATGGTCGAATTGTCTGGAACAAACCAGCGGTGTCTTCCGAGGAGTTGGGGCTTTGGACAGATTCGGCGGGGAGTATGGGTTTTGGCGCCATATTGGGTACACAATGGTCAGCCCAGAAATGGCTGTCATGGTGGCATGAGTGCGGGTTGACGAGTAACATTGCTTTTCTCGAACTGTTCCCTATTCTGGTGGCTTTGAAAACATGGCCTGAAGGGTTTAGGGATCACTCTGTGGTGTTCTGGTCTGATAACATGACCGTGGTTGAGTGTGTCAATAGTCAGGCAGCACGATGCAAATTGATTCTGAGACTGCTCAAGGAAATTGTGTTGTTATGCATGCAACTGAATGTACTGTTTAGGGCGCGACACGTGCCGGGGGTGATGAACCAAGCGGCTGATGCGCTTTCTCGTTTCCGTATGCAGGCCTTCTGGGGTTTTCTGCCCACAGCGGACCCGGTGGCGGCACCCTTTCCCGAAGCTCTCTGGTCTCTCGGTGCCCCGAACTACAAAACCTCGTGGGAGAGAGTTTAGCACCCAGGACGAGGAAGGCATATGAAGGGGCGTTCCGCTCCTATTGGGCCTTTTTGGGTACTGCCGGGGGGGAGCTTTGGGGTCAGGAAGAGTTTGTAGTGAGATTCCTGCTCTCCTTACATCAGGCAGGCAAATCAGTAGCTACGGCCCAGAGGCATCGGGCCGCCATTTCCTTTATGGCAAAGGCTCATGGGATCCAGGACCCGACAGCATCTTTCGTTGTGCAGAAAGCGCTACGTGGGTGGCAACGCCTTGAGGGTCGCAGAGTAGACGATAGGCACCCGATAGGTCTGGATAGGTTGACCCTGTTATTGTCCGTACTACCGGCAACGTGTTCATCCCAGTACGAAGCCGGGTTGTTCCGAGCTGCATTTGCACTAGCATTCCATGGGGCTATGCGGGTAAGCGAATTAGTGGCGAAGAACAAGCGAGATACGATGGGGGGACTGTGCCGGGAACACATTCAGGTCAGGGAGGAGACGATGACGGTCTCGTTTGTTAGGTCCAAATCCGATCAGGGTGCAATCGGGGACTGCGTAATCATTCAGAGGATCCCCGGGTCTTCCATGTGCCCTGTTATGTGCGTAGAGGAATATTTAGCGCAGAGGGTGGCAGCATGGGGGGGGACCTTGTTGAGACACGCTGACGCCACCCCACTGACGAGGTTTCAGTTCCGGAGAGTGCTTGCGATGTCTATTTCGGCCGCGGGCTTGAACCCCGGCGAGTTCGGGACCCATTCCTTTCGGATAGGGGCTGCTACTGAGGCTACAGCCAGGGGTCTGAGTGTGGAGCAAGTAAAACGTGTGGGGCGTTGGTCCTCTAATTGTTATAAAAGGTATGTGCGGTTGCACATGTTGTGAAGCTGTAATGATATACTCACGCTTCTTGTCTCTGTTTGATTTTCAGTTACGCAAGCTTACGAAGCGGGGCGGACTGTACAGTCGACCCGACTCCTGGGGACCAGCGGTCAGAAATCACCGTCTGCGAATAAGGAGGTGTGGGTCGTGTGCCACTCATATGTGAGGCGTGCCGCAGACGTATTCAAAGCAGGTGATATGAGTCACATGGCTGGGGAATACGGGTACAGGGTGTCCTTCTACGGAAAGGGCGGGCTCTGTATTGACCAGTTTCAATTGTTTTTTGAGGGTTTGTTAGAGCGGACGAGGTCACCGCCGTCTATAATCATAGTCCATCTTGGGGGTAACGATCTGGTGGCCACTGGTAGACGACTTCTTCTTGAGGCAATGCTTTCCACAGTAAGTTGGTTGGCAAGAAGAGTTCCAGGGTGCACAATTGCATGGTCCCATATGATCCCACGGAAAGTGTGGCGGGGGGCTATTTTGGTTACTGCACTGAATCATTCAGTAAGAAAGATAAATAACAAAGTGAGTAGATTGTTTCGTTCAAATACACTGCATTCTGTTTCGCATGGTTGTATCAAAGGGGACGGTATGTATTTGGGGGACGGTGTTCATTTGTCCCGGGTGGGGAACGAGTTACTCATAGGAGACTTCATAGCCTGGTTAAGGGGTTTACAGCATGACCTTTAGGTAGGAGTGTTTTGTGGGGGGTCCGGATAGCCGGTCAACTATCCGGCCTGTGGCGGTAAGGTCATGATCGGTGAGCAGTAATTCGAAGATCCCTATGAGGGGGCGTCACCCATTACGGATGGGAGCGCTCGGGGGAGGTGGCCAATTGGCCCCTCAACAGGGAGGCGGTCCTGTCTAAGGAGAGGCCGCCGGAAGGAAAGGAAAGGTGGTCAAGGCCCCTTCCTGGATAGGAGGGGCTACTGCCCCTCCTGGGGAATTTCCCGGGGCCAGGACATCTGCGACGGCAGATGGGTAAGTTGTGTGGGGTGCGGGAGGGGGTTTACGCTACCTTTTAGACACCTCACACGAGTCCTCGAACGACCGTTAAATGGCGTCGAGTTTATTGGGGCCCCCGTCAAGTACAAAGGGAAATTGGTAGATGCACTTGAGGTACGCCTCTGTGCGGTCGCTCCTCTCACAAGTGAGGGGGGTATTTCTGGTTTAGGGATCTGACACCGGTCACGACCTTGCCGTTGGCCCTTAACGTTAGGATGTACAATTTCAAGTCAAATGTTTAGTAGGATGTTAGTTCGGCTAGGAGAACCTTTGTATTAGAGATCTGTTAAGGTTAGCCAAACATCGTAATGTGGAAATGAAATTGTACATAATATGAAACTGTTATTTTAATGTTTTATTTTGTTTCATATTTTAATAAATACGGCCGGGAAGGGTGACTCCCTTCCCGCCTTCCAAAAGTTCAAGAACTGTTTCCGGTTTCCCAATTCTTGGGGATTGTGTTGAGAGGGGGTGGCGGGTATCTCAGCCATATAGTAAGTGTTGGGGCATCCTTGGCGTGGTTTCCCCTGACTATTTGCCTTCTGGCCTGTTTTGCTGACTTGATTTTTGCTGGCTTTAGGACTCTGGGCACTTTCCCACTGCTAATGAGAGCTAAAGTGCATGTGCTCTCTACTTAAAACATGGTAACATTGGCTTATCCACAATTGGTGTATTTAATGTGTTTATAATTCCAAAGTAAAAGGCATTACATGTACCCAGGGCCTGTATATTAAATGCTGTGAGTGGGCCTACAGCACTGATTGTTCCGCCCACTTCAGTAGCCCCTCAAACATGGCTCAGGCCACTGCACAGTCTGTGTATGCATTTGTAAACTGCCATTTCGACCAGGCAAGTTCACCTTCCTGCCAAACTCAAACCTTACTTTTTAATACATATAAGTCACCCCTAATGTAGGGCCTAGACAGGCTGGGTGCCGTCTATTTAAATGGTTGGGCATGTACTTTTATGTTTGACATATCCTTATAGTTAAAAACTGTTATATTTGTTTTTCATTGCTGTAAGACATATCTCCACATAGGCTAACATTGGGATTACCTTATTACATTTATAAGTGTAATTTCCAACTAGAAAAAAGATGGGCTTTTCAAGTTTGATGTCTCTGGACTCACAATTAAAATCACAAGTTATTGAAAATACAATGTGCAACATTTCAACAGCACCACAACATCAATAATGCATTAAATGGAATAATCTAAAAGAGACTAGAAGAGAAAAGATTTGACAGAAAAATGGTTGCTTTATCCAGAAACCCGTAGTCACCTCCTTCTGCCTCCAGCCCGAGGAGAGGGATGCTCAGTGTAGCACACAAAGGAGCTCAATAGTCTGCTAATATCGGCTCAGAGTACAAAAATAGCAATGATTTATGCAGTTAAAAAAGGACAGCTGACAACTAACTGCCCTCTGTGGCCAGACACAACCTATATGTTATTCCCCAAGGTCTTACTATTTCCCTAAAGTCCAAATTACACCCTATGTGCCACCCAGGAGTAAGGCATATTGACTGCCTAACACCCAGTAGTCAAAGCGAAAAAAACACCTCTCACTACTTTCAGATACTATCAGTTTAAAAAACCCGATAGAACTAAGAAAAACAATTTGAGACAAAAAAAAGGATCAAGATGCAGGCCCTATATCACACCGAGAGCCTATGTATATCGTTCTGTGTCATGCCCAGTGGTCCAAGTGGTCCCTATCTGACACCCAGGGACAAGCCTACCCTGTGTCACGCTCAGTGGTTAAAAACAGAGCTACCTTCACCTTCTTTAGCGTTCTGACTAGGGGAAAATCAAAAGTGATCTATGCACTTCTCCTAGTTTGCCACATGCCACATACTGGGACAAAGGATCAGCTGTAGTCTCTTACACTGTGACGGCTGTCTCCAGATCGACTTTGGCCCAGTGGATTCAGCAGAACTTCTAATCAATTATGGTATCTGCTCAGAGATCTTGTTGCTCAGATGTGAATCCGTTCAGGTAGGGGTAATTCTTTCAACGGCAGTCGGGCTTGAGGAACCAATCTCTCCTGACTGGCTCTCCAAAATGTTGCTCTAATATGAATTTACCTTAAATAAATGAAAAGATAAGAGGCGTTTTACAAAACAGGAACAAGTTTGTTTAATCAAAAGCAGCAGCTGGGAGAGTTTTGAGAGAGGTGTGTCTGAAGACAGACTATATCATCGGGATGCTACGAAAGGTTTTTCCTTTACTACCAGACTCTACTAGGAGAACTTTGGTGCAGGCCCTAGTATTGAGTCGCTTGGACTATTGCAACGGGCTGCTGCTGTCAATAAATGAAGCGGTAATCTCTAGACTCCAGGTGGTCCAGAATACTGCTGCCCGTCTGGTCCTGAACCAGCCCTCTCGCACCCCCTCTAAACCCCTTCTGGAGAAGTTACATTGGTTATCCATCAAACTGAGGGTGAAGTTTAAGATCTGCTGTACAATGCATAAGTGTCTACAGGGTAATGGTCCAGCATATTTGATTAATAAATTCTCCTGGTACACACCGACACGCTCTTTGAGATCTAGTGAGCAGGCATTGTTACAGATTCCAAAATTTAGAAAAGTAAGACAAGGGGGAAGATCTCTTACGGTTGCTGGTCCAACCTTGTGGAACAGCCTCCCACTGTTTTTGAGACAGTGCAAGGACCACCTTCCTTTTAGGAAGCAATTAAAGACATTCCTTTTTCAAAATTGATCTATGCTTATGGTTAGGGTCTGCTAGTTGCTTCTTTGGCTGCCAAAGGCGCGGAGATACTCCTTCGGGAGGTGATCCTAGCGCGGTATAAACACGCAAAATAAAAAAATAAATAAAATACTCCAAAGTACAGAAGTTTTGGCCACCTATATACACATTTTGTGGGCACAATAAAACACTTTGTCATTTTTTAAAATCATCAGAGTCATAAATAACAAAGAATCAGATAAGGGGGACACAGATGGCTCTTGACCTTGGGGAGAGCTAGTTTGTGCCAGTGTGTGTGTTCAGCTGTCCAGTGTGGTGAGCATGTGATCACCTCGCAGAGGGCAGAGGAAGGATTCAAACAGAGCTAGGACATAGTTACCCTTAATGACTGTGTTCTCAAGTGAATACCAGCCATTTCATAATTTGGAATAGGCCCCTCTAGCAAGTATAATACCCCACTAGCAACACTTTGAAGAGTAACCATTTGTCCTAGGCATCTCAGAGCAAGTAGCACTCTACCAAGTGGGGTCTTCCCATCAGGACCGCTTTAATAGGTAACCTCTTTATTTCCCCAGGCATCTCAGAGCATCACGAGGCCCTAATGTTTTTCTCTTACAATCCATCGAGACATAATTATGATTATATGCCTTTTTGCTCCACCACTTTGAGGACAAGGAATGATATATCTTGTGACACTCCCTATATCTCCTGGGCCGAAATGTTTCCAATCCTCAGAAATGTTTCCGGTCCTCAGGCTCGAAATCTTTCCAGTCCTCAGACTCCTTTTTTTCATTCATTCAAATGTTTCAGAATAAATATTTCATCCCTTCTTTTTCTAACAATCTCCAAATTTTCCATTTTTTAAATCCAGAATCTCAGTGACAAAGGCACGATCTGCCTGGTCTTTATTTAACACTTTCTTGCCAAATACGTCAGACACTATCTGCCCAGCGATTATTAATACAATACATTTTGTCAAGAATACCTGTTCGCACATTTACATTTAATTTTTAACGGTGCACGCTTTAAATCATTCTTCTTACATTCAGAATATCGAGTGATCTCACTGCTGGATAGCAGGCAGGAACTGGCCGAGTTATGCATGGAGAATACAGGAAGTGTGCTACCAACGGAAAGCCATCTTGTTGGGTTAGCGGTCTAGTTATAGCGTACACAGGGATGCTAAGCACCAGACCACCTGACATTTAACAGGACTGTCTGCACTCGCGCATTCGTCGTCGGAGCTACGGGCAGGCAGAGTATCCAGGGCAAGGGTGCAGCTTCGAGGACGTGAGTACAACATAGCTGACCCCCTTGACAATTAACATTTCTATTTTGGAATTCCAAGGTGCATTTCTTTTGGAATTTGATCAGCTTCCAGTTCATTTTGAAAACGTTTCTCTTTTAGTGTGTGACTACAATCGCCCTGTCCCTCCCGTATAGAGCTGAAGAGGCCTTAATTAGGCAAAAATGACGGTTTATCGGTACCAAAAGCATTTTTCTCACAAAGCACACCTTTTAATTATCTAAACCGGTCATGTGCTCACTACCAGTCATCCATCCAACCTATCAATGCACACAAGTATGGAGTGGCTACCCAAGCTGCTCCTTTAGCATGCAGTAAACGACCTCATAGAGTGTGTGATTTATGTTAAATGTATTGTATTATCTTTTTTTTTATTTTCTAAGGGCAGCACAACACTACCAAGGTCAATGCAAGAATTGGTCGTGCACTAGTGAAAAATATATCACTCTTGTTCCACAGTTGGTGATGTGTTTTAAGTATAACTTTATTGACAAGTTAACAATAACATAATGTTCTATCTTTTCAGATCATACTCAAGAAATATACCTACTAGGTACTGTATGTGCATGAGAATTTCTCACCTTAATAGTTATTAAGAAGACCAAAAGGGTACTGTTCTAGTAGTGGTACATGGGATTATTTAGCCTGGTCCTGATGAAGAGCCTTAGGGGATGTATTTGAAACATGTAGACCAGGAGACACACACCCATCACAGTGTGTTTGTCCTCTTCCCCCCTTTTAATAATACCAGCTACAGGATAAAGGCAGGTATTTTTTAACCCACAAGTCAGACCCTCCCACTCTTATCACTTCATAGTCCACACACTACAAAGTGCTCCCACGTCTCCGTTGGTTGTAGAATGCTCCGTTCCGCAGCGGGAAGAATCTGATGATGTAGCATGCCACCAAGGGACATTTTGGTTGAGGAGGGTTATTTTAAGAACACATTTTGTTTCCCATAAATACTATATTGATCACTGGGAAGATAGCTACTTTGAGTGCAAATGGACTCTTTTTGGTTGTTTATGTAAGAAAGGAGGTTGAGTCCACAGTAACCTGATCTCTCCTTCCCCTTTTGTTTGATCGTTTTAAATGATAAATATACCATGTTGTATCCATATTTCATCAATATTTTTTCTCTGTGGTCAAATGTTGTTCTATATATGTAACTTATTTGTATCAATATAAGCGTTCATACTCTATATTATAAATCAAGGTTAACATGAAAAACATATTAAAAAATATATATATGTTTAATAAGGTTTCAATAGGCTTGGTAAGGTACATGGAAATACAAATCGAAGAGCAATAACCCACATAAACAAACCCCTACCCCACCTCCCTGGCATATCAGATGACATTACATTGTTCATTTGGTGAATCCTGAGCATTACAGACACATATGAGTAGTACATCATTAACAAGAGCAAAGGGTGGAATTCCATTTACAGGCAACCAATATCCAAGCAAAAAGCTACATATAAACTATCAAATTATTAAAAGTCAGGATGGCTCAGTAAATATACAGTAAGCGGGGCCCAGAAATCTTTGGGCCGCGAGGCCTCCGGTAACTCCTCCACATACGTTTCCAGCTGGTCTCTACAATAAAGTAAATCACGGATCAATTTTTTTACAGCGGGAGTCGTTTTCGCCCCCCAACTCTGCGCTACAACCCTTTTAGCCAACAGGGTTAAGATGGCTACAATGCGCTGGTTGCAGGGCTTTAGACTCTTCACACTACCTAGGAGGCAAATGTCCAGAGCACAGCGCTCAGGTTCCAGCACAATATCAGTAAGTACGCTCACCACCCTGTACCAGAATTCAAAAATACCTGCACACATCCATGCCAGATGCAGAAAATCGGCATCCGCCTGCCCACACCTCATGCAGCTAGCGGGTTCACACAAATCAAACCTAAAAAGTTGCAGTGGGGTAGAGTATAGCTGGTGCAAATACTTAAAGTGAATTATGCAAAGATTACAATTCGCCATGAGGCAACCAGTAAGCTCACAGCAGAACTGCCATTGTTCAGGTGTCATTGCGGACACCACCACAGCATTTCATCTAAGATCAGAGGGGTGTTAACTTGGCTCCCGCTCCCGAAGTGATGCATTATATAGCCTGGTGATCAGACCTTTCCTCTCTGCTCCTGCCAGCCTCACCTGCAGTGCCAGCAAAGTGTTAGGTTCCGTCTAGTAATTCGGGTGGATAGCTGTAACTGCTTGCTGTACTCTGACATATATAAACCCCAACATAAAACCATGGTTCTGACCACCCTTTACATCCTATAACTACCAAAACTGACCTTGTTTATACAAGTACCCGATCTGAGTGATTCCAACAGCTGCCATCTCCCGCAACATTGACTTCTCCCGCGCCGCCAAAATGTCAGGGTTCGCAGCCAGCGGCAGTGACAGGGCGTATAGATAGGAATGCTGTGAACTTTTGGCTAGAGCCCTCCAGGCCCATGCAATGCATAGTACAGGGTTGATTTCGGTCCTGGGAACACCCACCCCCTGAAAGGGTTGCCGCCTGCAGCAGCAGTGGGAGAACAGCATCTGACTCAATCGCAGTATGGGGCAGAAACTGCTGTGGAAATTGCCAATAGTGCGCAAAATGCGCCTGCGCGCACAGGTAGTATAACCGCAAGTCAGGAGCCTCAAATCCGCCACAATCAAATGGTTGCACCAAATTATCCCAACTGCATTTGGACTTCTTACCACCCCATACGAATGTGAGCAATGTCGACTGAAGCATCTTGAACAGCCCAATGTCCAGCTTAATAGGGATATTTACAAAGAGATAAAGCAGCTTAGGAAGAATAGCCATTTTAATAACAGTGAGGCGATCAGTGAGCGAAAGAGGTAAGCGAGCCCACAGTTCCACCTGCTCAGTGATCCAAGTGATAGCTCGGCCATAGTTCTCAGAGATAACCTGATCTGGATCCCTGTGTAACCATATCCCCCAATACTTCACTAGATCCTGAGTTCACATCAGCAGTAAGTCTAGCGCCACCTCATGCATACCAGCCATTAGCGAAAACACCACTGACGCAGTTTACAGGCCAAAGGCTCCAGCACAAAGCATCGGCGACAAGGGGCACCCCTGACACATGACTCTTTTTATGGGAAAAGCCGATGACACCCACCCATTGATGCGCACCGGGCCAAAGGCTCTGTGTGCAGCACCTTAATCCACTGGAGAAAGAACTGGAGAAGGCCCATCCTAGTTAAGACACGGAACATATAGTCCCACTGGAGAAAATCGGAGGCCTTTGCTGCATCAAGTAACACTGCCACTACCTGGAAATCTGGGTCAAACTAATGTAGAGTAGAGAACACCGTACGCAAATTGTGTGTGGTAGATCTGGCAGTTAGAAAACCTGAATGGTCTGGAAGAACCAGGAGGGGAACAATCGGCAGAAGCCTTTGGGCCATCATCTTTGCCAACATTTTGGCATCTATATTAAACATTGAAAGAGGCCTATAGGAATCATACCGATTAGCAGCCTTGTCGGGCTTCAAAAGTGTCACCAATAGGGCTTCTTTGAGGGAGGGGGAATACTCCCCTCCTCATACGCCTCTGCATATACCTCCAGAAGCCTAGGGGCCAGGTCGACTAAATAAGCCTTATAAAACTCACTGGGTGGCCCATCCAACCCCGCAGCCTTGCATGTAGGAAGTGACATTATTGCTAACTTAACATCCTCAATATCAAATGGCTGTGTAATATATTCCTGTTGCTCCCGGGAAAGCCACCCCAGTGCAACATCATCAAGATAAGAATTTGTCCCCGCTGTCAACATTGTAGCCCTAGTCGCATAGAGTTTGGTATAAAAACTGAGGACTATCTCACTAATCTCGGGAGTAGTGTAATGTGCAACCCCATCATCATCCAATAACTCAGTGATGCATTCCTGACTGCGCAGTGCCACTAACTTTTGAGCCAGAGAGCCTGGGCGTCCCCCCACCCCATAGTAGCGAGCCGTCTAGGTCTGTGTAATACCTCTTGGTCAACTGTGTCATTGTGCTCTGTAAAAAGGTCCCGTAGGGCAGCTAACTTTGCTGGAGAGGGGTTCTTCTCATACTCAAGCTCTAGTGTCAAGATGTCAGCTGCTAATTTATGTATTCTACGTCTTACGTCCCGCAACACACCCGCCTGTGCACCTATTCAAGTTCCCCTGATGGTCACATTAACGCCTTAACCACGGCGGTTTTTCCCCTGCGGTGCGGGCGTTCTGAAGAGTGGGCGGGGCTGCGTCAGCCGTTGGCCGACGGCAGCACTAGGGAGGTAGTGCTGCCGTCGGCCAACGGCCAACGGCAGCACGCAAGAGGTTACATGCTTCCCACAACACACCAGCACTCATAACAGAACCCTCATTCTCCCTGAAAAAATTGTGAATTGCCTCCCCAATAGTTTAAAAGCAGGGCCGGTCAGCGAAGCCTGCTGCAGACGCCATGTAAAGGGCGGCCTTTCACATGTTGATACCTGTAGCTCAAGAACCACTGGAGAGTGACCTGAGAGCGTTCTAGCCAAGTGGCTAACCTTCACTGTCCAAGTGCAAACGGCCTCTGTAACAAGCCAGAAATCTATGCGGGACCACGTCTCATGCACAGAGGATATAAAGGTGCTTTCTTTCACCCCAGGATGTTGAATACGCCAGACATCATGCAGATTCCCCGCATTCAATATCGCCAGCAGCACCTCAGACTCCAGCTTAACCCGCACTGTACCACTGCTTACTCGGTCCAGGGCCACATCCAGACAAACATTGAAGTCACCTCTCCAGAGTATCTCAGTCGGAGGAACCCCAAGACACGGCACCATACATCTGCAAAAAAGGATTGATCGTCAATATTCGGCCCGTACACATTGACAAGTAAAACACTCACACCACCTAATTGACCATGAACCATCGCCACTCGCCCATGCTCGTCCGTGTCAGCCCGAATTACAGTAAATGGACCCCCATCTCAGCAAGGACCATCACCCCCTAAAGGTAAGTAGAGTACGAGGATGCCATTTTTACACCTGACCAGCGTGTACCCACATTCTGTTCCGATTCCTTAGTGAGGTGGATCTCTTGAAGAATAGCTACTTGCACATCAATCCTGTCCAAATATGCCAGAACAGATCGGATTTGATTTACTTGGGTCTGTTAAGACCGGCACATTCCAGGTCAGGAACTTTACTCTACCACTCATTCAATACATACCATGGTATGCTAATACCAATACAATTGGACCCACTACGTGTACCTATCATTCCATGTTGCAGCTCAGATTCAAATTCACAAGAAAAAGGCCCACCCAGCCAGCCACAATCTCCCCACACCCCACTCACTTCAGCATCCCCAACTCACCAAAGCCCTCCCATGTTACTTTAGCCCTTCCCCATCAAAAACAAAAATGAGAAACTTGCATGTGGGGTACACCCATTCGGGGCGTCACAGCGCTACTAGCCTCCCAACAAGTAGGAGGTGGCTGAGCAGGTCTAAAAACTGTGCCAACATTTCTGCCCCCAACCACCCCAAAGTATATCCTGAAAAAGAGCCCACTGTCTCTGGGGAGCACATTAAGTACAACCTACAAGTGAGCATGTAGATAACATAACAATAATGAGTGCATTGAGCAACCGTGAAGAATAGGACGAAATTTCAATTCAACAGAGAGCCCTCCTGCCCTCCTACTGCTCCTCAACGTCTCATGCCGTGCTGGACTCTCACACTCTGCTCTTCAGCTGCTTAGCGTGCTCGAGGGCTGCCTTGGGATTAGAGAAAATTTTAGAGTCGCCATCGGGGCTTATCCGCAAACAAGCAGGATACAACATTGAAGAAGGGACCCCCTAAGTCTGCAAAAAGATTTTTACAGAATCAAATTTACTTCTGGCAGCTTGCACGGCAACTGTAAAGTCAGGAAAAAATGCAAGTGTGTTCCCTTGATGTTCAACATTACCCTTGCCCCTAGCCATCCACAAAATAGTGTTGCCGTCAATGTAGTTTAACAGTCTCGCTATGATTGGTTGGGGAGGGGCTCCCGGAATAGGTTTCGCCGTGAGAGAGCGGTGAGCGCGCTCGATAATAAAGTTATTGGACAGCTGCTCAGTGCCAAAAATGTCTTTGATTAAATTTTCTATGAAGGTCTCCATCTTACCCACATTAGTTGATTCCGGCAGCCCTGTGATTCTGATGTTATTGCTCCGGGGCCACGCTTCTAAATCCTCATTCTTGGCCTGAATGAGGGCCATGAACTTTTCCATGTTGAGTGCTTTCCCATTGACTTCACTTAGGTCATCTTCTGTCACAGATATCCGCTGTTCAACCTCCCCCATGCGGGTGTTTTGGTTTTCCAGCTGAGCCGATATGTGATCCAGGCGGTGGTTCACTGCCGCCATTGTGCCCTCGATGGTTTGAAGGCTACGCTGCATTGCTATCAGCGTGGTCTCGAGTGTGGGAGGGACCTCACTGTGGGCATCCGCCTCCGAGTCTGAGGCAGCTTTCTGTGATGTTTTTGCAGTCTTTTATGCCTCAAACGTGAGGCGAGGTTGGGATTTATCAGTTCTCCCCATATCTGCCACCTGTTGAGCGTGCATCTTATCCAAGTGGTAAACAAAGTACAAGCAGCACTGAAGAATGCGCACACTGCAGTCCTGTACTTAGTTTGAAGCAAATGGAAGGAGAGATCCCAACAATTGGCTCCCGGGCCACAGAGCCCCAAGGGACCTCTCACACTGGTGCTGCCAGAGAGGGAGAAAAATCAGCGCGGGCCAGGAATACTCAAAGGCCCACAGGAGGACAAGGCCCCAGCCACATGGACCTCCTCAGAGTCTTCCATGCAATGCACCACCTTGGACGCGAAATGTAACAAGGAGACACCAGGCACACAACGCCACAGTTCCCAGGCCCAGAGCCTCGAGCCTGAAATGCAACCGAGCACGCCGCCAATAAACTGCGCAGTACCATACTCGCAAGTCCTGACAGCCTTAAAATGCTGTGTATAAAGGTCTCCTCATATGCAAATATTACAGCCAGTCATGGATTAAATGCGGAGTTGGCCAGTCCTTGCGGGAAGCGATATCAGTACATCAAACAATTTCGTAAGGAGGGAAGGATCCAGGCACTCAAGTGTGGCTACAGGCCCCAACACCCATCCAAATCACTTCACCGGTAGCAGCTGGCTACACGGCGGCTGTTCCCCCATGCGGAGTCTGGCACCAATGACCCCGCTGCCTGTACCTTCCCCCAGGCACCCGCCGCAGCTCACAGGGTGCGACACCTGCCAAGGGCCCACACCCACTGCCACAGCCACAGGCCAAGACAGGGCCACACCCCACTCACCACCTCCGGCACCAGGAGCATCCCAAACAGCAGCCCGCCTCCGACAATGTAGCCCGGGGTTCAGGATACTCAGTCGGGCTCTTGCACCACTCCGCGCTCAGTCCAGGGTTCTGCGCCCTCACAGCCAGCGCCCGGTGCCCTCGTGTTCTTCTCCTCTGCAGAGAGCGCTCCAGCTCAGGAGACGTCACAGTCGTCCGGCGAGTTCCGCCAAGATGCGATCTGCAACTCTCCCTGCCACCTCACTGCCCACACTATAAGGGCTCCGGCGGCTGCGCTGCCTCAGGGCAGCGCAGTGGTCTCCATTTTGCGAGCACTCACCAGAACGGCAACAGGTAGGAATACACACTATGTGGCAGTCCAATACATACTTCTTTACTCAAAAAGTGGGCAGTAGGGCAACACAACACAGCCCACACCAAGTAGCTCAGCCCGACAGATCTACACTAGGGTGCGGCCATCTTGCTGTGCACCCTCTAACGCCCCCATGAAAAAAGCATTTAATCAATTTAAAGCACTACATTCAATCCATATTCATACCACATACTTTATACATCCATACCAATATTCATACATTCTCCCAGCCACAAAAACAATGTCCCAAAACTTAAATAACATAGGTCTTGAGCAGTACAAAATATGTATACAGTGTTACAGCATTTCACAAGTTTTCTTTATCTGACTTCTGGTGTCATGGCAAAAGACTCAATTTTTAGACCCCAATATGGCTTATATATGATCACCAGTAAGGTGGTCAAGAATCTATTTTTTCACACTGTTTTTGCTTAATGTAATTCTCTTCAATGTGTGTTTTTCTACCGTAAACTACTTTTTCAGGAATGCCACAATTCAAGGCACCACTCTATTTCACTTGGCCTACAGAACAGCAGCATAATCCCTACTAAGCTGCATATATTAAGTTATATTCAAATTTATAAAGACTCTATAGTGTGATAGAGAGCCACCACCTATGATCATTCCTTCATCTGACCGTGAATTTCCACCAATCATGGGAAATACAGAAATTCCACTTTATAGCCCTGAATGCACCAATGTTCACCACTGAAGCGCGCATCCTTTAAAGTAATACCACACTCTATACCAGCATTATCCAATTATGTTAGCTACTTATTTGCCTACCATAAAAGGTGAGAGATATCATTCATAAGATGGTCAGTGCAAAATTTGGAAAAGGACTCCACAGCAGGATACAGTTGAGGGGGCACTTGCCTAAAAAAACATAATGTGCCAAACTAATGAGTGGGAGTGCTTAATATCCTATGGCAGCATTTTAACAAAGAGGGATGAAATGTCTTTATTTCAGGAGCCATTCGACTCTATTTCAATAGAAATATCAATATTGGGATGTGGGAGGCTTAGTTGAGGGCTCAGCATCTTCTATTTTAAGCTTTCTAACTTCCTGCAATTCGAGGGAGTACTAATTCAATTACTATGTATCCTTTGCAGACAAATGGCTCCTGAAATAAAGAAATTGTGAAACAGAGTCTGATTGGCCATTGGACAAACTCTACAGTTTTGTACGGATACTAAGCACCCCTCCGTATTGGTTTGGCATAATATGATGTTTACCTATCTACCAGACATGCCAATCTGGAATATTCCAGTCTATCCTTCACTTCCGAGCATGGCAGGACCCTGGAAACGTGGTATGTTCGTCAGCTCCATATTTAATCACTAAACCATCCTTTAACAACACTGTAAACTTTTACTCGTGTCTTGATTATGTACTCCTTAAATACGCAATGAAACAATACTGGTATTCCTGGACTAGTCTTCCTCCTCCACACTTCTCCTATGAGCCTATACTAACTTTGAGGACAGTTCATATAGGATAGCAACATCGTTCTACATTATGTTTGACGGAAGTCAACAGATTATTACTTCCCATAGAAAGTGAAAGTTTGGTAAATATCAGAAACTCATTCTTCGCAGAACTAAGGAGTGAATGCTCTCATCTGATCAAATTCAGTCTATGTCAGACATAGACTAACCCTGTATGCATTTATTCATAAAAGGTACATCACATGTGTGTGACTCTAGTGCATGGAATCATCCAAATGAGATGTAAGCTCTAGCTGTTCAACTCTGAAGGGTGCATTTCGTACACAGATGATCAGGAAATGCCTAAGAGGTCTAATTCTTAATCCAAGATATGTAGCATCTCTTTCCTGAAATATCCTTTGCCAATATCTGTCCCCTTCCTTCCCTTGGGATCCCTCACGTAATATACACAATTTACATTTCAGGGGCAGCTTATTTACCTTGTCTATGTATGATAAATTCCAGAGGCCATCATTGCAATACACTGGTTGCATCTTCCTGAGTCACCTTATTCTTTTTTTTGGTGTATTTATCAAAATGCAGCAGATATATAATTCATCTTAAACCCGAGCATTAATTCATGTGATCAAAGATTTCCAATAAAGTACATTCGTAAAATAATAACATAGGTTTTAACATACATTATGAACAGACATCTCTTATGTCGCAGTGTTGCTTGGAAATGCTAACTACCCGCTAGTTTCGCCATTACCAACTCTTTCCCAGTTCCACTAAATGTTATTAAACAGCAAAGTAGCACCCACTTGTTTTGCATACAGAATCTCATTGCCTTTAACCCTGTACATTTTGTTGCACCACTGATCGACCGTGGACATTGCTGTTGACACCCAATTTGCTAAAATAAGGGACTTTGCCACTAGAGTAGCTATGAAACAGAGCTGTGTTTTTTTTGGGTAGGAAGATTGTTTGACCCTGATGGTGTACCACAGAGGGCATGCTGCGGATCAGGAACAATTTATTGTCCCATTCGATTCCCGATTTCCTTAAATATATTGGTCCAGAATGCGAACAATCTGGGACAATTAAATATCATATGAAGCCAAGATTGCATATATTACTTCCCATTCTACTAAATCAAAGGAGTTTTCCTCATCGAGCTTTATAGCGACATGCTTAGTTCTCTGGTTGGGAAAAAAGATTCATCGCTTGCATCAGAAAGTTTGTGTTTGAGGAGATATTCCTCCCTGGAATAAATCAGTTTTTTCTATATGAATGCCTGACTGGGCTGCAAATTATATCCTGTTCACGATGATCTTAGCAAACAGCTTTCAATTGCGGTTGAGGTGACTTATGGGAGGGTACGAGTTAAAGTCCGTTTCGGACTTGTCTTTTAAACAAAAAATGAATCACTAATGATTCGGTAAAGGTGCTGGCTATAGGACACCCCTGAGGAATCTGAATAAAAGGTGAACAAAAAATGGCGCTAATTGCAAGGAAAACATCCTATATACCTCTGCAGGTATGCCGTCCTTCCCACCAGCTTCCACGTTAGGCAACAACTTTACTGCTGTAATTCTCACCTGTTGTTTCCACAGGGGCTACATGCAAGATCTGAACATATGTCCCAACTTCCCACGCCCTCCAATGCCAGCCCAACAGTGTCAAAGCTGATACAGTAGATATTGGAGAAGAGGGGAAACAAAACAAGGAACGTGAGAAGGAAAGACACGGCATCAACATGCATCAAGTATGGATATTCTTGTTGGATGGTCCTTATGTAATTCCTGTAGTAGAGAATAGGTTGTATGTGTTACCATGAGCATGTAGAATGAAAACAACAATAAGGCTCAATTAATGATGCAATGGGAGAACTACCTGTTGAATTCTCCTTTCCACCTAGGTATATCGATAATAGCAAACAGGGTCAGTGGTATATACTGAAGAGATATGAAATTATGATCTACTACTTAGGATAACAAGCTACTGTAATCAAAAAGGTATACATTATACTAACCTAAAAGAGGTTCAGCATGAAATTCAAGTAGGCCCCAACTTATTCGCATCCAATAAAACCATAAGAAAACCAAAAAAGTATTCTCCCAGAAAAGATGATAAATAATGCCCAAAACATACACAAGAATGCGCAGGGCTAATTACTAAGAATATAATTCAGCACCTTCAATCTCAGGAGACTGATATATATACATACATTTTTCTTACTTATAGACATCAAGCAATGTCAGCAAGGGAACATATTCTCCATACACAGAGGAGACTATCTCGGATAAGTACCATGTATGATTCATGCAAAGTTAAATAAATGTTACCACTTAGAAGACTGAAGATTCTTTGTGATCAATTTTTTTGTTAGATTTTTTAGGAAAACAACAGAAGGCCCCCGCTGTGTCGGAAGAACCGCCATAATTATGGAAACACCTGAATGCCCCCACGGCATATGGTGAAATCAGCAAAAAAGAACAGGGTTTGCGGGCCCCCGCAGCATCGGGTGAATTGTAGGCAGGACAGGATACACACAAGCATCAATTAGAATGCAAAGTGCTCTTCCGTTCTCCTCATCCTCTTTTGTTCGGGAGCAGAGCAAGCCTGACAACTGCCAGCTGTACTTCCGCCAGTGTTATTGGAGTGGTGATGGATTTGGCTAACGCCAATGTTAAAGATGGCACTTTGATATCTCTTAACCATTCTTCAATAACCTCGGGGGCAATTATAAGACTCAGAATATAGCCCTCCTATTAGGTACTTGCAAACATTTTCCCATTGGCCAAAACGTTTGGTCTGTGATGTGCCCGAGGCACACATTGATGCCACCACAGTGGCGGTTGGGCGACGGGGTTGGGAGGGATAGGTGGTAAGGCAGGTGTATGCAAAGCAAAGGATATACATGTATTGGCTGGATTGAAAAATGTGAAACCACAAAACCTGGGATTAATCCCGGATTTCCTACTTTTTCAAATTGTGTGATCCTAGGCAATTGTTTATTTTCACATTCCCTTAATTTTCGTCATTATCACATATAATAGGACCTCGAAATACATGATTTCAGGTTGTGCGCTGTACAAAACCTGCTCCTGTGTTTGATTTAATAAACTATACTGTTGATCATGTATAATAAGAGCCCAGGCCAACCGAAAAGTGCACATAACCTGCCTCTTTTGTTCACTATTGTGTTGTTGTCAGGAGATGGGGAAGAAGTATTTCTAAATTCATGTTTAAAAACGATCAATTTTACATTAATACTGCTCAATGCACTGATATAATTAATTATACCAAGGTGAAAAGGTTATATGTGTTAATTAAATACCCATTTTGAGGTTTTCAGAGATTCATAATTGTACACTTTTGCTGCATGATGTCTTTAAAAGCGATGGTTTTTCCAAAGTTAAGTGCAGGACTCCCAAGGTATTTAATCTCTTTGACACCAATTAACTTTGAAAAAAATAATTGCCTGTCTATTTAATATCTCTGTTATTGTTAGTGCTCAGTAGAGTAAACAGCAACCCAGTGCTCCTGTTGATCAGGGGGCCGAATGTAATGATCAGGGGGCCCCTGGGCCATACTTTGAGTATCCATGGCTTAGTGAAATGGTCTCAGACCACCTGAGTCACATCAGAGGATTGGTGGGCATCAAGTTCCGTTCCGCTTGCGGAAATTGCGATAATTTGACATTTTTGCGTTCCGCTGAGAGCGTGAAAAAGACAAATTTTTAGCGATCCGCAGCATACCGGAGATTTTTTTCATGCTTGCACTTTGAAAATACGTTCTCGTGCGCGCGATCACCTTACCAGGATCCCCGCGTTCGCCGACAAGTTTTCCCGATCTGGTCGCATGCTCCACGAGATGTTGGTAGCCGTTTGCGCTATCTCGCGAGAGTTTGCGTCCACAATCATGTCATTTGTCTCGCGATCATGCACTGCGAGAGTATGAGATCTGGAAACACGTCATTTTCCACCACGAGCGAGAGCGTGAGGACGTGAACGTCATATCGAACGCGACAGTGACCGGGAGAACTCTAACACGTCATTTTGGACGCGCCATCGACATCCGGCGGAAGTAAGGTGAAGCTCGAGAACTCGAACATGTAAAATGTTCAATCTGGAGAAGAATATCATCTCTAGCAGCATAAAACCTTCTGTAAATGATGATTTGGATGAAAAAACTCCTCAAATTGACATTTGGCTGTATTTTTTGTGCAAGGAGTCTTATTTTAAAATAGGGGAAGAGGGAGGAAGTGCCACAGAATCTCCAACTTCCTGTTCCTGTCCAGAAGGCTCCTCTCAGTGCTTTGTCAGTCTCCTGCTCATTCTGCCTTCGGATTTTGAGCTGGAAAGATCACTCTTTTTGTCTGCTGCATAATTATCATTGGATTTGAGGATTTTTTAATTGGATATTTTACAAGTAAGTGGGTGTTGTGTCTGTTTGGTTGGGGCATTGCAGTTGTTGCAACTACAATTTAATTTTTGGTACTTGTCATTCCTTTTTTTTTTTAAATTGTTGTGGGTAGTAGTAGTCAGTAGGCCCAGAGCTAGTCATGGGTGGGTGCATGATGAAGCAACTGTTTCTTTGGTGTGTTTTGAATGTATTTCACTTTCAAGCATCATTTAGGGCATGGATGGCATTGGATTGAGTTGGGAAATGTGTTTTTTTGGGGTGGGGTTTCTGTTGTTGGGCCTGGCCATGTGGCTGGTGGCCATTTCGAAGCCTAGGCCTGGAAGCTTGTCTGGCCTTGTCTGCCAACAGGCCTGCTTTCATCCAGTATGCTCAGAGCAGGTAGCTACAGGTGCAATAAACACGTGTTTCTGTGTGGTCTGTTGAATTTAGACGTCATTTAGGGCATGGATGGCATTGGATTGAGTTGGGAAATGTGTTTTTTGGGGTGGGGCTTCTGTTGTTGGGTGTCTTAAAGACATGCCTATGTTGTGTGTGTCTGGTGTGGGTTGGTGTGCAATGCATGCACCTTGCAGACCTTTGTTTTGGCCTGTGTATTTTCGTTTTTGCATTTTATTGCATTAAAAAGGCAGAGCAGTGTGCTTTAGCATCCATCCTTTGCCTGGCTTTTATAGGCCTTTTGTCAGTTCATGGTGTTTCCCAGGTCTCCTGCTTGTTGCTTGTGATTTGTGAGTGTCCATGTGGCTGGTGGCCTTTTTTTGTGGTGGGAGTTATTAGTGTCCTGCTTTTGTCATATAGGCCTGCATGGTTTTCATATTGGCTTACTGCTTCCATCCATCCATCCCCTTCGCCAGCAGCAGCTCCATGAATGATGTGATGCTCAAATAATTTAATGCCCCACATCCATTACATTTGTATTTTGGTGGTTCTTATTCTCTTTCCTAGCCTTCCTGAGAGTGTAGTGTGTACACAGTAGTATACCATAGCCCTTGTTGACAAAGTCTCAGAAATGGCTAGACTATATCTTCTTTTGTTTGTTTGTTTGTACTAGTACAGTAGTAACTGAACCACAACAACAAATGCAACATTTCACTGATGTTCTTCTCCTGGCTTATTTGCTTTTAGGTGCACAAAAAGCCGGAGGAGGAGGTGTCATTATCATCACCTGTTGTACTGCCAGCCAGACAGAAGTCCTGCTGCCCATCACGTCCACATGTGACCACAACTTGTGCACCTGCGTCCTGCCTGACATCTGAAGAAGATGGCCCCAAAGAAAGGTACCAGGTGCAGTACCAAGAAAGTTGCAGGTGAGAAGAAGGAACCAATAACCACGACTGGTGTGCCGGCCAATGCTTATTTGGGGACCAAATAAATTACAGCGTTGTCCGGGAACCAAGCTGGGAGCAGTACCTCCGCACCAGCGGTCCAACCCCACCAACCTAGGCCCAAGCCCTTGAGTGTCGCAGAGGTAGCCAGTCTACTAAGTGATGTTGAAATGTCATTATCGCAAAGTAGTACACTATCAATGCAGGCGGAAACTCAGCAGATAAGTGTGCAGCAGCAGCCGCTACAACAACAGCAGCAGCTGCAAGAACAGCAGCAGCCGCAAGAACAGCCCACAATAGTAGTTGTTGCTCCTGAAGTAGGGGCATTTCGGGAAATTGAGCTTCCTGCAGACAAAGTGGAGCAACCACTGTTTCAGAAGATCTATTGTCTTCCAGACCACCAGCAAGGAAAAGGAGGCTTAGTCCATCATCTTCTTCTTCTTCAAGCCCCGCTTCTGATGATCGTGGTGCCACTTGGCAGCCACCATCTCAGTCTGAGAGCGATGCATGAACCAAGACAATCCTTCTGAAAAGGAAGGTTCCAGATAAATGGATGGACCAACATTATCACCCTATCCAGAAAGGCTGCTGCTGAGCGGGATGTAGCACTGATACCACTAACACAGGTTACACCACCAGGACCTCCAGCTGCCATATTTTCAAAGGCCCGGCAGGGACCTACATCCAGCTTAACCATCTCAGTAGGTAGTGGTAGTAGAAGTCACAGTGTAGCTGCACAGAGTCACATTCCAAGCACACCCTCCAGTTCATCTGGTATTGAAAGTGGCACATCCAGCAGCACCAGAAAGTTCTCCTCCCTAGTTTGGGACTTCTTTTCGGTTAGCACTAAGGAGGAGAACGTTCTATATGCTCAATTTGTCGACAAGGTGTTCGGCGGGGTAAGCTTGGTACAAACTATGGTACCGGAGGCCAAACAAGTCATCTCAAAATACACCACACTATCGTGTGGGAAAATCACCTACTTCACTTACAACAAAGTAAAAAAAATCAACCCATTGATGTTGGGCATGAAGAATCTGGACGATGGTATTGCAGTGGAAGGTGAAGAAGAAGGAGGTCCTGTCCCCAGTAGTGTAGCGGTACCGCCCACGCCTACATCCTCCTCAGCAACATCCCAGTACGAGCCATACTCAGAGTCAGGCTGAGACACCAAGGCGACTGAGTACTGCAATGAAACAAAGTGCGTTGTTGAGCCTAAGTGGGATACATGAGTGAGCGAGCAAAATGAAGGGTGTGCATGTGCATTGCTTCCATGACTGAGAGGTCGGGAGTGTTATGTTCTGGGTTGTCTACTTGTTGGGTATCTTAGGGGGGGTTCGGAGAGCTAATAGTTATGACCAGACACTACTAACTAGTCGAGCAGGGGTGTGGTGGGTTCTAAACTTCTGATTGAGGTGCGAGGAAGATCCAACCTACCATCACCAACATCCTATTTTCTTGTGCAAAGTTCTGTGTGTGCAAAATCCCTACAACAGTAATAGTATATTCTATCCTATCAAAATAGTAAAATCTGGTTGTGCATTTGGTGGTGGAAATTGTCGAAAAGATCAAGATTAACAAAGACTCAAGATCAATAAGAATAGAACTAGAACAAGAGGAAAACCCAAAGGACTGGACTCAATGGCTAGAGCTGCTGGGGAATCTGAGTTTTATTTAAAGCCTTTAATATAAAGAGTGGCCAACTGGGCAAGCTTAGCTACAGACAGACTAATAGTAGTAGCACAGAGAGGCATCATAGCAGAGGCAGTTAGATACAGGGATAACAAGAATTTAGAAACAGATAGTCCAGATCGAAGGATAATTGTTTTCTAAAAAATAGCATTAGGAAACGGAAACAATAGTTCAGAAAAAATATGGTGCAGTAAAAGTTCGGGAATAAGAATTATTAATATTAAAAACAAGAAGACTCACTAGGACCAGCAGAAGAGCCCTTGCTGTTGTCCTCCTGTTGCTGTTCTGCTACTCCCGCCAACTGAGACCCTGCCTGCCTGCCCTTGGGTGCTGCACATGAAAGATACAAGAAAAAGACAAACATTGATGATTGGTGTGAAACAAATAAAATATTTTTAAAGGACGGTCAAAAAAACATTTATGTAAACAACAATTGCAATAAATAAATTGACCAATCTCATCTGGTCAACAAGTAGTATCAGGGTCTTCGCGGATGTTCTCAATCTGCATAACCCAGAAGTCATCTGTAAGTAATGCTTTGTTAAAATTCCATCTTGATCTTTGAGATAGTGGTGCTGTCAATGGAACTTCTAGGCAGATTAACGAATGATCGGAAAATGCATTAGCTAATATAGTGGTATTTGCCCATGAGACTGCATGAGGTAGTGAAAGGAAGGCTATTTGTGAGGCAGCGCTGTATCGCTTAGAGTGGCATTTATATTGATGCGCTGTCATATGGTATGCTTACCAGGGGTCAATAAAAGCAAAATCGCACATTAAGGTTTGTCGAGTGCAAAAGGATTTGGGCTTGTTCTGAATTAAATTGAACTCTCCCCCTATGAGAAAATGGCCCACCACCTGTTGTAATAAAGAATGAAGTTCCTGTATGGGGATGGTGAGTCCTCAATGTGTCCATAATAACTTATAAAATCTAACATTTTGTTACTGATTCTGGTTTTAACCCAAATCCATCTGGCTTCCAGGTCTCCCACTACTCCAAGGATTTCAAACTGGACTGTACATGTGATCAATACTGCTACCCCGCGCTGTGAAGCCTGAGATGAAGTGAAGTGCGAGTGTTGGATATATATTAGAAAGCAAGACTGACAGCCCTTATCTTTTAAATGTGTCTCTTGCAGAAGTAGCGCATCTACCTCTAAAGACCTGAGCCAGACTAGTATACTTTGACATTTTAATTTAATATTTATGCGATTCACATTGCATGGGACAATCTTCAGCTTGTTATGTGGCATTGCTGTGAGCATCTTCTATTCCAGACAGTCAGCTTCATATTTTTCACTTTTTCCCCCAATGCACACCCCACACATGCCTCCCTACTCTCTATCACCCATTCCAATTGCCATTCTCCTGTAAACCGTGAAGCCCAAACTGTTCTAAGCTTCCTCCTAGGCAGGAACTCCCCATCCACCTCTTCCCACCCAAGTGCTCTCCCACAACCTACTTCCCTGCTTGGCCTAACCACCAACCTCTTGAGTGGTGTCTTGACATGACACAAGGAGTGCGCCTAGGGGTACCGAGGGCATCTCTGCTAGAAAGCTAGTTTCCTTGCACTAGTGTCAAATCTACTTGCACCACCATGGATACTCTGGAGCAGATTTACAAGCCCCTTGCGCCACTTTTGGGTCACTATTAACATGGGAAAAGTGACACAAAAGTGGTGCAAGGGTCTTGTAAATCTGCCCCTCTGTATTTACAATACAGAGCTCCATGATGCAAGAATTAAACAGGTGCGTCAGAAATACTGATGCATCTGTTGGCACAAAAGTGACGCATCGCTGGAGTTGCTCATGAAAGTGACGCAACTCCAGCAATGTGTTACAACAGATAGGTGAGTCCCATACAAAAAGCCCTGCATCATTCCTTACGCCTGGTCTGAGCTATTGTAGGGATTTTGACCCAGTGAAGGCGTAGAGTGACGTAGTAAAATGTTGTAAATTTCACTGCATCAATTCTACATGGCTTTTTGCGTGGGAACGTCAGCCCTGCATGCATTATACCTTGCGCAGGTATAATGTGACATAGGGCTTTACAACATGACGCATCTCCCTAGATGCGTCATGTTGTCAATTGGCTGCATTGATTGCACCACAGTTGCATCAGAAAAAGTGATGCAATGGCAGCACAAGGAGGCGCAAGGGTAAATCTGCCCCTATTTGCTTTTTTCAGCTGTAAAATAAATAGACATTCTCTGTATGCGATTTGAGAATTTCTGTGCGCGATTTGCGAAATTGACTACTATAAAGACTTTTTTTAACCTATTCATAATATGTCTGTCAGCTTAGCAAATCATATCAAACACTGCCATTTATTGAACTTCCATGGGTTTTTTGGTTAAAGAACACACTTTTGTAATATTTAATCATGTAAGCACACCAAGGGCTAGAATGATCAAACTTCACGCAATGTAGCACAGTAAGACACCTTGCTGCATGAAGGGGGAGGGCAAAAATGAGCCATATTTAACATTATATGATGCATTTCTGTCCTTTCCCTTGTGCTGGCACACAATGTGCTGCCTTCTGCCAATGCGGACACCCTTGTAACATGGTACAAGGGTGCCTGAGTTGCAAGCAGGATTGTTTTTGTGCAGGAACAATCTTCGGAGGCTTTTTGCTTTTTCTGTGTGCTGCAGAATGGAGCACACAAAGCAGGAGGAAAGTATGAGGAATGAATACATGAATTACATTTTTACTGTGCGATTACTTAAAATCTTTTCAATTTTTTAGTTAGTGCAATCATAATGTGAAACAATAAAATAGTGTGCAAAAGAGCGTATTGCAGCTATGTCATACAATTAGCGCTCAAAACAATCACAATGTTACAAGTAAGACGACAAACTGGAGGCAAAATTATGCTACGCTAGTCTACAATTTGTTATTTTTTAGGGCACGGTTAGTTAAAATAGCCCATGGCATTGTGTGCTAATCGTTCTAAATGTGCTGAAGATCCTAGCTTGTAGTGGCTATCCCATTTAGTGGCATTGTGCAAATTGTGCATAAATCCTTTGAAAAACTTAGATTTATTGCAGGACACTAAAATTTTTAAAACCATGCTATATCCAACAGACAATGTATAGAAAAAAAATAAGAAGGGACCATTGTTAAAAATTGGAGTCTAGTGAACCTATTTGAACGGTGGGCAAATTAGTCAGATAAAGTACAGAGACTATTTCATATGGTTAACCCTTACTCAACGTGTATCCTTTATTTTCACGACAACACAGCTCAATGCATTTAAAGTGCTAGATATATGTGCAGTACGTGGTATGTTCTAAGGTTTTGCTAAATGCTGTTACGAGAGCTGGAATATGTTCCGCAGAGTAAAGTGGTTACTGTCCCTTTAACTCTACTACAATGTTTCTGTCCTGTTGGCTCTTAAATTAGCATAATAAGGTGCTCAGTTATTCAGTCCGAAAAAAGTCTGCATAGATCATAGGAGTGTTCATCTTTGTATGTCAGCTGTCTGGGGCAAGTTTATCTTTCGGGTCTTTATTTTTATCGGGTTGCTTGGATTTGCTCTGAATGGATCTCACTTCTGACATGTATTTACCAAATTTGGGGGTTTGAAGGGAGCGATGCTAGAGAAAATAGCTGATAAGGCTTTTACACATGTCCTACTCCCTTGGACAAGATGATTAATGTTAATCATTTCCATTGTTGTTGTAGCAAAGATGGGAAGCAGCATACCTGGTGCAACATGGACTACTCTCTATACTTGCAAAGTGTGCATTTAACAATATATGATAAGGATTTCCACTCTGGGATTAGCTCTTTTATTAACAGGGGAACTGGCCTGGCCCACTGGGCCTCTTTTAAGCATTTTCTTCCCAGAAACTGGTTCAGATATGACTGTTTTTTTGTGGGCCTCGTAAGATGCGATTTATTTTATTTATTTATTTATATATTTATTTATGGGTTTTTATAGCACTTGAATCGACTCCAACTGGAGTATCTCTGCGCTTTTGGGCCAGTTAGCATAAACAGAGGATGCGGTATTGGCTGGGACTAGATCTCATTTTTAAACAGAAGAGTTTTGAGTTGTTTCCTGAATTTCAGATGTTCAGAACACAATCTGAGAGTCAGAGGTAGTTTATTCCATAGTGTGGGTCCCACTACTGAGAGTGCCTTACCGCCGTGTCTAGCCTTCTTGACACGAGGCACTACCAGTAGATGACTGTTGCTGTATCTAAGAGATCTGGGGGGAATATATGGAATGAATATCTTTTCCAGGTATGTGGGGCCTTGTCCATTTACGCTCTTATGTATCAGACCGCATATTTTGAATGTAGTCCTCTGTCGAATTGAGAGCCAGTGCAGTTTGTCAAGGAGGGGCTTAGATGCAGTTCTTGGGGGGGCATTGAGGACTAGGCAGGCTGCCGTGTTTTGAATTACCTGGAGTCTGGCCAGCACTCCCTCATTGGCGGAGAGAAACAGGCCATTGCAGTAGTCGATTCGACTTAGGACCAGGGCTTGGACTAAGGTTTTCCTGAAGGAGTCTGGGAGCAGGGGAAAGACTTTGTGTAACAGGCTGATGGTGTGGAAAAATGAGCCTGTAACATAGTTACTGTGTTGTTTCAGCGATAGCTCCTGGTCAAGTCGGATCCCCAGATTTTTGACGACCTGTTTAGGTTCTGGGACAGTTCCAGGGTCATGCGGCCACCAGTCTGGAGTCCATAGTATTTTTGCCTCCCCGAACAGCATAACCTCTGTCTTACTGACGTTGCACTGTAGCTAGTTAGTGGACATCCATTGTGCTACTGCCTTCTGGCCTGATAAGAAGGAGCTCTTTACTTCAGCAGAGAGAGTCCTAAAGGGGAAGAGGAGCTGCGTGTCATCAGCATGTGACACGGGAATGAAGCCAAATTTGCGCATCACTCTTGCCAGAGGTGCCACATAGATGTTAAAGAGGGTTGAGCTCAGACACGAGCCCTGTGGCACCCCTTTTGAAATCTCTAACTCCTGTGAATGATATGCACCCATGGTGACAGTCTGGGTGCGATCGGATAAAAAGCTCCTTAGCCAGGCAAGGGCTTTGTTCTTGATTCCCACGTTCGCCAACCGGTCAATCAGGATGGTATGTGACACGGTGTTGAACGCTGCCGACAGATCCAATAATACCAGGATCACTGAGTAGCCTTTGTCCTGGTACATGTGCAAGTCATCAGTAACAGACAGAAGGGTGGACTCTGTACTGTGTTTCGGCCTTAACCCAGATTGGGAGTAGTCCAGGCCGCCAGCAAGTTCGATATAGCTGGATAGGTGACGGTTGACGTGCTTTTCAGTCAGTTTCCCCAGAAAGGGTAGCAGGGAGATGGGCCTGAGATTGGCCAGTTCGGTCCATGTTGTGGAAGTGTTTTTCCTAATAGGCCTTACTAGGGTACGCTACCATTCTCTGGGGACAGTGCCTGTGCTAAGTGACAGATTAACAAGTTTATCAATCATCGGGCATAGTATTCTAAGTAGAGTGGGCATTAGTCTGGCTGGAATAGTGTCATCCGGGCTGCCGCTTTTGATCTTCGTGATCAGTGCAGATGTCTCCTCGGGGGTAATAGGGGGGAAAATATCCAGGGTGTGTATGTTTTGCTTATGTTACGTATCGTGTTGGACAAGGGCTATGTCAGTGATCATGGCTTTGTTGGTGTTGACTATTTTCTCATAGATGGTATCTATTTTATTGGTAAAAAAATAGAGATATTTTGTTGCAGAGCTCGATGAGACCTGGCTCCCCTTTATTGCCCTTGTAACTAGCCATATCCGTTTCACACGATAGTTTGCAGATTTGTTTATTTATAGCATTCTTTATAGCCATGCAAATTATCCCATCAATTGACCAGTTTTTGATTGCCCGATTTATTGATGCCACTGCCTTCTGCATGTAGCTCTTCCAGGGATTGGCCTTTCCATCATTGATTGGTTTAAGCACTGTCTTCATGGAGGACATGGACATGGAGGAGCAGGATCTCCTTCTTTAACAATCTGATAATAATATTTCACCTGAATTCCGAGACAGACTTATTTTTGCTGTAAAAGGCACAACTCCAGGCAAAATAGTCTGGTTAGCATGTATTTTGGTAGCCTGAAGATGAACTTGAAGCCGTGGGCTTTCTCCAGCTTGATGTCCATTTTCCCTGCGAATGCTTGTTGTGCGTACCCTGATGTCCCCAATAGGTTGGCTTTTATGACCCTCCTGACTGTTACAGTATTTGGATGACATAGCTTCCTGTGGAGTTTGCACAGAGCATTGATTGTCGTTTAGACTTTTGCATTCATATTATGTTGGTGAATAGATGACTTCCCTGTGTCGCTGAGCCATGCTCTGAGGTAATTGTACGTTCCCACATTTGCTAAAGTCTGTCTTCTCAATATCCATCTTTGTGAGGCCTTTTTTACATAGTGGCTGAAACCCACCACTTTGGTCTTATTTGGATTGGCCACCAAGTCATTGCATTTGTTGTAGACGTTTAGAGCGTCCATCCCCTCCTGCAGACCAGTTTATGTATGGTCGAATATTACCAGGGTGTCTTTGTACTGCAATAAAAGCACCTTTTGCTGCCCTATTTTTTGGGGTGGCTAAGTTTGCTCTTTGCAGGGCCTTGACCAGATCGGCCATAAAAGCATTGGGGCAAGGATGCAGCAAATTGTATTTGTAGAGTTTTTGAGAGGCCATGTCCCCAGTTAATTTTACTCTGCTATATAGTGATATGATGGAGTTCAGAAGATTGTTAGGGGTCTTCCAGTTTTTGAGTTTATTCCATAACTAATTATGGGTTACCCCAACACACACAGTGGAGTAGTCTACAAAACATGTAAACACCGGAATTAATTTTTTTATGTTTGCTATGTGGTATAGAGAAACTATATTGTCAATGGTTGATCTGCCTTTGCGGAACCCCGTTTGGTAGAAAGGTAATATTACTTCTTCTTCATTCCATCTGGATACCTCTATTAGTAGAGTACTAGCAAATGATTGTCCTTCTGTATCCAGCAGGGCAAATAATTTGTAATTTTTATGGTTCGTAATTTTACCCTCCTTGAACAGAAGCTGTAGCAAAGAGCAACGTCATGAGTCAGGGGCGTCTGCTTGCATCCTGCATTCTGTGAGCAGGGAGGAGAGATTTCTGCCCAGTATGACAACTCCTCGTTAAACGTGCCACCCGGAAGTCCATTGGGACCAGGTACCCTTTCCCTTTGTATCTTTTTTTATGATTTTCATAACTGGCAGCTCATCCTATACTTTGCGTCCTTTGTCCATGGATGATTCAGTATCATTGTTTACTCTGTCATTAGATGATCCATTTTTATTACCTTGTGGTGTCTCATCTGAATTTTCTGTGTGTATGTTTGCTACGTGGATTAACCATGCTTCCACGGTCACAGCATTAGGCATGTCAGTTTTATCATTTCCTAGACAGGCAATGTATTCCCAGAGTTGTTTCTGTTTATTGTTCTTGGATACCTCATTGACTTTTATCCATTCATCCTCAATATGTTTTAGTTTTAGTTTACGAATGAGGTGGTTGCGGTCCAGGCTAAGTTCTTTTAATTTTCTCCCGGTGTCAAATATTCCTGCTTTCTAATGGACTTGTTTTGCCTGCCTTAGTTTGCATGTGCAATCCCTTAGGTATTCATTATATTTCAAATGAAACCCTAGTTGTCCTTCCCTTTTATGTATTTCCTCCAGCCTCCCCCCAAGAGGAGGTACAAAGATTTGTCAACCATTTGTCCCAATTGTTTATTGCGGGTGATACTTCTACTTTCTTGTTCGTTCTTCCACACCCACAGCTTAGCTGCATTACATGTATTCCATCTAATCATCTTATCCTCCTTACTAGCATGTGATCCTCTGCTCCCTTTGTGTGACTTATGGTCTCTGTATGTTCAGGCTGGTTGCCCTGTAGTTTAAATTTAATTTTGAGCATTGTGGGATCACTTATTCCATATCTGATCATTGAGAAATCTGGCACAAATTGTTTGAGTTTCAGGCTTAGAAAGGTATAGTCAATGATTGTGCAATTGATGAAAGAGAAAGTACTAGGTGCATTGGGCTGGATATCTTTTGCCAGGGCATCTGCAGGGGTAAATATATAGACTTGTTGGAAGCTGGCAAATGATCTTTCTGCTGGTGTGCTTCTCCCATTGATAGTCTTGACTGCACCAAGGTTGTGAAGATTGAAATGCCTCGTGATTAGTAGGTCCCTTGTACTAAGCAGGCCACAGATGTCAACCCCGGTTTCACATTCCACGGTGGAAGGGCTCTGACATAACCATGTCCCAAGAGGCAAATTATGCAACCGAATATGGCCCAATTCCTTCTAATTATTACTTGGAAGACGCCACCCTACACTCAACCAAATTCCTAGAAATACTTAAAAAGAGCAAAGCTACCAGGATCTAAAAATGGAATAGTCCCTAACCCAACTTAAAACCAAAATCTCAGAAAAAACTAAATAATGCATGAACACCTAGCATTCAAAGTGAAAATCTTTCCTAATAACCCAAGCATTATCATAGCTAGACTTAATAGTAAGATACCAAATAAAAAAAAACTCACTAAAGGATTGATTAACTAAGGTATTTTACAATTTTGAGTAACTTTACACTTCAGAGTCAGTTTACTACTTTTGATATTCACAAACTCAAGAGATAACTTACTACAAAACTATAAATTACATGTCTCCACCCCCAGTGTAATGAAATTGGGTTACTCTTGGGTATGTGTGGTGTTCGCCTATAAACCCCTCCTTGGCCTTCCCTAACCTCTCTTACTCCCCCCCATTCCCTTCCCCATTGTAGTGCATTTGGCCCTTTTCTCACCCACTTCCTCAGTACCACCTACATTTACTGCTGGAACCTGTGTGCAGAGACTCCACAGTTGAGGCGGAGAACTCCACACACAGAATGTAACTAACGAGGAGGCATAAACTCTGCATGCTAACATGTTTTGTAGTACTGCAAAATGTACTACAAAGATCAGTTTGTGAGGCCATTGGTGCTACGTTCACAAAGGTAATTTACACTTATTGAGTACTTTACACTTTTGAGTAAGTTTGCTGCTTTTTGGCTAGTCACAAAATATGAGTATAAATTTACTCTGAAAGTCTAGATCACATGTCTCCACCAAATTGAAGGACCCGGAACACTTTTGAGGAACTTGCACTTTTGAATTAGTTTACTACTATCCAAGTGTAAATGTACTCCAAACGTGTATTTTGCAGTCAGATTTTATGAATAACCAAAAAGTAGTAAACTAACAGAGCCCTGTTCCATGGCTTGTCTTTTTAAGAGATTCCATGTCCTTTTTATTGTTTGTGTAATGGAGGCCCCATGCCTTGGACTGTTCTCTGTACCACATACCACATACACATTTTTCTGCTACAGAGCCTCTGTCACATCCTGTTTGCTGTAACATAACCCACCTTGACTTTCCCTGTTTGCTGTAAGTCCTTCATATGTGTGTTGAAAGAGAACCCCTTGTTTTCCTGTGCTTGCGGCTGTAGAGCCCACATGCCTACTCTTATGCACTGCACTATAGCAAAGTGAATCACCCCTTCCCATGTTTGTTGTAACAAATCCCTCATGCCTTTCTAGGCTTGTTGTAACAGAAGCCTCACCCCCATGAAAACTGTGGCAGTGAGGAAACTCCTAATATGCTCCGCCACGCCGCAGCGACACCACCAGCATATTAAGGCCTCTGACTGCTGAGCCACCGCCACAAAGTCTAAGACCCCAAACGTTTTGCCTTTTACCCCCTGCTTTTGCTGATTCTTATTGTCGACCTTAGGACTCTTTACCACTATTAACTAGTGCTAAAGTGCATGTGCTTCTCCTCTAAACATGATAACATTGGTGTCTACCTGATTGGCATATTTTTTTACTGGTAAGTCCCTTGTAAAGCGGTATTTCATAGACCCAGAATCTGTACTCCAATGCAGCACTAATTGTGCAGCCTTTCAAACCTGTCTCAGGCCTGCCACTGCAGTACCTGTGTGTGCCACTTTGGCTTGGCATTTAAAACTACTTGCCGAGCCTTAAACTCCCCTTTTATTACATATAGGTCCCCTCTAAGGTAGACCCTAGGTAACCCTAAGGGCAGGGTGCCATGTTAGTAAAAGGACATGTGTGTTTAATCTTTACATGTCCTGGTATTGACAAACAGCAAAAATAATTTGTCACTACTGTTAGACCTACCCCTCTCATAGGCTAGCATTGGGAATTTCTTAATTTGCTTTCAAGCTGCAATTTTCAGATTAGAGAGGAGTAGCTTTTTCATGTTTAATATCTCTGGAAAGGTAATGAAAAACCCTCCTTAATGGTGGACTTGGATTGAACATTACTGATTTAAAAATACCACTTTTAAGAAGTGGAAATTTCCCTGCACTTATTGCTCTTGACAGCGTGTCTCCAATTCACATCTGGGACGGGTGACAGCTACACTTTGTGCATTCCTTCTAGATAGCCACAATACAGGAAGAATAGGTGTGTCAAAGATTGATGCATCGCACAGCGTATTGCCACCCCAACAGCTTGGTGAGATTAACACATCACCTAAACTGCGTGGCAGAATCCGGTGCATCGCTTGACGAATCTCGACTCTGGCACCTATCTTGAGAACTGAAGCATCACCTTTACTAAGTGAAGAAGATCGACACATCTCCTTGTTTAGGACCAGAAAAGGTACTCACCTGGCCTGAATGGATCCTGTAGCCGACCGACGCTCCATCAAGTTCAGCCTAAACTTTGACTTTGCCCTTGTTAAGCATGAACAAAGTAAGCTTCTAAGCACTTTACAGCATTTATTCTTTTAAAATTCAATATCTCAACTTTTGCTTATTGGATTTTTTAAGCCATAGCCTTGCACTTTGAAAAGAGCTTTTGGGGACTAGTCACTGTAGAGATATGCCACCATTTACATTCTACATGTCCCACTTTTTTATTACTAGGTACTCTAGATTGTGGGGTCCATGGCTTTCTTAGGAGTGACCTATTAAAATTTAAAAGGAAGGAGTTTCCCCTGTAAAAGGGTTATATTTTCAAGTGTGACTGCAAATTTAAACTTAAGCTAACATTGGTAGGCCAGCAGCCATGTTTTCTTTGCCGCTCTAGTGGATGGCACAATAAATGGTGCATTCCACAGGTGACATTTAACTTTACATGTCCTGTGTTTAGTTTCTACACCATATACTATTGCCTAACAGGACAGGTAAATATGCTAATCAAGGATTAGACAACTTTTATAGTTTTTAGAAAACATAGAACATACACGAGTCAACCATTCAAAGTGAAACTTGCACTCCAGCGACACTTTAAATATTAGCCAATTGAGATAATTGATCTCTGGATTCTTGACCATCTGTCATTTCGTATTCTCCATATATTGATATAAAAGTATATTTTTAAAACCCATTGTCTGTATGTGTCAGGATCTGTTAAATAATAAGACATTTGATTGATGCATATAATTGAACTTATTAAGAGATTAGTAAATATATTTAATGTATTTAGAGCCTCATTGACTGCTTATTTAGATATAGGCTAATTGTTTGTCTAATAAAATAATTTTGATCACGTTTTATACTATTGTGTTGATGAGCTCTGTTTATTATGAAATAATATGTCAGTAAATATATAGGATGGTTGCCTTAGGATTTACATTATAGTGTTTGTTTCCCTGCCTCAGGAACACTCCCCTTGTATGTGTAAGAGGTCTAATACCTCATAACAAACTTGGTCTTGTCATTTCCAAATTTAGAACGTTTGCTGCATGGAAACAATTATTTTGCTGGTGTTGCCAATGCAGCCAGGATCTCTGCTTCCTGATTTTAGAACCTCGACGATGCTACCGATTTTGCAGACACATTTCTTCTCTTCAGACAATGTTGCTTAAGATATCTGGCTCTCCAGAAATTTATCCAAATGCAAAAAATCTTATTCTAATTTGCATCTCAAATTCCCATCTCAGTATGAACTCTGTTACCTTTAAAACATTTCAATGTAAAGAGTCCTCTCACTGATAGATTTTCCCTAGTCCAGGCTTCAAAGCCTAATTCTATTCCTTCTAAATGTGCTTAGCCATGCACCTTGAAACAAGATAATTTCCTCTGTTAGGGGCTTATTTACATGCCCCTTGCACTGCTGGTGTGTCACTTTTTCCATATAAAATGTGACTCACCGGAGGCGCAAGAGGCTAGTAAAGAAGCCTCTTAGGACCTCATTATGATATCGGGAGGGACATCGTTTCAGTGAGGGAACCACACAGCCATAGGTCGGCGGTTCTGCGCACCGAATTAGGATGTAACCACATATGGTACAGTCACAAGCTTCCATTTCTCTATGGGAGCTTGGGCAGAGGGTGGAAACTGCCTGCAGCACAAGCTCCCATTGAGAAATGGGAGTTCGTGAAAATTCCTGCACCGCGTTGCAGGCACCGCATGGAGCATGCCACATGGTGCTCGGATTTTCAGGGGGAACCATAGGTGTGCCCCAGGATCTACAACTGGAAGTCCAGGGAGGAAGGGTTCCCCCAAAGTAGCTTTTCGACAGCCTTTCCATGGCAGAAATGCCAACATGGAAAGGCTGTCAGAAACCGACATCATAATCCCATCGGCAGCAATGCTATCTGTTAGGGATTATGAGGCTCTTCCGATTTACCAACAGGCTCCTTGAGCCTATCGTAACCGAGTCGAAATAACCAGCTTTGAAACACGGCAGTCAGAGTTTAAACCTTGGATGCGATGGAAATCCTCCAACCAGGGGTTGGAGGCTTTCCGACCAACATCCAAACCAGGCCCTTAGTCTCTAATAACTGGAGAGGGCTAAAAAGGAATCTCGTAGGAAAGTACTAACCCACCATAATGCGTAGAACATTCCTAGTTTGAGGTAGTGTGGAAACACCAAACTTTCAGTCTCTTTGGCTAGGTCACTAGGTTGCCACATTGTTCCCTCAGCTGAGTTGGCCATTAGAAACATCTCTCAGAATCTCACAAGTGCCAGAGTTTTGCCAGGCCTATGCATCAGAAGTTCCACCCTATTAAGGGTGAGCCTTACAATGCTTATTTTTCCTGACCAGAACCACTGTGAAATATAGGGCAACAGGCCCGTGTGCAGAGATTAAAACTCCTAGTTTGTCTGGGCGTTTGACTTGTGCAGGTATAAATCCCTACTTTCTTGTTTGCCCCATCTTTGATACTTTCGAAAAATCAACTCAGCTAACAAGACTAGCAGATCCAAATTTGGTGGGCTGTCCTCCACATGAACAGCAAAGCCATGTGTCTCTTCTGCACCTGTGGCTCCCACAGAGCTCTACATGAACTACACTGTCTGAATCCACCATCACATGTGATATTTTTACCATCAGCACCATTTAAACATTCCTTGTGCACCAAGTATGAATGGCCTTTCATCTCTTACATGTAAATGGTAATGTCTGATAAATGAGGAATGGCTCTGTCCTTGTTGCAGCCCAGCAATATAATCCTGCTATTCTGCTCATGTTGTGCAAGCCCCTCATGAAAACCATCAGTTTGTGGCTCTGAATCAGCCATCATATTATGTACCTCCAGCCTTCAACAAAGAAAAAAACTTGAGGGTTGAAAATTGTATCAGATAAAACCAAAAAGCATGGAGAATCACACCAGCTAAAGACTCTTAACCTGAACCAGTAATTTACCACTAGCTTCCGACATCAAGGGAATCAATCAACAAGTGATCTGGCATTTACGATCCTGGATGCCTGGATCTGGCTTAGCTCAAGGTCCTATTGGTCCCTCAAGTCGGGAATGTGCCACGGTTTCATGCAGTGGCTTATTTGTAAAAAAAGGAAATGCTGCGGCTCCCATTAAGGAGGCAGCTTCAACCCGCCCATTTCTCCTGTCAGCTCTACCTAACACAAAACCAACAATCCCCACAAGTCGGGAGGGGATGTGATGTAACGGCCAGAGCTGACGACTTTGGAGCTGGGGAACCAGGTTCAAGTCTTGGCATCGGCTCAACATCCTGTGATTCTGGGCGAATCACTTAATCTTCCTGTGTCCACCAAAAATTAATGTGTCCTTAACTGTTGCTCAAGCCCCTGTGTTGATGATTATGTGCCGTTGCTGAGCACCAGAAACCACCGGCCAAATTAGGCACTGGCTTCATGTGGCTTCTGCCTGCTACCACTCATGTGCCAAGAATTAAAGACTAAGAATTATTAACCTTTGATGTAAAACAGAAGAGAGAAAGAGACACCTGTCTAGTGGTGGAACGCCACAATGTGAAACCAGGAAACCTTGGATTAATCCTATCTTCACCGTTTTACACAATTGTTTAATACTATGCAAATATTTAATTTCTCTGTGCATCCTTTTGAACCATTATTGTAGACAACAATATCTTGAAATACGTGAGTTCAGGATGTGTGCTGTACAAAACATCTCTTGTGTTTGATTTACCAGACTATAATTTTGCTTGATGTATAATAAGAACCTCTGCCACATATATGGTGGGGAAGACAACTGACTTTGCTCATAGTTCACTAACAACATTATCATCAGGGTAGGAGGAAACATTTATCTTGCAAAGTTCTCCGTTTAAAAAAAACATGATAAACCCACAAGTACCTAAATCTATGTAAGTTTACTCTTACACTTTTGAGTAGCTTTTTTACTTTTGACTAATCACCATTTACAAGTGTAAAGTTACTCAAAAGTGTAGGCTTAAACTTTGAAACACTAGGTCTAGCCACATTTATGAGAATATAAAAACTCTGCAGGATTCAGCCAACGGGCAGAAAATATGCAGTGCACACTGCACTTTAGCGCCAGTACCATGAGAAGCACTGAAAATCAGCACAAACTGCTCTATTCTCTGTGCAAGAGCGAGTGCCACCATTCCAGCTGATTTTGCTGCAGCTCGATTCGAAAATGTACTTGAGCGGCAGCAAATCTTTCTGACCGCGTTATGACAATGCAACAAAGTCTTTGTGGTCAATGGAAATCGCATCAAAGGCCAGCAAATCTTCCTTGCGATCGCAAGCGCATTGTGCGGAGTCTCGCGTTGTTCCTTTGAACATCGCAAATGGCAGAATAATTCCACCACATGCCGATTGGTGGACTTTAGGAGGAAGTCCACGTTACAAACATTATATTAAAAAACAAAATTCCACAAATTCTGCAAGCAGAATTATAATTCTGCCCATGCCTAATAATACCAAAATACAAACATTTTACTTTAGGTGGGATTTTTTTTGAATGCATATTTCAAAAGTCTTTTGTTATTTAATTTACTATAATTAAATTAATTTACTAATTATATAAAAAATATGTTAATAGTTTAAAGATTCTACTAATAACTTTTCACATGTTGGTATGGGTCTCTATTGGAGCAGAGATCCCCATATGGTAATGTACAGGGAACATTGCAAGAGTTTAAAACACTTTAAAATGATATAAAAAATATTTTTATGTAAAATGTTAATGGTAAATAAATGTATATATTTTTTATGTTAGAAAAATGCAAACAAACTACAGCAATATTTGATTCAAATTTTAGATTTTAATTTTGTTTAATATATTACATTAAGTTGAAATATTAATTATTTTACTGAAGTTTAAATTAGAAAAAGAAATTCTCACCTAAAGTTAAAACAAATAATTAACAGTGGTGTATACAGCTAATTTAAAATGTAATTATTGTTTAACAAAATTAATGTCATATTACTTCTTAAATGTAAACTCATTTATTACAATATGTAGAAATATGTTATTTTTAGATAAATTCTTAACCGTAAATTATATTTTTAAGTAATGTCAATAATTTTATTCGATATAACTTTATTTCCAATGGGGTTTTATTTTAAGTCCCTACCTTCATTAATACAGAAGGTGTTGCAGTAGAAGTGATTTGCGATTTGTGAAGATGGACTTACTCCATTTATAACTCTTCTGAGTGATAACTTTATAAGTCCAGTTTGTGAGTAAGCTTACTTTTTTGAGTTTGTGCACGTCCTATGCTAAACCCCTCATTATTTCCCTATTAGCCCCTCTCATTATGCAATAAGCATTCCCCATTTTACAGCCACTCCTCCCTTACTACTAAAATATATACATGTATGTAGTCACCACAACTGAGGAAGAGACTTCTGCACAGAAATAGGTAGGCGAGATGGAGACAGAAGCTCTGTACATAGGTTTCTAAATAGCATTTTGTAATGCTGAAGTAGGACTACTGTACTGCGAAATGCAGTTTGTGAATTGGCTGCTATCGATTTTAATAATTGTCAGGCACCTGATGCCTTGTTGAGGTTCTCCATCATGGATGGATCGAAAACTCCTGGTCTTAAATGTTCTGGTCTGCCAGAGGCTGTGATTAATTTAGGCCAGTGGATTGCGATGCTCAGCAGGGCACTTAATTGGTTTCCGGTGCTCGGCACCACCACTTAATTGTCAAGATTCCCACTTATGACAGTCTGCCACAAGGTGGCGCTACTCATTTTATTTAGAGATGAGCAAACCAACGGCTGTTTCTGAATACAATATACATTTAAAATAACTAATACGTGCACCCCAGCCATTCGTTTAGCTTTGGCGACCTGGAATAGTCTGAACTATCGCACTAGTAGGCAGGGAGATGGTTAGTAGTTGTGTTGGTACTGTAATTGGCAGCAATGACAGGGGCAGTGGGTGGTGCAAGCTGCAGTGGCCCCCTGGTCAGGGCCCTGGGACTTATTATTTTATAAATGAAGCACTGGCCAGAGGTAAGGATGACCCCTTTTATTAGCCGCGTTGCTGTCAATTGAGGAAATGTCCAAGCAGAAAAGTGCCCTCCAGAAGAAATCCCAACCAAGGAAAAACCCTGAGAGCAAATAACCTCCAGAAGGCACTGGAATTCCAGAGAAAGAAAAACTGGATGAAGAATAAGAGGGATCTGGGAAGGAAGTGGCACTGGAATTCTTATGAGATATAAAATGTTCATATGATGTTTATTGTATGAATTACATGCCAAAAAATGTTCATAGCTCGGTTTGTGCACTGATTCTTGCAATCAAGCCCTGTCCTTGGCTCTGCTTTGGTTCAACTCTCCCAGTTAATTTGTTGGCAAGTCCACCTCTAACCGCCAACCTGCCTCGAAACACTCATTGAAGTATTGGAGGTTTTAAAATCCCTTCAGAGTGCCAAGACCTAAATTCTCTGTCAAAACACAACTTCTAAATCAAAGCCCAGTGGTGATGATAGGCATCATTGTCAACAGAGAGTGTTAGGTTATAGAGGGGTAGGGCCACCTCACTTGACGAACTGAGGTACTGCATGCCTAGCTGCTGAAGACCTGGACCTACAACGGGATGCGGTATACTCAAGGATACAGACAGAACACATTAATCATCTACAGCTATCAGTCACTAAATCGATGAACAAGAAACCCCTATTCAAACAAAGGATTTAACGAAATCACTGTTCTCTAGCTTATTCTTGATATTTTCCTGCAACCTTAGTGACAGTAGGAAAGCAAGTAATGCATAAAGCATATGGTCTGGTTCTTACCTAGGTACCCTCTCAACACTACCCTCTACCTCTGGGTTCTAGGATGGCACTGCTCCCTTCTTCACCAGTCACACAGGATTGGAAACCACACCAGGGTTGTTGTAAGTTTTTGGATTAGGGGGGAGTGACTACCCCGGTCGTATTTATTAACAATTAAAACAATAATCAAAAACTTTTCATTTACAGAAAGTACACTTAGATTGGTAGACACATGTTTCAAGAGCTAACCTTAACACAGTCTAATACAGAAGGCACTCCTACCGTAAATCTAGCAATGCATGAGATTACTTTCTGCGTGTCCCTTCTAGAGCCTATGGCAAAGTCAACTTCTGGCAGCTTTCCCCCCCCTTTCAGTCCCAGGGTACTACCACTACTACTCCCGGAGCAAGGTTGCGCAGGGGGTACAGCTTATCGGACGGAGATTTTACCCCGCCCCCCCTCCCTACATCCTGGCCTTGAACTCCATTAGGGGGCTTCAGACTTGCTGCGCATGCTCATGCAGGGGTGGCCCCAGGCCCACTGGGAAGGACCTGAAGTCGGCCCGCGGACGATGCGGCAAAAGGCAGCAGCAGGAACAAAGAGCCTGTCTCGCTCGCCAGCTCCTCCTTTTAAAGGGTAAGGCCCCTGAGCAATCGGACTAGCCCGGCCTGGCTGGACGGAAGTTTACTTTGAACCGGAAGCACTTTATACTCTGTGTTGACATAAATGGTGCAATTTTAGCTGAATTGTTCATTGAATGAGTAACAATTGTGATGGTTTTACACATGAACTGTTTTATTATTTGCATTGTAGATACCCCCGAAGAAGGGTTAATCCTGAAATGCATTGGGTGATTTTTAAATAAAAGACGTGACATGTGGAAACCCCCTTGCCTCCTGTGTTTGTATAAAACACCTTCACATTGGATTTGAATGGATAAAATGAATTGAAGCAGTTAAACTAAAGGGATGAAGAGGACATTGGATAAAAAAGGAATAAGTTAAAGATTAAAAAAAAAGGGATTTGATTGATTGGATTAATTCAAGCATTTTTGGCTGTGCTGATCGAAGGGGAACCAACATTGAGTTCCCTTAGTGTTTCAGTTATATTGCAAAAAGCGCAATGGGACGGAGCGCGAATTGGGCATGCACGCCTTTACAGTTCAGAAACAGGTCAAGTTTCACAATAAAAATGGGGAGCATATTGGTGTGCATCTTACCTCTCTTTGATGTTCTTTGAATAGTTTTGGCATGTGACTAATGAGGAGCCAATAAAAGAGAGAGCCCTTTTGATTCCTCGATGCATGTTGTACTGCCAAACTGTGTGTTAGTTATTTTCCACTGAGGCTGAGCAAAACCTACATGTATACTACATGACAATATCTCAGTGACATTGAGAATGGTCAGCCAAATCCTAGCAATCAAGCAAAAATCTAGAGCCTCGCATGCCCAATCCAAAGACACAGCTACCGTCAAACTTCCCTGACACATCCTAGGCAATGTCTCCATACATGGTCCTGAGGGTCCCTACAATACGCTAAAGAGAACAGCTAAACCACATTGTCTGCTTTGATAGAGATTCAGACAGACACTTATCTCCACTGCAAGAACACCTTTGTCCCCCACAATGTAGATAGCAGAAGGGCTCTCAATCCTAAAATGGTCCCAGCCTGGGGGTACCAACACATATCAAAATGTGGCAGTGCTCCTGATCGAATAAACCAAAGCACAGGGATTAAAAGGTGCACAGTCAGCACCCTGTTCTACACATCACAAGTTAAAGAAAACCAAACCCTCACCTCACACAGAGATATTTGAATAAATTAAATTTTTGGCTCAAACAGTTGCCTTCTGCCACATGATGGCTGTCTTATGCTATCAAGCCAAAGTAGAGGAAGAACTTTGTAAAGTCATGGAATAAGTAGGACTTACCTCAAAAGCATCACTAATTGTCATAACTCTCATAGCACGACAAACTGAAGAAGTGGGAATCTGTAGACATAAGACTCCCGAATGTTGCAGTCCAGGAATGTCACCAAACTCCAACTGGAGATGATGTAGTAGCGGAGTTGAATGACTCAAAATGGTTTTCGAAGAACAATCTGAATGTTGGAGATCACCAATTCCTTGACTATCAATTAAGATGCATCACCACTAGGCATTGGAGCAATTTTTGTTATGCAAATGTAATAAAAGTAAATTCAGCCAACTCCATGCTATTCTTTGATGTGGAATTACTGATAACAATGCAATTACACCTGCTTGCATGATTCAGAGCCATTGGGGCAAAAATCCTATCAAGAGCACATTTACCAAGTACTAGTGGCTACTTGCGCTGCTGTTTATGTAGCGTTGCATTTAGCACTATTTCTTTAATCAAGGTGCATTTTTGCACTAATAAAGGTAAATGCAGAATTACTCTTCTTCTGTAATTCTGTGTAATCGGTTGGAATTTTAAGGGAATGCTATGGTATTCAGTGGGAATCAGCTAAAATAAAACACGGTTTACCACACAGAGCTGAACACTGCAGTGTTTCATCCAATAGGCCAATGGACCTTGGATGCCAAATCTAAGAATCAGGGGCAAAACATCACGGAAATATTAATCACAGTCTATCTAAGTTCAGTCAATGATGAGTGTTAATAAAGATTTTAAAGGTTTTCTTTATTTAAAGTGTAGTAAATTGTCTTTATTCAGAATCATACATTTTATATCCATTAGTTTCAAATAATCAATCTTTTACAGAATTGATAGAGAAAATAGGGATTAGTTCAATTAAAGTACAAAGCAATAAACATGTTCCATAAAGGACGAACATCTCTATTCTAAGAATGCGAGGAAAAAGTGTTAGTCAGAACCCATTAAGGGTTTAGGTTCCAAAGAGAGTGAGATTAAGCATAAAGCTCAAAATATCCATAAATCAGTAATCAATCAAAGCTTAACTTCCTATAAAGAGATGATCATGAAACTCAATAGAGTCTCAAAGCAATAAGGAATAGGAGAGGGAGAAAATGTGCAGTAGCAGTGGCAAAGGGTAAATGCGGCGGAATGGCATAACATAGAGTGTGGAAAAATGGCATGATGAAAGCTTCCTGATGTTAACCAACTCTAGGAATATATATTATTATAAATGGTTTGAAAATCATGTTGCAGTTAGTGTTGAATCTTCTCCTCCTCTCATCCAATCATCTTTCAGGGTTCTTCCAGGGAACATATTCATTCTTCTGGATCTCACACAAGATACCATAGCATTCAGACAGTAACCTTACCATATGCAACTTTGTTGTTTCGAAATTCAATTTATTAAGCTGCAATTCTTCTTGTTAAAAGAAGAAACATTTTGCAGGGCTTAAGTGTAACATTTATTTCAATAAAACATGATCTTGAAAAGGTCAAGAGCGTATCATTTTAAGCGTACATGAGCACATTTTAGTCCAACCAGCAATGCTTCTTCGAATGCCTCTGAGGCCTAGTACGTGTAAATTTGCACTAATATAATATGTATTTTGTTTCTTTTTAATCTGCATGTTAATGTTACACATAGTTCTAGGGTTAGGATTGTTTTGTTTATGTGCAGGACACCTGCCTGCACAAAAAACAATCCCCTGAGGCAATCTCCTCTTTCTATGTATGCACGCACATAAAGGTGAAACTTTGCGGAGAAATAAAAACATTTTCTCCTTGTAACGCCTTGCCTGGGAAGGCATAGTATTTTTCCACATCCCCACATTTACCAGTATTGGTAAATCTGAGAATGTGAATGCGTGGGAACACCCATGCTCCACCAATGGAATGTCTTCCTAGTGTAGAGTAAGGCAACGCAGTGATTTGCGCTGCGTTGCGTTACTGCAATTTATCAAGCCACTCAGGGCCACGCAAGGTGGCCTCGCGTGGCTTGTTAAATCTTACTTAATAGTTACGTCGCCCTTGCTCCCGGTTGAGTGTCGCAAGGGCGACACAACTGCTTGTTATTGTAATTTATTAGTTTACGTTTTCTTTATGGAAAGATGTGGTGTTGCGCATGAGTTACACCAGTGGTTGGGTCTATATCTCTTTCCTCCCTCTCACTGTTTATGTTTACCGAATGGTTGTGGCAAGTAATGTATAGGAAGGTTGTGGTAAATTAATATTTACCGTATCTTTTTTGCCATATAATTACAAGTCATAAGGATAGCTCAATCAAATGAGAGGCAGAGTCCGTGGTATCTGAGTCATACGGGCTTTAATATAATGCTTCGAAGCATGGGACATCGGGTTCCATCACCACTCAGGTTCAGGAAGGGACATTCAACATTTTATTAACATCACACATTATATATAGTAAAACAGTATACATGGAAGTGAATACAGTAGGCGTAACAGGTGAAAAGAGAGAGATAAGAACACATGTGCGTAACAGGAGGCGTGTAAGAAGGCGTACACATGGGCGTGCACTGGACATGTCAGAGAATCGTCACATGAAACGTCACAAGTGGGTGGATGCATAGAGAAAGTTTGCAGAATCAGCAGAAACTTATGACCTATATGCGCGCGCAGCTGAGCATGACGTGTAACCGGGGAGAGTTGGGGGCTTTGACTTTTGCACGAGTAGAGGAGACTAATGTCTGGGGTGTCAAAACGACCTGTACCTATAGCATATCTGATATTGTATGTTTTGAGGATGTAGTGTCTGGAGTAAAAGGTCTCTCGGGCAGGGGCCGTTCAACACTGAATGCTAGTGCGTGCATACGGATCTTCATGTAGAGTGCGGGGGCCATGGGCCTACCATGGTAACAGGAGCAGTAAATTACTTGCATGGAGACAGGAAGGCAGGGCCCTTTGCTCTGCAGCCGGGAATATGTTTACCTATTTCACTAGACTGGAATGTGTTTTCGAGGATGCTGAGCAGATAACTTGTAGGTAAAACATCATCTTGGCAAGCGGACCAGGCCGAGCCGGGCACCACTCGTCTGAGGCAGGAAGTAAGGCAGAGGTCAGGGATGCATACCTAAACGGCAGCTTTCAGAGGGAAAAAAGAACTCGGAGCCTCGTTTAAGGGCCTAACTCGACTAGGCCAGAAAACGTGGAGGAAAACGTGAAAGTGCACTATGTAAAGACGTTGGCACCATAGGCCTAGAAGCCTAATTAACGGGATTTTCATGCATGACTGGATAGCTGACATATTAACGTTGGACGCAAATGTATTTGCGTCTTTCTAGCATGAACAGAAAAGAAGTTACACGACATACAAGGAACATGGGTGCATGGATAGGGTGCGAGTGGGGGACACATTGGTTACCTGAAAATTTCTATTACCTCATTCCCTCCTTGGCCCCTACTAAACCCTTTAAGATATATCTATATTCATGAGACCATCTATTTGTTCATATAACATCATCTTTTATCATTCGGGAACGGGAACTTGGACCCGGAATACAGGCTGTGGCGCACAAGCCGCAAATCGCTGGCCCACATTGCAGACAGAGGCAACAACTGAATACTATGACCAATATTATTCCTAGGAATGATAACAATTTTCATCCCCATGTGGATATCACACTCCAGAGCCAACCGGACCAAGTCCAGGAGCCTGGATTCTGGTGAATCAGGTGAGCAACTTCGTGAAGCCGTGTGATGGCCTTATACACGGATGGCGCGTTATTAGGAATAAACACGCAACAACTGGATCCGATGACTCTACAAGCCCCGCCCCTATCGGCCAGGATGACGTCAAGGACAAGTCGATTTTGAAGAACAACAATTCTCACAGCAGATTGCTCTTCGGTCAGGTTACCTAAAGCAAAAGTAGTTTCGTTCACTACCACTTCAAGGGTTCTCGTTAACCTGCGTATTATTTTACTGTTCTGGACAGGACCTATGAACCAGAAGTATCCTTTAACATAATCCCATGTAGATCCAGAATCATCAATAACAGGAGGAAGGTATCTTCTATGTCTGACATTCACAAGGCGTGAATTCCTATGATAATCAGGTGGGGCTAGAAAAACAGGTGGCAATAGGAACGCGATGTAACACGTCCTATCCCAATCAAGGGGCAGATGTACATAAGCAGTGTGACCACAAATGAAATAAGAATGGCGTGAGGCTTTGAAAGTAGACTTTCCTTTGTCACTGAATTCGACCACAGTATTACATTCACTGTGTCCTAGATGTACTGAGCCATGCTTTCTAACGCACAGTTCTCCTTTTACTGGCAGAACTGAAATAAACGGCAAGTTCGAATTAGTCTCGGACTGGACGTTCAGGATCATGAGATTGAGGGAAAAGTTACCTAATTTATACACTTCATTTTCTAAGTCGGTCCCTTTCCTTTGGGGAAGACCGTCTGCATCTGGAAAACATGCTTTATTCATGACTGTATTCAGGTTCCCCCATATCCAATTGCCTTGGGAAACTTTGGACTTACTGTCTAGAGAGGACATTAAAGTAAACCATGCACCACATGAACCATTATGTGTGAACGGGTATGGAAAGAGAGGCAGAGCTCCCTTGTATTTCTGATAAGGTGGGAGTCGGCCACATACCCAGCAATTAGTGGCATTGCTGGCCTGATGTGTATGGTGTAACATACGAATGAATGTATTGTTGCGCATTGCTAATCGATAGGATAATTCATGAGGGGGCAGGTCGCTGAAGGAGTGCTCTATAGTGTCATTAGAGGAAGCATGTGTATGAAAATCAAGAGGGAAAAAAACATGTAGCATTAAACTTATGCATATGATCGTAAGACTCAGAAGAAACATGAAAATTAATGTGATTACACATCGACTGTGCAAATTTTTACAGTATTGTTCTCTTTTCTTGATAGGTCTATCTCTCTGACTACTTGGTCTATCTTATACATGTCAGAAACCTGTCTAACCGCTCCACCCGAGGGGGACTTAAACAATTAAACGCTGTCTGACTTACTAGACCTTAGCTTGGCGCGATACTCCTGTTGTGGAGTTTTTTCTATCAGGGGGAGTTTAGAGTCAGAGTCCGATAGGGGGCAGTCTTTAACCGAAGTCTCTGGACACAGTCCGTGAAATTTCTTAATGTGGCTGGAGTGCAACCACCCTTTACGTCCTTCCAACTTGACGGCGGTCCTCGTCGTCATCAACACCAACTTTGGCTGTTTCCACCTCGGCTCCAGCGGACTTGATCGATCGAAATTTCTCACATATACCAGCTCACCCGGAACAACTTCATGCGGGTTTACTTGGATGTTGTCCGGAAAGGCAGCTGCAACCTGTGAACGACAAGATTGTAGTGCAGACATCAAGGAAGCTAGGTAATCTGTCAGCATAACACTGTCAACATCAGTGATCTTGCGGGGCATAGGCGTACCCCACATATTGGGAGGCCGCCCGAAAACCACCTCATAAGGAGATAGTCCGGTTCTGGAATGAGCAACCATGCACATGTAGAAGAGGGCAACTGGCAAGGCTACTATCCAATCTACACCTTTTTCTGCACAGATTTTGGCTAAGCGTGTTTTCAGGGTTTGATTATGTCTCTCTACGAGACCAGCTGCTTCAGGGTGTCGTACGCAGTGGAACTTCCACTGGTAACCTAACAGGAGTGATACCTGTTTCATAAGCTCGGACGAGAATGGCTGTCCATTATCTGAGTATACGACACGGGGCAAGCCGTATCGCGGGAAGAATTCACGAACCAACTGCTTGGCAGTGGTCGCGGCAGTGTAATCTGGGACTGGATATGCTTCTGTCCATCGGGAAAGGGCACATACAACTACGAGGACATATTTAAAACCTCTACATCTGTCCATCTGGATAAAATCCATCTGGAGGACTTCAAAAGGATGGTCAGGAGGATGGAATCCACCTTGTTCCACGGGAACACCTTTGCCTGGATTGAACTGACAACAGATCATGCAGGTACGCACTTTCTGTTTTGCTGCTGCTCGTAAATGTTTGTTGAACCAGAGGTTTTGAATGCTGTCTAACATAGCTTTTTCTCCTAAGTGTGCTGGACTATGTGCTGTGTTAATGATTACTTGAACCATAGAGTCGGGGAGGAACCATGTGGCTCTTCCCTTCGTCATCCATCCCTGATCTGTCTGGATCCCTCCTTGTTCAGTCCATTTCTTGATTTCGTCAGGAGTAGCATGTGTCTGTATGTCGAGTACGTCTAGAATGGGATCCTTCACTGTCATACAATGTGTCTGTGATGTCATGTCAGTCTTTGTCGTGTCCGTTGGGATGTCTGTCTGAGCTGTGAGTTTAGCTGTTCGATCTGCCAGGTCGTTACCCTGAGAAATGGTGTCAGTGGCTTTAGTATGTGCTTTGCACTTCATGATAGCAATGGATGCAGGTAAGTGTATTGCTTCTAACAGAGCTTAAATGAGGGGACCATGCTGTATCTTGGCGCCATGAGAAGTCAAAAAACCTCTTTCGTGCCAAAGGATACCGAAGTCGTGAACAACTCCGAATGCATACTGCGAATCTGTGTATATGTTTACTTTCTTGTTATTGGCTAGTATACAGGCTTGGGTCAGAGCGATGAGTTCTGCTGCTTGAGCAGACAAGGTGTCAATACGATGTGTTTCTATGACTTCAGTTTCAGTGGTCACTGCATATGCGGCCACTAACTCTCCTGTGCTTGTTCTCATACATGAACCATCCACGTAAAGTGTCAGGTCGGGGTCGGGTAATGCAATGTCTGTCAAGTCTTGTCTGGGCTTCGTTACAGTATTGATGACTTCTACGCAGTCATGTGGTGTCGGATCAGTTGTACTCGAGGGTAACAATGTGGCAGGGTTTAATGTGTTGCATCGTCTGATGTCTATGTGTGGCTGAAACAATGTCAATTAATATCCTGTCAGTCTTGCTATGGTCAAGTGCTGAGTCTGGGTACGGTTCAGGAGAACTTCCACGGAGTGTGGAACTTGTACTGTCAGGGGATGTCCTAACACTATGGAATCGCTTTGTCTGATTGCTAAAGCTGTCGCTGCAACTGATTTGAGGCACGCAGGCAGAGCCTGGGCCACTGGATCCAATGTACTAGAAAAATAAGCACAAGGCTTGTGGTGTCCTGCTTGATCTTGTGTGAGAACAGATAATGCTGTGCCATCACGTTCAGTAACAAAAAGTGTAAAAGGTTTTCTGTAACATGGTGTCGCTAAAACTGGTGCTTGACATAAGGCTTTCTTTAACTCGTCAAAAGCTTGTGTATGTTCCTGAGTCCAAGGGAGGACAGTCGAAGTCGCTGCCTCCTGTGTTGTCAACTGTATGAGTGGCTTAGCTAGATATGCATACTGAGGAATCCATTGTCTGCAGTAAGAAGTGAGGCCAATGAAGGCCCGTACCTCCTTTTGTGTCTTGGGTTGTGGAAGATGTGCAATTAACTGGATGCGGTCTGGTGTCAGCTGTCTCCCCCATTTGGACAGCAAGTGCCCAAGGTATACCACTTGCTGGGCACAGAATTGTAGCTTCGAAGGGGACACTTTATGCCCCTTTTCGGCCAAGAAATACAAGACAGTCAGTGACGCGCGCTCGCAATCACGTTCGGTCCGTGTAGTAATTAACAAGTCATCTACATATTACAGCAGAGCAGTGTCAGTAGGCATGTGGATACTGTCTAGTTGTCGCTTCAGTGCTTGACTATAAATGCTAGGACTTTCCGTGAACCCTTGAGGTGCACGTGCAAATTTGAAGCTTCGGCCATTTAAAGAGAATCCGAATAAATACTGGCTTTCAGGATGAATGGGGACACTAAAGAAAGTGTTCTTGAGGTCAATTACAGTAAAGAACGCTGCTTCGGAATCAATAGCCTTCAAAAGAGAAGATATGTCTGGCACTACCGGGTACTGTGGAACGATGCATTTATTCAGTTCTCGAAGATCAATCACCAATCGGTAGACTGGTGGTGCATTTGGGTCAGTTCGTTTAAGAATTGGAATGATCGGAGAATTGCATATATTGGAGTCAGTCTCAATAACAACTCCTTGGGCAATGAGCTCGTCAATAATCTTCAGTAAGGCTGTTACAGCCTCGGGTGGCAATTTGTATTGTCGGATTCGGGGCAGTACAACTCCTTGCTTGAGAGTGACACGATAAGGTGTAATGTGCATACAACCCACATCAGTTGGACCTTGTGCCCATAAATGTGCTGGTACATCCTGCAATCTTGGATCAAAATCTCGTAACACATAATGACCTTTGAAGTCACGTAAGAACAATCTCACTCCTTTCGGAGAACAACATATTACAGCACCTAGTGCTTTCAACGTTTTAATGCCAAGCAGATTTTCAGGACATGCTTTCGTAAGTAACAAGTCAGTAGTACGGGACAATGGACCAACTTCAAGAGAAACTGGCTTTGACACTTCATTAACAATAGGCTTTCCTGAAAAACCCAGGGAAGCATTCTGTGAGCCTGAGAGGGGTGCCCCTGGAACCTCGTCATGACTAATAGTAGTTCTGCTCGCCCCTGTGTCAATCAAACATTTTCTGTCTTTCCCTAATACCTGACTATGTACATAGGGACCATCTTGATCTACAGGAACCTCGATGAGGGGCAAGCCAACCTCCCTCTCTAGGCTGTTTCATGTATATTGCTGATAATCGGGGTAATCTGACTGTGCATACTGGTACATTTGCTGTGTGACATGTTGCGTGGCAGCAATAGGTTGCGGTTCGGGTACAGCTACTGTCTGTTGTGCTTGCTGTGGTGGTTGCGTGTTCTGTGGAATATGCTGTGGAACGTGTTCTGGTCTAGGTGGACGCGGTCTCTCTTTCGTTTTGCCTGTAGCAATATTGTGTTTCAAAACTAAACATTCATTTATATAGTGACCTGGCTGCTTACAATAGTTGCAGTTCCCTTTAACGGGAGCTGCAGATTGACCTGGCGGTGCTGTACCCTTTTTATGACCGTCAGCTGGAACAGATTGGGCAACTAGTACTTTCATTTTCGTGTCTCTCATACGTCTCTGTTCATGATCATGTTCCTCTCTAATTCTGTTCTGGTGGTACTGTAACATTTGTAACATTTGAGAAGGGGTATTTGCTTGCCATGTGCTCTCGACTTTCAATACTCTATTTTTAACTTGTGGTAAGGAATTCTCGACTAATTTGGTTACAAAAAGATGTGGATATGATTCGCTACTTGTTTTCAGGCCGCTATTTATAATGAAACATTTCTCAAATCTTGAATAGAAATCACTAGTGTCTTCGTCTTGTTTCTGTTTGCAGGCTGAGATTGCATCCCAGTCTTCCTTTTTAATTGTTAATAACCTCGGCAAAACCTGTACTAATAATCCTGGTAATGCTTTAGCTTTGTCCCCAAGACCTAAACCTGGGGTACGTGTATTTTCTTCGTCCTCTAACTCAGCCCAATTAATCTTTTTATCTCCCACCTCCCATTCTTTCTCTTTCAGTTTTTCGTAGATACCAGCCGGTAGCAATACCTTTAACATTTTCAGAATGTCGGAATATGTATAATCCGCCATTAGTAACATGTCTTTTAACTCACGGTGAAATCCTGCTGGATCTTTATCATGACAGGGCACTATTTTCTTCATTTCCAATAGTTCCATTTTGCTTAAGGGTGTGTATACGAATACACGCTGAAGTGTACCTCCTGGGGCCTGGACGGGGTGCACTTCTCGTAATGGATTCTGTCTGTCTATGTAAAATGGTTGTCTTACTGGGGGTGGGACAGAAACGAAATGTGGAGTCAAGAAAGTTCTGTATTTGTGTCGTTGTTCTAGAATGATATTAATTAAATCGGTACCTAGGCCTCTCCATCTTTTTAGTAGTAATTCTTCCAATATATTATATAGGGGACCTGGATCAGAATGCTGACTCTCATATAGTGAAATGAGATGCTGGATCATGAATCATCTTTATATATGCTATCATTTCCAGCCCATTGGACTGCTGACCGTGCTAATTCCTGATCTCGCATTGTACTAAGTTCATGGTAACCTATTCTTTCTTTCAGCATTTTATCGGTGTCTTGAAACACATGTTCAAGAGAACATTGTTCTGGTATGGGTGAAAGGAAACGTTTCTTGTTTTCTAGACGAATGGGTCTGTCAAAAGGTCTATCAAAAGAATACTGTTTAGGAAGCCTCACTCTACCTACGTACGCCATTGTTCCTGGCCTTTCTTCTACAGGATTATCTATCTCTTCTTCTTCTGAATTTTCACTCTCTTTCTCGGTTCCCCTAGCTTCTTTCTCTTTTTCGTGTATTATTATTATTTCTTTGCGGATCTTTTTGTACATGGAATCTATGCAATTTTGTACATCGTGTTTACCATCAGCTATGTTATTACTCCATTTTATCAACCTATCCATTTCTTCTTTGCTTGTGCCTGGCCGATCTCGTTCCCTTATCAAACAATTAATCAGAAATCGTAAGATCATACTTTGTGTCTCAACCTTATGGTGTGCCATGGCCTCGCGAATGCATTCTGGTCTCTCCCCTGTTCTAATGAAATGATATATATTGTCTAGATGTTCTTCCATCTGTGGCAGGAGAACCAAATAATTTGTGACTCGTCGTAAACGTGATGAGAATAACAGCATGTCGGCTTCGCCTGGTACTGGATCATATCTACAATCTGTAATGAACTCTTTAAGTTTGTCGTACGTCGCCGCTCTAGGTGTGCGTTGTAAAGCTAACTCTCTATACGTTAGTCGTTTTGTCTGAGGCGGAGTGTGAAGATGACCCCCTACGGCGCCTCCTGAAGCAGAAGCGTAACCATCACCTAGTTGTAATGTTGTTGCTGGTGTCATTAATTGGAAAGTAGGTGCAGGTAATGCCGAACTCTGGGTTGCCGGTATACCGAACGGATTATTAGGACCAACAGTGGTAGGAACAGTAGTAATAGTAGTGACAGGAATGGTTGTGACAGGGACAGTAGTGACAGGAGGGGGAATAACAACGGATGAGGGAGTCGAGTCTTGAGGGGGTGGAGGTGACGTGTCTTGGACAGACTGTACGGACGGAGCAGGCTGCTGTATGTTTTGAACAGGCGGGAGAGGTTGCTGTACATTATTAGCTGGGGGTACGCGAACATTTGCATACGCAGGAGCTACGTCATCTAAATAGGAAGAAAGGAAAATGTTCGCTGCGGTCTGTTTGTGACGGAGTTTAGTCGGGACCAATGGTGGTGGCAAGTTACGGGGTGCTTCCGGGGTCGCCTTAGGCAGGCCCTCGGCAAGAACTGGATACAGTCCTGTAAAAGGGCATTTCTTTGTCTGTCTTGTTGTTCTATTCTGACTCGTTCTCCTTCTTCTAGTAACTCTTTTTCCCTAGCTTTTTCGGATTCTTCTCTACTTCTCTCTGCTTTCCTGATTTCTTTTTCTGTTCTTCTATGCGCTTCTTTACGCCACAATTCTATGGCATCTTTCTGGGATTGTCTGGCTTTCTTTTTCCATAACGCTTCTTCTACTCTCATGATGCAATCAGCATCCCATGTCCCTGAGACAGGCCATCTATACTTTTCTTCCAGACCCTTGGTGTAATCCGCCCATAAATCTAGATACAGTATGGCATCTAAGCCATGCTTATTATACATAAAATGTCCAGGAGTGTCCCTATGTGGGACAGGAACTGCTTCTTCGAGTATCCCTTTCCTGGTCCCTATCTGACGTAACTTCGAAAACAGTGGCATGGTCGGATTACTTTAAACGTGGACACAGTAAACACAGTAATGAATTGCAAAAACAATCATTCATACCACAACATTAAAACCACATTAAAACATTTCAGACGGATATTACCTGATACATAGAGAACACATAAATACTGAAATCTCGAGTTGCAACACTAGGATACTGAATCACTGAATTACTGAATTACTAGATGCACTGCTAAAATAGTACAGACAATACCGGTCCCATAAAGAGACACGTCGGACCGTATTCACCTAAGTGAACACGTCTGGACCAGGCCTGTGTACCCAGACCTGTCTTGACCGGGAACAAATTAATGAACCCGTCTAGATGCGTTCCCAACAACGGTACTCACCGGGAAGCAAGAACTGAAGGCCTCGGAAACTGGACTGGACTGGACTGGACTGCTACGACATCTGGCTGCTACTACACCGCATGCGCTTCGGAACAGGTGGGCCTCCGGATACCTCGGACCTTGCTCTCTCGACTAGGGGCTCTGGTCGGGATCCTCCGCATTCCTCACCGCCTCGTCTGGATGCCGGACCGCAGTCTCCGTCTCCTCCGTGGGCCCGAGGGAGATAGCAGGAAAACCCGCAGGCGTGCACGGTTCTGTCGCGGCTGTAGAAGGGGTCAAGGCCTGCGTAACATCGCCGGCGAGTGGGGAAGGGGGTCCCTGTTCGGGCGCAAAATTATGTGGTAAATTAATATTTACCGTATCTTTTTTGCCATATAATTACAAGTCATAAGGATAGCTCAATCAAATGAGAGGCAGAGTCCGTGGTATCTGAGTCATACGGGGTTTTATATAATGCTTCGAAGCATGGGACATCGGGTTCCATCACCACTCAGGTTCAGGAAGGGACATTCAACATTTTATTAACATCACACATTATATATAGTAAAACAGTATACATGGAAGTTAAAACAGTAGGCGTAACAGGTGAAAAGAGAGAGATAAGAACACATGTGCGTAACAGGAGGCGTGTAAGAAGGCGTACACATGGGCGTGCACTGGACATGTCAGAGAATCGTCACATGAAACGTCACAAGTGGGTGGATGCATAGAGAAAGTTTGCAGAATCAGCAGAAACTTATGACCTATATGCGCGCGCAGCTGAGCATGACGTGTAACCGGGGAGAGTTGGGGGCTTTGACTTTTGCACGAGTAGAGGAGACTAATGTCTGGGGTGTCAAAACGACCTGTACCTATAGCATATCTGATATCGTATGTTTTGAGGATGTAGTGTCTGGAGTAAAAGGTCTCTCGGGCAGGGGCCGTTCAACACTGAATGCTAGTGCGTGCATACGGATCTTCATGTAGAGTGCGGGGGCCATGGGCCTACCATTGTAACAGGAGCAGTAAATTACTTGCATGGAGACAGGAAGGCAGGGCCCTTTGCTCTGCAGCTGGGAATATGTTTACCTATTTCACTAGACTGGAATGTGTTTTCGAGGAGGCTGAGCAGATAACTTGTAGGTAAAACATCATCTTGGCAAGCGGACCAGGCCGAGCCGGGCACCACTCGTCTGAGTCAGGAAGTAAGGCAGAGGTCAGGGATGCATACCTAAACGGCAGCTTTCAGAGGGAAAAAAGAACTCGGAGCCTCGTTTAAGGGCCTAACTCGACTAGGCCAGAAAACGTGGAGGAAAATGTGAAAGTGCACTATGTAAAGACGTTGGCACCATAGGCCTAGAAGCCTAATTAACGGGATTTTCATGCATGACTGGATAGCTGACATATTAACGTTGGACGCAAATGTATTTGCGTCTTTCTAGCATGAACAGAAAAGAAGTTACACGACATACAAGGAACATGGGTGCATGGATAGGGTGTAAGTGGGGGACACATTGGTTACCTGAAAATTTCTATTACCTCAAGGTAATGAAAGGGGGCCAGAGAGCCCTTGGGGTTCTTTGTGCACGTCGTTTAGTACTAAGAGCAAATTTGTGTGACATTTTTCGGTGAGGCAAATCGTAGCATGCATGTATTCTTGCCTTTCAACTTCTCTTGCCCATCTCTGTACATAGAGGACAAAAGATTCTTATTTGGCATAGGTGAAACTATGGGGCATATTATCAAGCACAGGCAATAAAATTATCGCCGTTTTATCAAGCACAGGAGATAACATTATTGCCGCTTTATCGGCAGGAAACTGCCGCTAAAGCGGCGATAATGGGCTTGATAATATGCCCTTGTGAATTCCCATAGCAGCCCAGGTTAACACCAGAACCTGGGCTGGTATGGGAATTCACAAGGACATATTATCAAGCCCATTATCGCCACTTTAGCAGCAGTTTCCTGGCGATAAAGCGGTGATAATTGTATCGCCTGTGCTTGATAATATGCCCCTATATTATTATAAAAGGACACTTTTCCACAGTACTACGCTAATGTTCTAAAAAACGAATACACTGCTGCCATCTCGTGGCACAGTGTGAGATTAACAGCCAGCTCATTTTTATTTGTTAAAACAGCTTCCAAATCAGTTATCACTACATTAAAATGGCTTCATTTTGTGAGACTTTTGTCATGAAGGAGTTCTTATCTTAGGTAAATTAGTTTGCAACTTTTTTGTCGGTTTCTTAAAGGCAATCTAGTGTTGTGTTGTTTTAAATGCACCAAGTCATTTTTCTCTGATGAAGGATTTACTGCTAAATCCAAGTTCTAAACCATTGTTTACTTTTAGTTGCTAGAGTATTTTTTTTTACCTGTGTTATAGCTCAGGCACAGCTCTTGTTACTCTCACCATAGATGCACAATCAAGTTTCGCACACATGCTAGCAAAAATGCACCTATTATTCCCACGGAAAAGAGTGGCTTATTTTTTGAAATTCATAATCCTTAATGGTTTTCGTCTTTCCTTTTAGGAACCTGTTATTTGGGTTTCTTTGGAGGCTGTGACTCCATTATCAATTTCAGACTTGCCGTGATCAAACATTTCCTAATGCCAGTTATGTTCATGAATTAACCGCTCGGAATTTTCTCACCCTCGAAAGGCGGAAGCCCTTCGTCTACATATATCAAATCCAGATCATTTTGGGTGCTTTGGACAGGGTTAATCAGGTCTGCTTCAAATACATGAATTTAATTTATCTTTACCAGATAGGGCTACATTTCTGGTTATATTAATTATACTCAGTGCTTTAAATTAAAATATAGAAGTGCAGGTACTCACCCATTGTTATTGCATCTGTGATGAGAAGTGCTGGCACTCTCCCTTTGAAACTGAACAAGTGCAGGCAATTAGTTACTCTACAGCACCTGCCCATTTAAATCACTGATTATTACTAATCTTTTTTTACCTCTTACAGTTATCTCGAGGACCCAGAACTTAAAAATACCGTTTATTTTTAGACTTTTCTTTAAGCTTCTTCTTTTGGTGTTACCATCAAATGGCACTCATTACCAATGTTCCCTCTAATTTCTTTCCGCTGTGTGCGGCAGTGTAAGGTCTCTGTGCACTGCAGCCAAGGATATGTGCGCCAGGAACCAGAGCGCACATGTGGGAGCAGCGACCAATGTTCCCTCTAATTATTTTACTCTGTGTGCGGCAGTGTAAGGTCACCTTACAGGAAACAGTGGTTGATTGGATAAATTCTTCAATTCCTGAGAGACATTAAAGAACAAGTCACAGCTCTAACTAAGAAGTAATGCACAAGCCCTAATTCTCTCTCACCTGGGTGGTGGCAATGTTCTTTTCACCAGCTTCCATCACTCCGCATTCACTCCATGGCATTGCATCCACCAACCATCTTATCACGGGGTTCAATATATATATCACATCACAGTGAGAGTGATGAATCTGCAAATACTGTCCATCAAAGACTGCATCAACTTTAAGGCTTGAAACTACAATTCAGTAACAACAGATCTACTGATTCACCTTCTTGAAAATCATGACATTGGAAGACTTCAGATCGGGAAATGCAAGAATGAAAACTGGGGACAGTGTACGCACCAGGACCTCCAAGAAAACTCCTTCTGGATTTCAGGCTCAGCACATCACTCTCAAAGTTCAGAAAGGAGCTAAAGTATTTTCTCTTCAATGATCACCTCATCTGGCATCGATAAGGACCTCCTAGCTCCTTTGTCTATGAGCCAAACTATGAAGAAACTCTGTCCCACTTAACTCTCTCCTTCCATCGTACACTCTGACTTGCTCCCTAGTTTCCACGTGAACGAAAATGGTTTCACTTTCCTACTACTATGTAACGCACTGCACTGCTTTTCACATTTTCTTCACTTTTTGGAGGACTCGTTAAGACATAAAATTGATACATATTTTGTTTAGGCGAGTAGTAAGATGAGGTAGAGGGTAAAATACCCAACTGTATAAATACAGTTGAAGAGACCATCATATACAAGAAGCATTTCTATCGATCAGGATTGGTTGAGGAGTAGCTCAGAATGTGTAGTAAATGCCTGGAATTTGCAGCAAAAGTAGCAAAATAGTACCTAGCATTGCCAAATCCAATATGACTTGTTTTTAACGGGCTCTTTGCCAAAACCTTTTAGCTATGCTATTCAACATTATCACGATGCTGTGCAGCATAATAAAAAGCTAAAAAATGGACGGTATTATAATGCAGCAATGCTATTTTGTAGGCACAAGTATGCTGCATTGCGCATGCATGCCTACAAAATGTTTTATGTTTACAGATCTCAGATGGAGTAGTAGATTTTAAGAAAAAGAATAGAAGTAGCACAAAAGTGCTTTTAAATTGGAAGGGAAGGGGAAGATAGCCTGGGGGAGCATGAGTGTGGAGGGAAGCAATGGGAAGCAGCTGAGGAAGATATCACTTGTGGCAGAAGAACAGAAGTGTAGAAGCAAAGTGGTGGAGTAGCACACGAAGATGCACATAGAGGCGGAGGAAACACATGGGCAAGAGAGGGCAACATGAAGCATAGCAGAATATTGAAGAGAAGTACATGAGGGAGACAGCTGGAAAACACATGCACTCTCATGGAGTGCTGAACCAAAAAGAAAAATTCTGATCCCGAAAAGTAAGTGGTTGAAGGAAGTAAAGGAAATTAATAATGAGCAAGCTGATTGTGAAAATAAAGCCAAACAATTGGAAGCAGTGGGCAGCATCTAAGACCACTGCAAGTTTACCATAGGTCTTTCCACAACCAGACAGATTGAGCTGTGTGGTAGGCGAGACCCAAACAAATGCAGATCTGGTGCGAAAGCAAGGTCTGTAGATTTAGAGTAGGCAACCCTTATGTGCGTTAAATACCTACTTTTCTGTAGACCTGCCACCCTCCGCAGTAGAGTCTGCTGAAAAGTAAAGCAATTGAGACATATTATACAACACATATGAGAGTTTAATGATATTTCAAACAAAGGTGTAGATCCAGATGCAAGGAGGAGGGATCCAAGTGAAACAGTAACATTCTCATAGATTATGGGACCATCTGTGCTTCTGTGCCTATTTATTTGCATGCTGTCTGGGTTTTGCCAACGCTCTCCCTAGTGTTTTTTGCACACAATAAATTCCTTCTCCTCGAAAGCAGGCAGCCATATTGGATCCCTGACAGTGTGGCGCTTTTCCGCGTGTCCAAGCGGAAAGTCTCAAAAAAGATGGCTTGCCATTTTATTAGCTCTGGATTCAGTGCCTAATTTGAGCTGGTGGTTTCCAATGTTGGCACCAGCACTCGTCAACACCAGCGCTTGTGACAGTATGCCACAAGGTTGCAGTGTCTGGCTAATTTAGAGATGACTACAACAACAGTAAATTATTACTTCAATATACGTTGTAAACTATTATTACCTGCCGCCCAAGCCATTCTTAAAGCTTTGGGGGCCTGTAATAGACCGAATTGTCACACTTGTAGGAGGAGTGTGATGGTTAGTAGTTGTGTTGTTACTATAGTTGGCAGTGCTGGCTGGGACAATGTGTGGTGCAAGCTGCAGTGGCCTCCTGACGAGAGCCCTGGTATGTTTTTTTTTTTTTACAAATTAACTTAAGCACTGGCTGGTTTTCTTGATCCAGCGAATAGTTAGCTACGCACAATCCAACATTGGGTTAGCTATCAAATATACAAATGATTATTATGTTATGTTATGTTATGTTATGGGCACTTATATCGCGCACAGCTGCTCCAGCGAAGGGGTGTCCTGGCGCTTGACAAGGTAAACAACACAACACAACTGAAAAAGCAGCAAACTAATAAAGAGCCAACAAGCTAAGGGAATAGAAAGGTCTTAATGGCCCTACGAAATGAAAGAAGATCATCCAGCGCACGGATCTTTAAAGGAAGGGAGTTCCACAAAGCCGCAGCTCGCACTCGAAATGAGCGGCCGCCCACTCGGCTAAGCTTGAACCGGGGAACCACTGCAAGTTCCTGACCCAAAGATCGTAAAGAGCGGGCAGGAACATACGGAGACAGAAGGTTCGTCAGGATCTGGGCAGAGGAACCCTTGAGGATGTTATAGGACAAGCAAAGCACCTTGAACTGAATCCTCTGCTTAACCGGCAGCCAATGAAGTGAACGCAAAGTATTGGCAACGGAACAGAACCTGGGCAGACCCACCACTGCTCTGGCTGCCATGTTCTGAACCCGTTGCAGACGGATGATTTCAGCCTGATTAACCCCTACCAGGAGGGAACTGGCGTAGTCAAGCCGCGAAATCACTGTCGCCTGCACCACAAGCTGCCTGGTCGAGGCGTAAAAAGAATTTCAAAACTGGTCTGAGTTGATAAACTAAAAGTATAAGAGCCGGGCACAGCCTTTGATAATTCTTCTGAAAAAGGTAATAGTTTTTTAGGTGCTCTTAGGTGTCGCCCATCACTCCGGGCGAGTATTGATAAATCAGAACAAGTGCAATCAATGAGTCATTGATGACATCCCTAAGGCACTCTGTTTGATATATTGTTCAAAAATTCTCCAAGAAAATAATTGTTGTTAATCCATTTGTCTGTTTTATTTACTTTCCATAGTTGATATTGATTTCATATCCATACCGGAAAGGATTTTCAAACACTTTCAAATTTCACAAATGCAATATATGAGATCCGCTCCAATGCATTTCGGGCCACCGCCCTTCATCGGGGAGCATTTGTAGTGAAACTTTCAATCGTTCCGGACGCCGGAGGGCAGGAGGAGCAGGAGGAGCTGCCACGATCGCTGTGACCGACCCACCTGTAGCTAGGAGAACTGCGAGCCCTGATCGATCGGAGGGCCCGCTGCTGCCTGCGGAGAGGAGGAGAGCTGCTCCCGACTGGCGACGAGGCTCCTACCTAGCAAGAGAGGAGCCGCCATACTACTGCTTGCCTGGCAGGTTGAAGGCCGCTGCTGGGTTGAGAGAGAGACCTGGATCTGCGGCCAGAGCGCCGCGAGATACCCATTTGACACCCACCCTTGGGCTGACTACGCTCTGCACGAGGAGGGGCGGCGTGAAGCTAGTGGCGCCACTCGGCTTGTGTTGGTGGGGAGGGCCTCTGACTGCCGGCTTCGAGGCCTTCCGAGACCCGGCCGCATGATAGGACCCTGCGGGCCGGGCTGGGAACACCCCCCTGAAAAACGATGGAACATAACTGAAGCGGGATGCGGCGAGGCTACAGAGCGCCGCGGGAAGCTGTGCTGGCCCCATCCATGGAGGAGGACGAGTATCCTTGGGGTGGACGGGCGGCATGATGGGCCTCCCCTTTCCCTGGGAGGCCTGCTTCCGCTCCTGGAGGCATTGGGGCCTGTACTTATCTGTGGGACTCCCGGACGACTCTTCTCTCACAGGTACTGAGGTGGGGCTGGAGTTGAAGGTGAAATATAGGGAGCGACGAACTGGCTGACCGGCAGCCTGCACTCCTGGCCTCCTTGTGGGAGATAAAAACAAGTCTGAATAGCAGCCCTGTGGACACCAGAGGCCGTGCTTCCTGCGAAGGGGGGCACTCTAGGGAATGCACGACAACTGCTGGAACGCCCGATAGATGCTGCGCCTTGGGGTCCCCCGTGGAACCCGGGAAGGAGCGAGAGATCCCATCCTGGACTGTTAAAGGTATATTGGAGACACAATTCAGACCTTCCCCGCCCCCCTGGGAACACAGAGTGAGGGGGTTTTGGCTCCCCCCTGACCGCATACTGAGGTGGGCCCACAGCTGGGGGCATGCTGGAAACCAATACATTGCCAGGAACAAATGAACACTTATGCTGAACTTATGCCACCTTCCTCACACCCTAAGGATATCTGGGACCCTCTTCGGGCATACCTCTTGGCACATGCAACACAGGGGAGACAGAGCCGAGCCCGGAACAGGTGGGGGCTGAGGGGAGAGACGGGGAGGATCCTGCAGAGACGGAGAATTCCCCGGAGGTGAGTTCACATGAACGCTTGGTGGAGTAGGGGGATATGGGGCAAAACACGTGGGACAGTGACCCTTTGATGTTTACGATTGTGTGGGACCTGAATGGGAACTGGAATGAGACACTAGGCGACAGATATGGCTTTTTACTGTGACTTATAGATCTTGCTGAGGTTTTTTGTTTTTGTTTTCGGGGACCTTGTTTTGGAGACCTGAGATGACAATTGCCTGTTATGACTGCCAACCTGACGTGACCGGCCCAATGAGGTTGTAGGCGGCTTGCTGTGTTCGCATCCCCACTGCCCTTTGCATTGAATGTCGAGTACTGCTGTGCCGGATTGATAAGATGTAGGCACCCGGCGGGTTAGATTTAATGATGTCAATAAAGGTCTGTTTAAAAAACAACAAAAAAATTATATATATTTAGAGAGGCTTTAGTTGGAGGTTGGAACATCATTGCATTATAACACAGAAGCCACTATCCCCCACTCTGCCAACCAGGACAACATTCTGTTTCTCTCTAGTTACACACAAAACATTTGCAGTTACTTCATTAACCAATTGAGGTTTCATAATGTTAACATAAAATATTGTATTTCCCATAAACTTGTGTCATTCATCATCTTTCATTTAGAATTGTGGTTATTTTGTACATAGTTAGCTAAAAGAAAAGATGAACAACATAGCTATTGAATATTTTTCCCTGTATCTGTTTTGTTGTGAGACCCTGGCTGCATTTGCTGCTGGAGCAGTCAGAGTTAAAGCCCATTTACACCCTAAAATTCTCTGCAGTTTCAAATTTCAGCAGATATGCATGAACTGGCTTCAGAGCAGGGCATCTGAGTCGTATATTTCAAGCACTGCTGACAGTATAGGTTTTACATCTGCATGCGGCTGGATATTGACACATATCTTTCATAGCCATTAATATATTATTATCATTCATTCTCCTTTTGAAACACAAAATAATCCCCCTCTTCTTAGTTCCCCATCCCATATGGGTCTGGGCTCCCGGCCTGAAATATACATTAAGGAAAACTTGGGCTGAATCTTGAAAACTACCAGGGAGAGTGACCCACTATATTTAAGTAGTAGGTGCTGAAGAGATCAGATAAAGACAGAGCAGTCATTAGACTCACCAGAATGCTGTCTGTCACAAGAGTCTGGGAGGTTGTCTTCCAGGCTCAGCGCTTCGGTGGATTGCTCTATCACAAGGTGTGAGACTGCTTGGGGCTAAAGGTCCACAGCCAAAATGAGCAGGGAAAGGGGCTAGGGCTGGAGCAACAGGCGAGGCAGCAGTTTAAGCTTGTGTCCGGGTCGAACTAAAGGGAGTCACAGGCATCAGTTTTGCTCTCCTCACTCGAGAGTGTCACTAATATGTGAATATTAAAACTATAATTTATGCGGCCTGCAAAATCGAGGTTCAGTGCAGGTCTGCTTGACTGTAGAGAGCAATCACATGGCTGTCCCTCATGCAGGTAATCAGCATGCTGCACCTCCAACGATGCCTTCCCTCACCTCCCTCTGACCACCTGCCGTCACCAATCAGTGCTGAATTTCCTAATCGCACGAGGACCGACCGTGCCAGTCAGTGAGTGTGTGACTGCATGTTGCAGTCTTTTCCCAGACTCCTGACTCGTTCCCCATGGCCCAGCCGCACAGTCTTTGCGCCCGCAAATTACCAGGATGATGATGCTTCATATTATCAAAAGAAATGCAGCAAGTCTACAGGCAGGACATGTGCTTTTAGAAATACCTGAAAGCACCTGTCATGCTTGTAGACTTGGTGCCTTTCATTTGTTAATAGGGCACAGCTGCATGGCAGATTGTGTGCCTTTGTGAAAGTATTAATGTTAATTGCAGCACACACGAGCGCTGTGATTAACATGATTACTTTAAAAAAAGCATACAACCTGCCCCACAGCTGAGCCTTTTTAAACAAAAGAAATGCAGGAGCCACTTGCTTACGAACTTCAGGTGGTCTTCCTCCGCCTTTCGTGCCGCACGCATTTTAAAAGCGACTGCGCAAACTGTCCTCAGTTGCGTGTGCGCGCTTCGCATTTTACACTGCACGCATTTTATACTTGGAGACATAGGTGCGCGGGACACTGGCGCGCACATTGCAGGGATCAGTGCTCATTATCCAATAAAGTTGACAAAGTTGCATCAAATGCTGATGTGTTCCATTTTGCATACATTGAACCCAGGACTGACATCAGTAAGTTTTCACCATCTTCTCAGGGTTTAGTTGAACATAATAGACTTACTTGCTGGAATATTGTTCTTCAATTGCAGTCACTTGGATCAAACGTGGCTGCAGTTTGTGACAAAAATAAAGTTTTGTTTCCAATGAACAGATTTCCGGTCACCAAGTTCATGTGCATTTTTCTCTTTTCTAAGAGTTTTGTTCTTTTTGAGATAAAACCACAAATCAGATTTTTAGTTGTTGATCTCCTCTCAGGGCACTAGGAACCTCTGTTTTAACTGTAACAGAAAAGGTTTGTGGCTTCAAACATTTCAAAGCCATTTCTAGTAACATGGTGCCCTTGTGCATTCTAACAATTTGATCATAGAAATCTCTTTCTTTATAGCCTAAATACTATCTTTAAATAATCATAAAGATCAATATTGTAAGGATTAACTTTTGTGGTCGATTATGTATGCCCACAATGTGCTTCTTTTCAATAGTTGATAGGATTGCCTCCGCAAAATAAAAAGTAAAATGTTAAATGCACTGTCATCAATTATTATGCATAGGGACCCAGCCATAGGCTATATGGTTTGCAATATTACTATATATATATGCATGTGACCCAACGCTCTTTGAGTGTAACATATGTCATTTGCTACCATGAACTGTTGCTCTTTTCCTGATCCATTCAGCAATTTTTGAAAATACAACACCTTTACAGAAGCTAAACTTCCATCATTTATATTTTGCCTTTAGCTTTATGGTCACTCCACAATTTCACCCCATGGACTTCCTTGATTTTACTCAATAAGAAGGTACTTTTATTACCAAGATCGAAAAAAAACATCTTCATAGCTTTTACAAATGTTTTAATTTTCCGCACTATTGGATCACATGGGTGATCAGTGAGCCTTGGATTTTCAGAAGTAGAACCGGAAGTACTTGTAGATCTTTCAAACTGCCAGAGTCTTCTCATTTATATTAAAAGCAAGTGCATTTCCTTTGCTTTGGAGGTTGGTGTTTGTGTTTTCACAAATGACCAGGGTTTTACATTAAACACCTGTGGTAGTAACAGGAATATTTGCTAGCATCTTAGTTGTTATTTACACATCAGAACCCGTCTGTGCACCTATGATCCTCCAGCTTGTATTGGGCTATATATTACTCATAATTAGGGCATTTCCAAGTACGGATTTTTACAAATCCAGTTGCAAATGTGAGCATATGCTAGTTTATTGTGTGCGACACATTAGCCCTCCCCATGCATAGAACTAAATGGGTAGGATGGTTAGACATTTGGGATCTGGGTCCTAGTGAAGGTCACTGACCCACTAGGGCTTAACCCTTGGCTGAAATATGTATACTCAGTATTTGATGCCAGAATAATTGTTCTTTTTCTGCATCTCCTTTCACATTTTATTTGTATCAAAGGTACCCAAAATGAGCTTAGGTTTGGGGGACCTACTAGAGAATGTTCATTTATCCTAGCACCCCATTTATGCATATCCAATGGGCTCCCAAAATTAGTCAAGCTCATCCAAGCAGATCTCTGCCTTCATGTGAATGGGACTTGATGGTGACCCATGCCGCAAATCCTGAGTGAGGGTTCCAGTTCTACAAATACACTATTCCCGTGGCAAACAGACCCCTTGAATTAACCATTTCAACTCTATTTAGATTGACTGTAACCTGTTGTGTTCTGGGTACATCTAAAATAGCTATTAAACATGTTCGCTTAGGGTCGTCTTCTCCCAAAATGTTCTGCCTTGCTGCTCCTGTTTATGCTGAATTTGGTTTGTTGTAATTAGAACCCTGCACACTTTACCCCTGCTTAGCATTGCTATAGGTTTTGTAATCTCTCCTTTAAACATGGTCAAATTAGCTTACTCCCAAATGGCACATTTAATTTACGCGTACATCCCTGGTAAAGTGCCACTACCTGTACTCAGGGTCTGTAAATTAAATGTTACTGGTGGGTCTACAGCACTGAACGTGCCACCCACCAGCTCTTTAAACATGTCTCAGGCCTGCCATTTCAGCCTTTGTGTGCAGTTTCAAACTGCTATTTAGACCAGCCAAAATAAACCTCTTGACAGGCATAAACGTTCCTTTTAATACATAAAATGTCACCGCTTCACATCCCAAATCTACGCAAGCCCCACCAGCTTACTCGATGACGGTGCAGGACCTCACATCGCAGCTCCTCATCAACAGTTCAACAGTTCCATTGACACTGGTCTGCTCAGCTCCACGCAAATGCTTGCATTTTGATGCTCACGCCCACAGGGTACTTTTCAGTGAACCAAACTTTGAGATAGATTCATCAACCTAAATTGCGATCTCAATAGCTGCAAAACAGCTATTGTGATCACAATTACGGCTCCAGCAATTGATCAAGCAAAAAAACAGTAAATTGCGAGTTTGCAAACATAAATTCGCAGAATCAATGTGGAACCCCCTTAGCGAATCTGTAACAGTGAATTTCCACTTATTCTGCGAATTAATTTGCAAATTCGCAAATAATTCGCAAATTCAATTCATCAAACATCGCAAATTGCAGAAAAAAAAATCGCTAAATGCGAGTTGCAATTTAAGGAGAAGTCAAACCAGGTGGTAACCATGAAGTTCAATTGGGGAGAAAAAAAAGAAGATTTCCCCCCCCAAAAAATGGGCGGGGCAAAAAAAACACACTTAAGGAGACACAGTAGGAGCATGAGGACATTCACAATGCCAGGTCTATACATCGTGGCAAGGCGACTGAGGCTCCAGGCTGCAGCCCGGACCAACGCAGGATCCAGGAGCGCATCTTCCGGCTGCAGATAACACTCCTGGGCCAGACTGAAGAGGAGATCTACTCCAAAAACAGGCTGAATGGGGCAATGATAGCCAAGCTCATCCGAGACCTTGACCCCCTGATGCAGCACCCAACAAGGAGGACCAATGACGTGCCCACCCATGTCCAGGTCCTGTGCTGCCTGCCCCTCCTGGCCTCTGGAAGATTCCAGGGGATAGTTGCATATGCAGGGGGGATCTCCCAGAGCACACTGTCACGCTGCCTACGGAGTTTCCTGGACGCCATGCTGACCCGGATACACCACTACATAACCTTCCAACCCACCCACCAGGACTTAAATCAAACAAAGCTTGACTTCTATAACACTGCGCAATTCCCCCATGTAATTGGATGCATTGACTGTACCCACATCCACATCTGCCACTCCCGCTGAGACAGAATACATGTACCGGAACCCCAAGTCCTACCACTCACTCAACATCCAGAAGGTCTGCAATGCAAAGACAATCATCACCGACATAGTGGCCCAATACCCGGGGAGCACGCATGATTCTTTCATATTCAGGCACAGCGGCATACACATCCGCCTGGCCAGGGGTGACTTTGGCGAAGGACATCTCCTAGGTAAGTTCACATGCCCACATACAGTACGTCAAGACCATGTAGCTGCACAACAGGCACTGACCCTCTGCTCCTATCCTTCAGGTGACAGCACCTACGACCTCCGTGAGTACCTCCTCACCCCATACCTCAACCCTGCAACACCACAGGAACGGCGTTACAATGCTGCGCACATTCACACAAGAAATGTCATTGAACGGACATTTGGGATGTTAAAAGCCGATTCCACATCCTACATAAGACTGGTTGGGCCCTCAAATACCAGCCTGAGGTCTGCTTCCGCATCGTGGCCGTGTGTGCCATACTCCACAATATTGCTACCAAGCGGAGGATACCTGTGGCGATCTCTGGCAGTGAGTCGGAGTGGGACAACCGCCCACCTGCACATGTGCATCATGCACGCTGAAGGACTGGGTTATTTTAAGACCCAGCGGTGCCAGGGATAACACCTGAAACCTTCGTGGGTTACCTGTTCCGGCGTACAAATGACAGAGACACGGGACACTTCCTTCGGCGTCAAAGATTCAAGGTTTATTTACTGCAGGGAACACAGAAGTCACGAGAAGTACATAGCATGTAAGTTCACGGAGACTGCTTCAAATTGTATCTGTGGATCGCTCTTATACAGTTTTCCCTCATAGGTTAACATGACAGACAAAAGGTTACAACCCAGTTCCCACAGTAAATATCATAGGGGGTCGCTTTTATGTATTCAGGGCCCGGAACATAATTACAGTAGCATTTGGCGGTTCCCAACTGTAAAAGTACATCTTCCCACCATTAGTGCATTCCGTGTGGTTGTAAACGAAACAAGGAGGAGACAGAAACAGGTGCAGAGGAAGACGAAGGATAGCAAACAGATCGAAGAAAGTGTAAAAGGGGTGGTATCAGGAAACACGATTGCAGGGATCAAAAGGACGTGCCTAATGAAATGCACAACTAAGACAATAGACCGGCACAGCAAGATGAGCCTCGAGCGGGGCCATCTGCCTTACAGTGTCATCCCCCTCATCATAAAGACACCCTCAAAGGAACAAGTGTCTTCCGCAAGAGTTTGGGAATCCCAGGGTCGCGAAGCGGACAGCGTCCGTTCGCTGGCTACTTGAGGGCAAGAAACAAAATGGATGCCGTATCTAAGATGGAACCCGTGGGTTCAGATGAAAAAACCCACGAAACAAACGAACGGGTTAGGCTACCACAGCGAAAACGCGTACACCCACTAAACTCGTCATTTGCGGTTCATAGATACCAGACTCGACCATATTCGTGCGAGTCGAAAACACCATTTACAATTGTCACGGAACCTCAACGCGCGGAGAATCCTGCTGAGGGACACAGGCGCCGCAACAACATCATACTGAATTATTTCTAGTGCACCCATGCCCCTCACACAACACTGCACTCATTCATGCAACATGAAATAATGACATGAGTAGGAATTACGTTTGAAATAAATTCTTATAATTTTGTGAACAAGATCTATCAATTATTTTTTTGTTAAAAAAACATGACTACTGTATTGCGTCATACAGCCACATGATTTCAGAGCAGGCGTGCTTGGTAAATCAGCATGGCACTGCTGCTAATGTTCTGTCAATCACTGACGCCTCCGGCCGTACGCACCCTGTTTGCCTCTCCACATCCACTTATGCCAGTATCTGCCCGTGATGCTGCACTGGGCCTGGTACTGCAGCACCGTTCTGTTACCACCGTCACAGACAGGCTACTCAGGCTGGATGTGCCCTCACTGGCATCATCACCCCACCCCCTGCATGGCCATGGCCACATACCTGCTGGTTCTGGACTGCGGTTGTGACCTGTTCCAGGGCCCTAGCAACATCCTGGCAGCATTGCACCATTTGTATTTGCATTGCCAGGGACCGGCGTGACAGTTGGGATGTTGCATTCCCAATCAGGTGGTTCGACCTGGTATATGCTGATAGCCGGGTCAGCAGCTGGCGGTGGCGGTTGAGTTCCTGCTGCGACACCATGAGCTGGCTGTTCTCCCTCACTGCAGCCGTTAACTCCTGCACGCTTTTGGTGAGCAGGTTGACATTGCGCGCAGTCTTGTGCAGCTGCAGCTGCATGGCTTCCATATGCTGTGCCTGCTTGCAGTGCACAGCTAGCATCTGGTGTTCGATCCGAAGCCCTGGATCTTGGGCGTGTTGCCCCCTGTCAGCTTGTGTTGCCACGTAGCACTGCTGCCTCGACCGGCCACTTGACTGCGACCGCACAGTGGCTGTGCGGCGTGTCTGCCTCCTGGGTGGTGGTGTGACCTGTTCCACTGCCATGCGTGACGCATGGGGTGGTTGCACTCCTCCTGTGGCTGCAGGGGTGGCCCTGTCCGCATGGGGAGGTGGTGGTACTGGTGCAGGTGTGTGTGACGGTACAGGTCGTGGGGCAGGATGGCTCTCTACCTCCGTCTCCTCCGGGGTCTCCTCAATTTGGAGTGCCTCGCTGTTTGTGCTCGCTGGTTCTGCAGCACCTGTGATATAAATGGGTGCATGATTAATGATGTGAATCTTGCACATGGGATGTTGCAACATGCATGCAGGCTTGCATTCCCTGACTGGCTTTAGGAATATGTTTCACTTGACAGTTCGGGCTGTGTGTGGCCATCAGGGAACTATTGTCACACTACAGGTCCCACAATGCAATAGGGCGTTTCTGATGTGCATGGACTGCATTACTGGGGTTATCAAATGGTTAGCTCTGGGGGCATGGGCATTGTTAGGGAATGGGGTCGCAGTTGCATGGCTCTTACCTTGGGATTGTTGTGTGGGTCGGGAGGTGTCCAGCTGAGTGACCACCACACAGGCTGCTGGGTTGATGGTATCCTCAACAAGGTCCTCGAGTGGAGTTTTGTCCGCAACTGTGGGGTCTCCTCCTCCCGTGGCCCGTTGCTTCCCCAGCCTCTCTGCTATGCGCTCTTTGGCACGGCCCCTGAGGTCATACCACCTCTTCTTCAGGTCCTAAATTGAGAGCTGGGTCACACCTACGGCGTTTACCTTCACCCTGATGCGCTGCCAAATGCGCCTTTTGTCTTATTCAGGCACCTTCCTGGATTGCTTCCCAAAATGCCTATTGTGGTCCCTGCTGACTCCCTGGATCAGGAACTCCAGCTCCTGGTCTGAAAATTTTATTTTTATTTTCCTGCCAGTTGCACTGTTTACTGCTGCATCCTGGGACATTCTGGAGTTGGATGTATATCCTGTTGTGGGGCTGCAGGGTGTGTCTGATTGAGCTCAGTGCTGTGCCTACTCCTCTCTCCAGATCTGTGTTCAGAATGAGTGAGGGAACTGCCTACTTCCTGGTTGTGATGTCCTCATTGTGCTCAAAATGCGACTTCCCGTTTTTGTGATCTCGCAATTTACGATTTCGGTAATTGCGAAATCGCAATTGAAGCATGGGTGACATGAGATTCTGCGATTTTTGTGCGATTTTGCGAAATCGCAATCGGCGATTGCGGCCGAATGCGAATCGCATTTTTGGGACACATTTTTTTGATGCATCCCATTTTGCGAATTCTAATTTGCGATTCTGTATTTTTCGCAAATTAGAATTAGCAGAATTGGTGCTTGAAGCATCTGGGGGGTTGTCCTGTATACGGCCCACACTCCATCGTGTTTGGCCTGAATTTGTGATGTGCACCCAGTCTACCGTGACGATGAAGCACGAAGCAGTTGGTGCTTTTTGCTTTATAGCACTTGCTTTTCATGAAACCATTAACTTGCATTTCTCTGGTTCTACTAATTGCATTTGTGTTGTTTTGGCGTGAAATACTTAATTAAAATGTACTCTTTCTAGATTGGTGTGAGATTATTCTTGTATTGTGTTTTCACCTTATTACTGTTCAAAGTGCGGCATAAATACTTTACACTTTGCCTCTAAGTTAAAGCCTGACTGCTTTTGTGCCAAGCTACCTGAGGGCTAAGCACAGGTTAATTTGGCGTTGCTGGCAAAGATTGTGGTTGCTACTTGAGTAGGGTTTCATCCACCGCCCACGCCGTATTCAGTAATCCAATTCCCTACAATAGCCAAATAAGCACAGTTGATTTTACTGGCTCTTCATATCACACAACCCAAATCAGTAATATAATTCACTATAACATGTCCTGTACCAATATATTAATTCTTGAGAGGAAGTACCTCCAAATTTGTGTTACCTGTTTCCACTAAGACCTGCTCCCTGAGAGTTCCTTTTGTGGTTCTTTCGATTATTGTTGTTCTGTGTGCTCTTTGGAGCTGATTCTGCTGACCATTTTTCTATTGTCACAGCGCTAGGATTATATGCACTCATGCAACAGTTCATTTGATTTCTCTTTACTCTATTTCTGCTGTCCATTTATTCCTTTGGAATGTTTTCAGCCCCCATGCTTATGGAACTTTTTTCCTACAATATGTTCTGCTTCATATTGCTATTCTATCATCAGGGCCTATGTGATAGATTAAAACCATGAACTTAATGGTGATATTTCCCTTTTTCTCTTTCAACTTTTTTGCATTTGTGGAGGGGGTGCGTAGGCACACTAGTATTCTTCTGGTTTTACAGATCATTGAGCATCACAGTAAATGGTGATTATGAACATAGGTTTGGGAACCCAGGCCACTACTTTAGCTTCCTCAGGATGTAGTCAGTCAAGGAAGGCTGCATCCCAGTTTCACTTGTTTCGACTATTTATGCAGGACACATTTGACAACTTTAGTATCAATTAACAAAGGTATTTGGCTACGTAAGATTACTTTACATGCACACATAGGTTGTTTACAAGTCTAAAAACACGTTTGAATTCACAAATGATGATCTTACACTCTTAAAAAGATTTACTCATGCAAAGGTTTCTCTGTGCGCGGACCTACACCTAAGGAGAACTAATGGTCAAGCTGATGGTCAAGAAGTTGGTCTGGAATGCCCTAAACATTTATGAACACCTACTATCATACCAATATCTTGGTGCTCTCAAACGCCACTCTCATCCTGGAGATTTACTCCTGTCAAGGGAAAAAATAAATCCATTTGTATGTCAAGAATGGAAATAGAACATCCTAAAATATTGGTGGGCTGCAGGAAACATGTTTCCCCATGGAAGGAGAACAAATTAGAAAAAAATCAGTTTCCACATGTCAGAAGGTATTACGCAATTGAGCACTACATAAAATCATGCATGGGGAAATGATGTGGAACCACAATATTGTTATCAGATTAAAGACGATGTAGGCCAGATTAAGAGTTGAGTGTTATGGAATAAGACACCAAACATTCAGTCAGTGATTTGACCCCTTACCTAAGTAGATATCTTATGATGAATTTCCTCATACCAATTTTATTACAAGACCGGAGGCTCTATTATGCAGTCTCTCTACCTGCTGTTTTACTTCAGTAGCGACTATTTTCAATTAAAACAACACATTTCACAATCCTGTTCACCTGGGCAGGAAATACAAACATTAACACAGGACATCATAAAGTATAAATATCAGTGGAATGCAAAGTATTCTCTCTTTTCTGGCTTCTGCATAGATAAATGACATCTCCTAAATATTCTAGTATGCTTTACTAATATCACGGGTTACAAGCTTATGTTTATTTTGATACAGGAGATTGCACTGGGACACATTGAATTGTTTCTCTTGTATACCATTTTGTTGCTGCTTCACGCATTGCCTGTTTGTTTGGACTTTGCTACATGTTATCCATTTTGCCTGGCTGCCCACATGTATGTGTTTCTTGAGATGCAAGTAGTGGCTTCAGGCTACATTGTTTCTATTGCACCAAGCTGAGACTGTTTATTTATTTTTTGAGACGTGGTTGTGCTTGGCTCTCACTACTGTGCTTCTTTGGTCTGTAGCAATAAATAGCAAGAAATGTGGCTTAGCTGGAAAGCACCCTGCCTTGCAGACAGGAGATCCTGAGGTCAGATATCAGTCACCTCTGTGCTCTTCCCCTAAACAGCTTGCATTTTCTTTTCCCTCATTGACTTCTAGCCTATTGAAAAGTGAGGGTTCATGTCTCCATTAATTGATTTAGGAATACTCTTCAAACACACAATGACCTATATTGAAGGTAGCCGTTCTGGTAAGGGTGGGGGTGCTGAAGTAGAGGACGGTGAAGTGTTTTAAAGAAATCTCTGTGATTTTATAGATGCGTAAGTGGTTAATTTAATGAAATAAGTTGTATCCTCATCATTTAGAAGTGTTGCCGCTGAGATTTGAACCTCTGTTGTGAGGGTGATAAGAGTGGGTGTGCTCATGTAGAGGGCGATGAGGTGAATCAAAGAAATCTCTGTGCTATTTTAGAAGCTTCAGTGGCTAACTACATGAAAGAATTTGCATCCTCATCATTTAAGTGCTGCAATTGAGATTTGAACCTCTGTTGTGAGGGCACTTTCGTGCACTTGGACCAATCTGATGGTCGTAGCAACATGCAGGCCTAATATGTCCAGAGGTAACTGACAATGTGGGGATACAAGACCATCTTGGAAAGAGTATCACTAAAACTAGACATAGAGGGCCAGATGTAGGTAATTACCATTTACCGATTCATAAATACCGACTCATACCGAATCGGTATTTCTGAATCGGTAAATGGTATGTAGGTAAAAAATCAGTAAACGTTACCTATTCGGTATGACTTGGTAACTCAAATCGGTAATTACCGAATCGGACAATTCCGAGTCGGTGAAACCCAAGCTTTCCTATGGGCCTCCTGGCCCATAGGAATGAATGGGGTTTACCGAATCGGATAAATCCGAATCGGATTTTTCCGATTCGGCAATTACCGATTCGGTAATTACCGAATCGGATGTTTGAAAAACACCATGTGAGCCTGCCAACCAATCTGGGACACCCTACACACCCCACAGCCAAGGACCAGAGATTCCAACCAATCAGATTGAAGCACCCCACCCCAGTACCTGGGAGTGGCCACACCCATGCAGGTGCAAACCAACAGAACAAACACTTTAGTAGAGGCGAGAGGATCAGAGCATCCACAGGCAAGCAGTGCTACAGAATGGAGTCACATGAAGGCCAAAAGGATGGTGGGGAGAGAAAAAGGAAGATCAAGTTCAGCCCAGAAGAACTACAGGTGGCTGTTGAAGAAATTATAAGCGACTACAGCCAAATTTTCGGGAGACAGTCACTGCATGTTGCAAAGACTGTGAAGAGGAACATTTCGATTTCCATACAGGGCAAAGTGAATGTCATTGGTGTGACCCACCGGGAGATTGAGGACATAAAAAAGCAGTGGTATGACCTGCGCATCATTACAAAAAAAAGATTTCAGCCCAAAAAAAGGATGCGGGTGTGACTGGAGGTGGCAGGAGCAAAGCACCAAAGCTGACAGCGATTGAAAAGCTAGTGGAAACCACCATGGAGCCAGAATGTATCCATGGGATAGGAGACCTGGACAGTACAGCAAAAGCTACAAAGAAACAAGGTAAGAGGCATGTACCCATTATCCACAACCATCAACCTGACCCCCTACCCCACTGTGTAGAATCATCACACTGCATAACAGCTCATACTTGGTGGCAGCAATGCATCATGGTAGACATAGTCATGAATACATAGTTGCAAAGCATACACCACATGACTCTGCAAGGCATGCCACACACATCTCCAAACTCACAATGTGCACTGGGCAAAGGTGTGTAGACTATGTATTTAAGAACTACACACAGATGAACAACAACATTGACCCTATGTCAATTTCATTCCACAGGAGAGTCCTCACGCAGTTCAGCACCAGCAAGGGAGGAGAGGGCACCAGCAACTAAGAGAGGGGAGAAAGAGAAGAGAAAATCTGGTCACAGCGCTGTAGAAGGAGGCAACAACACCACCCAGGAAGCCTCATCACCAGACCGACCCACAACACCTGTCCCACTATCCCCTTTGTTTGGTACTCCTGACTTGTCAAGCACACCCATTGCAATGTCCAAGGTGTCCATGCAGGGAGGGGCACGTAGGCATGAGGAGCCCCCTCAGAGGATCCTGCAAACCTCTGAATCGGAGGATGAGGATGTTGTCCCTCTAACTAATGCACCTGTGGCTGACAGGCCTAGACCACAGAACACAGCAGGCGCTGCGTGCACCAGTGTCCTTGGCAGGAGGGCACGTGCGGTTGGGGAGGGGCAGGAAGGGGAGAGCATCTTCTGTGGCCTGGATGGCACAATGGTAAAGGTACAGCGCCAGCAGGCCAAAGCACTGTTAGCCATGCATAGGCAGGTCCGCAGCATGAACAATAAAATGTCCAACATGGACAAGGGCATAGGCCACATTGCATCGAGTCTGGAGCAAATATCAAAGGGGATTACTGACATCTCCACATACATGGGTGTACTGTCGGATAAGTTGGACAGGGATCATCTACAGCGTGGCAGGGATCGGCAGTATATGCGCCAGCAAACAAAGGCAATGAACAGATTTGCTACAAGTACGTCACTACTGTGCCGACGCTCTATTTCCATGCAGGATGCTATTGTGCACTGCTGCACAGACTTGACACGGGGCATGGGAAGAGTGACCTCTGCGATGGAGCTGATGCTCAACACTAACACAGGCAATGCTGGTGACACGGGTGTGGAGGAGACAGAGGGGTCAAGCAGCAGGAGTGGCTCCAGCACACCTGTACCGGAGGTGCGCAGGAGCGGCAGGCGCAGCCATGCTGAGTCAGGCCCCAGCAGAGAATCTGAAAGCCAGGCATAACAATTGCGCAATGTAGTGCGTGGACGTAAGCACTGACCTATGCTGCAGATTGACTCAACTGCACACAGTGACGGCAACTGAGCAGGAGCAGCCAGAGACATTGACTTTGATGTATGAAACCTTTTCCAATGTGACAATGATGATGTAGTGAATATTAAACTACACTTGTCAGAAACTACACCTGTCTATGTGTCATACATTACCTAGAAATATTGTCGTGTGATTTCTGTCCGTCTCAATCTACCATCTAGTGCTGCTGGTCCAGTTGCCTATGGCTCTGCATGTTCTTGGTCATCATTGATGTTCTCGTGATGTGTCACCTCCACCTCTGTGCCTTCCTTGGTGGCAAGATTGTGCAATATGGCACAGGACACTATTATCTTGCAACACAGGATGGGGGTGTATTGTCGGGCACCTCCACTCTTGTGAAGGCAGCGAAACCTGCTCTTGAGGAGTCCAAATGTTCGCTCCACTACGTTGCGAGTAGACTTGTGTGCCACATTGTATCGCCTTTCGGCTCTGTTGGTTGGGTTGAGGTACGGTGTGAGTACAAAGGAACGCAGGGCATATGTACTATCACCTGGGAGGGAATGAGAGGTACATGAGTTACAATCACATTGCACATGCAGCTGCCATTCATTGCAGGGTGTATTACACTTATTTACCTAGCAGATATCCATCTCCAAAATCTCCAGCAACTAGCTGTGTATAGTATATTCCGCTGTTCTGGAAAATGTAGGAGTCGTGCGTGCTCCCTTGAAATTTCGCCACTATGTCGGTGATGATGTTGCCTGCATTGCATATTACCTACACATTGATGGAGTGCGTAGACTTACGGTTTCTGTATATGTGTTCGGTGGCTGCAGGTGGGCATAGGGGAATGTGGGTGCCATCTATGCAGCCTATCACATGCGGGAAGTGTGCCAGTCCATAAAAGTCCGTTTTTGTTTTTGCAAGTTCCGCAGGTGTGTCAGGGAACTGGATGTAATGTCCCATTCTCTGCGTCATGGCATCCAGGAACTTACTGAAAAATTCCGACAGACAGCTCTGGGATACACCTCCTACTGCAGCTATCACACTCTGGTAGCTCCCAGAGGCCAGCAGGTGTAAGCTACATAGCACCTGGACATGGGGTGGGATGGCGTGGGCCCTGGGTGTTGGGTGGTCCAGGTATGGGTGGAGGTCCCTTATTAGGTCCATAATGGTTCTGGGGTGCAGCCTGTACCTCTGGAGCATCTCAGGCTCAGTCAATTGGAACAGAGTGATCCTCTGCCTGTACACCTGCTCCTCCCTTAGCCATACCCTCAGACCTGCAGCCTGTAGCCTTTGCCTCCTCGCAATCACATAGAGTGCCGCAATTTTTGCAACACTGTTGCATAGTGGGCCCTTTTTTATAGCCTGCACATGGTTACCACCTGCTTTCAGTCCATGGTAAATACCGACTCTTAAATACCGAATTTCATGGAATTCGGTATATTTGACCTTTCCTACATCTCGATGGGCATTTTTTCCGATTTCTTATTTACCGATTCGGTGAATAAGGACTCGGTAAATAAGGTATTGGTAAATACCGATTCGGTAATTATGGATTAGAAAAATACAGATTCGGTATTTTACCGATTCATATTTTCTGATTCGGTATTTTTTTTGTCTCCTACATCTCTTTTCCCCAATACCGGTCGGTAACGGCCGATTTTACCGATTTTGGGCCGTTACCGACCGGTATTTGGCTACCTACATCTGGCCCTTAATGTCTTTTATTAATTCTTCCAGCGGGGAGCTTGGTTTGGCAGTGGCAGTTCAAATTTGCATCTTGATAATACTCTACGGTGACAATGTTGAACCCCTAATCTTGAAGAGTTTAGTGGTTCAGGCAAAAGGCTTTTTTTTGTCTTAAAGGAATACTTGGGTATTGGTATGATAACAATGAATACTCCCCCAATTATCTACTTCAGGCGGCTTTTCCCATCTTGACTCAGTTTTCTCAGGAGGGGAATGATGTCATTTCTATCAAGGTGAAACAGTTCCTTTTGAAGAATGTAACAGAACCATGTCTCTTAGATTCATCAGGGTTTGTGAGCAACACGTTTCTAGTTAAGAAAAGAATCCAAAAGTATTGTCTTGTGATAAATGTGAAGAATTTTGATCAATCGGTCTTGTATTGTCACTTCAAGTTGGAAACAATAGCTCCCCTTAGGGATATTTTCTTGCGGAGGACTGGAAGGTTCAGTTAGATTTAGAAGACACCTATCTGGCAATCCTAATGTGTCAGTTCCACAGGAAACACCTGCAGTTCATTGGACAAGGTCAAATGCTCAGATACTCCTCCCTTCCTTTTGGCATATCCTCAGGTCCATTGAGCTTCATCAAGCTAATGGAATGGCTTGTTGGGACCATCAGAGCTAAGCATCTCAGGGTGACCATTTATTTAAAATTCATGACCTTCTTACATCAGAAAAAGTAATTCTATGTAAATTAAATGTAAAGCACTCCAGATGATATTCAGTCTTTAGGCTTCAAAGTGAACTTGGAGAACACAGATCTAATCCCGTCACTGAGGATGAAGTTACTGAGGTTTTTGATAAACTCGAAAGAAGGCACATCTTCTACTTCGAAATTTGGAACAGATCCAAAAACATCTAAGAGATACTTCGCAACTTAGCAAAACTGGTGGGTCTGTGTTTATCTTCAATTCAAGCCGTTTTCCCAGGCCCCCTTTATCATCAAGCACTTCAGTGCTTAAAAATAAGGCATTGATAAAGAGGCCTATATTACTCTGAAGTAAGTCTGCTAGATCAGGACAGGAGACATGAGGAGAGGTAACCATGTGGATGAGTCACATAGATGCACAGAGCACTCCATTAAGGGGAACAAGATTGAAATTCTTGGCTGTTTAGCCATATCTCTCTGGAAGTTCTGCTTTTTGAAAGTATCATTTGATGGCAGAATATCTTTTACGTTCATGCAACAGGGTGACAGATTGATAATCCAGGAGAATCTGGTATGGCAGCATTTGCTGTCTAAATCCTGGCATCTTCAGGGTGGTCATTGAATTTTACTGACATTTTAGAATGGACAGATTGTCTCATACCTGTCAGACTTAGGGTGATCTTACCACAAACGTTTTGCCTGCTTGCCCCCAATTTTGCTGACCTAATTGTTGTTGGCTTTAGGAATCTGTGCACTTTACAGCTGTTGACCAGTTCAAAAGTGCTTGTGCTCTCTTCCCTAAACATGGTTTGATTGGATAACCCACAATTGGCATATTTATTTACCTATAAATCTCTAGTACAGTGCATTAAATGTGCCCAGTGCCTGTAAATTAAATGTTACTAGTGGGCCTGCAGCAAAGACTGTGCCATCCAATTAAATAGTCATTTGAACATGTCTTAGGCCTGCCACTGCAGAGCCTCTGTGTGCATATTCCACTGGCATATCGACTTGGCATTTAAAACCTTTTGTCAGGCCCTAATCTTCCCTTTTAATACATAAGCTACCCCTAAAGTAGGCTTTGATGGGCCCATATGGCAGGGTGCTGTGTACTTCAAAGGGAAACATATGATTTTAGGTTTTACACTTCCTAGTAGTGAAAAACTCCCAAATTCATTTTGCACTACTCTGAGGCCTACCCCTCCTACAGGTTAATATTGGGGATTTCTCATTATGTCTAATACGCTGTCATTCCCAATTGGAAGGAGGTGGAGGTGTCATGTTTAGTATTTGTGGTGATAAATCTACTTTACTGGTAAAGTTTAATTTATAACTACAATTTTGAAAATTAGACTTTTAGAAAGATTACATTTTTCTGCTTGTATCCTCTGTATCTCCTACAGCATGTCTCCAATACACATCTGGGGTAGGCAGCAGGGCTATTCACATTCCTCTAAACAGCCATACACAAAGGGAGCGTAGGTGTGACTTGATGGGCCATCCACATCCTGATGTACAATCATGGGCAGGATGGGAAGGAGGAGCTTGACACAGGCTCACACTTACACCTGAATAGGCTGGTTCCTGTCCCCACACAAAGGAATGCTTATTCCTTGTATTGAGTATGGTATCAAGGCAGGAAGTGAGGGCCTCTGTGCACCTCAAAGACCTTCTTTGAAGTCATCAGCAGCTGATATAAATGAAGGGTGGTGGGGCGGGTGGGGACGTGCAGGTGGAGTTGCTCAGGTGGGGTCGCGTGGGGGGCACTGAATATAAAAAAAAGTAATAAAACTTACCTTGTGCCACCGCCTGCTCCATCCTTGTGTCTCCTTGCACTGGTTCTTCTCTTCCTGCCTGCTGGTCCCAGCAGCCCCAGGACAGACTCCCTGTCCAATTCCCGCGCTGCAGAGTGGCACAGGGATTGGTCTGAGCATGAAGAAAGGATGCCCTGCTCAGACCAGTGAGTCTGTGGGGTCTCCAGCCCATCTGCATTGAACAACCGGACTAAATAAAACCTACGAGCGCATGTGTGTTTTGCTCAGCCTGAGATGGCTAGCTGAAACACATACACGCACTTAGGGAGTGCACTAGCACTCCTCCTCTCCCTCCCATACCTCGGCCGCCTCGCCTATCAGTGCTGGCTAACAGCCACCAAATGTAAATTAAAACAATGCAAGAACATCATTTTAATTTACATTTTCTGGCTCTGAGCCAGGCTGTGGGGCGATGCTCCTACACCATTGCAGAGGAGAGACTACTGTTTGAAGTCTCCCCCACTTTAAAGGCACCAGTGGGTTTAAGAATTGGACTTCTAACTCTACAACCTAGGTACATTTCTGGACCTGTGGATACTGTTCCAAGAAGAAGGACTGCTGCTGCGGAAGGGTTGCCACTCTGCTGGAATGCTGCTGAGGATAAACTGCATTTTTACTGTGCTGACCTGCTGCCTACTGCCCTCCTTGCCTGGGTGAGAAGGACTGGACCTGCATCACTTGATTCCCGCACCACAGTGACTCCAAGGGCTTGCTGACTTCCCTCCTGATTGAACTAGCAGGGTCATGATTGACTTCAAACTCACCTGCCACAATCCTGGACCCTTGGGTTTAAAGTGCTTCTCTACCAGAATCCACATATCTCTGTCTACGCAAAGGACTCAGAACGGGCACATCTCCTCCACTTGGGAAGCGTCACCACTGTTGAGAAGATAGTCTTTTATCGACACGTCCTCTCCATTGCATATCACGGAACTGATGCATCACCTTTCTTGGTGGATCGACGGTGAGACATCGCCTAACCTGCACTTTGCTTCTCGTATTCAATGCTGACGCCTTCCCTAGCCTGCACCGTGCATCTCATCTTCGATGCAACCAGGGAATTTTGCAGTGAGCCAAAGCTGGTCCCTGTAGCCGACCTGAGGTCAATCGCGGTCAGCCTGAACATTTTGATTTTATCCAGTCTACTGGGACCAGATAGACTTGGTTGACCCTTTAATCTTTTGAGCACTACGTTCTGTTTATTGTTTAAAAATTCATAACTCCAGTTCTAATTCTTAGATTGTTGTTGATTTGGTCGTGTTCTGTTTATTAAATTAAACTCTATTTTTCTAACCAGGTGAGGTAACTTTCTGTGTGATGTTTTCACAGTTTTACTGTTAGAAGTGTTACACAAATACTTTACAGATTTTCTCTTAAATTGAGTGTTCTATGCTAAGCTAGCAAGGATGAGCACAGGCCACTATAGGGTGAGTTGTATCTTACACAGACTAGGATTGTGGATCCTGCTTGGACAGGGTGCATACTTCTGACAACCAGAAACCCAATATCGAACAGAATGCTTCTAAATTAACAACTCATCTTCAACAATTCCTTAGCTTAAGAGCAGAGCCAGCTGCATCAGCAACAGTCATACAAACATATGTATGCTTTTCTCTTTCTATGATGATATTCAGTGTCTAGTGCAAATCGTTAGACAAAATTGCTGCACTCACAGCCTTTCATGCTAGGCTGATAGTTCAGTAGCGGCTGGTGCTTTTAGAAAGTGGTCGAGCAGAAAGTTAAATATAAAGTTTAAGTAGGGGCGGGGGTTACAAAGTAAATGGGGAAAGGATGCGGTTAGGTTCGAGTCCTAGCAGCGGATCAACATCCTGTGATTCTGGGCAAATGGCATAATCTACTAGTGCCTACAAACACTGCCCTTGTGTAATATAACTGTCAACTTGAACTGTTGTGCACTGTAGCTCTAGCCTGCTGGCAATATCCTGTATTTTAATATTAGTGCCTTGACATAGTGGCACAGCGCTGATAAAATAAGAGTTCTTTTTTTCTAGGAAAAGAATAATGATACTTCCCTACAGCAATGAAGTGATTCGTAGATACATGGAATCAGAGTGGCTTGTGTTTGTTAACATTTTAGGAACAGACGGCTTATATCACCATAATGAGGGATTAAGCTTCTAGTTCATTGCTATGCTCCATATCCAATTACCCATCAGCTACACCAGACCCTAAAGGAACGCCTTTCTGTTTCTTTCAGCCACTAAAGTTATGTGTTAATTAGCAGGACCTCAAAGGAGCTGTTTTAGCCCATGCACTGTCATGTCTGTTCCCTCAAATTAACATACATGTCCCTTAATATTTTTTCATGCTATTCCCTGCACTTCCATGTCCTTCGGTACATTTTAAAATCCTGCCAACTAACTATAAATGTGAAAAAAAGCAATTAATGAGTCCTTGGAAATTGCACAACTGTGTTGCAGGTAACAAGTACACAAACCACACTGCAATAATTAGACTTTTTATGTTGCAGTATAAATTCTAATCATTTTGGTCCTACGGCAAGGTCGCTAACCGGTGTCAGATCCTTTTACCAGCTACGCTCTCATGTCCGAGATGCGCATGCGCAACCAGGGCCCGTTTACCCGCGTGCGCTCTCTGAACTCCATTTAACCATAACAGGAGGGCCCGTACACTCTCGCACCTTGATGACATCATAGTGCATGTGAGGAGTGGCTACCAGCCTGAGGAAAGCGTAGACTCCTTCCCCCTTCTAAGCGATGGATATCCTGCCCCTGAAGTTCTGGGAGAGACCACTGGCCCCTCCCCCAGGGTGGCCCTTTTTGTGAATGGGACCGCCCCCCCCTAAGGACCTTAAATTGCTGCTCACCGATTATGACCTTACAGCCACAGGCCAGCATAGTTGACCCACTATCTGGCCCCCCAACGAACTCCGTGCTGGATTGACGTTGTCCCCGCTCTGCACAGCACTCCCGGAAACGCCGAGCAGCTCCCGACTTTCAATTGGGCTCTCTCTCCGACTCTTCTTGCGCCGCACGTCCTGATCCTGCAGCGGTGCCCATCTCCCCGAAAATTCCGCATGCCCCGATCGCGATGACCTGCAGGGGAGAAAAAGAAAAGAAAATTAAACGGCCCCACGGCGGGGCGAGGAGCGAGCCTGGGAAGCGCGGGCACAAAGAGGCCGCTTCCCGCGCTCCCCAGGCTCTTAACCCCTTCTATGCTGCGGTCCCGCCCCCTTGACCCGGAAGCGCAAAAATGCTTCCGGGGCAAGGGCGGCACGCGCAACCAACCAGGATCGGCCAGAGAGGGGGGGCCGGGCCCAGCCATGTGTGCGTGGGGGCCGATTGGCCCCCCTTTTCTTTCTACTTATAGTAACCATGCACAACAGCACTGTAATGCGCTTTGAACAGTGAGTATGCTATACTCCGAAAACAGAACCTGGTTCAGCCAGAAGCAGCAGGAGTAGATTATACATTGTATTAAATACGTTGAAGGTGCAGACATGGAAGGCTTTCCCTTCTTGTTATGGAAATTACCCTGTTAGACTTGGTGGTTAGCAGGTATACAAGGTGTCGGATGTGCAACCGAGGCCTGCTGCACGGCAGCCTGTCACCCACCAGTCCCCTTGAGCAACATCCACCCTCTTTCCCTCTCCCCTTCTTGCCCAATGTGTTAACTTTCAACTCTCATTCAGTCTCTTGTCGCTTCGGATGTCATCGCTGTACCAGTGGACCGAAATAGATGTTTTTAGATGATGCCACAATCATCACAATTTCGTTGATTCCTCCACCGCTCAGCGAGTGGTTGGCTTTAGCCATTGCCAAGAGGTATCCTGCTCTTGACATTGGAGCCTGCTTGCTACAAGCGCAGCGCGCATGGATAAGCCTGCACCCTGGTTCTGCTCTGAGATTACACATTGCCTGCCATCACGTCAAACATGTCATGCCTTAATATTACAAGATTCAGATTGCTTTCTATAATAAAATCATCTAACAAAATAAAACAGCTACTCACCACTGGCCACCAGGGCCTCGAAGCACACTCTGGGTAGTGGAGACGATGTATACGCTCTCTGAAGAAATCTCACCTCACACTTCCTGCTGAGCACTTCCTTATTGTGCGTCACGAAGCCTGAACAACCAATCCGCCCCTTGCTCTCAAGCTGTTTTTACTAGTAAACAGAATAAGAGCAAAGTAAGGATTGATGTGAGCAGTGGAACCCAATGCCGCAAAGGAGACTGGTGCAGATGCACTGCCTTTCATCCTGGCTCTTTAGCAGCACAATTCAAAAGCCTAAAGTATGCATGTCTGGTGGACCACAATAGCAGACCTATTCAACCAGACATGCACACCTCGCTTTAACTGCTGCCTGTCAATCAGCAGGACTGACCACGCCCTGTCCTACCCAGACACAAGCAGACACTGACAGACATTAAAAACACGGAGGCTGCAGTGAATAATAATATATTGCAATTCGATTGACAATGTGTGTGGGGACAACAGGGGTGGAGGGTTGTTTCAGCGGGAAACTGGGCAGAATTTCACTTTGTGTATATAATTCATCTAAGATGTTTTTTCTCTCTGGGCCCATTAGATAACACTAAACTGCTATTGATCCTCCAATGGATCTTTTATGTGACCTAATAGGGACTTGGATATTTAGATGACATGAGGCAAATCCTTATGGGGACCTGGAATACGAAAAGGCCCAAATCATGCTTACAACATAATAACTTTTACTTCAGATATTTCTATTCATAACTATGATAAAAAGGTTCACACCAAGAATGACTCAGATACAATATATTTTGCTCAGGTAAAACATTCATGTAGCCTCAATTTGAATGATCGGGATCATATATTTAGTCCAATTAGTCACACATTGTCACACAGATTCAACAGGATAAACATTTGCTGGTTACCTAGTAAAGAGATGAGAGAGAAAACATTAGAAAAAATCAAGTTTCAGCATTTAGGTTAATCAAACCAATTATGCAGAGTCGAAGCGCAATGAATCACAGGAAATGAGTCCATAAACTTTTCAGCCGAAAAGTTGTACCTGAACACTCTACCTGCCGGCAAAGTACAGGTCTGAGTTAGTTTGAAGAGTTCAGTTCAAATGGGATTGGCATAATATAAATCAAAGTTCAGTCCAATAACATGCCAGGCAGGGAAATTGAAAATGACAACCAGCCCCTGAATCCTCCTCCAAGGGGGCAATTTTACTTCCAAAAGTTCTCAGTTTATGACCACAAAGTATCCTTACCATCATTGGATATGGTTTCTATTGGTTGTCCACAGTGGGCTGCTCATGATGTGATCAATACCTCATTACGAAATACAGAAGCATTAGGTAATCTTTTTGCAAAATTATCAAATTCAATACCTTTATATTTCCATCTTTTACACGGAAATGAAAAAAAATCCCTTTGTGCACTGTCTGTTCGTTCCCAGACGCTCTCTCAGGGTTTGCAATTGTATTAATACATTTCTGTCAAACGTGTTGCTGTTTAAAGATAGAATCTATTGTTTGAAAGCCTATGAAAGAAACTTCATGAAAAGTTCTCACAGTGTTCAAAATGATTACTTTAGCTAGATTCTGCTTTTCGAATGAGGAAAAGAAAGCTTTTGAGGCCTACATGAATACTTGCTGAATAACTATCACGTTATGATTAATGTAAAACACACATTATTACGAATAATTCATTTTCCTAGTCAATTCCCTCATGAACCTTCTCTTAAAGGTTTAATATCTATATTAAGTACTACTAAAAAAACATTTTGCACATTTATATTTTCAAAACAGATTAATCTACATGTTACATTTGATATGCACATTTGTACCACACAATACTAAATAAAACTATGAATCTTCATATGGTCAAGCATCTCAGCATTTTTACCATGTTCAAGTCGTAAGCATTAATTTTATTTGTCATTTTTAGAAGTCACCAGCAGCACATTTTCTAGGTTAACTATGTTTGGATTCTAATCACATGATTACATTGCATAAGTAAATATATTTTCCTCTCTCTTTATTTATGTCTTTTGCTATTTTACTTTTCACAACATTTCTGCATGCTTTAATGATTTATGAATTCTCTTTCTACCCTACGTAAAGCACAGGTTAAATTGTGTCTATGCGCGTATAAAGTATCTATAGGTGATGTAGGATGAAATAATTCTCCCATTACCTCAGCATCTTGTGCATGAAGCACTATATTCAAATTTTTCTTTATCAACACTTATGAGAAAATCAAATCAGAATTAGGATAATAATATTGAAATTGTCCTTTACCATAAAGCAGACTTGTTAATACACTTCAAGATATACCATATGTTAAAGGAAGGTGACATTATGTCACCCCTTCAGACACAGAAGTAAGAAATTGCATGCATGCATAACAATCTCTCGTATCCATAGTGGTTACATATTCATAAAGCAATTTAGTAAAAACATTTAAAGAAATATTTTTAATTAGACGATCATGATGTAAATCATCACTTCTTAAGATCTTTAGTTATTACTACTCATTCTTGCATTTTAGTCACTTAAGTAGATGTGGATACATGCAAATTAGTATTTTTGTTTAAATAAACACGATGAGGTAGATTTAGTATTATAAACAACAGGACAAGAATTAAAACAAATGCAGTTAAGAAGCAAGCACAAAATTGCTTACATTTTAGTAAAATTTGATTTCGATTTTCCATCTCAGGATTAGAGGCATTCATTTTTTTTTATAAAGTTTGTCCATAGCAATAGGCTTTGTGTGGTAGCTTTCAATTAGCATATGGCCATACCTTTATCCTTTTGTTTCTCTTCTGGCCTTTGTTTTACGTTTCTCCTTTTTTTTCACAACAGTTCTTTCATGGTGGTTTGCATGAGTTGCAATTTTTAGAGCAAAAGGTGTAGAACTCTTTTTCCCAGTTGTGTGCAGCAGCTAAATGGACAAGCAGCTAAATGTGTCCATTCTGGAGCTGCAGATCTTTGATTTTGTGTCCGTGCTCTTTTTGTTTTGTGGGCTGTAGGTTTTTCTCTCATTGTTTCACTTTGCTCAGATTGACTAGAGACTTCAATCACAGTGGTAGGTATTCTTCCCGCAGTCAATGCATGTCTCAATCTTTCTAATTTTCTGGGCAAATGGTCCCCTTTTTGCACTAGTTTTTCTCATACACTGTTTACATCATTTGAGTTGACATTTCTCTTAGTTAGATCCCCTTCACTTTGACCGTCAACACCAACTGGGATCAACTCTCTTTGACTCTCATTTGCAACAGTGTCTCAAGACCCAGTAGCTGGTGCCCTCTCTACTCTGTGCTCAGTCTGGACTGGACATTTTTCTGTTGCCACTGGTTCATCCACGACAGACCCTACGCTTTTAAGAGGACATGGGACTCAACGCGTGTGGGCTGCATGCAGCCAATTAGGTAGACTTCCACAAATAACAGTATTGGTGGTTACAAGAATCACTTGATAAGGCCCATGCCAACTAGGTTCCAAAAAGGATTTTTGCATGTGCTTCCTAACGAGTACCCAGTCACCTGAGCACAAATCGTAGCACTTCTCCTGTTGAATGGTAGTTGCAACTTCTTCAACCTTGTGAGACACAGAACGTACCACATCAGCCAATCCTTTACAATAATCATCAGAAATATTCACAAGCTGTTTTGCTGGGACTGTAGGCTGCGTCATAGCCTTCCCCATAATTATCTCATGAGAGGACAGTCCAGTTCTTCTTTATGGGATGATTCTCAAACTCATCAACACCAAAGGCAACACATCAGGCCATTTTAGCGAGGTGCAGGCACACACCTTTGCTAATCTGAATTTAATCATTCCATTCACCTGTTCCACCACTCCGGCTGCCTATGGACGTTATGCACAGTGCAGCATTTGCAAAATTTGTGATGCAAAACAGAGCATTCGTATCACTTCATTATTAAAGTGAGTTCCTCTATCCGATTCCAATGAGACTGGAAAACCGAATCTAGGTATTAGCTCTCTAAGAAGCAGTTTAGCCACAGTTAAACTGTCACTGCACCTTGTGGGGTAAGCCTCAACCCATTGAGAAAACAAAAACTCAATCACAAGGACATATTTCAATCCATTACAAGAGGGCGTCTTTATAAAGTCAAGCTGCATGTGGGTAAAGAGACCTCCTGATTTTCCAATCTGACTCATACTGACCACTGTCTTTATTACTGCTATTTTTTGTTGACAGATCACACTAATTTGACACAGATTCTCTGCAATGGCTCTAAATTTTGGGTTGTACCATGTTTGGCGTAAGAGATGCAACACAGCATCTCTACCTACATGTGTAGGTCCATGGCAAATTATTGCCATCGGTGACAATAGGATATCTGGCAACACAGACAGGTCTCCCATCCATGTAAACCCAAACCTCATCTTCCTGTCTGCGATTACATCCCGTTTTAATCCACTCGTCACTTTTTGCTTGTGGTACTGAATCTTGTAATTCTCTGATTTCTTCCCAAGTTTCAACACCTGAAAACATCAATCTGCATTAGGTATTATCAGACTGTTCCTTCAAACATTCCCCATTGAATGCGTAAGAATTTAGGGCACAATACCGTACAGTCTCATCATGTCCAGTTTGGTGGGCGGAAGAGCTTCAGCACTGTAATCTGAGCCGTCAGTCGTAGTGCCACCAATACGGTTTTTACACGCGTTCCGTTCCGGATGGGTGAACCCAAAGAGGTCATAAACCCACGTTGAGAACATAACTGCCCAAACTCCAGACCACCCTGAAATCGTATTGACTATCTGTGAATGTGTTTGATCTCATTTGTTCAGTAATGCTGCAAGCCCTGATAAGTGCGTTCAAATCAGCCACTTGTTTTTAATACACTCCTTTCAACTGCGATGCTTTAGTCAAACCCACTACAGTACAAATCGCATATGCAGCTTACAAGGTACCTCCTGAAACTCTCAAGCATGATCCATCCACAAACAATACATGGTCTCAATCTGGCAATGGAGTTTCTTGCATGTCAGGACGCAGTTTGGTACACATTTCAGTCACATCAAGGCAATCATGATCAGCTTCTTCCATCACAACTTCATGTCCTGGTAATGGCATCAAGGTAGCTGGATTCAAACTTGTACATCTCATCACAGTCACATTCTTTGTATCCAATTTCAACTGCTCATATAATGTTGACCGACTACTTGTGAGATGCTGTGTTCGAGTTCATATCAACAAAATTTGAACTGAATGTGGCACAGACACTCTGAACGGATGTCCCATCACAATGCTCTCACACTGTTCCAACCTCACTCATGTTGCAGCATCAACTTTCGAACACCCAGGTAAAGCAGCAGCCACAAGATCCACTTTAGCTGAAAATTATGCAACAGGTCTGCGTGAAGTTCCATGCGTTTGTGTTAGAACTTATAGTGCACAATTAGCGAGCACACAGCAAAACAGGGTAAAACTCTTGTTAAAGTCACGCATTCCCAATGCTGGAGTTCTACATAAACTGTCTTGCAGTTCAAGAAAAGAGCGATGCATTCCTCATCCCGAGGAACAGGATCTATCACATCTTTGTGTGTTATTCTTTGTATTGGCTTGGCTATCAATGAAAAACTTGGAGACTATGTGGTTGCAGCAAGGCGGACTTCATTCATCTTGTTTGCATTTGTCCGAATTTGGCCCACGCTCGAGCCACCTTCCTAAAAAAGGCCATGAATGAACGAGGCATCAGAACGTGCAGATCGGCGATAATGGCAGTCCTAAAGCCAACAGACACCCGCTTGAACTGCCTATTAATAAAGTTCCTGCTGGTTCATGCTCAAGCGTTGAAATACAACCTGGTACCCTGCCTGAATAAGGGACACATGTCGGCGGCCTCCATGGAAGAGGGCTCTCTTGAACCTAATAAAGGCCCTCTCGAACTTAACAAAGAATAGTACCAGAACTCTTGGAACCACATTTTATATGTGTTAACAATAGTTTCTTGACCGTTTCTTTCTTTTAACTTGTATATTATGTACACCAAAATGCTCATATTTAAAAAAAAATGTTGCACTAGACTCAGAATGTTTTAGGATCAAACGAAAGAGAATGCGGTTAAACATTAAGAGCCTTGATCCCAGTACTTGATTTTATACAATGTATTGTTATGGTTTTAATTAACTGAAACAATAAACTTTTCACAATCTTAAAAACAAAATCTTGAAAAATGAAAAACTCGATATCCAATGCCTGCAGTAGCCAACTAGGAGCCAACCATTTCCAAGAACATTCAAACTTCCTTTTGTGTACTTGGTGGATTCATCTGCAATATGGCAGTGATTCGATCTTGTGGCACTTCTCTGACTCCTTTTTCAATGTGGTGTCCCAATTGAGAACTTCTCTCTTAGAAAGCTGACATTTTGCTGGTGACCCTTGTGCCCACTCACTGCCAAGTGATTCACTAGGGCCACAGTATCTGAAACACATGCTTCTTTAGTTCCTGATGCCACAAATAAATCATCAATGTACTGTACTAGCACAGAGTGATTCAGCATTTCTAGTGGCTCCAAATTTCTCTTCAAAATCTGATTAAAAATTGAGGGGCTTTCTGTATACCCTTGTGGAACTCCACCATGCCAAGACATGGTTTCCTAACCGGAACACAAATAAATATTGACTATCCGTATGCAAGGGGATGGAGAAAAATGCTAACACAAGTCAATTACCAAAAACCAATCAGCTTCACATGGAATCTGATTTAGAATTACAGCAAGATTTGGTACTGTTGGACAACAGGGTATCACAATCTGATACATTTTTCTCAAATCCTGAACTATTCTATATTTTCCATTAAGTTTTCATATGCCCATAATAGGCCTTTCATAAGAGGCATGTACTGTGAATTTCAATTCTTTAGTAGCCCTATCTATTTTTACCCAATCAGTTTCTTTTGGCGAACTCTCTCCTTTCAAATACATATTGACCTGATTATATTTTTTCATCACCTCTGCTGATGGCACGCCTGTTTTTGGATCTCTAGCATATTCTGTTTCAGGCCAATCAACTACAATGTTCCACCCGCAAATGTGTAGGAACCACAATATTGAACAAAGCATCCAAATACTTAAACAGGACCTATCGAAACCGTCACAAATATTTTGACTTGCTTATTCGAGTGTCGTCTCTCTCAACCTCAGGAAATCATTTGTAAAAGACAATATATCCTGTAAACTCCAGGGGACATGTACATACCCTCCTCCTGGGACTGTTCTCATAGAGAAAGCCAATGCATCTGCCTCATTATTTTCATTTTCCATCATTGGACAAAGAGGCAGTGCCACTGTACTGTGGTCTTTCTTTTTAGCTCATCTGCCTTCCCAACTTTCTATCTCTCCCCATCGTTCAGTATTGTTGCTAATTCCTTAATTTGCAGTCTTTTCCCAGAGGAATTCAGATGCTCCAAATCTTTGTCACTAAAATCCAATTGATACGTTTTCTGTAAAGCTTTGGTTTTTTCTTAATACACTCTATATTTCTGTGATTTCTCAGCAAATCTCTAATGGGTATTTCTCACTTTCTGGGTTGTAGCTTTACACATGAATTTTAATTAACAATATTTTGATAGTTTCTCTGGACTAATTGTTCCCAATATAATTTCTTCTAATTCCACTTTTAAGTTGCTTACATCAATATTCATACTTTGATTTGCATTAATAAATGCATTCCCATTAGGGGCTATGACTCTAATCTAATCATCATGTTCTTCTGGGGATGTCCGTATCGAAGTACTCGTTCCAATCTCTGTGAATCTCCACTAGTCTCTCGTGGCTTCAACAATATTCGTAAATCTGTTCTCTGACTACCAATTTGTAAAATTCTCCTAGTAATCATTTGCTGTCCTCTACTTGGTGTTTCAAGAGCATTCTCTTCAATACTTATTAATGGCTCTATTCCCCCTTCCATGGTGGAATTCATTCTATTACATATTTCTGTACTATTTTCATGAGTTTCTACTCTTACAGGTGTACACATTGTTCCCTGATCTCTCACAATTTCTCATGCTCCAGGTAAAGTATGTATTTCTCCTACAGTTTCACTTGGGACTGCTATTGTATGAATCTGTGAGGCTCCTCTGTGAGGCTCCTCGCCCTAATTGATGAATAGGAACAACCAGACCAGGAACTGATAATGCATCAGGATTATTTATCACGACTAAGGAGCAGATTATGATCTTGTTAGGAAACTCTTCTGACCAAATCTTTTTCGGAATCGTTTCCAAACTAATTGGGTTCTGCCAGTCCGACCAACCAATTAGGATGCTTCTGTACTTCGTTCGGTCGGACACCCATTGACTTCAATGGGAGCCTGTGTTCTGAACAAGAACACAGGCTCCCATTGAAAAAAGGGTTTGTTTGGGAAGACCATGCACCCTGTGACAGGCGCCTCATGGTGCCTGCCACACTGTGCATGGTGCTAAGGAGAGGTCCCATTGGTACGCCCATGGGCCCCAACCGGAGGCATCTGGGTGAAAGGGGACCTGATATGGGCCCCCAAAGTCAGATTCTGACAGCCGAATAGGTCATTGTAATTGTGTCCATAGAGCAGTACAATTTGGCTCTGAACAATTCAGGCTGTCCGAATGCCATTCAGAACCGATTCGGACAGCCCGGGTGGTTTCCTTGCATTGTAATCGGTCATTGGGAAATGTGACTGAATCAGTCGGAAACATAGCTTCCGAACCGAATCGTCAAATCTGAATCCCGTTAGGAGCCTTTCCGGATGGCTTGGTAATCAGCCCCTTAATTGAACATCCCACTCTTTTGGGAGTTTGATTTTCATCTGGGAAAATTCTTTGTAAGGTGGATTCAAATCCACAGGTGGAGCTTCTAATCTTAAACCTACAATCAAATTGGTCTCCGAAAAATTCTGTTCTTCATTATAAGGTCGGTCTATTCAGTAAAGTTTTGCTCTATAATTCATCATCTACATCTTCTAGATTCTCATCTGTTACTGAACGTACTTGAACCTTTTGCTCCACCACAAGTTTCCATTTTTCCTTAAATTGTTCTCCTTTCTTTTGTTCTTCTACCATTACTGGATACATTCGAGCTCCCAAAGCAATATCTTGTCTCCATATGCTTTCCCGGGGAATCCCGTTTTGCCTGTTCATACCGATTTATAGTATTCCTATATCTTCCCTGACTTTTCTCTTTTTCTCTCCGATGTGCTTCATGCTCCCACCCTTCAAGAGCTTCAAATTGTATGGGTCTAGGTGTAGCTTTCAAATCATTCATCTGTCTTCTCAAATTTTCTAAAATGTTTACATTAAATGTCCCATACTGTGGAAATGCTAAGGGACCATCTTTCTCAATGTATTTTACCCAGTTTTCTAATCAAGCACAAGTGGGATATCCTGTCTCGAATGACATCTGCGAAGCAAGTGTTCCTTCGGAAGTCACAGGAACTCCTTCCATTGTCGGTATCGAATCATCCTTATGCATTAAAGCTGTTAACAACAAGAATTTCATGATTTCTTACTTCAATTCAATCTGTATAAACCTCTAAACTCTCTTCTGTAGTATTGTTTCTACCACCTATTTTTATTCACCAATATCCTCACAGCTTCTCACCAACCACTGATACCAGCGTAGCACTTTATGATGGCAGTCTAACTCCTCACTGTGACTGACCCTCCCTTCACAATTTGTTCATCGTCGTTTTCCTTTGTCATTTTAAAACAAACTTCACAAAATAATACGATATAATACATGTCTGCACAACTAAAAGAATAACAGATACCCATCTTATTCAGAAAATGTTCATTGCTTCCACTGAAAACCTCGACCAGCGTGATCTCACTTTTATTAAGTAGAAATCCTAAAACCCTCTCCTGGTTCACTTCTTGAAGAGAGCCAAACAATTCTAACTTGTGATACACCGATTTCCCTTTCTCAGTACCATCAACGATGTCTTGTGCACAGTACTCACACAACAGCAGACAAACACACTTGGGGGCATATTACCAACAACTAGCGATATTTATCGCTAGATGGGCTTAGCAAGTTTTTTTTTATCGCCAAGCATCGCCGGATATTATCGCAGAGATAACGTGCTATTAGTAAAGTTTATCTCTAAAGCGATAAAATATCCGGCGATAGCAAAATGCGTGAATGTCGCTGAGAATACAGCGATATTCACGCATTAACGCCAATAGGGTCTTAGCCATAATATCCACCTCCCGTTGGATATAATGGCTAAGAACTGGTCTGAGCAGGTGTTAGCTTTTGGAGATACTCTGGCTTAGCGCAAATATTTCCATCGCTTCGCCTGCCTTGCTAATTGGCGATAGCGATGTTAGCAACTGCTTTCAGTGGCTAACAGGTTGGGTACACCCACTTTGCATGTCCTTAGCGATAAATATCGCTGACATGCAAAGCGGGCCCCAAACCTCTCGCTATCGCCTCAAAGCTGTCGCTAACATCACTTAGCGACAGCTTGCTAACAGGGCAATGCAATTATTAATTAACGGATCCCTCGACCCCTCACAGTCCGGCTTCCGAGCCAACCACAGCACCGAGACCGCCCTCATCGCCGCCACCGACGACATCCGAGCCCTGATGGACAATGGAGAAACAGCGGCCCTCATCCTCCTAGACCTCTCCGCGGCATTCGACACGGTCTGCCACCGCACCCTAGTACGGCGCCTCAGCAACGTCGGAATCCAGGACAAGGCGCTGGAGTGGATCACCTCCTTCCTCGACGGGAGAACACAGAGAGTCCGCCTACCACCGTACAAGTCAGAGGCCACCGAAGTCATCTGCGGCGTCCCCCAAGGATCATCTCTGAGCCCCACCCTCTTCAACGTCTACATGAGCCCCCTCGCGGCCATCGTACGCAAACACAACCTCAGCATAATCTCCTACGCCGACGACACCCAGCTGATCCTCTCCCTGACCAACGACCCCGCCGCCGCCAGAGCCAACCTGCACGAAGGGATGAAAGAGGTAGCCGAGTGGATGACGACCAGCCGCCTGAAACTGAACTCGGACAAGACGGAGGTCCTCATCCTGGGCTCCTCTCCCTCCGCCTGGGACGACTCCTGGTGGCCTCCCGCCCTGGGCACCGCACCCAAACCGACAGACCATGCACGCAACCTGGGCTTCATCCTGGACTCCTCCCTCTCCATGACCAGGCAAGTCAACAACGTCTCCTCGGCATGCTTCAACATCCTACGCATGCTACGGAAGATCTTCTGGTGGATCCCCACCGAGACCAGGAAGACCGTCACCCAGGCCCTCTTCACCAGCCGACTGGACTACCGCAACGCCCTCTATGCCGGGACCACCGCCAAGCTCCAGAAGAGACTCCAGCGGATCCAGAACGCCTCAGCCAGACTCATCCTCGACATCCCACGAACCAGCCACATCTCCGGACATCTGCGAGACCTTCACTGGCTCCCCGTCAACAAAAGAATCACCTTCCGCCTCCTCACCCACGCACACAAAGCCCTACACGACCAAGGCCCGAGCTACCTCAACAGCCGAGTCAACTTCTACGCTCCCAAACGCCACCTCCGATCAGCCAACCACGCCCTCGCCGCCGTCCCCCGCATCCGAAGAGCGACTACAGGAGGAAGGTCCTTCTCCCACCTGGCCGCCAAGACCTGGAACTCCCTCCCGACCGACCTGCGCCTGACCCAAGACCACCTCTCCTTCAGGAAGAAGCTGAAGACCTGGCTGTTCGAGCAGTAGCGGCTCCCCCCCCCCAGCGCCTTGAGACCCCACGGGTATGTAGCACGCTTTATAAGTGTCACTGATTGATTGATTGATTATCGCCGCTTAGCGGTCGAAAACAGCCGCTAAAGCGGCGATAATCTAATATCGCCAGGCTTGGTAATATGCCCCTTAGTGTATGCCAAACTAAGACTGTCTATAGGCTTCTCTCTGGATCTTCGGCCTTGATTGACCCATATTCACTGAGGCCTCAATGGACCAAATTCAATAGAACATAGACATACAATTTAATTTTCACTAACTGCAATTTTCTGTGATCATAAGTCCTTTTTAATCTTTATCTCAATGTCAAAATTCCATCACTTGTCAAAACCCTACTATTTTCTTGCATTACCATAAAAACCCCAACACTCTCTAATCCCGTTTTTCATATCCTAGATTAATTAGTCCAACTAACCACCCATCAAGCTACCAGAAAACTGTTGCAGTGGAAAGCTGGGCATAATTTCACTTTATAATTATAATTCATCTAAAATCCATTTTCTCTATTGGCCCATAACATACCACTAAACTGCCATTGGTACTCCAATGGATTATTTGTGTGAGATAACAGGGACTTGCATATTTAGAGAACGTGAGGCAAATCCTTATGAGGACCTGGATTAAGAAAATTCCAAAATCATGCAAACAACATAACTTTTTAGTTCAGATATTTCTATTTGTAACTTACGATAAAAAGGTTCACACCAAGAATGACTCACATACGATACATTTTGCCCAGGTAAAACATTTATCTGAGCCTCAATTTGAATGGTCAGGAACATAAATCACATTATAATCAGATTTAATAGAAATTATTTAGTACAATTAGTCACACCATGTCATACAGATTCAACAGGATAAACATTTTCTGGTTACCTAGGAATGAGTTGAGAGAGAGAACATTAGGAAAAATCAAGTTTCAGCATTTAGGTTATACAAACCATTTATGCCTCTGGAACTGCACATTGATACTGTTGTGAGTCATTTGTGTTAGAAGAAAATTGGGTCTGAAAATATGTAACCTAAGCTTCTGGGGGAACGTTGTTAGCGGGTGCCGGACCAGCTTGGTCACCTCCCCACTTAATTAAGTGCCAACATTTGCACCAGTTTTTTCCGTTATATGCGGACATCAGGTCCTTCCATCTATTTTCATAATGGACCTTTTTTGCCCATTGTTGTATAACCTTATATTCAGATCTCCTACTCCTTACCTCCTGGACAGAACCTGCCCTTATTGTGTTCGACAGAGCCCTGTAAGCATTTCTACATGCCCCATCATACCACTTTGCTGCCTTATAACCTAGGCACCTGTTGCTTCGCACTCTGGGTTTTACAAACTAAGATATCAGCTTGGCGAACAGTGCCTCGTGGTATGCTGTAAGGGCTAATAAGGTATCCTCATTAAGATCTAATTTCGAGAGGGCAGCAAGAGAATCTTCAAGTATCAGCTTGATTTGAGTTACAGTAACCTCATCCACGGCAACCTGTGCCCATTTTAACCTACGGGAATCGTTGGACGCAATCACATCTGATGTTACGATGTCCAGGCTGCCACTCCGAGTCTGGGTGCATATCACATCTAATGTCAAGCAAAGAGGTTCATGGTCGCTCTCTGGTCTATACATGACCACCATGTCCCTCACCCTTTGCCTGAGTTCTAAATGAATAAGAAAATAGTCAATCCTGCTTTTCCTTGACTTGCTACTAAAAGTAAAATTGCCTTGGATATCTTATTTAGATCTTCCAGTAACTGCACGGAGCCCCCTCTCTATTGATAGACTTTTAAGCTGAAGAGCAGCTTCAGTCCATTTCTTAATTGGGGCGAGCAATAATGATGGGACGCCCCAAACAGCATCTTCATTGCTGGTAAGCTTCCCATCCTCTAAACCATGAGGCTCGAACATGCAATTAAAATCCCCGCAATTATCTTATTACAGGACCCATTTAGGGTTTTCAGAAAAGAGTCCAAACTAGAAGTGGTCGGTGAAACCGTTGCACCTTCTTCGCATCGCAGCGCTGAGATGCCCAAGGGTAGTCACGCGCTTTATAAATCCCATAAACATAAACATAAACCTACCTGCCCTCTGGCATAGACCTTTATGAATAAACACTCAGATTCATGTGTTGAGGTTATTCTAATAGCCTGAATATCCGGGTTATCGATCGCTATCTCTTCAACCTTTGAAACCCGACTTGCCTCACCCATATTAGTAGACCACTGGATGGACGCCCTTTACTACTAGAAGTTGCAGGCTTGCCGAATGCCAGATAACCTGGCCGAAAGATCGTACTCAGAGCCCAGGTTTCTTGGAACACAACCATGTCGCATGACTCAATTAAGTTTCACCAGTCCTCAGATCTGGTCTTCGTAAGCAACCCAGCAATGTTCCAGGATAATATATTCAATGACCTCTCGGCTAAGCCTACATTTTTTCCAAGCGTAACCATGTTCTCAATACCCTGAATCCCATTGGCATTTATTAACTGAGGATTTGAGTCTGATGGGTGGAAGGTGCCAGAGCCGTTGAGGGTCTCTTTAATCTCAGGTGTGTCAGCCGGTGACAGCCAGTCACAGCCATCTAGGCCAGACAATGGGGCAAATCAATTTGCTAAGTTCAATTCAAATGGGTGCACCATAACCCCATGGTGGATGCTACGGTAGTCTCTACTGACCCTCCCTCCTGTTAGGGAATTGTGATAAGGGCTATAGAAAAACCCTAGGGGAGGCACATTTATTTTAGCAAGACAAAGCCTTTCATTCCTACTCCCCAAACATTCAAGTATGAGCCTGACTACACGCGCATTATTGAAATTAGCCACCACACAATCACCCCCTCCATCCTTCGTAGAATAACCAACCCGAGATGAACGTCTGGCCATTATAAGTTGATTTGCAAATATCCCAGCCCCGTACCCCCGCTTCTTTCAATTGGACGTTTAGCCAGTGCATTTTTTTGCCGTTAACTGTTTGGTAAATTCTATCTGGCCTTCCTGTAAAGTAGGTACATTCCTCAGGGCCACAACCAATAGTGCTGCAGCAGGGGGAAGATTTACTACCCTGGGATCATGTCTAGATGAACAGTTTCCCTGCCCAAGATGTGTTGCGGGGAAGACATGTCCAGTAACCCCAGAGGAGGAGATCAGTTGGTTATCTTATCCAAGCATGCAGTTGTCGCCTACTGTGCTGCTAATGATCCTAAAGTTGGGTCCATCTCCTTCCACCCTAGGCGAGCCCGGGATGAGCTGTGTAAATTCACCAGACATATTCCCTTCCTCACTCCTTCTGCCTTCCAGGGCACCTGTACCATCATCAGAAGTAATTGCCACCCCCCTATTTCTAGTTGGAACTGTAAATAGTGGATTAGTTGTTTGTGGGATGTCCGGTAGCGAATTTGACATTATGGGGTTACTTATCACATTTGGTATCTGTTCAGATGACCAATTTTTTTCCCCCAATAAAACCATAGCAGAAGCATGATCAGACACAGCTAAAAGTTCAAAATGGGTTACTTTCTCCTCTATTACAGTCAGTCTTTCTAGGATTGGAGAGAAAGATGCCGATATAAGGGCCCTCATCTAGCCCGTAGTCTCTCTTCATTTTCAAGCAACGGATTCCCAGTCATAGCCATGTTCTGTGTACCGGCTGTAGTAATGGTAGGCTGTGAATCAGATGATATTGATAATGATAATGGCATGACCCACCGGTTTTAGTCATTTTAGGTATTTTTGCATTTGTTTGCCTCTGGGGGTCCCCTACCCACTTCCTCTTTGAGGCCGGCTCTGGTAAGGTTTCCAGTGCTTGAGTTTTTGGTTGGGGCACAGACCTAGTAGTGACTCGTTGCAGTGTGGGGATTGATTAACTTAATTGTACCAAATCATGCGGGGGTGGAACTAGTTGAAGGCTCCATTGTTATTGGGTTATCCAGCAGTAATGATGGAGTTTGGCTGCAACCCCGTACAGAGTTCAGTGAGACTGAGCCTATAGTCAGGCAACCTTCTGGCAAACGTGTAAGCATTAGACCACCCAAAGATGACCGTTTGTTTTGCTGGGGATCAAGAGATAGCCGCCTTTCAGTCATGGCGATTTCATGTGCTAGTACCGAGGTGGCTCTTACAATGAATTGGTCCACAGTCCCAACAACACTTCCACCCGTGATGGCATTCCGCCCCCTCCCCTCCTGCGAATTCATCATTGACAGAGCTCAGTATCTGATAACCTGTATAAAAGCAGCCTAGTTGTCACTAAACGTAATGAAGACTAACCTTTAGAGAACTGGACAGCTAAGAGGGGGGCCCAGCCCAGCCTCATCCAGTCTCGAACGGGCTCAAACGGGCCTGCCCTTGGCCCGGCACGCTCCCGCTCTCGTTCTGCGAAGCGGATGTGGAAATTAACTAAATAGGCGTCCTCAGCGGGATAGGACAGGCACAGGTGCGGGCAGTAGACAAGCCCCTTGGGACTTACAGTCCCTTTACAAACAGCGTCCTCCTCCACACAGATGCAGCGGCTTCCCTTGCTAACTGTGGGGAGCAGAACCAGCAGCCAAACCGGTCGAAAAACGCCTCAAGGGTAGAAAGGCCAAAGGGGGTTGTAATGCACAGTCTTTTAAGCTTCACCCCTCACAGTAAGTTATATTGGACACTGCCACCTCTCTCATTTCGCCATTCAGTTAGGGACAGACGGCAGTGGCAAGCTCTCCCAGTCACACGACAACGCTCCCAGGAATCAGAGCGTGCCTGCGGGCAAGGATGCCGCGTCTCGCCCACCTAACCTCTGGGCCGATCACAACCATTTATGCAGAGTCGAAGCGCAATGAGTCATAGGAAAATGAATCCATAAACTCTTTAGCTGAAGAGTTGTACCTGAATACTTTACCAGTGGCCAAGTACAGGTTTGAGTCAGTTTGGAGAGTTCACTTCAAATGGGATTAACATAAAGAAATCAAAGTTCAGTCAGGCAGCATGCCAGGCAAGTAAATTGAAAATAACAACCAGCCCCTGACTCCTCCACCAAGGGGGCAATTATACTTCCAAAAGCTCTCGTATTACTCCCACAAAGCATCCTTTCCATCATACAATATGGTTTCTATTAGTTGTCAACAGTGGTCTGCTCATGGTGTGATCAATGCCTCATTAAGAAATCCAAAAGCATTAAGTTTAAGTAATCTTTTTTCATGTAAAATCAATAATTTTATATTTCCATCTTTTGCTCGGAAGTAAGAAAATTCACTTTTTTCACTGTCTGTTCGTTCCCAGACGCTCTCTCTGGGTTTGCAATAGTATTGATGGTTTGCAGCCATTATCCCGCATTTTTTATCCCGCGGACTTTCAGGCCGCATACTATTTACCCGCAAGTACATTGACCTCGCATTCCATCATGCCACATTTTTTCAAAACGCATGTGCATTTATCACACATGCCTTTACAACGAATTACGTTGTAAAGGCATGTATGGTAAAGTGGGGGTAGTGTTTAGGGTTTAGGGAAGTGTTGTAGTGTTTGTGTAGTCTAGGGTCATGTTGGGGTTAGTGTTTTAGGGTTGAGGGTAGTGTTGTAGTGTTTGTGTAGTGTAGGGTTATGCTGGGGGTAGTGTTTTAGGGTTTAGGGTAGTGTTGTAGTGTTTGTGTAGTGTAGGGTCATGCTGGGGGTAGTGTTTTAGGGTTTTGGGTAGTGTTGTAGTGTAGGGTCATGCTGGGGGAAGTGTTATAGGGTTTAGGGTAGTGTTGTAGTGTAGGGTCATGCAGGGGTAGTGTTTTAGGGTTTAGGGTAGTGTTGTAGTGTTTGTGTAGTGTAGGGTCATGCTGGGGTGTAGTGTTTTAGGGTTTAGGGTAGTGTTGTAGTGTTTGTGTAGGGTCATGCTGGGGGTAGTGTTTTAGTGTTTAGGGTAGTGTTGTAGTTTTTGTGTAGTGTAGGGTCATGTAGGGGTAGTGTTTTAGAGTTTAGGGTAGTGTTGTAGTGTTTGTGTAGTGTAGGGTCATGCTGGGGTGTAGTGTTTTAGGGTTTAGGGTAGTGTTGTAGTGTTTGTGTAGTGTAGGGTCATGCTGGGGTGTAGTGGTTTAGGTTAGTATTGTAGTGTTTGTGTAGGGTCATGCTGGGGGTAGTGTATTAAGGTAGTGTTGTAGTGTATGTGTAGGGAAGTAAAGTGCTTTATGGTAGTGTTGGGGGGTCGTGCTGGGTTGTGTAAATGTGTCAAGGGTGGGTGGTGCAGGGGTACTACATTACAGTGTAGTGTAGGGTTGGGTAGGGTACTCTTACTTACCTTAACTACTTTAACAACGAGTATACCTTTAATATGCATGCCTTTCTGTTGTAAAGGCATGCGTGTTAAAGGCATATTCGTTTTAAAAGTATTCGTTCTCTTTATTTGCGGCCTAATAGTACTTGCGGGATCAAATTTGCGGTATGATGGTATGCGGGATGTTTGTCTGCGGTCTGACATCATATATTCAAGTCAAGTCAAGTCATTAAGTCTTTATTTCGACACAAGTCATAAAAGACATTACAGTAAAACAACAAGCAATTAAAAAATACAACACTTCATACTTATTACATCCAGATGTCCTTAAAATCAAGGGAAAATTCATGGGTTAAACTATTCAATCATGCTTTATACAGGGTGATCCAAACACAATCATTTAAAAAAATAAATATAGTGTATCTTAAAAAGTTTTTATGAACCATTTAAAAATTTGTTACATGATTCAGAACTGATACTTTCTGCTAAAAGCCAGGTTAGGACACTGTAGTCTATGTTAGCTTCAGTTTGTCTCTACGTATAGTCCACATTCATTTTAGAAACTTTGCAAGTGCAATAACCATACTATCGGAGCAGTCTGTTTTTAGGATCCTGAGTGCCACAGTACCACTGTGGATACCTTTTTGTATACAAATTGGTTTGATCCATTTGTTGCGCGGAGCTTTATATACTGGACATATGAACAGAACATGTGCTTGAGTTTCAGATTGGGCTATACAAAAAGGACACTGATGGTGATCTTTATTACTTGACCACTTACTTGTGAATGTGTTGATAGGAAGAGTTCCTACCCTATATTGATGAAAAAGTTTCCTATCATTGGGGATGGTAATGAGGTCCCAATATCGTTCATATACAGGGATATGTTTAAGTTCCAAAAAAGCCCTAGTTAGTGATGCGTCAGTATGTATTTGGAATTCCCTTTGGGTAATGTTAGCCCAGTACATCTCTTTTAGAGCCTTCCATGATTGGAAGATGTTTTCTGATGGATTTTCCCAAAGTTGCTCCATTCCCAAGGCTTTATATTGTGACTTGACCTGTTTAAACCATGATATTTTACCCCCTGTGTCGATATTTCTGGTTTCTAGGAGTGCCGAAGCATAATGGGTTAGTTCAGGCGTTACCCAAAGCCTCCTCCAATATGCGACTGGTCGAAAGCTAGCTATGTCCTTAATTTTCTGACATCCCAAATCCATGTACAGCGGTGTCAATAGTGTTGATTTGGGAAGTTTGGTTATGGACCGCAAGAATTTATTTTGTGCATTTGTCAGAACGGAAACATCAGTGACCCCCCATAGTTCAGCCCCATATAACATCGAAGCCCTGACTTTCGTGTCATATATTTTTAAGGCTGGAGCTATTGGTTGAGTAACTGATGATCTTAATTCTCTCAGTAGGACACCTGCTAGCTGTGCATGTTTTGCAGTCAGGTAAGTCATATGTGGCTTCCATTCCATCCTAGATCCCAGAGTAATGCCCAAATAACTAAAGCAATCTGTCTGTTCTAAAAGCTCACCATTCATAAAAACTGGACCCCTCACTTTCTTGTGTCTGTGCATTACCATGAATTTAGTTTTGGACACATTTATGATTAAACCATGGTCTTTGCAAAAAGCCTCATAACAGCCAATTGCTATTTGAAGCCCTTCTTGCGTTTTGGAGATTAGAAGGGTGTTGTCTGCGAACATTAGCAGGGGTATTGGGATGCCATTTTGTTTAGGTGCATCTGTATGAGCCTCCCTGAAGTATTCAATAACCCTGTTTATGTATAGCGTAAACAGAGTTGGTGCTAGGACGCACCCTTGTCTGACTCCCCTTTCTGTGATAAATTTATCAGTGACCTGGCCCTGGTTACCCCACCTAACCTGTGCATAATTGTTTTTGTGGAATTTGATTAGGAGGGTGAGGAGTTCTTGTGGCATACCTTGATCGTGAAGCACTCGCCACAGCCTAGAGCGTGGAACTAGATCGACTGCCGATTTCAAATCGACAAAGGCTGCGTAAAGGGTGCCTCCCCCAAGGATAACCCACTTCCAATATATATTAGAAAATCTACAAACTTGATCCACGGTGCTGGTAAAGGGTCGAAAGCCTGCCTCTAGTACAGACATGACCCCAGAATCGTCAACACAATTCTGGATCCTGTGTAATACAAGCCTTGCCACCACCTTCTGAATGCATGTAATTAGGCTAATTGGCCTATAATTCGCAGGGTCTGCACGATCCCCTTTTTTGAAAATTGGGATAATTTCAGCTCCCCTCCAGACATCAGGTATCGGGGAGCCCCTGGAAATTGCGTTCGCCAGCAGCTCTATGTACGGAACCCATACCTCTCTACAATGGAGAAAAAGATCTGCCGGAATCATATCCGGACCCGGGGCTCTTCCTCTCGGGATGGTGTTTAAGGCGTGTTCAACTTCACTCCGACTGAACACTAACGGAGTGGAGGCTACATAATTTATGATAGGATCCAAACTTTCCCCACTCGCCCGAACAGGGTTTGCAAACTGGGATTTAAAGTGTGATACCCATCATTCGGGTGGGACTGAATTTTCTGGCTGTGACCTGTAGGATCCCTTGCCCCATTTCACTAAATTCCAGAATCCTGTCATATTTCTAGCCTTACATGCCTCGTATAGCTCTTCCCAATATTTATTATCCCAGCTTTTTTTGCTTCCTGCTGGGTCACTTTATAGTGACGCCTCGCATCACGTATTGAGAGCCTATCCTTTGTTCTCACGGCCATTGCTAGAGATTTATATGCAATTCTGCAGCTTTTGCCATACCATGACTCCTGTTTCCTTCTACTTTTACGCGGACGATCACTTTTTTGCTTTAAAAAAATTTACTAAGGTTTAAAAAAAGGGCTGTGTGAATGGGGACCACCCTGGTCATAAAGTCATTACTAGACATGCAACGCTGGAACTCGCTGGTTGCACTAGATACAATTTCTTCCATTTCTGGAATGCATTGGCAGTTGTCCATGCATTCCGGCCATTTTAACCTTCTTGTATCATTTGCAAAGACTATGTCATTGGGTGTATCAATATCAAGGACTCCCATTTTTAAAAAAAGCTGAAACTCTAAGCTAAGAGGGTTATGGTCGCTCTCAATTCTTTTAATGATTTTCATGTCCCGGATAGCTGACCAAAATTCCAGATTGACGAGAATGTAGTCAATCCTACTTGAGCGTATACCATTGTTAAAATTTGGACTTCCGTCCTTGTCCCCTTTAGTTCTACCATTCACTGCTCTTAACCCATGCTCAAGACTAAAAGTCTTGAGCTGGATAGCTGCTTGGGTCCACTTCTTTATTGGTGGTATATTTAATGGAGGAATTTGCCAGCTATAATCCTCTGCCTCTGTAAGGTCAATATCAAATTGGTCCAGCGGCTCGAAGGAGCAATTAAAGTCTCCTCCTATCAATACATTCGCTTTTCCCCTGTGTAATTTTAAGCACTGTTCCAATTGTTTGACTGTCTCGGAGGATTTACCTCCTGGATTACCCCTTGCATATACATTGAAAACTATTAGATCTCCAAACTCAGGCGAATGGAGCTTTACAATAAGAATGTCCTTCGAATTGGAATCTAAATACGCCGTAGTGTACCTGGCATCCTGTTTTACCCAGGTGGTCAGGCCTCCCATTGGCCTTCCCCTCTGCGTTTGAGTCGCGGGTATTGAGAAATTTAAGTAGCCCAGGCGATGGTAAGATTCCATTGCCCAAGTTTCCTGTATGATGATTATGCTATAGTTGTCAATAAAACTTAACCAATCTTGAGAAGTTATCTTATTCATAAGACCAGCTATGTTCCAGGACACTAAATAGTGGCCAGCCTGGTCTTTTCCCAAATCTCTAGGGGCCAGGTCAGTCTGTACTTCTACATCCCATTCAGAAACTGGATTCCGATATGTATTGCTAGGTTCGGTGGGGATATTGCTTTGTGAACTAACTTTTAGTCCTATGTCTACTTCTGCTAACTGACCTGAATTCTTCATTTTGTGATTGAAGGACATTGGCCCAAATATTGTGCTATCTTTCATCAATGCCCCACTACCAACTATAGGGGGGGTATAATCTAATCTTATCTTGTAATTCCACAGAAGTTACCCCCAATTCTGTCAATTTTGGAACAGTGTTCACACTGGTGGATTTGGCATGTACGGATTCATTGTGAATGTGACTAGCTGTATTTTCCTGACCCAAAAGCTGGTGTGATGTAGAATACAAAATGATGTCTTCCAAAACCCCATGGGCTGCATTATCTGAATTAGTGGCAGGAAGTTGGCCGCCCATGCCCCTCCTGGTCTGTAACTTTGTCGCAGTCATCCATTCCATTGAAGACATCAAATCTGTTGAATGTCTCCAGGGGAGTAAAGGGCCTCAGATGGTCCATGCTTCTGTTAAGATTTGTATTGACACTAAAAGGTACAGTATTCCACCCATAGGGATCTAGAACCGGCATTTGGTATTGTGTATGTGACATGTGTCCGGTATTGAATGGGGTTGGAAAAAAAGTATGAATATTTGTTTGTCTACTTGTATGATTCGGGGCAAACACTAGGGATCTGGGATAGAAGTAAGTCAGGGGGCCGGGGATAATGCCGTTGTTACCATTCCCTACAGGCCAATTTAGTATGTAGTTGACCACACGCAAATCTCTAAAGTTGACTACAACTACACCTCCCTCAGTATCCTTGCTCCGGCTGCCCAGCCATGAACTATTTCACCATTGATGTTACTTGTGATTGGTCTATATATTCTGAGCCAATGCATGATTTTATTCTTAAGCTGGGCAAATCCTTCCCTTTTATTGTCTGCCAGTACAGGAACCCCTGTTAGAACAACCACATATGGCACAGCTTCAGGGGGGAGCTCTGCTAGTGGACCCCTATTCTTTGAAACCCCTGTGTGTCTGATGCCTCTCCTTTCTTCATGTATTTTCCCCTCAAGAACCTTTTCCTGATCTCTCATGATGTTACTCGTAGGAATTGTGGGTGTTTTTTTGTCTGTTTTGGGGGAGATAACTTATTTTGGATAGAACTTGCTGTTTTGGGAGGTTTTGGTTTAGCACTAATAGGTTTGAATGAAACTTTGGGGGCATTAGTCGTAGCTAGTGTAGCCGGGATTAAAGGCGGCACTGCCTCACTCACTGACTCACTGAGACCTCAGATAAGCTGTCCTTCCTCCTTATACCCAATTCCATTTCCTCGAGACGCTTCTCCACTATTTTTAACCTTTCTATGATGGGTAAGATAAAAGATCTAATTAAGTGTTCCATACTGTCTAGTGAAACACTAGTATATGCTGGTTTCAGTATGGATTCTGTGGGAGCATCAGTGGGTGCACTAATGCTGATGTCCATTCCAGTGTGTGAAGGTGTTTGCTGAGTTATCAGATTTATCGATCTATCTTCTACAACTACTGGGGCCTGTTCGACTGTAATACCAGGCTTGTGAGACTTGCCAAAATCTGAATAGCTAATCCTAGGTTTTTGCATTGCACCCTCTTTTCGTCTTTTTTTACTGGGTGGTGGGCCTTGGATCTTAGGCAGGATTGGTCTTTTTTTCTTGCTACGTTTTATTTTGTCAGATGTACGATTTGTTGTGACCGAATCCTTTGTTAAACTTATAGGACTGGTAAGGGGAATAGGACTCAGGGTCTGCCCCGAAGAGGCACACGGTGTGGGGGTACAGTCTCGTAACAAGAGCGGAACGCTCTCTGGCAAGGTGAGATCTTCAATTCCACTGAGATTGCCTCCATTAGGAAGAGGGACGTTCCGCGTGGGATCTGTGACTGTTTTATGTTTCATGTTTTCTACCGAGCGACGACACTCCGCCCTCCGTTCTGCTAGCGTGGTCTCCTTTTCTAGGTCGTTAAGAACCTTAGTGAAGTAATTGTCCAGAGTACCCTTTAACGGCAACCGCCCCACCTTGTCTATAATAGTCTTTTCGGGGCTCATACCTGTAGCAGTAGCGGACATTTCGTTGATGAAGAGGATGGAGGTTAGATGCAAGGGAGTGGGCCCGACCCGGCCTCAGTCGGCCTCGGACGGCCACAGACGGCCCGCCCTTTGCCCGGGCTTCGCCCGGCGTCCCGCGTAGCGGAATTGCGCACTGATGAAGAAGGGCGTGTGATGGCAGGGGGGCGGGGCTGTCAGGGGGCGTTGACCAGCTGGTACGGTCTCGCAGGGACTCTTGGTCTTCCGAGTCCCTGGGTCCCTCCGCACCTGATGCCGTTGACTTTCCCCTCCTGCGCCTGGTTAGGAGTTGCGACTTCACAATCCCTTGAAGCGGCGCCCGCGGAGCGGGTGCGGCGAGGCGGCAATCACCAGGGCTCAGCTAAGGCCACCGGGGCACAGCAACAGTCAGCAAGGGTGTCCAGTGATTAAAAGAGGTATCCCACAGATGGCCGATGGAAGAGCGCTTAAAACACGCTTACCGGCAGGGGGCGGGGCTGTCAGGGGGCGTTGACCAGCTGGTACGGTCACGCAGGGACTCTTGGTCTTCTGAGTCCCTGGGACGCGCCGCACCTGATGCCGTTGACTTTCCCCTCCTGCGCCTGGTTGGGAGTTGCGCCTTCACAATCCCTCGAAGCGGCGGCCGCGGAGCGGGTGGGGCGAGGCGCTGCGGCAATCACCAGGGCTCAGCTAAGGTCACCGAGGCACAGCAACAGTCAGCAAGGGTGTCCAGTGATTAAAAGAGGTATCCCCATCATATATTCTGTATTGATACATTTCTGTCAAAAGTGTTGCTGATTCAAGAGAGAGTCTGTTGTTTCAAAGCTTACGAAGGAAATGTCATGAAATGGTTCTCACAGTGTTCAAAATGTTTACTTTAGCTAGATTCTGCTTTTCAAAGAAAGCATTTGAGGCCTAGATGAAAACTCTATCACTTTATGATTAAATTAAAGCACACATTAATATGACTAATTCATTTTCCCAGTTAATTCACTCATTAATCTTCTCTTAAATGTTGCACATCAATATAAGGTATTACTAAAACCATATTTGCATGTTTATATATTTAAACAGATTAATATACATGTTACTTTTGATATGTACGTTTGTACCACAGTACTAAATAAAACTATAAATCTTCATATGGTCAAGCATCTTTAAACTCAGTATTGTTTTAGTTTTTCAGTGTTTCATTACGTAAGCAATAAATTCATTTGTCATTTTCAGAAGTCATCAGCAGCCCATTTTCTAGGTTAACTATGTTTGTATTCTCTCTCTTTATTTACATCTTTCACATTTTTACGTTTCATAACATTTCTGCGTGATTTCACAATGCATTGGAAAATCTCAAGATCTCAAGTTTTTCGTCTTCAACCGTTTTACAAATTTTTTTAATCTGTCCTAAATCTTATTCGATGGTGAGAATGGATAGATGCAACGGTCAATAAACTTTTCTGCTCCATCAGTGTCCACCAAATGAAGAAACCTCCGCTGTGATAGTTGTAGTGTCTGCAGATGGTCCTCATGGGGGGCATAACAAATTTAAGACACTCGCAATCAATAAACAACATTTCTTTTACACACAAAAAATGTAATTCGTGCCACTGCAAGAACTTGCATATTAAATCTCACTTAAGGGCTTGTGTTGCTTTTGTGTCACCTTGCATGATGCAAGGACAACACAAGTCCTTGACACATCTGGCGCTTGATATTATGAGTGTTGATACTAGGCGCCCTTTAGATAGGCACTCTCCCTGACCCGTCAACTGAGACTTTGTCCACTGTTGCCCTGGTGGACTTTCGCCATAATCTGAAAAATCCACCTGCCTAACCTCGAAGATTATCAAGTCATAATATTGACTACCACTATATACAGAAGGTATGGATATCTAGGAAAGTATTGATTTACTATTTTTAATTCCACTTCCCCAGGCCTTGACATAGTCGATGTTGTGGAGTCGATATTGTTGCAAATCAATATTTTGATCGCGACATTTTGAAGCCCCTACCACTTCTGTTACTCTAGGCATTGACAATGGAATAGAAAGTCCTTGATGAAAGATAGGTTGTAGGTTGCAACTGTAGCAATCACCTATTCACCCAGCAGGCACTTACACCATCTAAAAGCAAGGCTGGTATACCAATAGAAGTCTTTTATTTACTAATATTCATTGTAGAGGCAATTTAATAGTAATAAAATCTGAGAGCTGCTCCTATCCTCCTTCTGATTTTCACTGCAATACATGAACGATCCTCAGCCAATAAAGCAGCTCATGACATTGTTATACACCAGCACATTGCTGAAACTGAAATGTATTCAAATAATTTAGCAAAACAAACTGTAACACTTAAACATATGTTGTAAAATACAAAGCAAGTATAATTGTAGCTCAGGTCAGACCAGCTGCAGACATTCGAATACAGTTTAAATTTGTAGTTTTGTTGAAACTTGGAATACATTATGAAATGACCTTGAGTGGCGGGCACTTGCACTGCATCAGGAGAATTCTGACAAAATATATTGGTCTTTGCTTGATACACGAATCTGACCACCTACATCGTTTACTACTGGTAGAAATAGTTCAAAAGTGTCCAAAAGAGCAGTGAAGTTCAAGTTTATTTTGGCTGCATTCCATCGACACATGCTAGTTTTTCGTGAATTATTTAAGATAACGAACACAAAGTTCCCGAAAAAAGCTTTAATGCACAGATACGTTTTGTGAAATATCCGGAATGCATGTAAATGTGGGACTATCTATGGCCCTCTTGCATTCTTGGTGGTGTCGCAGGGAAGCCTTGCATCCGGGGGTTTCCCTGCGCCCCCGACGGTGCTCTCGGCCCTGGTGGTCGGGTCACAGCGATCTTTGGTGGCTCAAGATTCTTTCCCGAGGACCCCTCCTCATTGTGACGATGCGCTCTCTTGTTGGAATGGCCGCCGTCTTCTTTCTGATGTTCTGTAATTCACCACAAGATGATTAATGATAGTATTTTATTAAGACAGAGTAACCGGGGTATAGCTTGGTCAGGAAGATTGGGGGTGGGTGTATGAGCTTCAGATTTTCCAGCAATCAGGCTGGCATGTAATCTAAAAATACATCATATGACAAGCAGAGTGCATGAGAGGAGGCTAAGGGGCAAAGGAAAGGGAGAGAAATGCAAACAGGTGTGAGTACTAAGAGAGAAAACACAATATTTTGTAAAATAACCAACATTTTTTAGGACATTCCTGGTGAAATCCTACAAACATCTCACCATACCGGACATAAAGCATCTGTTCTCAACTATTTATCAGAAAATATTTTAGTTGGGGGTGTAACATTCCAAACCCCCACCCCGAAGCTATGCCTCTGCAGAGCAGACATTGACAAAACTCATAAGATCTGGCTTTATATTGTAAGGGAACACGTTTGTACTAAGGGGTGAGCTGGTGAGCGAGTGAATCAGAGGTTGACGGTGTATGAAGATGATTGAATAAATGGGGGCATAAAGGATAAATGACTGATGGTGAGAGAAAGAAGATCGATGAATAAATGAGGTTTTAAGGCTGGTAGGGGGGATGAGTGAGAGTATTAGCAACGGGGTTTTATGAATGAGAGTGCCTTATAGATAGACGGATTGATCAAATTTTGAGGATGGATATGTACATGAATGTTTTAAACAGGATGGATGGATTGTTGGCTTGATGGGTAGGAGTGTGAAGAAGGATGAATTCATAATATTGTGAGGTGAGGCAGAAGAATACACTAGGGTGCAGTTGGATAAACAGGCGTGAGGATTGGCCAGTGAACTAAAAATATGGCAAATGAATGGATATATAAATGGGTGTAAAGATGATGAGATGTGTAAGACTGAGCGATGAGCAAAAATATGATTGATAGAAAATGAGTGTGGGAGGAAGAATGAGGGGAAAAGTGTGAAAAGGATGGCGTCAAATGTATGACTGGATGATTATGTCGGAGGATGGATGAGAGTATGAGGTTAAGGTTATGGGTAGATGAATAAAAACTAGATTAGAGAAAGGTGAAAAGATGGAGTTTGAAGGATAAATAACTGGAGATAGAACGATAAATGGGTGTATTGATGAAGAAACATGTGGATGAATACGTATGAAGATGGATGAATGATAGTAACTCATAAATTATTGGAGGCCAAAGGGTATGAAACTATTTATGCATCCTCCAGAGGCAAGAAATAATTCCATTACCTTATGGATCTAGGGGTTTATTTATGAGAGGCTTGCACCACAGGAGCCTCACTTCTTTTGATGCTCCAGTGCTTTAAGCCTCTCAGTCATATTTATGAGTTGACGCAAAGCCTCACTGCGTGGCTCTGCAAGGCCTCATCGATATGGAGTAACACAAAGCACCACAAAATGCTGCCTTGCCTTACTGTGCATCAAGCAGGCTTTCCCTGTGCATTACAGTAGGCTTTCCCATACAGCACCCATGGATTTTGGTGCTGCCAGAGATTTATGTAATCACACAAACCTGGGGTAGCGTCATAACTTTAAGCCAGATCAGGGGTAACAAGGGAAATATTTTTCCTTGTTTTTCTCCTTTCTATGTGTGCTGCATTGTTCAGGACACATAGATATAGGAAAACGCCTCTCAGGATTGTTTTTGTGCAGGTGGTGCTCCTTCCTGCACAAATTTCTGCCAATTTCTCAGACATGAAGGGCCCGATGTAGGTAAATCTATATTTACCACTTCATAAATACCGAATCATACCGATTCGGTATTTATGAAGTGGTAAATTAGAGGGGGGGAGATGTAGGTATTTCAGATTCGGTAAATACTTGAAGCCCATAGGAATCAATGGGCATTACCGATTCGGTAAATACCGATTCCAGCAAGGGTGCAGGGGGTGTCACTTTGACACCCTCGAGCACCCCCAATACTGGCTTGTGTGCCATGTGGCACACAGACATGCCCTAAGGGCATGTCTGTCTGTCACATGGCATAGGTGTGCATGCACACATGTGCATGCACACCTGGATTCGGTATTTTAACACCCAATTAGATTGGGTGTTAAAATACCGAATTTGAAAGGCCTGTGGGACTCAGAAGAGTCCCACCTACATCTGGAAGATACCGAATCGATAAAAATACTGATTCGGTATTTTACAGATTCTGTAAATTTACCGATTCGGTAAATATACCGAATAGGTAAATACTGGCCCCCTACATCTCAAAGTGCCAAATACCGGTCGGAAACGGCCGATTTCAGCCGTTTCCGACCGGAATTTGCCACCTACATCGGGCCCGAAACCCCTACTTTACTTGTCGGTGTTGTGATGCTGTATACGATATTTCAATTACATATTTGCACACACATTTTATCACTTGCTGTTTTACACAGAGTACATTCGAAGTTGCCATTTTAGTTCCCTGTATTTTTTGCATGTAGATGCAGCACTACTTGTCCAATGAAAAACGATACAGCTTAACTTCTTGTGTTAGGTTCAGAGTTTGCTTTCTTTGTATCATTCCGACATCTTGCTGAATAAAAATCTGTTTTCATCATCCAGTTTAATTAAACTGCTTCATATTCACCAATGCAATGTGGGATGAGAAGATATGGCACATTGTCCTCTAATGAAACTGGATTATTTATACCCTGTAGGAATATATATATAGTATCTTTCGTTTTACTTGTTCCTTGCATCTCTCACATTGCATTCTAACTCCCAACATTTGGCAGTGAACCCTAACTTCAAAAAAGTTAGGATTGGAGGTTGATTGCTGTGGGCTACCACTTCTTTTGAGGCCCAATCTAACCTAGCACGTCCGGAGGATAATTAGAAACATAGGCGCAGATTTACAATAACTGGCGCATCCCTGCATATCAGCAGGGATGCGCCAGTTATTGTGAGTCACGGCTACGCCACCATGGATGCGCCGCATTTACAATGCAGCGCACCATGGGGCGAAAATGTACAGATGCTTGGTGCATCTGCTGTCGTAAAGGTGGCACATTGCTGGAGATCCGTTGCATGCACGACGCAGCTCCAGCTAGCCTTGGGGGTGCCCTATCCTGTTAATGCTGCGTCAATCCTTACGCCTGCTTCAAGCAAGCGTAGGGTTTTGACGCAGCATGGGCTTAAAAGGACTGAGTGAAATCTTGTAGATTTCACTCAGCCACTTTTAGGAGGCGTTCCTACGCCAGAATGCCCACCCCTGCGCAGGAACGCCTACATGTTGTACAGGGTTTTACAATGTGACGCATCTTTCAGACCCACCTGTGGGACACCCCCGCGCCGCACAGCCACCAGCTGCTGCGTGTGCCCCTTGCCTGCCCTCTGCCTCGCTGACCTGCCTCGTTTGCCGGTTGCCGGCTGCCTGCGCTGCTGTTGTTTTGCCTTGTTTTTGTCCGTAATTTGTGCCTGTTTTTATTTTCACATTTTGCCCGTGTTTTGGTTTTTCCTTCCTTGTTGTCCGCCTACATCGCCGCCCTCCGCCCTCCCTTCCCGCCACCGCCGCTTTTCCCCGCCCCTTTTTCTATTCTGTACCCTCCCCGCTCCCGCCTCCCAGCTGCTCCGCCCACCCGCGCACTTGGCCTTAAATGGCGACCGTGCGACGCAGGTGAGTGTGACCCACCTGTGGGACACCCCCGCGCTGCACGGCCACCAGCTGCTGCGTGTGCCCCTTGCCTGCCCTCTGCCTCGCTGACCTGCCTCGTTTGCCGGTTGCCGGCTGCCTGCGCTGCTGTTGTTTTGCCTTGTTTTTGTCCGTAATTTGTGCCTGTTTTTATTTTCACATTTTGCCCGTGTTTTGGTTTTTCCTTCCTTGTTGTCCGCCTACATCGCCGCCCTCCGCCCTCCCTTCCCGCCACCGCCGCTTTTCCCCGCCCCTTTTTCTATTCTGTACCCTCCCCGCTCCCGCCTCCCAGCTGCTCCGCCCACCCGCGCACTTGGCCTTAAATGGCGACCGTGCGACGCAGGTGAGTGTGACCCACCTGTGGGACACCCCCGCGCCGCACGGCCACCAGCTGCTGCGTGTGCCCCTTGCCTGCCCTCTGCCTCGCTGACCTGCCTCGTTTGCCGGTTGCCGGCTGCCTGCGCTGCTGTTGTTTTGCCTTGTTTTTGTCCGTAATTTGTGCCTGTTTTTATTTTCACATTTTGCCCGTGTTTTGGTTTTTCCTTCCTTGTTGTCCGCCTACATCGCCGCCCTCCGCCCTCCCTTCCCGCCACCGCTGCTTTTCCCCGCCCCTTTTTCTATTCTGTACCCTCCCCGCTCCCGCCTCCCAGCTGCTCCGCCCACCCGCGCGCTTCGCCTTAAATGGCGACCGTGCGAACGTGCAGCGGTCACGCGCAGCGGGCGCGCCGTTTGTGCGCCGAAGGCGCGCCAAAGGTAAGCCCGTCTGCGCCCGTCCGTGCCTGGACCGCGCCCAGTGCCAGGACCCCTGGCCCACGAAGACCCCGACCGACCCGCCTGACGTACTCCGCCGCCACCCTCACCGCTCTCAACACCGGCCGACTCCCAGAATGCCATCAAGCCACTCCACAACGTACCCACGGACCTTTCAGCTGCCACGCCTGCAAGTTCACCTGCATCCGGACCAGCCTCGCACCAGCACCCGCCAAGTCGAACACCAGCAGCACCCACCTCAAGTGCATCCTGCTCAACACCCGCTCCGTCCACAGACACGCCATCGAACTCTGGAACCTTCTAGACGCCACAGCCCCTGACGTTGCCTTCCTCACGGAGACCTGGATGAACGCCTCTTCAGCTCCCGACATTGCCATCGCTATCCCAGAGGGCTACAAGATCGTCCGGAGGGACCGCAACGCCAACCAGATGGGAGGAGGCATCGCCATCATCCACAGGAACACCATCCGTCTCACGACCAGCACCGACAACACCCTGACCAGCGCCGAACACCTGCATTTCCAGATCCACACCAACCCGAACACCACCCTCAGAGGCACCCTGATCTACCGACCCCCGGGACCACGCACACAATTCAGCGAGGACATCGCCGACTTCGTCAGCCCGCATGCCCTCCCCTCCGCTGACTACATCCTCCTGGGAGACCTCAACTACCATCTGGAGAACAACAACGACCGCAACACCAGCACCCTGCTCGACAACCTCGCCAACCTGGGACTCAAGCAACTGGTGTCCACCCCCACCCACCTCGCCGGACACACACTCGACGCAGTCTTCTCTTCCAGCACAAACATCGACTTCAGCCACGCCACAGAGCTTCAATGGACGGACCACAGCTGCGTCCACTTCACCTTCAAGAGAACGACGACCCACCAACACCAGCAACAGGCCGCCCGCAGAAGCTGGAACAAGATCACAGCAGACCAGCTCGCCACCTCCCTGAGCCAGCACCCTCCTGCCAGCTCAGCGAACCCCAGCCAGGCCGCCGACAACCTCACAAAGTGGATCAGCAACTGCGCGGACGAACTCGCCCCACTGAGGACCCCGCCTAGCAGACCCGGCAGCAAGAAGGCCCCTTGGTTCACCGACGAACTCAAGAGCTCCAAGAAGAACTGCCGAGCCCTCGAGAAAGTCTGGAGAAGGGAACCGACACCGGACAACAGGACCTCCTTCAAACTTGCCACCCGGAAACACCACCAGCTGATCCGCGCCGCCAAGAAAACAGCATTCAAGGACCGGTTGGACAACAACGCACACAACTGCAAGGAACTCTTCAACATCGTGAAAGAGCTTTCCAACCCCAGCGCAGGAAACAACGACATCACCCCATCGCAAGACCTCTGCAACTCCCTCGCTTCATACTTCCACAACAAGATCGCGGACATACACAACAGCTTCAACAACCAACCAACGCACACCATGACCGAACAACCACCCCCCACCACCACCCTCCACGCCTGGACCCCGATCAGCACCGAAGACACCATCCGCACGATGAACTCCATCCACTCCGGATCACCGACCGACCCCTGCCCTCACCACATCTTCAACAAGGCCGACGCTGTCATCGCACCCCACCTGCGAGACATCATCAACACATCCTTCGACACCACCATCTTCCCTGAGAGCTGGACACACGCCGAACTCAGCGCTCTACTCAAGAAACCAACAGCGGACCCCACCGACCTCAAGAATTACCGCCCCATCTCGCTCCTCCCGTTTCCAGCCAAAGTCATCGAGAAGACCGTCAACAAGCAGATGGCCGCCTTCCTCGAGACGAACGGATCCCTCGACCCCTCACAGTCCGGCTTCCGAGCCAATCACAGCACCGAGACCGCCCTCATCGCCGCCACCGATGACATCCGAGCCCTGATGGACAATGGAGAAACAGCGGCCCTCATCCTCCTAGACCTCTCCGCGGCATTCGACACGGTCTGCCACCGCACCCTAGTACGGCGCCTGAGCAACATCGGAATCCAGGACAAGGCGCTGGAATGGATCATCTCCTTCCTCGACGGAAGAACACAGAGGGTCCGCCTACCACCGTACAAGTCAGAGGCCTCCGAAGTCATCTGCGGCGTCCCCCAAGGATCATCTCTGAGCCCCACCCTCTTCAACGTCTACATGAGCCCCCTCGCGGCCATCGTACGCAAACACAACCTCAGCATAATCTCCTACGCCGACGACACCCAGCTGATTCTCTCCCTGACCAACGACCCCGCCGCCGCCAGAGCCAACCTGCACGAAGGGATGAAAGAGGTAGCCGAGTGGATGACGACCAGCCGCCTGAAACTGAACTCGGACAAGACGGAGGTCCTCATCCTGGGCTCCTCACCCTCCGCCTGGTACGACTCCTGGTGGCCTCCCGCCCTGGGCACCGCACCCAAACCGACAGACCATGCACGCAACCTGGGCTTCATCCTGGACTCCTCCCTCTCCATGACCAGGCAAGTCAACAACGTCTCCTCGGCGTGCTTCAACATCCTACGCATGCTGCGGAAGATCTTCTGGTGGATCCCCACCGAGACCAGGAAGACCGTCACCCAGGCCCTCGTCACCAGCCGACTGGACTACGGCAACGCCCTCTACGCCGGTACCACCGCCAAGCTCCAGAAGAGACTCCAGCGGATCCAGAACGCCTCAGCCAGACTCATCCTCGACATCCCACGAACCAGCCACATCTCCGGACATCTGAGAGACCTTCACTGGCTCCCCGTCAACAAGAGAATCACCTTCCGCCTCCTCACCCACGCACACAAAGCCCTACACGACCAAGGCCCGAGCTACCTCAACAGCCGAGTCAACTTCTACGCTCCCAAACGCCACCTCCGATCAGCCAACCACGCCCTCGCCGCCGTCCCCCGCATCCGAAGAGCGACTACAGGAGGAAGGTCCTTCTCCTACCTGGCCGCCAAGACCTGGAACTCCCTCCCGACCGACCTGCGCCTGACCCAAGACCACCTCTCCTTCAGGAAGAAGCTGAAGACCTGGCTGTTCGAGCAGTAGCGGCACCCTCCCCCCCCCCCCCCCCCCCCCCAGCGCCTTGAGACCCTACGGGTATGTAGCGCGCTTTATAAGTGTCACTGATTGATTGATTGATGCGTCACGTTGTAAGTACCTGTATGGTTTAAACATTGTCACATTAGTTCTCTTTCAATCAGAAAGAATATAGGTTTATAGCCCATTCTAGCAGGCTATACCGGCCGTTAGAGGCCCGCTCCAGCGTTAAAGACCCTAGCCAAAGGTGAGGGCCTTTAACAAGGTAGCAGACCTTTAATGGGCGGTGTAGCCCAGCTACGGTGGGCAATAAGGATATCAGAATATTCCACAATTAGAGGGCATAATGTTTGAGCAAATTAAACAAAGACCTCTGGGAACACAAGAGGATTTAAATCCCCTCGGACTCAATGAGACCTTTCTTCACAGCAACAGATGAGAACAACAAACATTGGAATGTTGGCGCTCAAGGCTTTTAACAGCCATTGGAATCCTGGAGCACTCCACTGTCTTCAGTGGCGCTCCCAACATTACAATGTTCTAATATAGACTTAGAGCCTGACCTAACGTGCTCTGTCAGCCAATAAAGGCCTGTTCCAGCGTTAATGTCCCGAGTTGAAGGCATTGCCATTTTAATCTTTTAAATCGTAATTGCTCATTATTTTCTATTTTGCTTTCACCGTTTTGGTAAAGAGCTTCCTGGAGCACCGGGGACACATTGGGGCTTTCTGTACTTAGAGGGGCTGTGCTCGATTCTTTCCCTGCCCCGCCCCGGTCCGACTCGGCAACCAGTGCAGTTGAGCGGAGGGCGGGACAGGAAGAGCCAGTCACCTCACCCCAGCCTCTCGCGCGGTTAGCGCTCTAGTTCTGCAGCAGGCAGGGCATTTAAGCCCTCTCGTCGCCCGAGCGCGCAGCGGTTGCGCGCAGGGGAGCGCCTTTAGACGCGCCTGAGACGAGCCAGAGAGGAGCCCGTCTGTGGCCGTCCGTGACCGAATGGGGCCTGGGGCCATGGCCCCTACATCAGCTGCGCTAAACCGTAACTTAGCAGAGAGAACAAGGTACACCCGTCACGAACTATGTAATATGCGGCCTACACTCCACATAGGTTGTGTACAGGATTCATGGCCACTTCCTGAAGGCCCGTTCTCGTGCAAAAAATGCAAATTCCAGTCTTACCCTAGTAAACACAAACTGGACAGGGTGTTACCAGAGAGCCATAGAACCAGGTCCCTTATAGGTAACAGTATCCTCTGCAATGTAAGATCCCTGCCGAAACACTACTCAGAGGTTTGGGACCTGATCCATTCTGCCCTCCCTGACTACTGTTTCTGTACTGAGACCTGGCTCAAACCCCATTTGGTCCCAGCGATTACTCTGGGGACCCCTCTGGGATATAAAATAATTAGACTGGACCGTCCTGTCAAGACCGGCGGGGGGGGTAGCCATTATTTATAAGGATACCTCCACCGTCACCATCCTGGACCAATGCAGTACCAGTGATATTGAAATCCTGGTCTTCAAAATCAGCTCTTATTTGGAGACCAGTTGGAAGGGGGAATTGGTGTATCGTCCCCCGGGCCCTTGCACAGACGCCTCTACAATCCTTATGGAGACGCTGGCTCCCCATATTAGCATGGGAACAAACTTCCTACTCCTTGGAGACTTTAAAATCCATAGTGAACTGGTGGACAACGTAGAAGCCCAAACCTTACTGGCAGATCTAGCAACTTTGGGCTTCAAACAGTGCAATGAGGGCCCCACACATCACGCTGGTCACACTCTCGACTTAATTTTGTCGAACTCACACATGTTGACCTGTCATCCTCCTATACAGTTGGAGTGGACTGACCACTTCGTGATAGGTTTCTCCCTTCCCATTCTGACAGAAGATCGCCCCCAACCTGCCCCTCTCTCTCTATGGCGCAGGCAGTGGCACAAGGTGTCCGTGGAGGCCTTTAGAGACATCTTTGTTCCCCCTGACATTTCCACCTCGGATACCCCGGATATGGCCCTTTCCAAATACAATGCATCCCTGAATACTGCAGTTAATCTTATCGCCCCTTTATGAGTCTGTAATCAGCGGTCTAACCGCCGGCAGGAATTATGGTACTCTGATCTACTGCGTGCAGAAAAGAAAGTATGCAGGAAGTTGGAGAAGACCTGTAGAAACTCCCATACTGTAGCAGATAAATTTCGCTACCACTCTGCCATGAGATCTTATCACAGAAATATCAGAGCTGCTCGTAAAAACCATATTATTTTTCAACTGTCTGAGGCAGGCAATGACCCGAAAATACTTTATCAGATTCTCCGAACCTTCACTAAGCCTGTAGCTTGTGAAAGTCCAGAGACTGTGTCCCAACAACTGTGTGATGACACTGCTGGGTTCCTCTCGAATAAGATCGACTCTATCTACCAAAAAATTGTTCAATCTAGTATTTTGGTCGATACTAGTGATTCCTTTCTAAGCCCTCAGCACGAGACTGTTGAATCTGGCCCCACTAAACTGTCCTGCATTCCTGAGATCAGTTTGGATGATGTTAATTCACTGATTGGCACCATTAAATCGGGTTGCCCGGCGGACCTCGTTCCTGCCCGAGTGATGCATCTCATAGGAGACACTCTTAGTCCTACTATTCAGACCCTGATTAACCGGATGTATGACGGTACCACGCGTACTTTTACAATGCGTACCGTTACCACGCTACTTTTACCACGCAAGTCGTTACAACGACTTGCATGGAGGGGCGCTGGATAGTAAATTATTTAATTTACTATTCCAACTCTAGTCCCCGTGGACTCTAGGGAAAGGAGTTGGATAGTAAATTAAAGTATTTACTATCCTGGAGCGCCCCCCAGCGCATTTCGTTGTAACGACCTGCGTGGTAAAAGTAGCGTGCTAACGGTACCGCGTTGTAAAAAATGCGTGGTAACCGTTGCATACCGATTAACCGCTCGTTTTCTGAAGGTTTAGTTCCACGGGAGTGGAAAAATGCCCTTGTCAAGCCCATTAGGAAAAACACCTCCGTCCCTTGGTCTGATATGTCCAACTTGAGGCCCATCTCCCTTTTGCCGTTTGTCGGCAAACTGATGGAGAAGCATGTCAACCTTCATTTCTCCAGTTTCATTGAGCAGGCCGGATGCCTGGACCATTCTCAATCAGGGTTCAGGCCAAAGTATAGTACCGAGACTGCTCTCCTTTCGGTCACGGATACTATACGTATGTCTCTGGACAGGGGTTTGTCTGTGGTGTTGGTGCTGTTGGACTTGTCCGCAGCATTCAACACCATATCACATGCCATTCTTCTAAGAAGACTAGAGGAGATTGGCTTGGAAGAATCTGCCTTGGCGTGGTTCACCAGCTTCCTCACAGACCGTACCCAGCAGGTGAACATGGGCACTTTCAGTTCCACTCCTTCCAAAATCACTAGAGAAGTCTCCCGCAGGGCTCCTGTCTCAGCCCTACGCTGTTTAATGTTTATGTTGCCTCTCTGGCCAGTATTATGAGGTCTTACGGGTTTGTACCCATATCATACGCCGATGACACTCAGTTGTTGTTTACCTTTAAAACCTTCACCCCTGTGGTAAGGCAAGCCTTCTCGAGTGGCATGACGGCAGTCGCCAGTTGGAGGGCCAACAACCTTCTCCAGTGTAATGTGGGAAAGTGAGAAGTCATGTTGTTCGGGGAAGCAAAAATCCTGTGGGCCCCTGACTGGTGGCCTACCAGCCTGGGAGAGGCCCCCGCCCCTAAACAGGTGGTGAAAAATCTGGGGGTCCGCCTTGACCAAGACCTCACACTTGCACATCACGTTAACATCACGGTGGGGGTCTTGTTTTCATGTCATCAGCCTCCTTCGGAAGGTGTTCCCTCTTCTCCCCGACAGCTCGAGGAAGACCTTGGTTCAGGCTCTCGTGTTGAGTCGCCGGGACTACTGTAATGGTCTTCTCCTAGCGGCCAATGAGGGCGTTATAAACAAACTCCAAGTAGTACAGAACACCGCAGCACGCCTGGTGACAAATGCCCCTCCCAGAACTCCATCCCGCCCCCTTCTTAAGCTGCTCCACTGGTTGCCCATCCAGAAACGGGTGGAATTTAAGACCTGCTGTGTGGTGCACAAAGGTCTGCATAATCTAGGGCCATCCTACCTAGCTGACAAATTTGTCCATCATCGCCCCTCACGAAACCTGTACTCTAGTAACCAGCTGTTACTGCAGGTTCCCCGAATCAGCAAGACCAGACAGGGAGGACGTGCCCTCTCTGTGATGGGTCCACGACTGTGGAACAACCTTCCCCTTTCCCTTAGGCAGTGTACCAGCCACTCTATCTTCAGGAAGAGTCTTAGGACCACGCTGTTTCAGTACTAGCGCACACATCTCCTTGCACCCTCTGCCAGCACTGCGCGGGGATACACCTCCGGGTGTGATTCCGGCGCGTTACAAACCCATAAATAAATAAATAAATAAATGAATATATAAATAAATAAATAAATAAATAAGGCGAGGGCCTTTAACAAGGGAGCAGGCCTTTAATGGCTGTTAGAGCTCGCTAGAAAGGCTCCAAGGCTATTAGAACATTCCGCCCCATCATGGCAAAATTTTCTAATTAGCAAAAAGAAAGGACTCTCAGAGCTCCAGGGGGTTTAAATCCTCTCCTGCTCTGAGAGGGCTTTGTTCACAGTAGCAGCTGTGAAAGAAAAAAACCCATGAACTGTCACGTCCATGCCATGCAGGAACTGGAGGTGCATGCATACAGGAGGGCACACTTTGTGCCCACCTGCATGCTTCTCTGTGGTCCTGAGGCACCAGGAGGCCTTGTAGTTTCCTCACTGCCACACTTTTCCATGGCAGGCTCACCACAATGAAAACTGTGCTGGTAAGGAAACTCATAATATGCTTGGCAGGGCAGTGGTGGCACTTGCAGCATACTGTGGGCCTCACAGCACCGCACCACTGCGGATGGATCATGGATCCCAAGCCGTTGTGGTGTTCTAATGGCGGTCCGACTGCCAAACTCATAATACGGCGGTCGGACTGCTGGTGCGCACCGCCACCCTGGGTTTGGTGGTCCATGGACCGCCAAACTCATAATTAGGCCCTTAAGGTGTATTACTACACCACAATAAGACACTTTTCCTTTTTTTCTCTCCATTCTCACCATGTGAAAACTATTTTTACCAACCATAATTATCCTGTCTGAGAGGCACCAAGGGTCAGTCTTGTTACCTGGCCTCCTCAATATTTATCTGCCCATGCTACACACACATAACGTGCAGCTACACCGTCAAAACAAGTTTGCTGACAATACCCATATGAACCAGACATAACTTAAGAGGTTCTGTCAGTCACTTGAATGTGAACTGTCTACTGAACCAGATTATTGTAAAATTCCTCTGCCTGAAAGCACTACATTAGGAGCCTCATTTATGAGAGGGTTGTGTCACATTTGCACCACACACCGTGTTATATATGTGATGCAAAACTCGAAATCCGATTCTTAAAGCCACACAAAGCCACTTTGTCTGGCTCTGAGTGGATTTAAAAATCTGGAGTAATGTGGCTGTTTCCATGGATTTAATGAATCCCTAAATTTGCAAACCTGGGGATTTGCCAAAATATACACCTTCCCAGGGGAGGCGTACAAAGGAGAACTAGCTCCTCATTTCTTCCTTTTTTTTGTGCAGCATAAATAGAAAGGAGAATATGCCTCCCTGGATTAGTTTTGTGCAGGAAAATGCCCCTTCCTGCACAAAAACAATCCTGCATCCAACACAGGGACCCTTGCACTATCATGCATTAGGCTAGGCTGCCAAAAGGGTGACAGCACAAGGGAAAAGATAGGAATGCGTCATATTACCTTAAATATGGAGCATGCCTGCCCTTTCCCTGTCACACAGGACAGGGTAGTAAGCCGAGTTGCTGTGCTGCACTGCATGATTTCCTCCTAAAAGAGGCCCTAAATGTCCTTCTACCATGACCTGTGGCCACCCATGATTCAGACTAACCCTTCCTGCTACAAGTCAGAATTGAGCCAAAGTCAAGTGCATGCCTCCTATTGCATGTTCTTTTGCTCTTACAGTTTCGACACAAAATAGTGCTCATACATTCTAGAAATGGCTTGCCTATTGCAATGGAAACTAATCTGGCCTGCCCCCAAATACACTGAACAAACTACTGAGAATTTAAAAACTATTCACCCTACTTTCAAACATTAGCCACACCTCCCCATCTCTCCAGGATTGAAGACTTTACTCTATTTTCCCTAAAAGCAATCCAGCAACATCCAGAGCTCCCGGTGGAGGCAGAGGTCCTGTGGCACTCTGACCACCACACCTGAGCACAGCGGGCAGACCCACAGGGGTGGAGGTGGTCGGTCCGCCACCGCAAGTACAGCAATTCTAAGCCCCCAAGTAAATAACTAACTGGCTGAATTGATTTACTTTATGTCCAAAGATCCGACTGTGCTTGAGGATTTAGGAAAACAGCTCTTGCTGTCTAAATATTAAATTCCAGATCAGAGCCTCCAGAAAAACCTTTTTTCACTCATATCGGCAGCAAAATCTACCACATAAGCTGAGGCGCAACTATATTCAGGCAAGACCCGAGTGCTCAAAGGAGAACCAAATCAATGTTTTCAATTTGATTACTAAATTTAATGCCATGTAAGTCAGAATGTTGTATGGCGTTTTAGGATCCGAAGTGAATTTTCCCGATTCATGCCCTTATATAGGTACAATTCACATTGCCCTAATATAGGCATAGAAATCATTCCCTTATTTAGACATAGCCCATGCAGTCCAAATACAGGCATGGCTACTTCTACCTGTACCAAAATGTCACAACGATTTCTTGGAAAATCTGCTTAAGCAGTCAGGGACCTCCCCTTGCTTGAATATTGATTTGTCCAGAAACTCATGTACTTTACAAACAACTACTATTCCCTTGGGGTTCTTTACTGACGTTATTATGCCCGACTTTACGTCAAACTAGGCACCTTCAAGGTATTACTATGCCTTCGCTCTAGCAAGACACGGTGGTTCGGAGCAGTTCGACTATCTACTTGCCCGATGCAGCTCCCTAGAGCAAGTGCAGAAGGAAGCTGAGCCTCCAGCTGACGCGCCGATCAAGAGGCTTCTTTTCACTCTGCGAGAATCCAGCTCCAGTGTTTCCAAGGTCCCCTTGCGGGGTGTTTGGAAACTGAGATACCAGACCTCCTTCATTCTAAACTCAGGTATGGAGCTGATTAGAACCAAGAGAAACCTTGGATAGATTCTTGGCAAAGGAAAACTAAACCTATGCTACACCATACTTACTCCCTCCTGTGTACTAGACTTAGGTTAGGTACATTGGGGTAGGCGTGTTTCAGAAGCCCCAGTTGAGTACTTTTTGCCATTGTTATTTATGTATTTCATTTATATATGGTTTAGAAACCATAGATTGCTCTTACAGTATTATTTTATAATATTGTTCTCGCTGTACGCATTATACTTTGCATTCTGCATTACGATTGTGGCAGTTCACTTTACTTGCATGAGAAAGAAGACTGTTCAATAAAACCTTTTATAGAAAACGCCCGTAACTCTATTTCTCTGCACCTCTGTAGAAACGAAGCATGCACGAGTGACTGAGTGAAATACTTATCTATTATTTCCACGACTCTAGAGATACATTTCTTATTCGTAGGAAACAAAGTAGGAAAAAAGTTGTCATGTTTATGCGGTTGTCAGAAACTAATCCCTTCTTGTGAATTCGAGAAAGTTTCTAGTGACCTTTGAGCTAGCTGGCACTCACTATTAAGTTTAGTATATTTGAAAGAGACCCAGTAGACCTCCGTCCTATGACTAAACTATAGGATATACTATTCCAATGCACCGAGCCTATTGGGAATAAATGAACTACACTACAAGATGTAGTTGTTCTTTGCAACGATTAGGCCCAGCTGCAGAGTGATTATATCTTAAATTCAAACCGTGTCACATGCATTCAAAAATGGGAGCACAAGCTAAGTACCATGTTACAAGTGAGACTGCACACATTCAAATCTGTGCAATTTCAATAACAGATTTCACTCTTATCTTTTATTTAGAGAAAGTTATGAAAGTTATTATCATGCCATATGAATAATTATTGAAAATAAAAGACATTTATCAACCTGAATCATTTTAATATACCTTGCAAAGGGGATTTAAGAGGATGTCACCTAAGAAAGACAGTTTGTCTTGGTGGCCAAAATACCCTACTTGTGTACCAGTCCTCCATAGTTCAGCTTTGATTGGGTGTCTTTCTCACCTTTTCTGCATCCTGAAGTGGTGCTTTAGTCCTTAAACAATAGCCTTGCTGATCTCAAGCCCCCTTATGCTTTTCAGCTACCTGTTAAATGTAGTTTTCCATGGGTCGAAGCTCTACTGAGACAAAGGTCTGCCTGCCTTTTGTTTTGGCAGCCCCTGGGTCAAAGTAAGTGTCACTCTGATAAAAAAAAACTGCTCAAACAAAGGGCTTCCTTGCAATTCCCTTCTGTTTTGACTGATATTATCCAAAGAAAGCAACGATCCTCAGCTTCTCGTAGGGTAGAAAAGCCACAGATTGAAAAGAGGCAATAGCTCCAGGAAGGAGAAGGTAGATGTTTCCAAAATATGTTTTGCTTTGTGTTGCTCCTAGAGAGACCAGAGGAAATTAACTTGGAAGGGGTTGGAAGAGCGAAAGAAAGAAACCCAAACAATGGGCCCGCTTTTGGTGTACATATAAACGTCTGTCAGGACTTTACTCCATTGCCCTGATGGACATCCTATTCACCAAATTTAGACTGCAGTCATGGCAGTTCCTGTCTGGCTGACTGTCAAAATATGCAAAACATTTTTGCTTTTCAGAAACAAACTTCCAACGTGTGAGAAACGAAATATTGTAGACCCCAATACCATTGGAACTTTCTCTCAGGGTGTGAGGATCATTAACAATTGTTTCCTGTTCTTCACCACCAGGTATTTTTCTGTTGGTAAAGGACAGGGGGGAAAAAGCATTACACGATCCCCCCCAATACGGCTGACTGTAGAATCTCATTTCTGTGGTAGTCCCTACACTGATGGCCCATCAATAGAAATATTTCATCGATTGAGTCTTTGGGGGCACTGTTGATATAATGCTTACAATCTGCCATCTCTGAATGAAGCAGGTGGGTTTAGGGTTTAGCAAGCAGGGCACTCTGTTACATATGTGACAAAGTGCCCTGTACGCCAAACCCTAAACCAGACCAAGTGTTTTATTCTTTTTGAAGATCAGGACATCAAAGCAATACCTGCTCATTTTGGTCATATATCATCCCTTACACAGAGGAATTGGACAAAAGTGAACAAAGAAAACAAAGAATATTTGTCGATTCTGCCTTTATACACTCAGGGAGATTCATCAATCACTATTTGGTTAAACGTATAACTGTGAACATCCCTCTCAGTTCAAAAATCTGCTTGACCATCAGAAGGAAAAAAACAAACTGCATTAAAGGATTCTGACATATTGATGATGGGCTACTCCTCTTTGATCTTGAATCTTAGACCTGATAGGTTTCTGTGAGGGGCAAGAAAGATTGCCTCTTGCTGATCCAAGAAAAGACTCCAGCGCATACAGAATGCTTCTGCACGACTCATCCTAGACATCCCCCGTCACAGCCACATCTCTGCCCATCTGAAAGACCTGCACTGGCTCCCCATCAGCAAGAGGATCACGTCAGACTCCTTACCCACGCACACAAAGCTCTCCACGACATGGGCCCCAAATACCTCAACAGCCCCCTCACTTTCTACACACCCACCCGCCAGCTCCGATCCGCCAGCCTCGCCCTCGCCACCGTCCCCCAAATTCGCAAAGCCACCGCTAGAGGAAGATCCTTCTCCTACCTGGCGGCAAAGACATGGAACTCCCTCCCCACCCACCTACGGCTGACCCAGGACCATCTCTCCTCCAGGAAACAACTCAAGACCTGGCTGTTCGAGCAGTAGCGACTCCCCCTCCCCCTCCTCCAAGCGCCTTGAGACCCTAGTGCGCTATACAAATCGGTTTGATTGATTGATTGATGGGTATTGTTTTCACATTAAAAGTCTGCCTTTTTCATTATAAATTCACAATTCACTTTTCAGACATTTTAACTTCAAAATGCGATACTTTCTCTGGTTCAATATTTAAATCTCATTTGTTTTTTGTGTTGCTGTTCATGTATCACACACATTTTAGTGACACTTACCAGGCATTGCAGCCTGCTGAAAGTTTTAAACTGCCAATTCAACTCAGGGAAATACCCCCCTTGCCAAACCCATAGGGCAGGGTGCATTGTATATAAAAGGTTGGACATGTATTTTTTTAGTATTTCATGTCTTGTAGTCAATACTTTACAAATTAACATGGTGGGCCCCACCTCTCCTATAAGATAGCATTAAGTTATCCTATTACATTTAACAAGTGCTAATTTTGGATTGGGAGCAGGTTGGAAAGTCATTTTTGGATGCCTGTGAAATTGTAATTTACCATTTTCTTTAATGGTAAAGTCAGATTTTATGTCACAATTTCAAAAATGCCACATTTAAAAAGTTGCCATTTTCCTGCCCAATTTGGTTTCTGCAGCTTATTCCTGGGTCACATGACTGGGTGTAGTTGGCAGGTGATATTTGCATATTCCTCCCAGACAGCCACATAATAGGGAGACTAGGTGTGCCTGAATGGGCCATCACTGGAAAGATGGGAGGCAGAGCTGTGCCCAGACCCACTTAGACATCAATCGATTGGGCCCTGCTCACAATCAAAGGATGTCTGATTAGCCCATTGTGCTTTAGTCAGGCTGGAACCAGGGCAGGGAGGCATAGATTTCCAAGCACTTTTTAAAAGGAAATCTCTAGAAAAGTTTCCTACTTCAAAGAAGGCACTGGGAATAAAAATAGGATCCTCAGATCCACTCTTCAGTTCACTTTCTGGATCTACGGAAGGACTCTCAGAGGACTGCCTGCTGCCGTGGCCTGTGGTGTACTTCAGCAGATAGCTTTGCCCCAACAAGAAGGACTACTTTGCTGCCTGAAGCATGCCTGAGCCCGCGGGGGTCAACCCTACTGCTAGGCCCTGCACTTCTCCTTGAACCCAGGACTACCAGAGTGACTCCAAGGGCTAGTTTGCTCACTTCCTGATCAGATTATCAGGGATAGAAAAGGCTCCAACCACCTTGAACATGCACCTGGACCCAACCTGAGTGAGTCCTGACCGTCCAAGTGGTACCTATCCAATCCGGCACCCTTGAAAGTGGTTTAAATATGCTAGGTAGGCCAAATCCAAAACTTAGAACTTCCATTTTTTTTTAAGTTCTCTGAGAGAAGACCCGGACCAACATGCTTGTCGATCTGCCTAAGTTGCATTGCCAGTATTTATGGCAGCTCCAGCTACCTTCTCTTCTGCAGCAGCACATCCTGTTCAGTTGCACCTCTCAGAAGGGGTATCTGACCTCAGAGACCCTTGTCAGCTACAGAAACAGCTTTTTCTCGCTGGAGATCTTCAACTTCCAAAAAAGAGACTAAGGGAATCATTTAGATGGCGGTTGTTTCGTTGCAGGATTGGGACCAGCCAAAAAGTAAGTTGGCGGTCCCACCCATCAGATTAGGATGCAAACCGCTGTGTAGGTGGTCAGAAACATCCTGTTTACAATTGTGGCTTGTGCTGCAGCCAGGAAAAGGGCTGCAATTGAAAAGGGAATTTTTTAACCATCCATTCACTATATGCAAGGCACCATGTGGTGCCTGGCACACGGTGCATGGATGTTTGGGAGCTCCACATGTGCCCTCAAGGCCACATATCTCAGGACAAGAGGGTACAGGGGCCCTGCTAGTGGCCCCCAAAGTCCCTTTCCGGCTTCCTGCTGAACAGGCAGCTGGAAAGGGATATACTAATCACTACAGCGGTGCCTATGCAGGCACTGCCTCCATTGTGGGAATTAGGAATCTGCTCACGGTCCCGACTGGATCTTTGTTCCTGTCGGAATCTGCGGTCCTACCCCCCACCTTTGTGGTCAGACCAGCTGCATTGTAATGACATCAGTTCATAAAAGTTCATAAATCATTTATTGGGAATCACACTTTACTGCTCTTCAATTTGTAATAAATTCTTCTCTGGCACAACAGTAACAAACCAACTTGGCTGTAACTATCGCCATGATGAGTGTCACACTTGCTGTTAAATTATCCCATTTTACAACAAAAGAGTATTTTTCTTTGGAATTTGTACTTCAACTATCAAAATGTTACAGGAAGCGGTTCTAACTTTTTTGTTCATTTATCCTATCCAAGGACACAGAAAATATACCAGTGGCTGTGATTCAAAGAATCATCAACAACATGCTACCAACAGCATTATTAAAGAGCACGACTGGTGTACTGTATGGACTGCTGAAAACCCAGAAGCAAATCCACAAGTGACAACAGATCTCTCAAGCAACAGCTTGGTTTTCATTCCTTAAGCTAAACATGGTGATGTTTTATAAAAGATGCTTCTTGGCATTAAACACAATATTATAGATACAAATGATTTATTGTTAAGACTGTTAAGTCTATCTGACCGACCCATTGGTGTATGGCATGATATTAAATTGTAATGTCACAAATGTATGCGGGAACATTCCTAATGTTGATGAATTGAGAGCATCAGAAAGAATAATAATGGAACCAGGATGGGGTGACGCTAATCATGAATTTTTGTTATAAGCGTAAAAAAGGAAAATATATTGGATAATGTCATTTGCAAAAACTGCATAATAATGTGGTGGTGTCTTATATATGATGTGGTGGAAGACTTGCAAGTCTGGCTAGACAGAATACTCCTACTAGAAATGAAGTATTAAATAGATGCAATACAATGACAAATACCGAAATACTGAAAAACAACTTAAATTAAACATGCCTTTTAGTAAAAAAATCATAATTAAATTATTATGTATAGGCACTGAAACATTGTTAAAACAGATGTAAACCTTCAAGATATGTGAAATAACAAACCTATAATGGTGTTATATAGCAAAAAAACATATAAGGATGTATTTGATCGATAAACCCCCTGAAAATGTTCAAAGTATACTTAGTGTACAAAAAGCAGGTACATTTCCATGTTTAAGCAGTATAAATTAATTCCAATTGTGAGTAAAGGACTGAATACTTCAAATCCTTGAACTCAGTGAGAATATAACAAAAAATCAATAGAGCATATGTATTTCTACAATTGTTATCCATTTAGGTGCCCATGCGGCAAAGAGAAGGTGGGGCAAACCTCAATCTTATTAAAATGATGTATCTGTTAGCACAAATCTTCTACCAGAAATAAAGATACAAAAATCAAGTATGTGTTAGGCTTTTTGGAGTTGCTAGCATACCACACAGTTACGTTTTCAAATCTATGAAACATAAGAACACGTTTTTCAATTAAGCTGGCAGTCAGAAACAATTGCCGCAAAGTGAACACTGGTGAATTGACTGCTTGCAAACTGTTTTCCCTGATGGGGTGAAAAAGTGACACATTTACAACAGTTCTTTGTAATGTTTTTTAATAGTTGAACTCCAAATGCCAAAGAAAAGGACTCTCCATATATCAGGTGGTGGATGGGCACTACCTGATGGACAGGAAGGACTGCACACATTGTGGAGAGTATTGCTGTTGAATTGGTGTCTTACTGGGGTGTCAGAAAACCTTTATACATATAGTGAATAATATCAAGACATTGGAATCAGTGAATTATTTGTGAACTTTAGAAGAGGGGACAATATCAAATGACGTTTGAGTGGAATTGTAATGAATTATGGTGTAGGAAACAATTTCTGTAATTCGTATGATTGTTTTGATGTTATATTGTCGAGTCTTTCACATTAGGTCGATTTTATTTCATTTTGGTATAGAAACATATCTTTAAACTTAATTCTAATTAGGCAAAATTAGGTTCCCAAAAAACATTGAGGAACTGTTGCAAATTATTGTAAAAACTGATTTTGCAAATTTCATACATAATGAAAAGAAGAAAAAGTATGTGTATAATAGACGATGCACTCTTCTTGTATACAATCTGAATGGATTAAGAGGAATTTGAAAATTCTAATTAGGCAAAATAAGGTTCCAAAAAAACATTGAGGAATTGTTGCAAATTATTGTAAAAACGGATTTTGCAAATTTCATACATAATGAAAAGAAGAAAAAGTATGTGTATAATAGACAATGCACTCTTCTTGTATACAATCTGAATGGATTAAGAGGAATTTGAAATCCTGATATTGCGATGCCTAATTTATATTGCTTCAGTGAAGTAAATGTTGTTTAGGGCTATTCATAAGTTAAAGTAGTAAACTTTCTAAAACGTTGAATCATTTTGGAATACTGAGTGCATAAATGAAGGTTCAGATTTATCAAGGCTTTAAGCCAGTTCATTGTCACAAATAGTGAGGCAAACTGATTCAAAGTCTTGATCTGGGATTTTTGTTCCAGCACCATTATATAAAAAACGGTAGACTGAGCCCTGCACCTAAACTGTATGCCTCAGTGAGGCAAGCATACATTTTGATAAAAGTATTCTTTTCTCAGAATTCTTCTAACTTTTCATGTGCATTATAATGTACAACACACATACAAAGTTAGAAAGGTTTTAAATTATGTCTTAAATGAGGTTTTTGTGTACTGCAAGAATACCCTTTCTTTGCAAAACCAATGCTAGGCATCATGCACACACCCTTCCATTGTGGTGCAAAGATTGTGTGTGGCACATGGTAGCCTGAAGTGTGCCATCAGATTCAATGAAAGCAGAAGCACCATATCTTTGTATGTATGCCGCTGTTCTGCTGCCTCCCTTATTTGTAGAATCAGGAAGAAACAAGTTAAGCACCAGTACAATTTGATAGTCACCAAGTCCAAATGGTAACTTCAAAATCCACTCACTAGTTGTAGCTGTCCAGCACACACAGAAAACCATTATTCCCATGATTGACAAGTTCAGGCATCATTTTACTGTGGATGGCAGCGAATGGCATAATACATTTAGCTGCATCCTTTTGATTAATCCTTGCTACTGTTCTGTCTAAGAAAATTAGTACCAAGGCATGCTTCCGGTGAAGAGATGTAGTCACTGGCCAACAGGAGTGGTGTCAGTCTGTCACTTAATGTGCCTCTTTGCTAGAGACTGCTGGGGGTTGTGGTACACAGTAATGAGAGTCAATAACACACAGTGATCATTTCAAAAGTACCAGTAGTGCTTGTGCTGCCACGTCACCATTGACACAATTTGGGACATCACTAAACAGGCAGGTGACTGTTATGTAACTCGCACGTTAATCTACACTGTTTTAAATGCCAAAGAATACATTCAGAAAGATATGAGAGGGAGGTGCCAAATACTGAGCAGATAGAAATGCTAGGTCGTGCACTCTGAACTAGCTGAGCATAGCCATAGCTTCAACAAACATCAGCAGAATGTGAATGCCAGACCATGCTCTGAGGGCCAACTGAGTATGGTCGGTTGCCATGCTCACCAGGATCTGAGGAAAGCAATGTTGTGCAAGACCGGTCTTGCGTCCTTAGTTGTAAGGGAGCAGACATATGTCAAGCTTAGAGGGTTCAGGGGAGCAGAAGTGATCAGAGACTCCAGTTATGGTGACAAAGTTGACAACTGTGATTTGCGTTCGCTCCTTAGAGCAGCTAATGGCCATCTGCAAAAGGAAAGCTGTCCGTGAGGAACAGCTTCCACTTTGCTAATGTCACCCATGAGCACGGATGGAGCATCAGCAATCCATGAGACCATTCCATCCTCCGCCTGATTTCTCGCATAACGTACGACGCCGCCAACCTCTCAGCCCTTAACCCTGGCCGACCACCAAACTGCTACCAAGCGCACCAGGACACACCCATGGACCCTTCACCTGCCACCCCTGCAAATTCAACTGCATCAAGACTCACACCAAATCCACAAACTCCAAACAGAGATCCAACACTAACCATCTAAAGTGCATCTTGCTCAACACCCGCTCAGTCCACAGCCATGCCATTGACCTTTGGAACCTACTCGACACCACATCGCCGGACGTCGCCTTCCTTACAGAAACCTGAATGAATGCTTCATCAGCTCCTGACATCGCCATAGCCATCCCGGACGGCTACAAGATCATCCGAAAGGACCGTACCAACCAAACAGGAGGAGGCATCGCCATCGTCCATAAGAATTCCATCCGCATCACAACCAACTCTGATGACACCCTCACAGACGCCGAACACCTTCACTTCCAAATCCACATCGACCCCAAGACCACACTCAGAGGCACCCTCATCTACAGGCCACCAGGACCCCGCACACAATTCAGCGAAGACATCACTGACTTCATCAGCCCACACACCCTCCCCTCCGAGGACTACAATCTACTGGGAGACCTCAACTTCCACCTGGAAAAGAACAACAACAGCAACACCACCACCCTTCTAGACAACCTCGCCAACCTCGGACTCAAACAACTTGTTGACACCCTCACCCACCTGGCCGGGCACACACTCGACCCAATCTTCACCTCAAGCAAGCACAGCTCCTTCAATCACACCACAACTCTACACTGGACAGACCACAGCTGCGTTCACTTCAACTACAAAAAAACCACAACCCACAACTACCCACAACTATTACCCCGCAGAAACTGGAACAAAATTACCACTGACCAGCTTCTCACATCGCTTCTCCAAAACCCTCCTGCCAAATCATCGGACCCAAACCAAGCAGCCACTGATCTCACACAATGGATCACCCACAGCGCTAACGAATTAGCACCCTTGAAAACCATTCATATCAAGCAAGACAACAAAAAAGCCCCATGGTTCAACGAAGACCTTAAGAAATCCAAGAAGACCTGTTGCACCCTAGAGAAAGCCTGGCGAAAAAACCCAACCACTGACAACCTGTCCACCTTCAAGAACGCCACCCGCAAACACCACCAACTGATCCGATCCACAAAGAAATCAGCTTTCAAGAATCGACTCGACAACAACGCCCACAACAGCAAGGAACTTTTCAACATCGTCAAAGAGTTTACCAACCCCATTGCCGGCACCAACGACATCACCCCCTCTCAAGACCTCTGCAATTCTCTAGCCTCATTCTTCCACAACAAAATCGCTGACATACACAACAGCTTTGAAAACCAGTCCACACCCCCTTCCTCGGAAATAAAACACCCTTCCAACAACCTTTACGCCTGGAACCCAATCACCAATGAAGACACTATCCGCTTGATGAACTCCATCCACTCAGGTTCTCCAACCGACCCATGCCCCCATCACATCTTCAACAAAGCAGACTCCACCATCGCACCCCATCTCAGAGACATCATCAACTGCTCCCTCGACTCCGCTACCTTCCCGGAAAGCTGGAAACATGCCAAACTCAGCGCCCTTCTGAAGAAACCCACAGCAGACCCCTCTGAACTGAAGAACTACCGCCCCATCTCGCTCCTCCCATTCCCTGCCAAAGTCATTGAGAAAGCAGTCAACACTCAGCTCGCCGCCTTCCTCGAATCCAACAAATCCCTCGACCCTTCACAATCTGGCTTCTGAGCCAAACACAGCACCGAGACCGCCCTCATCGCAGCAACAGACGACATTCGAACTCTACTAGACAATGGAAAAAAAGCTGCCCTCATACTACTTGACCTATCTGCAGCCTTCGACACAGTATGTCATAGCACCCTTATACAACGCCTCAGCAACATCGGAATACAAGGAAAAGCCTTGAACTGGATCACCTCGTTCCTCACCGGAAGAATCCAGAGAGTCCGCCTCCCCCCTTTTAGATCAGAGGCCACCCCAGTCATCTCCGGCGTACCACAAGGATCATCTCTCAGCCCCACCCTCTTCAACGTATACATGAGTCCCCTCGCAGCCATCGCGCGCCAACATAACCTCAACATCATCTCCTACGCAAACGACACCCAACTGATCCTCTCCCTTACCAAAGACCCAAACACCGCCAAAACCAACTTACACGAAGTAATGAAAGAAGTAGCTGAGTGGATGAAGAACAGCCGTCTAAAACTGAATTCAGACAAATCGGAAGTCCTCATCTTAGGTTCATCCCCCTCCGCCTGGGACAACTCATGGTAGCCTCCGGCCTTGGGAACAGCACCCACACCCACGAACCACGCACGGAACCTGGGTTTCATCCTGGACTCCTCCCTCTCGGTGACCAGACAAGTCAACGCCGTCACGTCATCCTGCTTCAACATCCTACGCTTGCTCAAAAAAATCTTCCGCTGTATCCCCACCGATACTAGAAAGACAGTCACCCACGCACTGGTCACTAGCAGATTGGACTATGGAAACTCCCTTTACGCCGGAACCACAGCCAAACTACAGAAAAAACTCCAACACATCCAAAACGCCTCATCCAGACTCATACTAGACATCCCCCGCCAAGCTCACATTTCCGGTCACCTGAAAGACCTCCACTGGCTCCCCGTCAACAAGAGAATAACGTTCCGTCTCCTCACCCACGCCCACAAAGCCCTCTACAACTTAGGACCCGAATACCTCAACACACGCCTGTCCTTCTACACCCCCCCGCCAACTACGATCGTCCAATCAAGCCCTCGCCACAATCCCACGCATCCATAGATCCACCATGGGAGGAAGATCCTTCTCATATTTAGCGGCCAAAACCTGGAACTCTCTCCCCTCCCACCTCCGCCTCACTCAGAACCACCTCTCCTTCAGAAAGCAACTAAAAACCTGGATATTCGATAAGTAAAGTACCCGCCTCCCTCAAGCGCCTTGAGACCCTCTGGGTGAGTAGTGCGCTATACAAATTTCGAACTTGAACTTGACTTTCTGAGTTGTATATACTTTGATGTCTTTGTTAAATATATTTGTGTGTGTGTGTGTGTGTGTGTGTGTGTATTTGTGTTTGTGGATGAAGTACCACGCACCCAGTCGTTGCTTGATATCTTGCTCACTGCAGGTAAAAATGTGAAGTTCCATGACAAATAATAAAAGTTATACAATTAAAATCTTACTGACATACATACAATATGCACTATCTGCTTTTCTTTGTCCCTGTATGGTGTTAACTTGTTTCTTAGGCAATTATTTATTGGTATAGTCTACAGTAGCAATTATATAACATTTTGAAACACCAATTTAATCTGACTAGGCCAATCTGAAATCCATTTCTAAAATCTTAGTTTTCTGTACCTTTGTGTGGTGAGCCATCCCTTTTATGCTCTTTTGGGTTGGCAATAGGTTCGGCATTGTCTGCTACTTTTTCAGATGCTTTTTTGCTTCTTTTTTTGTTTTCTTCAGCTTGCTAAAAGGAGAAGTGTTTTTAAAATATAGTTATTTGAAATAAACACACTCGACAGGTTCATATTTAATGCTTGATGAAAACTTACAAGTTGTAACTTCTTTCTTAGTTCCAGATTTTGTGCCAAGTACGCTTTCGATGTAGCGTTCAAATAATAAATGCTCATGCTAGACAAAACAAAAACAAGAGCAGTTTCAAATGATTTGTTTACAGACCCCTCTCAAAACAAGCCCTTTCTTATTCTTCAAATAATGTTGTTTTTTTATACGATCTCTGAGAGTTGTTATGTATCACACCGGGAGAGTAATGTCTCCCTACTCTGAGTTTATGCTTGAGGAAGCCAGACCTCTAGTGAAGAACTAGTGACAGTGAAAACAACGCTTATTATTACATCTATTTTAATAATGTAATATGAACAAAGTAATATGAATGCATCATTCTGTCTTTTCGTCACATATCAGCCAATGTGATGGCTATACAATAAATTCAAAGACCATTGAATAAAAGAACACACAAATATCGGTTTTAAAATGTAATACATGCACACCTGTACTCGTCAACACTTGGGCCCACATGCATCATTGTGTCATTTTGCATTTCTTAATTTGCGAAAAATAAGGAATCGCAAATTAAGAAGTGCAAAATGCTATGCATCATTTTTTTCGGTATTTCTTTGTGATTCGGTAAAAATCGCAATTTTTACCGAATCCCAAAGAAATACCGAGTTCTTAAGTTAATTTTCGCAATTCCCATTGATTCCTATGGGCCAAAAGGCCCATAGGAGTCAATGCAAATTGCGAGTGGCACTTAGAAAATTTCATGGGTGCAGGGGGGGGTCCAAAGGACCCCCCATGCACCCCTGAAATGTATTTTTCGCATCATGTTGCACACACACATGTCCTAAGGACATGTGTGTCCGTAACATGAATGTTGAAAAAAAAGCATTTTCAACATTTTAAACACTTTTTCCAAATTTACCGAGTGGTTCAACCACTCGGTAAATTTGGCACCCTATTTGCGAATTTTCACTTTTTAAAATAATGATGCATTGCTTTTAAGAAATCGCACATCTGCGACTTCTTAAAAGCACCCGCAATTTTAGAATTCGCAAACATGTTACGAATTCTAAAATTGCTTCATGCATCCCAAAAAGCACTTTTGCAGTCGCAAACGGCCGATTTTAAGGAATCGCACCGTTTGCGAATGAAAAAGTGCTTGATGCATGTGGGCCTTGGTTTCGTTTTAGACTTGTGGGAATCCACATATATTCCAAGTAATTCATCTCGATAGTTGTAGCACTTTCGGCTTTACAGACGGTCCATAATGAACGTCTTGTGCACATTGTAGATGTAAGTGCTACTAGAACAATTCTGCATTGGTAAAAGTCAGCGACAATAAGCAATTCCACGTTTGTCTTTTTTATAATCCTCTGGGAACAAATGGGAAGCTCTTCTTCCACAACCCCCACCAAAAAATTGGGAATGTTCAGGTCCCCTTCCCACTCTGGAAATGCGTCTACGTCAGCCATTAGCAGGAGCAATATCTGACCATTTACATCACAAGGACGTATCAGAGAGGGTAAACAGCCCTTACTATGAATCCATCACCCCGCATGTTGTTATAACGCGGTTGTTACAACGACCTTGTTGTAACAATGCATACCATTACCCCGCAAGGTGTAACAACGACTTGCGAAGGGGGGAGAAGGTGTTGGATTTCAAATCCAACACCTTCCCTACTGTCCACACAGACTGGAGTTGGAATTGTAAATTATACTGTTCAAGCATTCTGCGCCCCCCCCTCCGCAAGTCATTGTTACGACTTGCGGGGTAATGGTATGCGTTGTTACAACGCGGTTGTTGTAACAACTGGGGTGTAACAACATGCAGGGTGACGGCAAGCTAAACAAAGAGGCATATTCATTATGTGGGAGCAGCCTTTGGTGTAAGGCTCTGTCTTTCAGGTATTTTATTGGAGCCACAGAGATTGAGGTGCTTTGACTCATCCCTTGCAACACAGCTGTCTGCTCTCAAGGGCAGAGCGAAAGTATGTCAGCAATATGTCTTCTCAGAGTAACTGTGAATTCAATAATGATCTTCATGTGTGCAGTTGGAGGAGAGGATGGCAATTCGTGTTAGCGTTGCTTTTAATCCCGTGTTATAAACAGTTAGAGTGGAGGGACGAAGTCAGCCCCTAAACAAACAGCCTGCTCTGGCTTATAAGACTGGTGACCTTCCTACTCTGCGCTTTCACAACGAAAGATTCGCCAGACTTCAAACCGAGGGGCATATTTACAAGAAAGTGACGCCTCTGAGATGTGTCTCTTTCCCTGCGCCACCATGCAAAACCTCTGCGGCACCATGGATGCACCATGGCGCAAGGATTGATGGATGCGTCAGAAATTCTGACGCATCCGTTGAGGAAAAGTCACTGGAGTTGTGTCGCAAGCACGACGCAACTCCAGCAATGTGTGTTGCGGCCTATTCCCAAAACAGTGTTTCACTCCTTATGCCTGTTTCAAGCAGATGTAAGGTTTTGATGCAGTAGCATCCTAAAAGTGACGCAGTGAAATCTTGTAGATTTCACTGCGTCACTTTTACAAGGCTTTCCTGCGTGGAAACGTCTACCCTGCTTACATTATACCAACGCAGGTATAATGTCATGCAGGGTTTTACAACATGACGCATCTCCCTAGATGCATCATGTTGTAAATAGGCCGCAACTTTTACGCCGCCGCTGCATCACAAAAATTACGCAACGATGGCACAAAAGTGACGCAAGGGGCTTGTAAATCACCCCCCAATTGCTTAAAGGCGGAAGATGGTAGCTGGCGTAACAGTCAGAGCTGCTGACATTGGACCTGCTTTTTACTCAAGGGAGGCTTGGGTCCTTGCGCAAAATAGATAGGACCACCTATATTTTGATACAAACAAATTATCTAGTTGCCATGTTTGTCAATGGTTCAAAAACAAAACGAACCAATGTTTTTAATTTATTAGCCAGCGTGATTTATTTCACTTTTCTTTGGCTTATTAAAAGAAATAGTTTTTTTACATTTAAAGCATGTCATCATGAAGGGCAACACATAGTTCTTGAACACACTTGAAAACAAAGTACAAACATACATCAAACACAGTTGTATTTACAAAAGTGACATATACAAACCTATTGACATATTGCTTTATAAGGCCTATACGACCAGTCCTAACTAACTTCTGAAACACTAGGCGGAAACATTCTCTTTCAAATTATGTATTTTATCCTGCCATTGTGTATAGCTCTGGTAGCGTAAGCTTAAAGTGTTATAAAAATGGAGAGTAGTAGCAATACAAAGTCTCTCCCAAACACACTATAAATGCCTTTTCCCAAGAGCGGGCGTCAATGGGTTTCAAACCTCACGTCTTTTTGGGGGTTCTCATGGACCTGGTCATTTCAGCTGAAAATAAGTGAAAATGATTGTGCTATTATCTAAAAACTCAAAAATCCCTGTTCTACTTCTGCATACTCATATGATTAACAGTGTACCTCATATTGCTTGGAAATGTAGAGGGGCGCACTGATCCTCAATGTAAATTTACATGACTACTCATTTTGGATGGAGACGTGATGTGTTCATATATGTTAACAATTCTGATCTCTGTCTGGAGAAATAAAGCACCATTTTCACTGGTTGTGTCGAAATGCGAGATGTATGTTAAGCAAAAACTGAGAGGGTTAAAAACGGACTTTGGACCTGCAGAACCAAGAGGCATATGTACAAGAACTTAACGCCACTGTAGAGTCAATTATTTTTTGACATTACAGCAGCTTTTTTTCTTGCCATATTTTCAAGTTGCCACTAACTGCAGTTAGCAGTACTTTTCCTGCTTAAATGTGAATTTTCAAGATCACCACTTCTGTTAGTGGGTCTTAACGGATATAAGACGCAAGGTGGGCGCTCCGATGCAAAAACTGCCGCTAACCCCACTTTGCGATATTTACAATGAAATTCCCATATGGTGATAATTCCCCCAAACTGCCGCTCAGTCCAGTTAGAGGCAGTTTTTTAAGACCAGCAAATAGCTGATCTTAAAATTGGTGCAAAATCTTGGGTCCACATTTTAGATGTTTGGGTGCTGGACACTGCTGCAAGGAACATTGCTGCGCTGCGCTGCGCAACAACTAAAGGACAGGGATGGGCCCTATCAGTAAGATAGGGTGCATTCATGGGCCCCATTCATGGAAAGTATTGCATCACTGCAACTAAATATGCTGCGAAAATTTTCACTGCGCCCTGCATGCGAAACCATGGATGCGCTGTATTCAATTTATAGCGCTCCATGTGACAATCAATGACAGATACGTCTAGAATCCTGATGTATCTGGCAGCGCTAAAGTCATGCATTGCTACAGTTGTGTTGCAAGCATGACACAATTCCAGCAATGCATGGGACCAGCCTATTCCTATTGCACTGTGTCACCCTTTACGCCTGCTATGAGGCAGGTCATAAGGTTTTGACGCAATGGTGTCCCAGAATTATCGCAGTGAAATCTGAGAGACCTCACAGCACTAATCCTACAAGGCTTTGTTGCAGTGGGAATGCCCACCCTGCACATATCATACCAGATGCAGGCGTAATGTGGCACAGGGCTTCACAAGGTCATACATATGCCTAGATGTGTCACTTTGTAAATACAGCGTAACTTGGTGCAAGACTCACGCTGCAAGTAAGTCAAGAAAATGATTCACCGGGGGCGTTAAACTGCCGGAAGGGGCTCAGGGTTAAGCCCCCCTGTCTTTTTCCCTTATGATGACACACATTGGTTGTCATGCACCAATGAAGGCACCCTTGTGCCATGGAGCAAGGGTGACTGTGTTGCAGAGTTGATTGATGTTGTGGCTCCATCTCTACTTAAGACATCTGCAGGTGCATCTGGTCTAGTGGTGGCCTTCTTAGAGTGTTGTTTGCCTGGTCTTTTCTTAAGGGGTGCCAGGGTGTCCGTGCAGTTGATGAGCCATTGGTGGAGGTTGCAGGCTGCGATGTTGGCGTCTGTAAGCGTTGGCGGAGTGGTGGTGCTGAGGGAGTTGATGAGAAGTTCTTTGCTGGCCTTGATCCAGCTGTGACGGGGGGCGATGTTGGCAGTGGTGTACGGTGGGCATGGTGAAGGCGTGATGTATACAATGATGGTTGGTCCAGGAGAGTTCTGTGGTGTGGCTGTAGTTGAAGTTCCCGCTGGTGGAGAAGACGGTCTCAATCGTCTGTCCAGCTATGTGGGTTTGTGCCGTGACTAGTTGCTTGAGTCAGACGTTGGTGAGGTTCCCCAGGAGAGGGGTGGTGTTCTGGTCACTGGGGTTGTCCAGGTGGAACTTGAGGTCCCGAGTAGGATGTAATTGGTGGATGGGAAAGCGTGGGGTGCGATGAGGTCTACAATGGCATCAGTGAATGGGGGTTCATGGCTCAGGGGGCCTGTAGGCGAGGGTGCCGCTGAGGGTGGTGTTGGGGTTGGTCCGGATCTGGAAGAGGACGTGTTCCATGGTCGCAATTGGGTCATAGAGTGCATGGTCAGTCGAAGAGTGCTTTTGTAGATGATGGCAATGCCTTCTCCATGACGGTCGAGGTGGTCCATGCGGGTGATTGTGTACACGTCAGGGATGGCGATGGCGATGTCCGGTCCAGAGCAGAGGTTGGTCCAAGTTTCCATGAAGAAGGCAATGTCTGAAGAGGTGGCATCGAGCAGGTCCCAGATTTCTGTGGCGTATTTGTGGAGGGACCGCGCATTGATGATGATGCAGTTGAGCTGGTCGGGCGCACTGTTGGTCAGCTGGGCGGCAAGAGGTGCGGTGTGCTGATGTGGCAAGAGGTGCGTTTGCAGTTTTGCAGTTTGCAGTTTTGGCAAGGGTATTCTTCGGTGATGCTAGATGTCATGCGGCGTGGCGTCCAGGGTCGAGGGCGAGAAGGGTGCTGACATCATAGCGGTGGAGTGTCCAAGAGGCAGGATCCCTGGTGGTGTTCGCGGTACAGGGGCACCAGTGTCACGCCCGCTGCACGTGGCCACACAGAATCTGCCATTAAGTAGTGCTGCAGGGGGGCGGGACAGCTGGGAGGTGGGAAACATGGGTGTGGACCCTGGAGGGGCGGGGATGGGGGGTTTGCAGCAGCAATGAGGGAGAGGATAGGGAAAAAGGAACTGCAAAGAAGCACAGGAATAACAAAGCCAAACAAAGCAAAGATAAAAAAGACAAAGGTTGAAAAGCAATGGAGAAGAGTAGAAAGATAAACAGGAACAGCAGAAAAGAGGGACAGGAGGGCAGTCAAGTGGCAGAGCAGTGACACTCCACCACTGGACCACCAAGGATGAGGTGCAGGCAGTAGCCAGCGGGTAGAGTAGGGGCTCGAACACCTGGCCTCTGGTCAGAGGAACCAGCAGCAGCAGATGGGGACAGCAGCAGCAGCAACCAGAGGTGCAGCGCTGTGGGAAGAGGAAGTCCACTAAGGGTTAGGCTTGAAGTTGCAGCACTCCCGCCACACAAGTTTGGCGCAGCTCAGGGGCCTCACCCTCCACAGCCTCCACCCAGCGTGACATCCTCTGGCTGCAGAGAGGCGCTGCCCACCATTGGTAATCTCCTCCGCATAACCCGGTGTGGTAATGGCACCTGATATGCAATGCAGACCTCCCTACTTTGGTGGGCAGGAGCGCCTCTTCCATTCAATGCTCCAAGGTGCGCCAGGTGGTCTGCTCACACAGGTCGGCAATGTGTCCCCATGCGACCTATCAGTCTTCACCACCAGGTAAGGGTGACCGGCGATGCCTCAATGTATACCCCCATGACCCAGGAACTCCACAGCACCTCTGCCTCCCACTCCGGGTCACAGAAGGAGTCATAACAAAGCTCCGGGCGCCGGGGATTGTCCCCACTTTCAAGGTTTTGGCTGTCATGGTGTTGCAACGAGGGCGTAATAAAAAGTGATGCATCACAGTTTTTTTTCCCAGCGATGCACCTCTTTTCATAACTGTAGCGCTGAATCTTCATTTCCTCTTCCCCTGGGATTCTGGCTGGTCATCCTGGTGGTTGGGAGGTTTAGGGTGTGGGGTGGGGAAGTTGTTGATCTGTGCTGGTGCACTTGGCCCTGGTTGCTCCATTCTGCATTCCACTGGTTTTATTTCCTGTTTTTCATTAGAGGTGGACTTATAGGCTTTTTTTGCCTCTAGAGGCAAAATAAGTCACGTTGAGCTGACTAAAGTGAGTTTTTTTCCGCTAAAGGGCCTTTCGTCACTTTTCTCTGGCTAACGTCAAAATTTGTATCGCATTGACGCTAGTGTTAGCAGGAATTTTCACAGTGGCTAGCTGTTACTATCACCATGTAGCGACGTCCGAGTCTTTTCGTACATAGAAAACAATTCCTTGAAAAATGGACCATGATTGCCAATAGATGTTCTCATGACCTAATGATGCTCATAGTGGAAACTACGAAACAATTAATAGCAGCACTTAAGAATGAACTAGTTGAACTAGAAGAAAAAATACGTAAAAACAATGCCCTTGAGGAAGCAAAAAAGAAACTTGAACAGGCAGACAGGGAATTAGCATTATTTAAAGATTATCTGGTCAAACGTAAATTTGCTAAATTACAGAAAGCTATTAGATTCAATTCACGAGAAAAAAACATATTCCTACCTTGCTGAGAATTTCTATAAACAGAACCATTACTCTAACGATGATAGCTCTAGTAATCGTAGAGTACATACTTTCTCAGACACTTTCTGATGGGGATAATTCTCCTTATCAGTACGAGCAGCCTCGACCTCATAGAGCATTTAATTCTAGTCATACTGCTCCCCAGCCTTATTTAGGCCAGCGTGGTGCCCGCAAGGGGAGGCAAAAAGTTTGATTCCAAAATCAAACATGAGGCAACTATCAGAATGCTTATCACCAGCAGAACAATTATCAGATGCTGGAGACACGCAATGGCCAATACTGAAGGAGAGCAACATAATTCTTATTTTTTAAAATCATCCACTCCCCTAGATAGTGCAGTACTGACCTTTTATCTAAAGGGTTATCATTTGTGCCTCACAGTAAAACCAAATTTTTTTAACTCTACCAAGACATCATCACATTTTGCTGTAAGATCAGACTTAAGATGCGCAGCGGGGGCGCCGTAGGGGCGCCGGAGGTGCGCCAGAGGTAAGCCCGTTTGCGCCCGTTCGCGCAACGGACGCGCTTAGGGCCGCTACCTCTGGCCCCTCCGGTCTAAATCGCATAGCTTACACTCGGAGTGAGCTACTCGAACTCAGACCTGGTCAGGACCCGGTCAGACCTTCAACCTCCAAGCCAATCACCTGTGGTTTGCTTAATGTCAGATCCCTCTGTAAGCACCACACGGAAATAGCCTTCCTCATTGAGTCTGAACAGCTCGATGTCCTCTTTCTCACAGAAACGTGGACTCGGGAGGACTGTGAGGTCGAGCTGGGCTTAGCCTGCCCTTCAGGATATAAAATTAGCCACTCACCGCGCCCACTTAACCGAGGAGGGGGAATCGGATACATTCATAGAGACTCGCTTACCCTCTCCCAGTTAAAGATTCGAGAGGTACCGGGATTTGAACTGATGGGTTTCTCAGTCAAACAGCAGGAGTCGATCTGCTGCTCGGGTGTTCTTTGTTACCGTCCCCCGGGACCAGCACCATCCATTCCTCTTCTCATTGACCTGATCTATGAACTTGCCAGCTCCCACTCCAGGTTATTAGTTCTTGGAGATTTCAATCTGTGGGCAGGCAGCTCGCTGGACAATGCATTTTTCTCTCTTAGCCAAGCTTGTACAGATATCAACTTAGTACAGCTGGTGAACGCCTCCACGCATCGGAAAGGCCACACTTTGGACCTGGTGTTTGCGGATCCTCATTGGGCATCATTCGTGGACATCAAGTGCCAATATTGGACGGACCACTTTCTGATCAGGTTTTCCCTTTGGTCGGAGGACCCTACTTCGCGTAAGGCTGGACTACCTCTAGCTAAGCTAGAGAGACCTTGGTCCCGTATCCTAAACACTGTTCCTTTGCCGAACATCTTAGATGAGGACTTCAAACTTGGCAATACAGTCGAAGAAAGTTATACCCTCTTCTGTCAGTCCATAGCTAGCGCCCCTTCGGAAGTCGCGAGGGAGAGTGAACCGAGCTAGCCCTTGGTACACGAGCGAACTTCGCCAGCTCAAACTCGACTGTAAACGCGCGGAAAGGGTCTGGAGGAAACAGTACCTAGACTCTGAGAAAATTGCATTTAGGTCTGCTATGCATAAATATAAAGCTCAAATTAAGATAGCGAAAGCGATCTTTCTTGAACTCACTCTGAATCAGGCCCCAAACAAGGCTCAGGCCCTTTTTAAAATCGTTAAGGACCTGGCTCACCCTACGTGTGTGGCTAGTGCTGTTCCTTCGTCGCAAGCTCTTTGTGACTCTCTTGCGGATGCCTTTGAGGAAAAAATCCGTAAAATCCTAGCAGGTCTGCAGGACCCACGGAATTCCACCACTGAGGAGGGAGCTCCGGAGGAGATGGCCAGTCGACCCCTGCAGAGGGCTACTAATCTCTGTCAGGAAGCTCCGGTCACGCCCTCCAGTCGACCCCGACCAGATGAGCAGCCCCCCAGCTTGGGAGCTCCGGCGGCGGAAGCCAGTCGACCCCAGCTGAGTAGCCCTCCTTTCCTTCTTTTGGATCAGGCCCTCAGCTTGGGAGCTCCGGCGACTGCGGCCAGCCGACCCCAGCTGAACTGTTCCTCCCTCGCAGCCCCTGATTCGGCTCCCTGCTTGGGAGCTCCGGCAATTGTAGCCAGTCGACCTCAGCAGGGTAGCCTTCTTCCTTCTCCTGTGGAGCCAGTTCTCAGTCTGGGAGCTCCGGCGAGCGAGGCCAGTCGACCCCAGCTGAGTGGCCCCTCTGTCCCCATTTTGGATCAGGCTCTCTGCTTGGGAGCTCCGGAGACTGTAGCCAGTCGACCCCAGCAGAGGAGTCCCTTCTCTCCTTCCTTGGAGCCGGCTCTCAGTTTGGGAGCTCCGGCGAGCGAGGCCAGTCGACCCCAGCTGAGTAGTTTCCCCCTTCCATCCCGGAAGGAGTTCGGCGACTTAGCCTTGACGATTTCCTCTGGTTCGCCTTTGGATCCTCTCCCTCCAAGATTATGGAAGGTGTTTCAAGAGGACCTCTTCCAGCCCCTGCACGCCATCTGCTGTCAGTCATTTGAGACAGCTACTGTTCCAAGCTGCTGGAAGAAGGCAGTGGTATCCCCGCTTTTAAAAAAACCTACGCTCGACCCTGCTTGCCTCTCTAACTACCGGCCAATTTCCCTGCTCCCTTTTCCGGTTAAAATTATGGAAAAGCTGGTCACCCGCACCCTGTCCAGCTTCCTAGAAGGGAACAGCTGGTTGGATGAGACGCAATTCGGCTTTCGCCCAGCGCATGGGACGGAATCCGCGTTGGTGACCGTGCTAGATAATCTGCGGGCGCGAGTCGACAGCGGTCGGGCAGCATTTTTGGTGCTGCTCGACATGTCGGCAGCGTTCGACACGGTCAGCCATCCTACCCTGATTTCTAGGCTGGAGGAATGCGGGGTCAGTGACAAGGCCAGGGATTGGTTAATCTCCTATTTGGACTGCCGTCAGCAACGGGTTTCGTTACCCCCCTTCAGTTCAGAGGAGCGGAGAGTGGGACAAGGAGTACCTCAGGGCTCAGCCATCAGCCCTATACTCTTTAATGTCTACCTCCGCCCCCTAGTCCAGCTCATTAAATCCTTTGGTATCTCCGCATTTAATTATGCGGATGATACCCAGCTGGTCTTTTCTCTGGAGGGACAGGATGCAGTCACACTGGAGACCTTTCACCGGTGCATGCAGGCGACAGCGGAATGGCTCCGGTTGAACTCGCTACAGTTCAACGGAACAAAGACGGAGGTCTTACACTGTTCCACTGATCGAGTTCCTCGCGATCTCCCAGTAGACTTCTGGCCTCCGTCCTTCTCAGAGACGGTGTCTGCGGCACAATCAGCGCGCAATTTAGGCGTCACTTTTGGGCCTAACCTGCAGTTGGATCTACATGTGAATAAGATCTCTTCTACATGTATGATGCTGATTCGTATGCTGCGCAAGGTCCTTCCTCTCCTCCCTGTGCAAGCCAGACCAGAAGTAGTGCGTTGTACCATCCTAAGTCGACTTGACTATTGTAACGCACTACTTCTGGAGGCCCCGGTAACACTCCTGGGCAAGTTGCAAAGGGTGCAAAATATTGCTGCTAAACTCGCCCTTTCTCGCCCCTACCACAGTTCTTCTACGGCAGCACTGCGAGAACTTCATTGGCTGCCAGTCCATCTACGGGTGCGCTACAAAGCAGCGTGTATTGTGTTCAGGGCTATTCATGGCCTGGGCCCCATTCCTTTGCGGCGAATGTTTGCCTGGTATTGTCCATCTAGAGCTCTACGCTCCTCGTCATCCAGGCTACTGGTAGTTCCACGATTCCAGAGAGTGAGGATGGGGGGCCGCTCTTTCAGAGTAGCGGCAGCCAAACTATGGAACTCTCTGCCTATATCCTTGAGAAGCCTTGAAGATCTCTTATCTTTTAGAAAGGCTCTAAAAACTCATCTTTTTCCCAGGATAGGCTGAGCTACTGTTTTCATTGAGTACGGGTCAAAGCGCCAGGATGCCCTTGGTGGTGACAGGTTGCGCTATACAAGTATGCCACAATACAATACAATACAATACAATACAAGAAGTTCTTTATGGATAGAGACAGTTCTTCTAATACCATTACAAATCTTTCAGTAGTCGCGAACCCCTAAGTATTTATCCCGGCCTTGGACCAACTTGGTCCCGAGGTCATGGTGTTTGAGCATACAGTTTTGAACTGTTTAGATAAAGCCACCAAAGTTGTGCTCTAACCTCTTTACAACTTGAACAGAGAAGAATTCTGTTCTCTTCAAATAATATCTAATGAAAAATCATTAACGATCAAAAGTTGTGACAAAGGATGTGGAATAGTGGTATTAGATACTGCAACTTATGAACACAAAATGAAATCTCTCCTTAATGATAAATTTTTTTATACATTAGTAAATCAAGACCCTACTTCTAAAGTGAAGTCCAAAATTCAACGCCTGACTAAGCACGCTCTGGACTGTGGGCTCATTTGTACTAAAGAATTTGATTATTTTAATCAATTGGAACCGAAAATGCCCTGTATTTACGGTATTCCAAAAATCCACAAGGACCTCTCTGACCCTCCCTACCGTACGATTGTTTCTACTATTGGCTCAATCTCAGAATGTCTTTCTAAATATTCTGACAAGGTTTTAAGGCCATATATACCCAAAATACCTTCTTAAGTTATGGGCACCACAGCTATTATTAATAAAGTGGAACATCTCCCATTCAACCAGGTCAGCAATATTCTAGTTGAGCTAGATATTGAATCTTTATTTAGCAATATCCCTCAAGCTAAAGCAAAGACAGCTGTCTCTTGGTTCATTGATAAATATACGATTTTATGTCCTAAAACATTTTTCTTACAAAGTCTTGAAATAGTCCTGACTGTGAATATCTTTGAGTTTGGTAACAGCCTTTTTAAACAAATAAAAGGCGTAAGCACGGGGACTTCTGTAGCCCCATTAGTAGCTAATATTTATATGGCCTACTTTGAAATCAAACACATTCACAACGATGTTGCTCCATTTTCTGAGTGTGTCTCGAATTGGTCCCGCTATATAGTCCACATTATTTTTATTTGGACCGACACAGAAGAAAACTTATCTGAATTCTTAAAGTGACTCAATGTTTGCAACAGTAATCTTCGGTTTACGTCGCACACTAACCATGATCAAGTAGAATTCCTTGACATCATTATCAGACATAATCATGGTCTGTTGGAAGTTGATCTATTTACTAAGCTTACTGTACGCAATATGATATTACACTTTGATAGCTACCATCCGCGTGCCCAAAAACAGAGTATACCTTTCAGTCAAATTCTCCATTTACGGAGAAACTGTTCTAATATCCATGATTTTGACATTCAGGCTAATAAATTAAAATCTAAATTTCTTGCCGGGAGTTACCCTCAAAGACTCATTTGTGAGTCGTTTAAACAGGCATGGTTCTACGATCATGACTGTCTTCTAAAACCCAAAATACCCACCATCAATAGCCAATTGGTATTTATCACAAAACATTCTACTATGAACAATAAAGTTTGTCAAATCATCAAATCCAATTGGCATATCTTGAACAGTAATCCCGAAGATAAAGAAAAAATACCTAAGCCTCTCTTTGATCACCCCAGAACATAAATATCAAAGATCTTATTACCAGTTCTTGGTTTTCGGAAGGCACATCGTTTATTCAAAAAACTATCGATGGAGCGGCATCTGTGACAGGCACAAATAAGTGTTTGAAATGCAAAGCATGTTACACTGTCATGGAGGGAACCACTTACATTTATCAAGGCTATACCATCAGACCGCATACATTTTCTAAGACTACAAATGCTATATATACCTCCTCATATGCCCATGTAATTTGGGATCTGTGGGAGAGACTTCCTGAACTTTCAGCACCCGCCTCACTGATCACCACTCTGCTATTCATACGTCCAAAATGAATGCCCCCTTTGTCAAACATTACAAGGAACATCAACATAGACCAACTGAAATCCGTTGGTTTATTATTGAGAATCTAGACGTAACAGGTGGCACCAAGACTGATGAAATCCGCAAAATACGTGAGGTTTATTGGATTTTTACTTTAGCCACATAGAAAAAAGGACTGAACAATGATATTCTGTGGGAAAACGCCACCTGATATAATTCTACTTGACCTGCTAGATATGAATTACTTCTTCCATATTTTATATGGTCCTTATTCCATCTCTTGATCCTCATGTGTTCTCAGATTTAATTTCTTTCTGAAGATATAACTGTGAATTCTTTTTTATGAATTTGTTCAACATTTTTACATCCTTTGCAAAATACAATTTCTGGACATATCTCACACCTGGTATTACTCATTAAAGTTACTTCCGATGTTCAATTGGTTGTTTAATCAGCTTGTCCTGTTATAAGGTTAGCGGTCTACAGGCGGGTCCGACCTCTCCCACTTGCACCATAGAGACTCTGTTGTACTCGCTACAAGGCTCGACTCTTCTGTCACGTCCTACATAATTAGCTTTAACGTTAGCGTATGCACGATTAGGCCCGCCATAAAGTTTGCGTTGATATCAGTATTCTCTGACACCGAAAGAAGACTATGCGGACGCTATCCTTGTAAGTAATACCTTAATGTATGTTATTTTTTGCATATTTTTGCTATTCGTTTTCCGCCCATTGCCAGTATCGTATCATTACTATCCGTGACATAAGAGGCCGTCTACTTCCCTTATGTTTAGTCTAATTTTTCCAAAGTATAGTCCCCTCTGGCATGAAGTGTTCGCTAAATTAACTTTTGAAAAAGTCTTCTTGAGGACATTTGTACACTTATACTATTGGGGCGTTAACCTCCCGGTTTAATTAGTTTTGAAACTTGAAATTTAAGCACTCAGACATTGTCTGAACTTGTTATGTCGCTCCATTTTTTCTAATTAGAGAGACGCGTCGAGTGAACGGTCTTTCATCATTTTTCTACACAGTTACTTCATTTCTTTGATAATTATCTTTTACAAATGCATCGAGATCGACATCGAACTTTCAAGGTATTACCGTTCCCAACTTTTCTAGTTTAAATTCCATTTTTATCTGCACTATGGTTTACAACGGTGTATTTATTACCCCCGACAGACACTCGTGAAGTGAGTCTTCTTCTCGAAGCCCTTTTGGTAAGGTGACTTGGGCTCAGGCATCACCACGGTACCATTCTCCATCTTTACGAGACTCTTTGGAATACTTATAGGTGACTTTTGGCATCATTTAGTAGATCCTTGTGCCATTCCTCAAACCATAGTCGGACCTTTTTAATATGTGTTTCTGTTTTTAGATTTACTCATCAGTTTCGTTCTACCTATTTTCAAAAAGTTGTCTACATATCATGTGGATTTAGTGTCTTCTGCAGGTAATTATCCGTATATACCTGACTACATATCATCTTCTATTCTGCTTTTTCTATGTCCATCATCCTTATTGGCCAATCTATATTGCAGAATCGTTTATCCTCGATATTCCTTTCCCAGTGTTTAGCTTCTGTTCTTCTTTCAATTTGGTAAGTTCCACCTTTTTAATATTTGGGGTCCTTAGGTCCTTATTATTGTATAGATCTCACTTTATACAATTATCATTCCCCTTGCATTCTTTATCACCATATTGGGTGTAGCATTATGCATATTTTATTCACTCTCATATTCTTTGCAGGGTCAACACTACGTATCCCCATATTTTTCTTTATGTTTAATTCTTTCCGTGTATGGAGTTCACCTTTTTGTATGTAATTGTACAGCCCACATCCCTACATAGCCTCAGTGTACCTTGTTGGCTTATATGTGATTTATGTGTTTTTTTATTGTACAGATATCTTTGTGGCTCTTCCTGAAGAAGGCGTTCTGTACACCGAAACGCGGGTAGAGAAAAAAACAAACATCTACAAATTTCAGCCACACGCGGTCCACACCACTTTCATATTTATCCTATCTTTATTCTTGGTTACTTGTTTTATGGTTGTGTCTAAACTGATTATTTCAGTGTATATATTGCTGTATTGTATGTTATGCTATTCATGTGCTATCATGGCTGCCTATGTCAGATTTTTAAATTTTGTATGAATAAAATGAAATATTTTTAACTGATCTTTGTAGTACACTGAGCTTATGTAGATACTATATCCTCATGTATAGGAGTTGATTTTCACATGGTCCCAAGTTGCTTAGGAATGTTACTCTAGTAAAATGTGTTTCCCTGTCCTAGGAACTTCTAGAATTTTCAGGGGGTCCTTTATTTTTCCGCTCTTTTCCACTGGAGGCATAGTCCGGGTGAAGGATTATTACCTTTGAGGAGGCATTTCCTCATATAGGTAAATTTCGCCTTGAAGAGGACAAGGCGTACCTGGGCTTAGGGGGCCTGCGGCTTCCAACTGTCTCCTTTTTTTCCAAAGATTGTTACTGATGCTGATGTTGATGTAATTACTGCTGCCCCCCATTCAGCAGCATGAACAGGCTAGACTGATTTAGTTTGCTTGAAGCTGCAGCAGGATGTAGGCCTCTGGCGGAAGATGGTCCTTGCTCCGGGGGTGCCTTCAGAATCTCGTTCCTTAGGCTACCCAGAGAGTGCTGGTCAACTTTAAGTCATATCTTTTCTTGATTATTATTTAAAAGAGTAGAGGACATTGTTACAGTTTTTTTTGTCCATTTCTGATTGCACAGCGTGATTAGGATCCGAATTCGGGTCTGAATTGGGTTGTGCCTTTGAGCATGTCATGACATGGTGGCACAGCTCCTCCTTAGTTTTGACTGGTTTGCCGACCGCCAGAACACCACCATCGGCAAGCAGATCTTTGGAGGCAGACATCTGCGGAGGAATGTAAGATGACATGGAACGGCATACCTGCATCAGCTCTGTTTGCTGGAGCACTCCTGGACCTATTTTTCTTATTTTACCTAGAAAGGGGAGCTACTAATTCAAGATTTTTATTTTCCACATTGATAGGTGGACTTATCCTCCCATCTGTATGTAACCTACTGCATGTACAATGCTTTGTAAGAGAGGACCTTCTCCATATAATCTGGGTCCTGGATCCAGATTAGGATTGCTCTTGGAAAATGGGTAATCGCCCTTAGTCTGATAGTTAAAAGTGGCTGAAGCCACTTCGGTGAAACTTGACCTCGTCTTTTTAGCCAGTAAGGTGAGAGATTGGGAAGGGACAGCAGGGGCGAGATGTTGTTGCCTAATAAGGGAGCAGTAGGCAGGGCCTAAATCAAGAGGTTCGATCACTGGACATCCCTTGCCCTGCCTCTGGTGAGTCAGCCCTTGAAATCAGTAATTTATTTATTTATTTATTTTTAACATTTAATAGAGCGCGAACAAATGCCCGCAGGCGTCTCGGCGCTGTACTGTTGTAGACTCTCCTATGCTTGGCTTCTTGCTCTTAGAGGTTAAACAACCAAGTTTTCAGCTGCTTTCTGAATGACAGGAGATTTGGGCTGGATCTAATGGATTGAGGAAGCGTGTTCCATAATTTCGGGGAGCAACCAGGAAACGTCTGTCTCCCCAGTTGACTAATTTAGTCCGGGGGACTACCAGATCGTTCAGCTTGGCTGAACGGAGTGGCCGGGAGGATTATATGGGGTAAGGTGGTCTCTCAGGAATTGAGGGGCTTGTTGGTGTAATGATTTATAAACAGTACACAAGGTCATGAATTTAATTCTATTCCTGATAGGGAGCCAATGATAGCTTCTCAAGGTGTCAGTTATAGGTTTAAATCTAGGGATGCCCGAGAGAAGTCTGGCCGCTGCGTTCTGTACTGTCTGCATTTTCTTGATGACCCTGATTTGGGCATTGGCAAACAAGCCATTGCAGTAATCAAGTGCAGACAGGACTAGGGCGCTAACTAATGTCTTGCCTACGCTTTTAGGGAGAAATGGAAGGATCTTTTTTACCAGGCGTAGTTTGTAAAACGCCGTAGAGGCCGTCTGGTTGGCATGAGCCATAAAGTTCAGGTTGTTGTCAAAAATGACGCCAAGGTTTCTCACCTTCGGGGTTGGTTTAGGCAAGGCTCCAAAGGATGAAGGCCACCATGCAGAGGACCAATTAGGGCTAGGATGACCAAAAGTCACCACCTCAGTTTTTTCGGAGTTCAGTTTTAAACAGTTTGCTGACATCCACTGTCCGATGGCCAGCATACCTGCTTTAAAACTCTCCGCTACGGTTTCCCCATCATTTCTGATGGTCAGAATCAACTGGGTGTCATCCGCATATGAGGTAAGGTTCATCCCGCGCGCTTTGATGGTTTTAGCGAGGTCCGACACATAGATGTTAAATAGTGTCGGACTAAGTGATGAACCTTGAGGTACCCCACATGGCAAGGACAACTCTGCTGACTCGAATTGTCCTAGGGTGACTGCCTGGGATCTATCCGTCAAAAAAGATGCCAGTAGATTCTTAGCTAGTCCTAGCACGCCCATGTTTTCAACACAGTCGACCAAGATCTTGTGGTCGACCGTGTCAAAGGCGGCCGATAGGTCTAGAAGCACCAACAGTGCTGAGCCTCCTTGATCTCGGATTAATCTGATGTCATCCGCCGCTTTGATAAGCGCTGTTTCTGTTCCATGAAACTTGCGAAATCCAAATTGGGTTTCATCGAGCAGGTGGTGTTGCTCGATAAATTCCGCAAGTTGAATGTTCATGGCTTTTTCTGCTACTTTGGCTAGAAACGGAAGGTTGGCTATAGGCCTGTAATTTTTTAACTCCGTTTTATCTAGGCCGGATTTTTTCAGAAGTGGCTTTAGTAAGGCTTTTTTTAAAGGGGTTGGGTAAATTCCTGTGCGGAACATTGAATTGCAAATTTGGGTTATAACCGGGACCAAGGTGTCCATTAATGGGCGGAGAGTTTTCAAGGGGCAAGGATCCAATGCTGAGCCTGACTTAATGGATTTGATGATATCCTGGATTTGATTTTCTGAAATTTCCACAAACTGCGGGAAGATATTATCAGTATGTGGCGTTATTATATCATTGGTGCTATGATTATCAGAGGAGGTAAATGCTGAGAAGATATCATTCACTTTAGTGAAAAAGAAGGATGCTAATGAGTCACAGAAACTTTGTGAAAATGGGGGATTCAGGTCAGGAGCACCTCCTGCAAGCTAAGACAATATTTCTGGGATGGCTTTCAGTTTCTCTACCAGAGGGTTGCACTGCATTTCGACTGTACACTGTAAGATGCATTTTGAGTCTTTATAATTAGTTGATTCAGTTTGTAGAGTTTGGAATTAATTGTCATAATCATGGTGGCTAGAGATTGCAATACTGTTGGCCTTGGGAGTTAACAGAAAAGTCCTTGAAGCTTCTTCAGGACAAAAGAGGAGTTGTGCGCCACACTGGTGTCGCCAGCCAAGGGATCCTGTGAAAAACAAAAGTCAGGAAGAAGGAAGCTTCACCAACTTCATCACCAGCCCCCCAGACTGTTAGAATAAAATGTCTTTGCTGTGTTTCCTATGTATTGTATGTCTTAAGTTAGCATTTTCAGCACAATTTGTTTAGGGCCGCCATTTTGAGCCATGATCATAACTAATTTCTCTCTGTCCATGCTGAAACAGCTTCGATAGTTTTCATCTCTCCAAGGTTGAGCCTTGCTGTACTAATGAATACACTGTTCTTATTATCGCATACCTTTCTCACTAGATAGAGGTCTGCCCCCACTAGTCCAGCAATGGGCACAGGCAGAATGACCTTGGCATAGAGATAGTGTGTGCCAAGTCTCAGGATTGAAACTTACCCTTCTGTACCGCCTTTGTGTAGCTGACTCCAACTGGAAATTTCCAGTCTGGACGTGTCTTCATCGGTTCTGAATTGTACATAATCTATCACCATGTTTCCTGATGTCAGTCCCTCTGCAGCAATCCTTAGAGACTAAGCAGACTGTGCTCCGCTCAAGTGTAGATGAATAAGTATACTTGCTTTGTATTCTCTACTGTCTGGCCGACTCTTCATTTGTATGAAAGGCCGAGAGGTGGTCATGAGTGATCCAGGTGGCCCTAATCAAGGTCACTTCCTTCAAGAGCACCACCTGTATCACTGCTCCCCCTCAACCAGGCGTCAGACAGAAAAATCCCCTCCCTTTACCTGCTGCTTCCTCACCCTAATCCACAGACAGCCGGCCAACTGAAATCCCCAACTAAGCTGGGATAGAACAGGACAAACAGGCCCAGAGAACAGGGAGAGCGGGGACCGGGTGTCCAAGTGGGGAGAGTGGGCAGCGACTGAACACAGGGGGAAAACATACAGAAGGGACAACCTGGTCAGTACAGGCAGGGGACAGACGAAGGTTGAGTCCCCCTCACTATCCTGCCAGCCACCCTGCAAGGGAACCCCTGCAGCACGAGCACCACTGGTCATGTGCAGATGGTTGTATGGGATAGTGGTGCAATGGAATATTGAGGCACTGGAAGGGGTGGAGCGGAGTTGGAGTGTGGACAATCTCCATGCTGGCAAGCACAGTTGAGCACTTTCCAGAAAGCCTGAAAAGTGCCAGATAAATGCTGTCAGCTTGTGCGTGGGCCCCAGTGGGTGACGCGAGTGCTGCTGAGTCCACTTATCAAGTATACCGCCACTCTTCTGCTACTTGCACTCCCAGCTCGCCACACACAGCTGTCTTTCACGATCTCCACGTCTCTTACACCTCAATTCACCCACGCTGCATCTCTGCATCATTGTTTCCTTCAACATCAGAAAATTCAACCTCTCCAGACTTGGTTCAGTATTTAGTATGGTTAGAGGATCTTAGAAGCAATCCCTTCATTTATTAATGATACTATTCAGGAGCCAACCTGTATATCTGACAAACCTTAATAAAATGGCAGTCCTCCTCAGATTAAATTTTCTTGTAAAGACATAAATGAACTAGGGGTGGACATTACTTGCGTAATTTGCAGTAGCGTAATTAAATGAAATAGCAGCAGAATTACATGAGGTTTATAACTCAGCAGTACCCAAGAACCCATTTTGCCCTAAGAAATGCAACAGAACACGAACAGCAGCAGCAGCTAGTAGCCGCTTGTACTCCTGTGTTCTTGCGAGAAGCAGTTTTTCCCCAAATTACTTAACTTTGTGTTAACAGGCCTAATTGTTTAATTTTCTGTAATTTTAGTCACAATAGTGACGTGAAATGACCGAAATTGCTCCGATTGTTCTGGCATAATTAAAATTTCACTGAGGCCTAATATTAATAAGCAATAATTTTCACATGCAATTTCTGGGTTTGGTTACATAGACAAAATCCATGTGTAAACTGCAATTAACTGCTATCATTCAAAACATCAGAAAATGTGGTTCTCCTTGAATCCAAGATAACTATTTGTTGAACCAACTTAAGCACCATTCTGAAACTAGGCCCCAATTTAGAGTTTGGCGAATGGGATCTGCCGTATTAACAGTGCCTTAATAACACAAGTATTTGTAAAGCACATGTTCACGGGTAGGTATCTTGGCGCTGAATAACAAATGTTTATTGTTACCCAACTCAATGGTACTCATTTTATCAACCTCAGATGGATGGAAGGAGGAGTGGACACACTGGGATTTGAACCTGTGACCATGAGGTCAAACACAGGTCCCTGCAGTGGATGCATTAGGCCACTAAGCCACCAGACACAGCTTAAATGCACTTGTAGTATGGCAGACATGGTATTCCTCATATTTGTGATGGACTTTCAAATCCACTGAAGTCTAATTCAGGTCCACAGTAATAAAGTTACTAAGAAACTAACAAACTGGACAAAGCCTCATTTTTTTCCCTTGATCTTAGAGGACATGATGAACATTCCTAATTGAATAAGATTGTTTTTTCACTTCTTGGAGACTTTCACAACTGTGGGTCTAGAAATGGAAAAAAAATCATCAATAAAATGTTGCACTTGTTGACCGTTAACCCTCAATATTCGGACCCCCCGTCATATTTCCTGAAAGCACTGGATGCTTTTTGTTTAGCGTCTAAAGACAACCTTGTGTAAGGAAGGGAACGCTATGCCATCAATGTTTATTCAAAGCACCACACTACAATAACTTCACTAGCATGATTACTTATTTTCTATGATTTCTTGTTTACTAAATAATGATACAGTATTGAAAATATGTTAAAGGGGAGTACCCTTAAACACAACCTTAACATTAAACACAAGCAAGGATCTGCTAGAGTGAAATAATGGTTCCATAAACTTGTCACTCTGAATTAATTTGTCTACATTTCTCAGCTGTGAAAGATCTTTCTGAAGATAAAATGTGTTATTGAAAGCAAATAAAAGGTTTATAATATACTAGAATCCAAGTAAATGTTATAGCATGTGATATAACCTTCTTTGCATTTGAACCACGATTTGAAGAAAAATGACAAAGCACTATGTATGGTGAAATCAAACTAAGCCATGCTTTGTTTATTAAATAAATAAAATGAGACCAAAGCAACACACATTCAACCAGTAGAACTGGAAGTATGCAATATCAAAGATTTTAGGTAAGTATAGTGGCTAAAAGTACATAGGGCCACTCGTGGTCAACAAGTTGTGCTGGACCAAGGGAAATTCACAATGAGAGTGATGGAGCGCAGGCTAGATACAGGGACTGTGTTACCTTCTTAAAGTCCAGCGTGAAGGGTCCAGTTAGTGGCAGAGGAGACTGTGCGGAGCAGTGAGAGTGTTGCAGACTGTCATCGATGTAGTGTGAAGAGTAGGGTGGGCATCTCGGGTGGTCGTCACAGTAGCACAAAGATCCTGTCATTCGCCATGGGTGGTCCTTCCTGGAGCTTCATGTTGCTGGGGTAGTGCAAAGTGCAGATCTTGCATTGGTAGCCTTCGTTAGCTGTCGCTGCAGCATGAAGAGCCAGGTTCACTAAAGTTTTGCATTGGCGGACAGGTTGGGTGGCAAGGTCCTGGCATGAACAGGCCTGTTGGCGGTTGCCAAGAGTCTAAAACTTCAGGATATTTCCTTTGTGTCCAGAGTAGTGCACTCTAATGTCAGCCAAGGGCCCAGTACTTGGGAGGTCACTTGTTGATAAGGGACTCGCTCTTGCTAAGGCCCGGATGGCTCAAGCTGGTCCAATTGTAAGTCCAGTCTGGGCAGTTGCAGGGAGGCCTCTGGAGCTTGTTGTGTCCCTGTAGCTCAGATAGGCCAGCCAATTGACCCTTGTAGTCACTCAGGTATCCTGGAATGAAGAGAGCAGGTCCAGTCTTCCTTCTCAGACAGGAGGACAGGCCTCAAGCAGCAGGGGAGTCCTCTGGCAGCAGTGCAGTCCTTTTACTGTAGTATCAACAGGTCCAGTAGTGTTCTGAAGAGTGGGTCTGGGAGTCCTATTTTCATACCTGGTTCCAGCTTTGAAGTGTAGGAGACCTCTGAAGCTTTCCCCCCGCTGATGGTTCTGGAATTCCCTTCCTCTTTCCTCTCTGCCCTGATCCTAGGATGTATTGGGTGACAAAAGGCTAATGTGAATTTCTTTGTGCGTGCAGGGGCCAGTCCTTATTGAAGTGCGCTATATAACAGCTCTGCACCCACCTATCCTGGCAGAATGGCCCATCCGGCCAACATCCAGTACCCCTTTGGGACACTATCTGAGATGACTACATGAAGATCAACTTCGAACTACTCCTGGTCATGCGACCCAGGACACATGCTACAGGCACCAAATGGTTAGTACAAGAAAATGCCAACATTTTAATTTAAAATCCAACCAGGGCTTTTAAAATGCAATTCATTTGAGTGTAAACATGACAATCCTACCTGCTCCCAATCAAACATCATCATGTAGTAAATGTAATAAGGTAGCCCGCTGCTATCTTATTGGAGTAGGCGGCCTTGCAGTAGTGAAAAACAAATGTAAGAGTTTTTCACTACTAGGATATGCAAAACTTAAATGTACATGTCCAACTTGGTAAATACAAAGCGCCCTGCAATATGGGCTGTATTGGGCCTACCCTAAGGGTGGCTTATATGAATTAAAAAGGAAGATTCAGCCTGCCAGAAGTTTATTGTGCCTGGTTGAAATTGCATTTTAAAACAACACAGAGGCTGCAAAGGCAGACCTGAGACATGTTTCAACAAGCTACTTAAGAGGGTGGTATAATAAGTAATGCCGGCCCACTAGTAGATTTAGTTTACAGGCCCTAGGTACATGTAGTACTATTTTTCTACAGACTTATAAGTAAATTAAATGTGCCAATTGGGTGGACGTCAATATAATTATGTTTTAGAAAGATAGCACAAGCACTTTAGTATTGGTTAGTAGTGGCAAAGTGCACAGAGTCCTAAAAGCCAACAAAAACTGATGAGGAACACAAGAGGAGTGAAGGCGAAAAGTCTGGGGGAGGCCCTGCAGAGGGGACCAAGTTCAACAATAAATACTTTACTTATCAGGGCCATCAATCAACTCTCCTTAAATGTCTGCCAAATGTTCACATTGTTGTTCGGTTTCAGGTAGCCCATTACACTTGTTTTAATCCTTGCTTTATGTAAAGAGCAGAGTCTATCACCTTGATAAATGTTGAGGGAGCTTGTTTTTGTTTAGGACAGTGTATGTAGACTAATGTCTGACCTGTGAAGAAAAGTTAATTATTTTCTTCAGTGAACGTGGTTTCTTGAGATTTTCAAAGACCAATCAAAGCCATACAGCTAAAATTATAAAGACTTACTCAATGATTATAAAACTCTTCACCATAGAAACAAATCTTGTGACAATACAAAATCATGGATCACTCTATTGGGAAATATAGGTCACACCCATCCATGACAGGCAGGCTTTCAGCTTTCAAGAAAGGCAAATAAACTGTGTATTCTTTATATAATTTTAATAAAACATTTGGAAAACTGAAAATCTTGTTTTGACTCTCCTAACCTCATCCCAGCAATACTTGAGGATACTGAGTGCCACGATCCTGTGCCCATCGTGCTGCAAGTGAAACATTGTAGGAACTGTTGAACAGATGCTGGACTCAGAGAAAAGGATTACACTTGTGAAATTAGAGTGTGGTTGCAGAATATGTTTTCTATGGTTGCCTGAACCTGAATCTATTCATACCTGAATGGATTAAAGTATATGAGCATGGAGAAATAAATCAGATAGCTTTAGAGTGTATATGAATAGCATGACTGAAACAGAATGAATTTGTTATTTCTGGTCAATTACTGTCACCTATCAATTCCATTTCTTGTTATCAGTGAAATAATTGTTTGTAACAAAAGGAGATAGCTATGGTTTTGAACACTAGGGAACAATGTGGACCCTTTCACTATTTGGAAGTTAGGAATCACAATTTTCCCTATTTGAAGGCCAGGTTGAGCCTCTTAGTTGGGCATAATTCCCCTATTTAGAAGATAAAATTGTATGGAATTAATGCTAAAGGGGATAGTCGTGTATCCACAATTATGGCTTGCTATAGGGAGTGCCACAATACTAATCACTTGGTTTGAGCACCAGGTTTGCCAGTAATGCATTTGGCTGCCTTATCAAGGATTGTAGTGACAGGAACACCTGTTCTTCCTCCTTCTTTTTTGACTCTTAGCTGCTAATCTCTGATTTGTGTTTTTTTTATTCTTCCGACGTGTTTTGGTGAATGTCCTAAGTATATGAGTCAAATCAAACATTGATTGGATGTGGGGAAAATTCCATAAGTTATACATAATTCTGAGAAGCTAATGTTCAGTGCTGTAAGCTTGTCAGATAAAGATAATGAACAATTTAACCATCTTTTAGTGGCCACTTTAATTCTCTATGACCCTTAGGGTGTTCAGCAGATAAAGCTTTTAAAGCTTTTAAAGTTATAGGGAAATTCTAATGCCTAAATATGTTATATGACATTTGCAATTGTGAATCCTTGATATTTGAGTTAAACAGCCAGGAGAGAATTTGCATTTGCTATCATTAGATATTTTTCAAAGAATATATTGTAGCCTGGGACTTTGACATATTCTTCGAATATATACAAGGGTATAGGTGGGTATTTTAGGGTGTACACTGAAAACATTGCATTGTTTATTCTAGCAGTCTTTGTTATGAGACTCTATTAACCTCTATTCCTGATTGTGGGGGAGGATATTCTATTAACAGGGCACAAACAGAGTATAAAAATGGGTGTTACTGAAATGTGAATTTCGTATATACAGTAGCAGCAAGATAGAGGTAGGTCCCTGAATAACCCATTAGAAAATTGTTGTACAGAGTATTTTAATTTTTAATCAGCCGGGTTAGATTGTTATATATAAATCTGTTTCGACAAAACCTATTAATTGTTGGTAAAATTCTCAATGGGTATGTGCTTATGTGCAATGATGATCATATTTCATATTTCTATTTTTATGATACATATTTATATATTTATATATTGATGTCTATCTTGGTTCTCCATTCCGCTTTTTGTAATAATATCGAATTGTATTTATGTACTAATATGATCTTTTCTATGAACTGTGATGCATTAATTATTATTGTATAATTACTCGTATTCTGTTTTTGATACCGCTTAAATTCTCAATAATGTTTTTTTTTTTTTTCAAAAGAAAATTGTTGTACTAGGTCATGCGGATCTCTAGAGATCTTTACATGTGCAAAAATATTCATATTTGTTGTTATATTTTAAGAATCTGTGGTTGTTTCAGTTACTTGTGTATGCATTGTCAGTAATGGGCATATACGTCACCTGTTTGTACAAGAGCTGATTATTGTTTGATTGTGTTTGTCAATTTGTCAACTCAATTTACTTATTATGATTTGGAGCTCCGAAGAGTTCCACATAAAAATATATATCCAATTTAGCAAATCATCTAACACTTAAAAAAAACAAGCTAATAAAATCACAATGCATCAGAAATTCAGTTTTCATAAAAAAAATGCAAAATTCATAGTTGCGTGTTAATTGCAAAGAGGAACAATATGAGCACAGTCCTTACAAATACAAAGCTAGCAGGGGTTGAACAAGGAAAACTATCCCAATAGATCTTTAGACAACTTCAACTGTGCGTCTGCGAGGATGCAAAAAATATGCTTGTAATAATACAATTAATTGTCCAAGGATTAAGAATTAAAATATGAAAGATTAATAAAAATAAAAAAATAGGATTCACTACACAGTAGCTAGCATCATAAAGGGACACAGAAAAGTGCAAGTGCTCGAACATGTTAGATACCCAAATATTGGTTGATAGGTATTGAGTTGTATGTAACAGTATTCATTGGAGCTTACATGGAAATTTGAGCGCAAGCATAGAGCTACTCCTTCTCTAAAATACATTTAAAATTGTTTAAAGAAGAGAAAAAAATTAAAACAGACTGGTTCAGATGGGGGCCAGAAGACAATTTCTGGCCTCCTCAGCGGTGGCAATATTATATTTTAGAAACAAAAATACCTAAGGTGTCTACGCTGTGAAGGTTGTAGTAGGGGAAGACAAATGGGACGCAATTTAAGTCCTGCACACAAGTGCCACATAGGTGACAAAATCTTTCCAGCCTAGGCAGATCCTCCCAAGCTCCTGTTACAATTCTTAACGAAAGTGAATTCAACCAAAGCAACAAGATTGTTCTGCTCACACCATGGGGGAGATTCCATATAACATAGGGTTGTGGCATTTCATAAATACTAATCCCTACTATACAGTCATTATTGGGATGCACTGTAGACAGTGCATATCTCTTTTATGAGATAAGTGCCAAATGTTATTTTTTTCTGGTTTTCAGAACATGTGTGGGAAGAGCTCCCATACAGCTATTCTCAAAGTCAAACTCATTTACGGCTTTCTGGGAATTCCTAAAGAGAACACTTTTTCCCTTCAAGGTGTGAAAAAATTTCCTCTCACATTGCTACCCGTAAAGGGTCCTCAGAACTGTTCAATAGTGCATTGCTTCATCTTAAGCATGCAGCCATAGAGAACACATAAGTGGAAACTAGCCCGTATTCGAGCCGAATCGCCGCTACGGATGCTGCAGGATTCAGATTACACATTCGGCGCCAGATACGCCCCTCAACATTCTCAAAATCATCCCGCTACTGTTCACAGGCATAACTCAATGCTGGAGGAATTTTAATTTTATAAACTGATAAGGCATGTGCAAAATGTCTTTTCCCGCAATGCTTATTAAGTCTACCAATTGCGGGTGCCTGAGAGATTGCTTTACTTCTGCATTGGTCAATTTGATCGCTACTGGAGCACTTACTTGAGAAAATTCTCCCTCTGTAAGAGTATAACTTCACGGCAGCAAGTTTATCATTCCCCAGGAACCAGTGCATATTTTTCCTAACTCAGCAACCCCGATATCTAAAAACCATAATTAAAATTTTTGAAAAATGTATTTTTAAGAAGTAATCTTCTGAATTACTTGCTAGCTCGGTAAGCCACCTTTGGAGTCCAATTGGAGTTAGATCTAACAAAATAGCGTTGTCCGCTTTTAGCAGGCAGCTTAACTTCATAACTCCTAGTTTTGGGGGGTCCCCTTTGCAAAGCCCTACTCTTCTCAGCAGATCATTATTATAAAGAGAAAAGAGAAGAGGAGCCAGTAGGCACCCTTGCTTCAGCCCGTTGATGGTCTCTATTTTCCTCAACGTGTGTATATTTTCAAACTATAACAAACCGTGTTAAGTCTAACTCTTGGATGCTATTATGGGGTTGCAACTCAGGTTGAAAATCAGATGGAGGTCACACTAGAATAGATCAGATTGCACATCATGTTCAGTCAAAGGTATAATTCTGATTAGAAGATCAAACTTTTGTTCATGTTAAAGTTTCCTAGTATAACATAATGTTTAGAAAGGTGGGGCTGGCACTGGAGGGGCCTCGCGGAGCGGCTATTTCAGTACGTCTCCGTTTGATACAATTCAAGTATTTACATAGAGCGTATTTTACCAGACACCGGTTATGGAGAGCGGGGCTCATAGCGTCCCCGGAGTGCCTGAGGTGTGGTCAAGAAGCAGGGACGTTTATTCATACAGTGTGGGATTGCCGAGCACTTGCTAGATTCTGGAGTGGAGTGTGGGACTGCCTGGCAGAAGTGTTGAGGTGGGACCTCCCTCTTACATCGCGGTTGGGGATAGGAGGAAACGTGTATAAGAGGCATCTGCTCCTGCTGGGCCTAACACTGGCCAAGAGGCATGTTGCGAAAGCATGGAAGTACACAAGAGCTCCGGCGCTGGTGGCTTGGAAGAAGGGGCTCAATTTTTGTATGGGTTTGGAAGAGCCGATATTTGTAGCCAGAGGCTGTCCGCGGAAACACTATAAAATTTGGAAGCGGTGGGCGGATTATAGAGGCCTCTGGCTATAGCCTCCAGTAGACCCAGAGGACTTAGTGGAGATGTGCTAAGCGACAGCTGACAGGTGCACCTATGGTTGTCAGAGTTGGTGTCAGAGCCAGGGAAGCAGTTGGAGACCATGCGTGGGGGGGTGGGAGACCGGGAAAGGGGAAGGGGTGGCCGGGGTTGGGGTAGGGGTTACAGGGGGTAAGTTTTCATTTCTGCATCATTTTGATTGAAATTTGCTTAATTGAAAAATATGATTGTGCATTGTCTGAAATGGTGCTAATGTCTTGCGGATCCCTCTGGTTTGCAGAGGCCTGAATATTGTCAACAATCTTCAATAAAATCTGTTTTAAAAAAAAGAAAGGTGGGGCTGTCTAAGATACCACCTCACTATCCCACTTGCACCTGTTAAGTCGACAAGCTCAAGATGAAAAGGATGCACAGTGGGTCAACAAGCAATGCAGTGAAAACTTGCTGGAGGTGTAGAAGTGTATGGTGGCCTCATTGGTACCCTCAAAATGGAGCCTATCATGGCAGGCATGTTAGAGTGAGCATGGATGCATGAATTACTTGGTGGAGAGCTGCATTTGAGCATTTAGCTCCCATATGTCAATGGTCTGCTTGACTCACTGTGTACCCTGTTCTTCTTCAGTAGATGGGACTGGCCAGATTTGCCCCAGGGTTTTGCCACTGACCAATGCAAAAGGTAATCCTTTTTCCAATAGAACTACCTGTTAAAATTGTTCCTTTTTGATTCAAATGCGCCCTATCTGCCTCCCACAACCACACATTGCCCAATGCCTTTTGAGATGATCACCTTCACCTCAAACATGTTTTTGTTTGATGTTAGCAAATAAATAAACACAAAGCACAGTGCAGTGTTGAGCCAGAGCAGGGTTATCGAAGTAAGGACAAAATAGGGTGTTTAACTGCAATGGGGGACTGTGATAATGAAAAAAACACTATCACTACTCAGTTAGTTAAGGCTGCACTGTTCTAAGAGTGGGCAATGAGGATTTTGAAGACATGTGTGAAGCATCAGCTGGCAGCACCGCTACCTTGTAGGCTAATTTATGATGCACTGCTACCATGGCTACAGGAGGACGCCGGGGAAATCATTACACCAGGGCAGTTGCGGGACATCCGGCAGCAGACATGCTACCTGAAAGAAGTGAAGGCAGACACCCAGGACAAATGTGACCCCTGGAGGGGTGTACAGATCTAAAACAGCACCATTGGCTCCATTCCTGACAGGGAGTGGTTTACATTGTGGCAACATCCTTAAAGGTATTTGTTTAATTATTATATCATTCCAATAAGCATAGTTTCTCAGTATTCTACATTGATGCATAATTCTTACAATATAAGATACATCCAACTTGTAACATTTCTACTAAAATAGTATGATGAATTTAGCTTTAAAGCTAAAGAACCATAAGAAAACTCACGTCCAAAACTAACAGTAAGGCTCTCAGCCTCTTTAGAAATCAATACAGTGTGACCCTCTTGTCCCAGAATTATGCTTTTTTAACTCATTGTGTGTTTAGGACGTGCTGAACACGTCCGCAGCATCGGCGCTCGGGTGCTGAGGATGTGTCCAGCATGTCCTAGCACCCCCTAACAGAGGAAGCGCTGGCACTGTCCATTTGGCACCCTCGCTTCATGACCCCACCTGGAATGGCAGCGTAAGTGTTTCCCTGGCACCCCAACCTCTCCCCCGGCAATCTGATGATGTCCGCATGCCAACCTCATCAAAACACAACAGCTTCAAGTGAATCCAGGAGGAAGGTGTGTTGTTTACCCCAAGGAGGGCTCAGAAGGGCAGAGAGACACTGGGGGAAGGGGAAGTATTTTTCCTTTACCCTGGTGTCTCTCTGCAGTGCATTCCTACTGTGGCATCATGGGTAGAACCGCGATTGAGCAGCAGGTATACACCCACTAAACATCAGTTTTTTTTTATTGTGGCGAGAGGCACCTTGGGCAAGGGTCGCTTCCTATCATTTGTCACATGATTTGACTGTTTTTTTGTTCCCCCTGGGGACAGATCAGCCATTTTTTAACGCCGATCTGCCATTAAGGGAGGCAGGAAACCACTAGACTCCAGGGATTTATATAGATACATATTGAGGAGTGTCCTTTGGGCAAGGGTTTCTCGTCAAATATATCACCACAGGGTTTTGCTGTTTAGCATCCCTCTCTGGGAGCAGATCAGCCATTTTTTAGGCCTTTGTGCGCCAAAGGGGGGGGGGGTTAAAAACAGTAGAGAACAGTGATTTATCATAAATGTATGCTGGGAAGCGGACCCTTTCAAGGGTCACACCTCAAATTTTCGGGGCATGTTTTGTGTGTTTTCCTCCCCCCACGAAGCAGCAGGTCGGCCCTTTTGTAGGCCAATCGGTCCGCAAGGGGGGGCAGAAAATCGATAGACTCCAGGGAATGTGACATTTTTGGAAAGGCTTTTCAAATCCGACATCGTAATAGGTTGGTAGGAAACGCACTCCATAGACCCGTACGAGTCGGCTCTGGTTTACTCCCAATGCCGTTTAGAATCGAATCGGGAAGACCGAATGGTTTCCGCCTATCGCAATTGGTCGGTCGGAAGGCTTCCCCAATCAGTCAGAAAGACGGGTTCTGAACCTAAAGCCATTAGGAGACTTTTCTGACTGCATCGTAATCGGTCCCATAGTGTTTAATATTGTTAACTGTTTTACATCATGTCATCATTTGCATTTGTGATCTTAATGTTTTATTTCTCCTTTTTATTGTAGTGCAAAGCTTTTGATTTCATTAAAAGTAACTAATTCTTGCGGTTCTGCACTGGTAGATCTGCAGTTTGTGTAGTTGCATGTGTTTGGTAAGAAAACTTAATTTTAATACTTACTTCAAATGAGTTTCATTGCCCTGCTTGAAAGATTGTTTTAAGAACGGTTATAAATTGTAGCAAATTTAGCTTATGATATTTTTTTCAAATTCACATTTGGATTTGAGCAAGATCTGTATTGTGTTATCTTGTGTGTATTGTGTGTAATTGTTCTTTCTTCCCTAGTAGGGTATCATTTGTGCTTGCTGTATCTGTGCAGATTAGGTGCAGTTGACCCTCAGTCTAGCTGTCTGTGGCAAGTGAGAAGTATCTTTTAGTGTGTCAAGTTCATTGTGTGGATTATATTGATAATTTTTTCCAGATTATGTTATGTCAATAGTTATATTTACTGTTTCATACAGCTGAGTTTGTTGAGTTCTAATTTGACACAGTGCTGTTTAGTGTTGTCTTTTTTGTTGAGAAAGTTTCATAAAATTAAGCATTATGGATGCCCACAAGCTGGCCGCCCAGCAGGTTGTAGGTTTGCTTTATGAATCTGCCTCTGAACATGGCTCTGAGACTGACTCTGCATCTAAGGAAGAGGACCAAGTTGGCTGTAAATGTTCTGTACAAGAAGAATCATCTCATGATGAATACCCTATTAGTGTTGATGAAGTGCCTCTTTTAGAGGAGGATAGTAATGTTCCGGCAGTGCAGCAAGACAAACTGGGCTACAGCCAGGGGCTGTAAGTCTTACAATTGGATGTGCTGAACCCTGGGTTGCCCCTTACATGGTGCAGCCGGTTTTGCCTGCCTTTAGTGGTGTTTCAGGGTCTAGAGTCACTATAGAAAACCTTTTACCTATCATTTTAATCTTCCATCTGTTTATTGATGATGACTAATTTGTATGCAGAACAATTTTTGAGGGACGACAGTTCCACACTTAGGACCCACTCCAGAGTTCTGGAATTTAACTTTCCTGAAAATGAAGCCATCACTGTTTTTATATGGCAACTGCTATATTTCTAGCAATTATATAAATATATGCTACATTTCTTAGCGCCGAGACACCCACGGGTATTTGCGCACTCTATAAATTGTATAAAATAAATAAATGAGTCAAGATCGCCATTTGCTTCTACAGTGGATGCTGCATCTTTTGTTAATGCTTAAGGATTGCCATGAGATTACCCTGATTGTGACAGTCTCTTCAAGATTTGCCCATCCTTGACCATTTCGTAAATTGTTTTTCAGACATCACTGCTCCAGGGAAAGACATATCTGTGGATGATTCTCTGGTCTTGTTCAAGAGGCATTTGGTTTTCAAACAATACATTACCATCCAGAGAGCATGTTATGGTATTAAACTGTGTATGCTGTGTGTAAGTGCCACTGGATATGCATATAATTTCAGGGTGCACACTGGTAGGGATTCTTCAATTGACATCCCTGGTTTTCCTTCCACTTTTGGAGTCTGTGAGAACATTTTGTGGGAAGTTGCCAAGGCACTTTTTCACAAAGGTCCCCATATATGCATGGATACTAACTACACAGATGTGCAATCAGTTAAATAATTGTCCAGAGTAGGCACTGTGGCATAAAATGCTCCAACCATAAAGATTACCCTAAAGAGTTCATGTGAAAAGATTTCAAATGGGACAGAGCTGTGCTTTGCATACCAATGAATGTCTTGCTGTTAAAATTTCAGACAGAAGAGATGTCCACATGCTCACAACTATTTGTAATGAAAGTACTGAACCTGTGAATGTTTGGGGTCAGGTTGCAGAAGTGCACAAACCAGTGTGCATTCAAGACTACAACAAGCACATTGGAGGTGTAGATAGAGTTGATCAAAGGTTAGAGCCTTAGAATGCTGCTCAAAAGTCCTATATCTGGCATAAGAAGTTGGCTGTTCCTCTATTTCTTTTAGTATCTTTCAATGCTTACCTTGTTGTCAAAGATCATTCTTCAGAATCCAAGATGAGGTTTGAACAGTTTCAGCAGTCTATATTAGGCAGATTTGTTGCAATTGAGCAAGCAACTGTTCCTAGATTTGGAGTGGTGGAAGATGTGGCTAGATTGAAAGACCACCACTTTACTGAATTAATTCCTCCAACACACAAAAACAGACTTTCCTTGTCAGAGAAGTAGAGTCTGTGTCCGAAGAGGAGCATGAAAGTAGAGTCATATGTACTGCCCTGAGTGTCTTAATCCTGGTCGATGTGTGCCTATGTTTTAAATCGTACCATACACAAGTCTAGTATTAGGAGCAACCTTTAGAGTAAAAGGGAACTGACTGTGCTCTGTAAGGCAGTAGTTTGATCTAGGTTGGTTCTTTCAATTTGAAAACAACGTGCTTTTTTAGCTGGATGTTTTATTTGTCCCAATCTGTGATTTGCATGTGATTTGTGTGTGTAATCTGTTCATTGTTGAGTGTTTCAGAAATTAAAGTGATGTGGTGATTCATGGTGATGATGTCTGAGTAATGTTTTTCTGGTGTTGTGTGTGAGTGGCATCTGTATGGGGGTGTGTGTGGACTAGCCTTTGGCTGCCAATGTATTGGTAGTGACCAGCAGTCACTATACACACACACCATCACCAAATCACCAGTTCCCACATCACATGAGCTGCAGGCAGTGTGATTGCTGTGTCTCAACTGGTGTCTGGCTGGCTATGCATGGCTGGTGAGAGAGCGCAAAACTGAGTTAGAAATTGTATGGGTGCACCATATTCATGAGTAATTAGCACCCGCGTATATAAAGGAATATATATAAGGTTTTAATGTGACGCAGAGCTATGAAACCATGTGCCAGAATTTACATAGCTGTAACGTGAAGTATTTTGAAAGTACTAATGCCATGTTAACTTAGAAATATTGTTTTCAGTGAAATACTAATTCAATTAAAAGATGCTCGATAAGTCATTGATGTATTTAATTACTTGTTTAAAAATTCATTATTGTATTCGTATAACGACATAGAAGTGTTAAGTTCGAAAATGTGTTTTTTTTGTTATAATGATGAAGGCCTAATGAACGGGAAAATGTTTGCCAATGTTAGGATGTGATATTCTGAAACGTGCAGAGGCCCAGGTGGGGGGAAAGGCTGTGTAGGCCGAACTGAGAATGTTTCTCTTAACATTAAATCATGGAAATGTCTTTCTTAGAAGGTTGCTTTAGAAAATTAATTGCAAGTAGCATGGAACTGTGAATCGATTTATGTGCGTTCCTTTGCAGGTGCAAGGTTAACTAAAGATAGTAGAGAAGGGCCCATTGTGTATGAGCATTAGGATGGTAGTCCCATACATGTAGGAGTGGCTGCGGAATTTAGGGAAGCAACTTCAAGAGGAGAAGACTCTGGGACCCAAGGACGTTTTTCAACGAACAAGGATGAAGATGTCGTAATGGAGTTTTTTGAAAGTTAATACCTTTGAGAGGGGCGTACCTTAGGGCATGTCGCCCATATTGTGGGGTTTGTATTAGGGACAGCACCCCCGTAGGGAAGCAGAGCAGATGCGTATGAGGGCGAAGAAAGATGCTGGGTCGCAGAGAGCTTCGCTATGCAAGATGGGTTCTTAGGCTAAGTCCGAACAAAGTGAGTGTGCTTCTTTGGAAGTCACCACGGCTGACACCTTTGTTAGGAGGGAACTTTGTTAAGTAGGGATGTCACTCAGTATAGTGTAGGGACAGATTAATCTGGATTTATTTATTTTTCCGATGCCTACTAAAACCCAGATTATAGCAATTCTTGCTAGTCTAGTGGTTTTGGAATTGATACTTGTATTGTTTCTTAGTCGATTGAGACTTTTCCGTAGGATCATGTTTGTATTAGTGCCTGTTTATTTTCTGAATCTTTTACTGAGGTGTTTATATACACAACTGCTTTTGGCTTTATAATAAATCTTTAAAATTGACTTTTTGTCAGTGGTTCTTTGGGGAAAGCAATGGGGATAGTTCAAATTGACATTACGATGTTAAGATAGCTTGCCTTCTACACTTTATGACTGGTAAAAAGGTCTAGTCGGCCTGTGGCGGGATTCTAGAAATACTATTCTGATTTTAGAGATAAAAATCCCACCTTTCCAGTTGGTAGCAGAGGATGGTTTATCTTCTGGAGTGAGGGTAATCTAGAGTAGGCTAAGATTCTCCCCAAGGCCCATAGAGATCTGGAGATGTGCGTCCATAGAGCAGCGGACGGAGGATGGCGTTCCACGGAAAATGACGGAGAGTGACGGTGCGGCAGAAAGCAGCAGGTCGTAAGAGAGTGAGTATAAAAAGGGTCATGCGTGTTAAATTGCGGTGTGCATTGTATTGTTGAATTGTATTGTCTAGCGGAGTTGAGTGCCTGTAGTGTGAAAGGAGATCAGGTTGTGAGCGCGCGCAACCGGTGAAAATCTCAAGCTCAAGGAGAGTTTAAGTGGTTCGGGTGTATCGAACACCTACAGTAATTGTCGACCATTGAAAGGGGATCATGAGGTACCATTGATCGCCCGCAGGACCGAGATAGGGGGAACGAATGTGTGAATGCGTGGGTAACGGACGCTGGTCGGAAGTTGCCGTGTGTATGTAACCTATCGGAGAGGCAATTGTCTGGTCGTTAAGTGGACAGACATTTGCCAGTCGGTGACAATTACAGTTAGACTGTGGACGTACAGTCAAGGAAGTGGTTGCTTGGTCGGAAGTGATCATTTCAAGTGTATGATTGGGACGCATGTATGACCGAGAGACGAGCGGAGAAAGGAGGGGAACTGCTGCGAAGCGGAGGCGAGTGACGTCAGAAAGAGCCGCGCTGGGATAGGACGGTTAGAGTGGAGCCGCACTGAGATTGGGCGGTTAGCAAGAAGCGAGTGACGTCAGAGGAGAGCCGCGCTGGGATAGGATGGTTAGAGTGAAGCCGCGCTGGGATTGGTAATTTGTCATTGTGAAGTAAAACGAGCATAGTAAACAAGGAAACGTTGTGAGTTTCATCATGAAATGTTTAAAAGGATTGCAAAGCTGTTTTTCGGGAGAAAAGAGGCTAGAACCTCGGGGTGGGGAAGAGGCTCCACCCGAGGATACGCCAGCCCATTACATGGCTACGAATGTTGGGTTACATACCATATTGTGGCTTGAGAACTGGTGTAAGATGACTGACGGGAGTGAGGAATTGACTTTCCCTAGGTACGGGACATTCAGATTAGAGGTGTTGTACCAGCTAAAAGCGACTATGTCTTCTTTGCGACCTTTACCTAGACCAACACAGTTTGAAGCATTGAATGCATGGATCAGGGCAGCCTATGAAAAAAACAGAGATAGGAGACAAGAAAGAGTGAAGAGATCAGTTAGGACGGTACAGGATGCGAGATGGGATGCACTGGCCAAGAGGTGGAGAGTGCAGACCATCGAAGGAGACAGGTTATACCCATTGCTGGAGAATGTAGGAGATGCCCAAAGAAAGAGTACAGAGGATGATGACAGCGAAACAGACGACAGCCTGATAGAGAGACTGCTGTCGGAAAGACCACCTCCATGTAATCCAGAAGTAGAAGGGAGGTCACCACCACCAACAGGAAGGGAGACATCTGTAGTAGACGGTGGAGTCCTAAGAGAGAGCGACTTGGGCCCAGTAGGTGACAGGTCCGGCTCGGTGGAAGGAGAGGGGGTATCTCAACAGACCCCAGAAGCGAGAATAGTGGGAAGATTTACAGTACAGCAGGTACACTGTGAAGAGGGGGCCAGCGCTCAGAGGCTACCAGATTCTCTTACAGTACCAGTCACCATAGGTCCCATAGTATCAGTATACAATCCGGAACAGACACAAGGTGAGAGCCTGCCACAATTATACAGAGAGAGAAGTACCAGCGAAGGTAGAAGTAATGTGGTGGACAAGTGGAACCAATGGTCCAGACCTGTAGAAAGGAGCACCCCTTTGGCAGCATAGGCAGACTCATCCAGAGAACAGGGGGGTCTAAGAGGACCGATGGATTTGAGAGGGCCACGTCCAAGACCGATCAGAGAACTAAGGCCAGATCTGCGAACTTGGGAGACGGTCGCGGATACCCAGAGTGACAGATCAAGGGATGGTAGTGGCAATGAAAGTCAGGACAATAGGGGGGTGTCTCACTGTACGTCTAACGGAAACAGGCATGAATGGGACTGTAGGGGGGAGGAACATAGGGGAGCATCCCCCCCTGCATCTACAGATAGAAGACAAAACTGGGACCGTGAAAGATGGGAGCAAGGAAGTGTTCCCCATAACACACCCGAGGAAGACAGACGAGTGAGTCAGGAATGTAAGGGGAGAGATTCGAGTGAAACTTCTAGTCAAGGCACATTGAGAGCGGCTATAAAGGCAAGGAGAATAGATGTGCTGAGACTTAAGTCAGAGGTGGAGGAGATAGTGGAAGGCACAATACCTCTGGAAAGAATAGAACTTTATGAACCAGATGAACTGTTGTTTGTAGCGAAAGATGTTACTCGCAGAGCTAGGACAGCTCACGAGAAGTTAACCGAGCTAGCGAACAAATACTCACTGGACTTGACCAGGACAATGGCATTTCAGGGTGGCCATAGGTTACAGTGTACAGACCAAGATCTAGACAAGAAGAGAGTGATCGGATTAAAAACCCACATCAGAGAATTAATTGTGGGAATCCGAATATGGGTTCAACTGGACAAGTGGGAGGAAAAGTGGTAAAAAAAAAAAAGTGTTAGGCGGAGCACTATAGAGACGTCTCCAGGAGCTGGGCTGATGCCTGCAGAAGCATACCCCTTGAGGGAAGTAGCTCATGGAGGATATGTGCATGTACCCTGGAGCAGGGGAGATTTGGCTGCTTTTACGAATACATTTCCCAAGTTGAGAGAGAGCCCAGTAGAATGGTACAAGCAGGTAGAGAGGTTTGTCAAGATCTCGAAGGTACTGTGGGTTGATTTGAACACATTGTTTGACATTGTGGTTCCAGGAGATCTGTGGGTAGCATGTAAGATCTTTGTTGAATGGCCCACAGAGGAGCCAGAACGAGATGCACTCACAAATGGACCTTCACCAAGAGTAATGATAAAATACGAGCAAGTGATTACGTGGTTAAAAACTAAGGTGCCACCACAAGACATAGATTGGGTGAAAATCGATCGAACTAGGCAAGAACCGAAGGAGACAGTCCATGAGTACTATGAGAGACTGTTGCAGATATTCAAGCAGTGCAGTGGTTTGGATGTGATGGATCCGAAGGACATGGGACAGTTTGTGTCCAAGTTTGTTCTGGGACTGAGACCCGAGATCTGTCTCATGATACAACAACATTTGATTTGTTGGCAGAACAAACCTCTAGACGAGATTCTGAGGTATGCACGGTACAGCAGTGATGAGATAGACTCTAAGACTAAGAAACTCAAAGATAAGCTGATGCTAGTCCAGATGCAACTGGGAGGACAGGGTCAGTCTGGAAGTGGAACATTAGGAAGAAGATCGGGCGGTCAGAAAAGAGACAGCGAGGATTGTCCAACGCCAAGGGTGGACCTGGCGACTCTGAAAAAGACAACTAGGTGTCATCAATGTCATGAGATCGGGCATTGGAGGCGCGAGTGTCCCCATAACCCTGAAAATCAGGTACAGGAGGAGGACGAGGAGAGTCAGGCCCCTCAAGTACCGAGAACAACAGTAGTTAAGCTCAAGGCGGTAAAAGGGGGGACTTCCGCTCTTAGAGCTCCAGTTCCCCAGCCACCGAAGATTGTAGCAGGGAACAAGACTTACCAACAGATGCCTCTCCTGGTAGACGGAGATGAGTACTATCACTTTGACCCAGTGACAGGACGGTGCCTGAAAGAAGGGGAAGATTGTACCTTAGGAGCAGTACTAGAGATAGACCAGAGAGGACCCTTTGTAGAAGCTGATGTAGCCGGACACCCCACCACCTTTCTAGTGGATACGGGTGCTACTCGTTCTACCGTACGGTCCGCAGTAGTTCCCAACTTGCCCCTTTACGGACAAACTATCCAAGTTGTGGGAGTCACAAATAGAAAGATGACAAACCCGCTGACTGAGCCGGTCCCGGTAAAAATAGGAAATTTTAGGGACAACCACCAATTCGTGGTATGTGATTCCAGTCCTGTATGCCTGTTAGGAAGGGATCTATTGTGTAAACTTAATTGCACCATCTACTGTACACCTAAGGGAGTGGAGCTAGAGACGAACGATAATGATGCTGCCTTTAAGGTTGCAAACACACGTATGTGCATAAAACTGTATCCTGCACTAACGGTGGAGGAACTCCCCTAGGATTTGAGAGAGACAGTCAGACAGGAAGTTTGGGACTTTACAGGAGAGGAGATTGGATTGATCAAAGGAGTGGAGCCGGTTAAGATTCAAGTGAGACCTAATGCAGAGTTTCCAAGAACACCCCAGTACAAGCTGACCCCAGAAACAATTGCGGGAATAAAACCTGTGATTGAATCCATGATTAGACAGGGAATCCTGAAGGAAGTAATGGGCAGTCCGTGTAACTCTCCGATCATGGGCTTGCAGAAGCCTAGCGGGAAGTTCAGGATTGTGCAGGATTTACGAAAGGTGAACGACATAGTTGTTCCATGGTGTCCAGTGGTACCGAATCCATCAGTGATATTGTTTCAGATTCCGGCACAGGCTGAGTGGTTCACCGTGATTGATTTGTGTCAGGCTTTCTTCTCAATACCATTACATGAGGAGAGCCAATTTCTTTTCGCTTTCAAGCTGGAAGATCGCGTGCTAACATGGTGTCGTATCCCTCAAGGGTATACAGAGAGCCCATCGATCTTTAACCAATTGTTGAAAAGGAACCTTGAGAGTCTAGTACTGCCCCAGAACTCGGTTCTCGTACAGTACATAGACGACCTCCTTGTTGCGTCAGAGACAGAAGATGCTTGTAGAATAGACACCATCGCTTTGTTGAACCATCTGGCAGAAAATGGTCACAAGGTATCTCCCAGCAAGCTACAGTACTGTCTGTCTGAGGTCCAGTATCTGGGACACAGAATAGAAAAGGGCAAACGAAAGGTATCTCCAGATAGAATAGAGGCCATAATAAAAATGATGGTGCCCTCTACGCAGAGAGAAGTTAGAATGTTCTTGGGAATGGTTGGATACTGTCGCCAGTGGATTGCTAACTTTTCCTTGAAGGCGAAGCCCTTGCTGAAACTGACGCTCAAGGACGTGAGTGATCCGGTACCATGGGACACAGACTGCATGATGGCTTTCCTTGAGTTGAGAGAGGACTTGTGCCGTGCTCCGGCTCTGGGAATGCCTGATTACACCAAATTGTTTTCATTGTTCTGCAGCGAGCGAGAGGGTTGCGCGTTAGCAGTTTTAACCCAAGATCATGGAGGTGTCCGTAGACCAGTTGCTTATTTCTCGGCTACCTTAGACCCAGTAGCCGCAGCGTTGCCCGGATGTCTCAAATCCGTTGCTGCAACAGGTGTCAGCATTGAGAGATGTGAAAGCATCGTGATGGGACATCCATTGGTGGTACATGTTCTACATTCAGTAGAACTGTTAATGACCAGGACCAAAACGCAGCACTTGACCAACAATAGGCTCACACGCTACGAGCAGGTTATACTTGCCGCGGAGAATGTGACCCTAAAGAGGTGCTCGGTTTTGAACCCTGCTACGTTGATGCCATTGCCAAATGTCTTAGATGATGATTGTGAAGACCACGACTGCCTTGAGGTGACTGAACTGTGCACCAAACCTAGGCCAGACATTGTCGATGAGCCACTGGAAGACCCTGATGAAATTTTCTTTGTAGATGGCTCATGCATAAGAGACAGTGCTGGACAGTTAAGAGCGGCTTTTGCTGTTTGCACGATTCATGGGATAGTCGAAGCTGCCTGCCTAGAAGGAGTACACTCCGCTCAGGTGGCTGAGATAGTTGCGTTGATGCGTGCCTGTTTGGCAGCCAACAAAATTCGAGTCACCATATACACCGACAGCCGATATGGGTTTGGTGTGGTTCATGACTTCGGTCAGTTGTGGTCTCAAAGGGGTTACATGACATCGTCAGGTTCCACTATCAGGAATGGAGAATTTGTCAGGTTACTGCTGGAGGCTCTGCAGGGCCCAGCAGAAATTGCTGTGGTGAAATGTACAGCACATAGCAAAGGTGCTGATTTTGTGTCCCTGGGAAATCGTTATGCGGATGAAGTTGCACGCTACTGTGCCGAACAAGCTTACTCATTTACTGACCAAGTTATAGAGGGGATGCATAGAGGGACCAAGTTAAACATGATACTTGAAGTGGCGGATACTTGGGATGAATTGAGGAAGATGCAGGAACAAGTGTCAGATTTTGAGAAAAGAGTATGGGTGACCTCTGGTTGTATCAAAGGGGATCTGGACTTGTGGATTTCAGCTGATGGGAGAGCTGTGTTGCCAAATGAACTAGTGAGCCCGATGGCTCGACAGATACATGGTCCTGTGCATTTGGGAAGGGATGCAATGAAACAAGTGTTTAGGCACACTTGGTACAATCCCAAGTTTAGAACGGCTGCGGAAGCGGTGTGTCAGAGATGTGTTACATGTCAACAAATGAATGTTGGGAAAAGGACACCAGTAACGTTAAGTCACGTTGGGAGGTCTGGAGGGCCTTTCAACAGAATGCAACTGGATTTCATTGAGATGCCGAAGTGTAATCGCCTCAGATATGTCTTGGTGATTGTATGTGTGTTTTCCAGATGGGATGAGGCATACCCAACTCGTAGGTGCGATACACTCACAGTAGCAAAATTATTGTTGAGGGAGTTAGTGCCTAGGTTCAGGGTCCCGACCTCTTTGGAATCGGACAGAGGGACGCATTTTAACAGGGAAATTGTGAAAATGCTCTGCTCTGCACTGAATATTGTCCAGAGACTGCATTGTTGCTATCGACCAGAGGCTTCTGGCATATTAGAGCAAGTAAATGGAACCCTCAAAGCTCGAATGGCGAAAGTGTGCTCATCCACGTCCCTGAAATGGCCAGATGCTTTACCATTGGTGTTAATGAGCATGCGTAGTACACCAGACAGGAGGACAGGACTCTCACCTCATGAGGTGTTGATGGAAAGAGCTATGAGATTGCCGTCCGTCCCTTCAGCAGCCTTGCTAAATATCACAGATGATCTGATTCTTGACTACTGCAAGGGACTATCTGACGTCATCCATTCTGTGTCTCTACAGGTGCAGACTGCTGAAATCCCGGCTTCTAGAGACCTTTGTCACGACCTATGTCCCGGTGACTGGGTCCTGGTGCGGAAGTACGTGAGGAAGAGCTGCTTGGATGTGCGCTGGCGAGGGCCGTTTCAAGTTATCCTGGTGATGAACACTGCCATAAAGTGTGGTGGGTTGCCGAACTGGATACATGCTTCTCACACTCGAAGAGTCCCAGCGCCCCTGGAAGAAACAGCTCCTCTCGTTGAAGGAAATCCAGCTGTGGAGGAAGATCCACAAGAGGGGACAAGTCAAGCTGTGGGGGCGTCTGAAGAGGCTGGTAACTCATCTGACCGAGCTGAAGGAGATCACGACGGCAGTGACACAGAATCCGCCTCCGAATGGGGAAGCTGCTGTGAAGGTGATCTCAACCCTGAAAGAGCTGAAGGCAGTGACAAGCAGATTGTGCCGACGAGAAGCAGGGGAGTGAACAGCACAGAGGCAAGTTGGCCTGAAAGGTGGAAAAGGCTGAACGTGAGGCTGACCTCTGAAAGAGATCTTGCCCCTGTATCTGAAGAATCAGACCCGGAAGGGGAAAACAAGGAGTCAGAGGAAAAGGGTCCGAGGAGATCAAGGAGGGAGAGAGTATCTTGTCGAAGATACGCCACTCCGGAGTGGACCTACCCTTTGACAAATGCCAGGTGTACTGAGATCCGGGAGGGTGAGGTCGGTGCTTGTGACCAATACGACCCCCAATGTTAAGTTGGAAGTGATACTGTTGGTACCTGGACTGGAAATTGAAGGTATACTGACCATCACGATTCCTAATCCTCCTTACCTAAGCAAGATAAATGACTTAATCCTGAATAGACTGGTCTTTCCTACATTTGGCCCTGAGATACCTGCTTATGAATCTATAGTCCTTCATATGGAACTCTTGGATTATGTGCTATGTGCAGTTGGAGAAAATCTCATCATTGATCAGTAAAGACTTTGTGAATAACTGTTGAATTTTATTAGGGCCGAGTGGAAGAAGAAGAAATTTAGGGACCTCCCTTAGAGGACGGAGAAGGGTCAGGGTCGCCTGAATGCGAATGGAAATGGAGAATTGAAAGGGGATCTCTGCTTCTAGGTGTGGTTCGAGAAATTTCATAAAGCCAAGAAAGAGACTTTGTGTTGCTGCTAGAAACAAATCACACTGTCTGAGACCATGGAGGCTGGGAACCCGACTCGTAGGGCAAAATGTATTATAGGCACACTTATTGGGGTAGTGATTTTCTTTATATTTTTAGTAGTTTTAGTTTCTTATTTAGCACCACAAGAGCAGGAAGCGGAGGTCGAGGGAACACCTACACCTACCACTCCTAGCCAGAAAGAGGTAAACATAGGAGCTGAGAAAGCTTTGCTAGCAGAAGAAAGCCGTAGATTACATGCAGAATTGTCTAAAGGAAACTTTGGAAAGAATGTGTATGCTAAATTGTTGTATGAGTACATTGATGCGATGGATGCGAAAGATTGTTACGTGTGTATGCAGTTGCCTGCTTCAGTAGACAAGGGTATTAGATACCATCACCTGCCATTGACGTATGGAATTTCATGTAGTTTGCAGCTTACCATATTTTATGGGCGAAATCATTTTGAATATTTCTTTTCAAATTATGATGCTGTATTACCGGAAGTCCCAAATTATAAGCATTTGAACAAGGGGGGCTATTATAAGTCAGAGGATAGACTTAGATACTTTTTCATTCCAACACGAGAAATAGACACCTCATATGCTCATCGACACAATTTGACCTGTTCATTGGCAGAGGTAGAGAAGAAGTTCGTAGAACAGGTAGAGGATAGGTATCAAAAACAGAAGCAGTTGCAGGCGTCAGGCCAAGGTAAAGTAGATTGGACTGATGAGGAGAAGTTGCATAAGACAAGGGGAAGCTATGGTCCGATAGCATTGGATGAGGTACAGAAAGGGAAGTTGTGCCTTCACAGACCAAAGACGTATTATGAAAATGTGTACGTGGGCCAGACAACTTGTGAACACACTTTCACATTAGAATATTACACCAAGGACTTCCTGAAGAGTGTGGTACAAGTGATCCCTACGGTGTATTTCGTCTGTGGGAAAAATGCGTACGTGAGGTTGCCGGATAAGTGGTATGGGACATGTTATCTGGCGATTATTTTTCCTAAAATATACCACACTGAGGACTTTGCTCTGGTGGAAGGTGGACACTTGACGAGGGTAAAGTGAGGAGAGAGTGCTGGTGCAATAGTGGGGGATGTGTTTGGAGTTGCAATACCAATGTTGGGAGTGATCCTGAATGACGTGAAGATACGGCGGTTGGCAACTGTGGTGGATGAATTGTCAATGAGTACAGCTAAGTCATTGGTGTTGATTGAGGGTGAGATGTTGTCGATAAGGACAATGGTTTTGCAGAACCGTCTTGCTCTAGACGTCCTTTTGGCGAAAGAGGGCGGAGTCTGTAAACTTTTAAAAGTTCAGGAATGTTGCACGTATATTCCAGATAATTCCAAGGATCTGAAGAAATATATACGTAACATTACTGCAATTCATTACGAAATTGAGGATTTGACGCAAGAGAATGCATGGGAAAAAGTTGGTAAAGGATTTGGAAGTGTTGGAAACTGGTTTGCAAGACTGGGTAGGAGTTTCCTTGGATACATACTGAAACCCCTTATCATCATAGTGGCATGTGTGATCGGATTATGGGGCTTGTTGAGATTGTACAAATGGTATAGGTCAAATAGGTTGACAAGACCGATGAGAGTACAAGAGCAGAGAATGGAGAACTTGCAAGACAATCAATATCGAAGTCTAAGGGCATTAGAAATGCTCAGGCGAGGGAACCTTGCGACAAGTGCTGTATAGCTCGGTCCCTACCTTAAGGAATGTTGGGTTGGTAGTGATGACACAGGTCATCAAAGGGGGGACTGAGAGAGCGCAAAACTGAGTTAGAAATTGTAGGGGTGCACCATATTCATGAGTAATTAGCACCCGCATATATAAAGGATTATAATCATGTTTAAATGTGACGCAGAGCTATGAAACCATGTGCCAGAATGTACATAGCTGTAACGTGAAGTGTTTTGAAAGTACTAATGCCATGTTAACTTAGAAATATTGTTTGCAGTGAAATACTAATTCAATTAAAAGATGCTCGATAAGTCATTGATGTATTTAATTACTTGTTTAAAAATTCATTATTGTATTCGTATAACGACATAGAAGTGTTAAGTTAGAAAATGTATTCTTTTTGTTATAATGATGAAGGCCTAATGAACGGGAAAATGTTTGCCAATGTTAGGATGTGATATTCTGAAACGTGCAGAGGCCCAGGTGGGGGGAAAGGCTGTGTAGGCCGAACTGAGAATGTTTCTCTTAACATTAAATCATGGAAATGTCTTTCTTAGAAGGTTGCTTTAGAAAATTAATTGCAAGTAGCATGGAACTGTTAATCGATTTATGTGCGTTCCTTTGCAGGTGCAAGGTTAACTAAAGATAGTAGAGAAGGGCCCATTGTGTATGAGCGTTAGGATGGTAGTCCAAGACATGGAGGAGTGGCTGCGGAATTTAGGGAAGCAACTTCAAGAGGAGAAGACTCTGGGACCCAAGAGCGTTTTTCAACGAACAAGGATGAAGATGTCGTAATGGAGTTTTTTGAAAGTTAATACCTTTGAGAGGGGCGTACCTTAGGGCGTGTCGCCCATATTGTGGGGTTTGTATTAGGGACAGCACCCCCGTAGGAGAGCAGAGCAGATGCGCATTAGGGCGAAGAAAGATGCTGGGTAGGCAGAGAGCTTTGCTATGCGAGATGGGTTCTTAGGCTAAGCCCGAACAAAGTGAGTGTGCTTCTTTGGAAGTCACCACGGCTGACACCTTTGTTAGGAGGGAACTTTGTTAAGTAGGGATGTCACTCAGTATAGTGTAGGGACAGATTAATCTGGATTTATTTCTTTTTCCGATGCCTACTAAAACCCAGATTATAGCAATTCTTGCTAGTCTAGTGGTTTTGGAATTGATACTTGTATTGTTTCTTAGTCGATTGAGACTTTTCCGTAGGATCATGTTTGTATTAGTGCCTGTTTATCTTCTGAATCTTTTACTGAGGTGTTTATATACACAACTGCTTTTGGCTTTATAATAAATCTTTAAACTTGACTTTTTGTCAGTGGTTCTTTGGAGAAAGCAATGGGGATAGTTCAAATTGACATTACGATGTTAAGATAGATTGCCTTCTACACTCTATGACAGGTAAAAAGGTCTAGTCGGCCTGTGGCGGGATTCTAGAAATACTATTCTGATTCTAGAGATAAAAATCCCACCTTTCCACTGGCATCTGGGTGCTGGAGTGTGTGAACTTCTGTTTAGCTGGCGGTGTGTTGTTACTTGCTGCGGGTCACTACTCCCACACTGCCAGCCAAATGCCAGTCCACACAGTCCGCCAGCTGCCAGGCAATGTGATTACTGTATCAGTTCTCTGGGTGCGCGAAAGTGATGGGCCTTGAATTGCGATGTATTTTGATGTGAATATTGCAATGTGCTGGGCTCATGGCTGGTGTCGTGAAGGGGTTTATGTTTGTGACGCATGAAAGCTGTGTGAACGGTCTGTAAAGCGGTTGGTGCCTTGTGGTGACATTACAGTTAACAATCTATGAGTCACTGGTTCAGTACTGTAAATTTATTATCTTATTAACATTTTAATTTGAGTGATATAATTTGCTAATTACATTTTGAACTTTTCACTCACCCTATTGCCAAATCAAGTCAGTTTGTATGTGTACTTCAGTAATAGATGGTGGAGCAGAAATATTTGTCTTTTCTCTCTTTCTTTGCCAGGGTGTTCCTTTTTTTCAAGGGAAAATCTGCAAACCCCAGATATTGTCATAAACAAGGCACCAGGGGAACTTAAGGGTGCTGTGTCTTGCATGGATCCCACAAGGCTTTCTTACCCAGAATGCTTTTAAATCTTCAAAAATAGGCAAAAAGCACACCTTTTCTTCATAATTCTGTGACTCAAAGTACTGGAATCTGTGGGGAGCCGCACATTTCCTGCTACCAAGAGCTCCCTTATGTCTCCCAATACAAATGGTACTTCACCTGGGTGGGTGGGTCTAGCACCCGCAAAAGGGCGTGGTCCAAGGCGCAATGTGGCAACATCAAGAAAAGGGGAGCTGCACTTTTTGGACTTGGGCTCAGCTGTTACCCAAGGAAACCTACCAAATCCAGGCATTTCTAAAAACTAGAAACCCAGGGGATCACAGGGTGGTGTGTTTCTGGGACATATTCTTCCAGAATCAGAAGAAATCCACAAAATGACTACTACCTAGCGTAACCCCACTTGTCCCAATAAAAATGCTGCCCCACTGGTGTGGCTGGGCCTAGTACCCAATGGCAGGAATTGATCAAACTAAGGTCAATAGGAGTCATTGCCTAGATAAATTCATTGACCTTGGTTTGATCTGATTCTGTCACTGGCAATATGTCCAGCTACACAAATGAGGTACTATTTTTATTAGGGGAGTTGGGGGATTGGTAGGTGGTAGGAAACATGTTGCTCCCTGCAGATTCCAGAACATCCCATCACAGAAATGAGTGGAAAATATGTTTTATTAGTAAGAGTTTGAGGTTTGCAAGGGCTTCTGGGTTGGAAATCCTAATGAGAGTCACGCAAGTGACCCCACTTTGGATTCCCCGGGTGTCTATTTTTTAAATATATACAGGTTTGTAAGGGTTCTCGATTTGCTGGCTGAGCTAGGGCTTAAAATCCATAGCTAGTCACATTGCAAAAAAGGGTCCGTTTTCAGTTGGAAAATATGATGGGTCCATGGTGAGTTTTGGTTTCTCTCCTGTCTTGGCCATTAGCCAGCCCACACAAGTGTGGTACCATTCTAATTGAGAGGCTTGGAGGAATGCTAGGTGAAAAGAAGATTGTGGCTTCCCACAGATTCCAGAACTTTCCATTACAGAAATGTGAGTAAATTGTTTGTTTTTAGTCAAAGTTTGAGTTTACAAGTGCTTCTAGGTTAAAACTTGGTGAGAGCCACGCAAGTAAACCCCTCCTCCCCCCTTGCCCCACCCCGGAGTCCCAAGGGTGTCTAGTTTCATTGCAAAAAAAGGGGTTAGTTTTCAGTGGAAATTTTTTTATGTGTTTGTGTTGCAATTTTGGGCCATTTCTTATTGTGGGCACTAGGCTTACCCACAGGTGGGATAGCATTTTTATTGGGAGACTAATAGGAATACCTAATAGTAGAGCAAGTGTTATTACCAATTGTATTTCTCTGCATTTTTGCCTTCCAAATGTAAGCCAGCGTGTAAGATGGAAGACATTTTGAGAAATGCCCTCTAAATCACATGCTAGTTTGGGTACCCAAACTATTTCAGAGATGTGAAAATAACCACTTTTGTTAGACTCCATATCTTGTGCTTGTTCCATAAATACATAGATTTACCTGATACCTATTTTGATTGAATGTGCGACTGAGGAAATTGAGTTGCGTCCTTTAAAACATTACCCGCTTCTGATCGCTTGTTTCTCAAAAAGTTGTGGCTAATTGCTTCCTTCTCAAAAATTTGTGGGGGCAGGTGAAGCACCTGGGTGAGTTTGTGATTAAGCAGGCTTTCATAGTGTTCTCTAAGACGCAACACACTTTTAATCACCTCTTGCTTGAAGAAGTGCTGGTACATGGAGGTGGAAAATATAAACACTGACCCATGGAACCATTTATCTGGAAAGTACATTCTGTGCATTATATGAAGTTGAACTACATATATATAGCGCATTGCTCCCCAAAGCTGTTTAAAGGCATTTTATATCAGAAGAAAAGGGCAAATGTCTGCAGTTGCTTAGGTAGGAACAGGGGTAAATATTGAGATGAATATGGTACTTCTAATCACTGTAAAGATAGACTGCGTGAGTCTTGCTGTAACATTGCTTTTATTACCAAACCTGCTAATTATTATGTTGACCATGGAGCAATCAATGTCTAGGCCAGCCCATATGTCAGTTTTTATTAGAATCCATGACCAAGTGTATAATTCACCGAGTTATCTTACTGGTTAAGAGTTTGTAATTCGGGGGCGTAGCTAGTGCCCGAGGAGGATGGCTGCCTGCGCCTGACTTTCCCGAGGTGGCAGAGAGGTTTGTGGCTTTGGCGAGCGGAGAATTTCCTATGCAGTTCTGTAATGCCTCGTAATTGCTCTCAAAAACAAGGCAGTATCTCCAGAAATGCCCAGAAGAACTTGAACTGAAATATAAGCTGAGATATTTACTTTAATGTTTAGCGGAGCGCTCCCTATGCGAACTCGACAGCCATTTTGTGGTTCAGTTGCGAGACGCCTTTAATGTGGATTTAATTGTACTTGCAGCACAAACATCGCAAATAACGCCGAAACACCTGATATGCACTGGAAACGCTGTGGAGGAAATATGGCACTTCTGTGAGGCCATATATATTTCCCTTCTTGATTTGTTTATATTTTTTGGGATTTGATATGCCTCCCTCATAAAATTGGCCGCCATTTTGCACCCTGGTATTTGTAAAGCTCTGAATATAAATGCCTAAATCAAATTGGTTCACAGTGTTGACTGCTTGGAAGCCTCTCATTCTTTTAACGAATAATATGCATTATTTTTTCCTTTTCTTTGTACCAGCACCTTCAAGGCCCTTCCTCATGTTCCTTTATGAAGTGAATTGTTGATGGATCTTTGGTTTCACCTCATTTTTCTCACTCGTAGGACATGAATAATTTCATTTAAATATTGCCGATTCCCTAACCACTTTTTCATTTATTTGTTGCTGAGTTTCTCGGAGGAATTTATCTACAGAATGTTGCCTTGATTTTTTTCCTCAATAAACCTCTTTTCTCAGTAAGGAAAGTGGTATGATTATTTATAATATCTAAAAGTCTGAGGAACTATTGGTGCTAAGTTTTTTCTCTGGATATAGCTGCTTGAGCAAACAACTCAAAGTTATTATCTCTAGTACGAAATTCTTCAATTTGCTCTAAAACTCATCTGCATTACGCTGCCACGGATAACCCATCGAATACTTCACCTAAGAGCGCCACAGCTCCCAGTATTGCTGCGTCATCTGGCATGAATAAAACCCCAAGTAAACGACTAAAGAAAGACCCTCCTTCCCCTCCCAAACAAACTTCTTCGGTTTCTTTAGACTTATTACTTGAAGAAATTAGAGTTCTTCGCCCATTTGTTGAGGAGCCTAACTCTCAAATACAGACCCTAACTCAAAGATGGTCAAGCTTGGAAGACATGGAAGACAGAGTCACTACTGTGGAACAGAATTGCGAATTCCTGACTTCGGTCAGCAGCAAGACTGATATCCTTCACTCTCAAGTGCTATCTCTCCAAAAACAAGTTGAAAATTTGGAAAATAGAAACAGACGGAACAACCTCCGTATTCATGGATTATCAGAACGATCGGAAGACTCTGATCCTATAAACGTTTTCAAGCCATTTTTACCCAAAGTTCTCAACTTGCCACAAGACATTCAATTAAATATCCAACAAGCTCATCTTTTGGGTCCTGCTTCACCATCATCCTCTACCAGTATAAGGAACCTGAGGGGGGTCATCATATATTTCCTAGAATATACTGATTTACTCAAGATTTTATCAGCAGCCAGATAAGCAAAACATATTACTTGGGCTGGCAATACTTTGTTTTTCTCTCAAGATTACTCGAAACCCACCTTTGACAGATGAAGAGACTTTTTAGCAATGAGACCCCAACTTAGATCTATAGGAGCTCAGTATGGCCTTTTCCACCCATGCCTCTTCAAAGTTACTTTCAATAACAAAATCACTACTTATGAGGATCCTTTAAAATTGAAAAGCTTTCTGAATTTTTGCCATACGGATTCCATGGACACTTCTACATTGTCCTCATTGATCAACAAATAGTTATTGCAGATATGTTTTTGCTCAGTTGCTGTTAATGTTTTTATCTGTTCCTATTTGTTTCTGTTTGACGGTAATCAATGTTCCTTCTCTTTGGTTTATGTTGATATGTTATCATCTTTCTTTTCTTCTTCTTTGCAGGTTCCGCTGTTATGATGTAGTTCCTCATATGTTGTTTCGTCCTCCATCTCCCTCCCCCACCCGCCCTCACTTGCGGTCTGGAGTCGTCACTCTTCCATGTGGCTCCACCTACCCCCACCTTATGTGTTTTGGATTTTTTTGTAAGTATGTTCATTGTGTCTTCTTTATTGTATTATGTATTCTTTCTCTCCCTTTATCTTTTCTCTTTCCTTTTCATTCCTCTTTTTGCTCATCACACTCACTATTTTGACTCACTGCTTTCTTTGCTGTTATGTTCGCAATGAATTTGCTGGATGTCTTCACACAGCCTATTTCTGTTGATCCTTCCTTTTTTCTTCCTCCTTCATCTCTTTTCTTTCTTATCTTTTTTCAATTTTTCAAGTTTCAAATATTACATGCATTCTTATGTTTTTGATATGTCTTTTATTGGAAGTTGTATTAAGATGGATTCAATATACACACTGTTCTTGAGTTATGGTTTTAAAGATTTGTAAATGGAATGTTAAAGGTTTAAACTCCCCTATTAAGAGACAAAGGGTCTTATAGTATCTATCTAAATTGGATGTTAAATTTGCTCTATTGCAAGAAACTCATCTTAATGATTCTGAATCTTTAAATCTCAAGAGAAACTGGGTTGGTGAACTCTTTTACTCACCTGGAGATGGTAACGGTAATGGTGTTGTCACTCTAATTCATAAATCTTTGAAGGTCTTCCTTGTTTCGCAATTGAAAGATGAAGAAGGTAGATGAATAAATACCACGTTAGAGATTGATGGAATCCCTCTTTCTCTTTTTTATGTTTATGTCCCCACTTCAGGTGATGCTCCTTTCTGGTCTCATATGAATCAATGGATATCTCAGCATTTTGATACTAATGTGATCTTAGCTGGAGATTGCAATCATGTTTTTGACCCTTATTTAGAAAGGAAATCCACATCAATCAATCAATCAATCAATCAATCAATCAATCAATAACATTTGTAGAGCGAGCTACTCATCCGTAGGGGTCTCAAGGCACTGGGGGAGGGGGGGGATGTGCCGCTACTGCTCAAAGAGCCAGGTCTTGAGGTGTTTCCTGAAAGTGAGGTGGTCCTGGGTCAGTCGTAGGTGGGCGGGGAGGGAGTTCCATGTCTTGGCCACCAGGTAGGAGAATGATCTTCCTCCGGCGGTGGTTCTGCGGATCCGTGGGACGGTGGTGAGGGCGAGGCTGGCGGAGCGGAGTTTGAGTGTTAGAGTGTAGAACATGAGGCGGTTGTTGAGGTATTAGAGACCAATGTCGTGGAGCGGTTTGTGTGCGTGGGTGAGGAGCCTGAACGTGATCCTTTTGTTGACGGGGAGCCAGTGCAGGTCTCTCAGGTGGGCCGATATTTGGCTGTGGGGGGGATGTCGAGGATGAGTCGTGCGGATGCGTTCTGTATGCGTTGGAGTCTTTTCTGAAGTTTGACTGTGGTTCCTGCGTATAGGGCGTTTCCGTTGTCATATGGTTATTGCGTTTCCATAGATTGTGTTAAGTTAGCATGTGCTTATTAAAAGTTTAAACGCCATATTTTCTTTCTGCTTCGGTTTGCACACGACACCTAATTGTTATTACAGCTTTTAACCTAGACGAAAGATGTGATTTATTTCAGAATAATATATTATTGTACTGGTATCAGTCGTGCCTGGAACACTTGGTACAACTGTCTGCACACTGAGAACTGCACACTATAACACAAGGTTGCTGTAGGCCTGATCCTCGCACTACGTTAGTCATAACACAAATAATGTTTGTGCCAACTTTGGGCTTTACGTGAGTTCAAGATACAGTTACAGGGAATGAGAAAACACACTTGATGCTGTACATGCTGAGAGCTGGTAGCTGTTGATGTGATCTCCTCCTACTGAGAATTTGAGGTATGGGTTCGCCCAGCTAAAGCCCAGATGAGACCTTCTTAGATATAATATAATATGCTAATTAGGGTGCGTGAAATATAGGTGATACAGAATTCTATAGATTTTTGCATCATAATATGTTATCACAATTTGCTTACTATGGATTAGTGACTATGCTGCTAACTCTGATTTTTATAATATGTATGTTGATATTATACAAGATACTGCGTTTGAGAATGTTGCATTGAAAAAATAAACATTTCAAACTTGCACGTGTTCTCATTGCCTCCCAGTTTCGGTTTGGAATGATAATATAACGAAAGAGTGTTCATGTGTTCCACGATACCTGAGGTATTCTAAGTTCATGTTCTGGATTGTCTAAGACATCGGGGAGTATTCACTTCCGATGAGATACTGTAGCTAGCCTGGTAAGGGGATTTCTGAAACATAGGTGAGTTGTGGGTCACCCTGACTCACCCAGGTTCTAGGTCTCTGTGCACAGTTCTGTGAGAGAACGGAAACCCTGCGACATGGCGCCCAACATGCTTACCCATACGAACTGTTTTATTCGTGGGTGACATTTCCGGCAGTGGACGCTAATACTGGTGTGTTCCACACATACACAGCTACGGATGTACCGGCTGAGTATGCTCCGTACAGAGCACTGGAGGTTCCTATTGACGCTTGGCAGCATGGAGTTTGGTTTGGTGGCGCCCTACCGCACGCTTTGACCGCTCCGAGGTTAGGTCCTTTGTCCATTCCGGGCACTACTTGGCCTGCTTTGGGTGGATTTACTCCTCACCCTCGGCGTAACGCATGTAACGTGGCTGAATTGCGGCGGCTTCATGAAGTCGCGGTGGGAGTGATTAGAGCGCTTGTTCATTACATTGGCCGTAATGTTCAGGAAGCGGCCCCTGGAGGCGCACAGCTTCGAGCAGAACATGCTGGTCTGAAAATCAATCCGGTCATGGTTAATTCCGTGATGGGTAAAAAGCCCCAGGAAAAGGACGATTTTCCGTTCTGGCTTGCTGAGAAATTCGGCCAGCTGGAAGCTGTGTTTCCCAATACGAGTCCAGGTGATAAGCACCGGATTCTTCCACTAAGTTTGCCGAAAGATCTGGCTCCAGACCTTGCTGACTGTGAAACCTGGGGAAAAACTTTTGCAGCGGTCTATTCGAGGTGCTATGGCTCCCCGTCTGTGACCAATCTAGGTGGGGTCCTTAAACGTGTTCAGGACGAACACGGACCGGAGGCGGCTGTTGAATTGGGCATGCGCCTGTGTGGCTCCTTTGAAGTAGTTTGCGGTGTGATCCTTGCGAATGTCAAGGGGGATGCAGTGAACTTTCAAGTTGCTAACGCATTAGCGTTGGTTCCCGAGCCCGACCGACCCCGACAGTTAGCAAAGATTATTGTGAATGCTTACAAAATGGTGGGCCGCAATGCAAAGGGGGTTAAATCTTTTCCTGAAAAGGAGAAGAAACAGCCCCAGGGTCAGACATCGGAAACTAGTGTTCAACAAAAGTCCAAAAAACAAAATTGGCCTAAAAAGCAGAATCAGGGTAAGCAACAACAACAACAAACACAGGTTTCTACTCCTGCGTCTCCATTGCCTGCGCAGTCGGATCGTGTTTATGATTTGCGCGACCGCGCGATGATTAAATCGCCTGAGAGGTTTCAGGCTTCTGAACAACGCTCTCCTCGTTCCTTTCAGGACTCATCGGCTCCGTCAACCGGTGGTGGAGGGGGCGGCAGAGGCCGGGGTGGCCAGCAAGGACGTGGTCAGCCCCGCCCGCGTTCCAGTGGAGATCAGCAGGAAGGCTCTACGCCCAAGAGACCACAGTTTGCCACAAAGAAAGTCGCAGCCCTGACCGCGCATCGTTATGCCGAAGATAGTGAGAACGCGGCTTCGGAATCTGACGTGGGCTCTGACATTGCTAGACAGCGCAGCAGAGATTACCATAGTGAGAGAGGCCCTCCGTCCACTGTTGAAGGTGACAGCGACTGATTCTTATGTTGTGATTGAAACGGCAGATGCGCATGTTGCTCCCCCTGAACGACTTTTTGAAATTGTCCTGTTAATTGAAGGTGACATGCAGCGAACTGTAAAAGGGGTATTTTGGGAAAATCTCTCGTCTACATATGACATTTTGCTTTCGGAGGCTGACTGGCCCCCACCTTTTGTTCTCGCAGCTCCGCGAGGGGAGGAGGTAATCCTGCCCAGCTTCGCGCACACTGTGCCGAGGGTGGAGGCGCTGCATTTTGCAGAAGAGTGGGCTCTGGCGCTTGCGCCGGCTGTGTACCGCAATCAATGTGGCTGGGATAAATTGTCACCAAGCCATGAGATTCCGTTACGGTCACAGCCACAGCCTCAACCTCAATATCCCATACGGCGTGAAGCGAAAGCTTCAGTCGCAGCTATCCTTGAACAATTGGAATATCAAGGTGTAATTGAAACGTGTGTGTCACCGATGAATAACCCACTTTTTACTGTGAACAAGCCGGACGGCTCATATCGTTTGGTTTTGGATTATAGGCATTTGAACTCGCATTGCCGTAACTGTGCAGTACAGAATACGCACGGCTCTGCATTAGTGAATAGTCTTGAGCGTAAACGGTTCAAAACCACGCTTGACATTTCCAATGGTTTTTATGCACATAGATTAGATGGTCTAAGTTCCCAATGGACCAGTTTTACATGCGCCGGAGTGCAAAAAATGTTTAAACGACTCCCAATGGGCTACAAGAACAGTCCGGGAGTTTTTTCCGCGCGCATAGTCTCTCTTTTGGAGAGCTTCGACCCAGTTGCTTGCTCGTATGTGGATGACATTTATCTCACAGACGACGATCTTTGGGAGCATCTGTGTCGGGTAAATAGCATAATTTGTAACTTTGCTGACATGGGTTACAAGTTTAACTTTGCAAAATCACACATTGCAGAGTACACTGTGTTGTTTCTTGGTTACGAGCTTAACCATGAAGGGAAGGGTTTAGCACCCCATTTCCTGGAGAAATGCGCACATTTGTGCTCTCCGACAACACTGAAAAAATTACAATCTCTTCTGGGCTTTCTGAATTTCGGGAGGACTTACATTCCGGAATATGCCCAGCGTATCAAGCCTTTGTATGCTTTGATACAACCATCTTTTTCCAAATCATGCTGGCTGCCTGAGCATTCGGCCATTCTGCAATCTTTGCAGGCTGATCTGCTCGCTTCTGAATACTTACAGACTCGTGATAACCAGACCAACCTGGTGATAAGGATTATCTCTGGGGCGGTGGGTTTCACGTACCTGACTTTTAATGAAGGAGATACAGTACCTATTGCTTACAAGTCACACTTGTACACTTCGGCTGAATTGCGTTTTTCCACTGTGGAGAAAGTTTTAACAACTGTGCAGATGGCAATTCTTAAGGAACGTGCTCTGTCACAGGGAAAGCGCATGTTGGTTGTTACCCCGTGTCCTGCCTTAGAGGCGGTTACGAAAGCCAGTGTACCTAATTCCAAAGCTTTGCACCCTCGGTGGATTCAATGGGCTGCATCCTTGACGTCCCAGGATGTCACGTTTATTTTTGACGCCACGTTACGGTCACAGGAGTATTTACAGTATGAATTTGTTCATCCTGCTCCATTAGCAATGCGGCCGTTGGAGGATTTCCATTGCATCATTTACACTGATGGTTCGGCGCAGGTTGCGCATGGCTCTAAGCATGCCTACGTTTCCGCTTGCGCCATTGTGGTCGGTGCCATGGTGAACGATGAGTTCAAGTCCAGTGTCGTGCACACGCAGACGCTTGGAGACTGCACCGCACAATTGGCAGAGCTTCGTGCTCTGATGCTTGCATTGGAGTACGCAGATCCTAGTGTGACGACTTTGATCGTAAGTGATTCTTACTACTGTGTCCAGTCTTACAATGAAAACTTGTTCTTTTGGATTCAGAATGATTTCCGTGACTCCAAAGGTAGCACAGTAAAACATAAAACGATCTGGGTCCGAGTGGCGGAACTTAAAGAGAAGCTGCCGCTCGTGTTTGTGATTCATACTCTCGGTCATCAGCGCGTGGGGGCAACTCGCTTGCTGATGAAGCAGCGAAGTCAGCGGTATCAAAATACTTAGTTGCAGCAGTCACGAGGTCCAAAAGTAAAATCGATGATGACATCTTGGCAGCTGTAGCTGCAACGGAGAAGGGAGGTAAATATCCTGCGGGATTCCCTTCTAAATACACATACCACTTAAGTCCCGATAAGGTTCCTTATGTGAAAATCCCTGAAGTTGGCGAGCGTTTGGTTCCCCACTCGGATCGCAGAGCTGCTTTGATTACAGCGGCACATGAAGGTGTGGCGTCTGCGCATGCGGGCGTCTCGGCCACTGTAACTCAGCTACAAAAGAGATTCTGGTGGCGGGGTCTGTACAAACAGACGCGTGAATATGTTCTTCAATGTAACATTTGCCAGCAGATTAAGCCTTCTACTGCTGCGCGTCCACCTCAGACACTGTTGTACATCTCTAATAAACCACTTGGTTGCGTTTATTTGGATCACTGCGGTCCTTTTTCTTCTGAAACTGCATTTAAATACATCTTAGTAGCAGTTGACTCATGCACACGCTTTGTATGGGTATGGCCGCATCGAAGCGCTGATTCGCGGACTGTCATTAAGGATTTGCGTGTCTTTGTGGGAATTTTTGCCTGTGGTACTTTCCATTCGGACCAGGGTCCGGCTTTCGCCTCTAAGGCATACAAGGCTGCTATGGTTTCGTTGGGAGTCCAAGTCAAGTTTTCAAGTCCCTACAGGCCTGAGGGCAATAGTGTAGTAGAACGAATGAACCGCGACTTAAAGCAATCTTTGACAGCCCGAGTTATAGGTACTGGTAGAAACTGGCTAGCCCACCTCATAGGCGTGCAGCGTGCGCTTAATAATCTCCCTAGAAGGTCTCTGGGTGGGCGGACCCCATACGAAATGCTCTTTGGTATCAAGATGTATGTACCTGACCTTGATGGGCCGGACTACAAGGCCCAGGCCGGGGCCTTTGACGTAGATGAACATTGCAATGTTTTACAGAATCTACAAAAGACCAGAGACAGTCTTGCAAAGGAACATTTGCCCTCCACATCGGATGATGCGTTGCAGATCCCGGTAGTTGGCTGGCTACCCCAAGTTGGAGAACTGGTTCGAGAGAAGATCGATAACAAGAAAGAGTTTGGTCCCTCATATCGAGCACCAGTTCGAGTCCTTGGAGTGAAGGGCACAAGAACAGTCATTTTACCACCACTTCCAGGTCGTAAGGAAAACAGATTTATTTCTATTGACAATGTCAAGACACACAGGGTGGCCGATTCTTCATAGCATGACACCGGCTGTATCCTGTCCTTCCATGGTGAGGCACTCTGTGCTGGCTATTACATCTGGTGCAGAACAGGAGGTGTCCCTCGAGATGCCTGCCATATCCAGTCCTTTATTAAATACTATTCCTGAAACTAACATTGATGAGCTAAACTACACTTATCCTGCTGATTTATCGATGCCTGATTTACAGACCCGTTTGGCAGGCCAGTCCAGATTCTCTTTTGACTCTGTTTCGGAAACATCAAAGAAACCCACAAACATTGCAAGATATGCCACGTTGTTTAAAAAACATTTTTTAATTCCGCCTTGGACATACATTTGGTTGATCCTATTTTCATTCTATCTTTTTATGTCAATTGGTTTTGTGTTTTATTTTTTCCGCCTGATTGATGGTCACTACGTTAGAGAAAGAACAGGAATTCGGTACCTTAATGGAACATTGGCCCCTCTTTCCTCTTCACATTCTGCGCACAGACTGAAACGAAACTTAAATACAGTTAACATTACTGCTTGGCCTGTCCTTGATGGGATTGTGTGGGATGCAGTTAGATTTCAGATACATGGGCCTACTGAAGTGATTAATGTTCCAAATGTGCTTAGAGTAAACATGGGAGATGTGATTAAACAAAATATACGTTCTGATGATTGGGATATTCAGGCCGTAGAAGCATTATTCTCGGATTTAAAGTATTATGCTGCCTTCGATGCTGAGGATCTGTACACAGATTCTATTAATTATGGTGATTTGTTTTGTTTTCAACACTATGGTAATCATTTTTTACATAAGACAAATTCCAGGAGGGTTGCGGTAAATTATACACAATGGGAACATTGCCCTGCTCCATTCAGTGGCAGTTCCAATACATTTCTGAAAAAATATACATATTTTACAGACTTTGATCAGTCTAATCCCGAGTCATTTTATTTTAAAACGACACAAAAGCCCATTTCCAAAGTTAGGCTTACCGATACAAAATTGCTGTATTCGAAGTCCTTTTTGGACAAGTTGGCTGTAGATGGCTACGAGTTCTGGAAAGGAACAATTGACCTTAAATCGGTTTGGGGTACCAAAGATTGGCAGGTACAAGGCACTGAGGCTTTGCACCGTGCATGTCTCATCCCGAATCACATGTTGTTTTTAAATTCGACCATTTTCCAGACAACATGCTTTGGATTGGCTACTTCTAAAAAATTAAATACACCGACCATCCCAGATTTAAATGAATATACAGGTTGGGGTAATTTCACTGGTTCCTCCATTCAAGAGTTGCAAACTCTTTTACACAATTCGTCCTTTAACATTTCCAGTTTGGATTCCAAGGGTTGGCTGGTATGGCAAAAAAGTGCTGATTCCTGCCAGCGCCGTTTTATGGGTTTGGCTGAAGGGTTCACAAACCTCAGGCCGGATCCACGTTTTGAAGAAGACTATACTGTCACGACTTACTCTGTGGGGAAGCTGTGTCAAAATTGGTTACAACATTCCACTTTAGCTGCAGTTAAACTACATCTGTCACAATTACATGATAATGTGGATTTGAACGATTTTATAAAAGGACCGGCTAAAGGTAGATCTAAAAGATGGCTGTATGCGATTTACAATGAAATCTGGAAAGTTACCCAGGTTGAGGCTGCTAAACGCCTGAGAGCTATTGATCAAGCTAATTTAGAGAAAGTGCTTGCAGTTGTTGATAATAGCATTAACACGCTTTCTTCCCGAATTTACACTTTAAATAATATTGTGTCATCTGTTGTCGACATTGTACATGATGAAGTGTCCGTGTTATATCATGGTCAAAATCAATTGCGTTCTGTGATGCAGTTTGCATGGACACTACAGACTCTTAAGTCTGGTCGAGTGCCATGGACTTTTTTGAACGTATCATCATTATTTGCCCCGTTTAATTTGACTGAAAAACAACGCATGTTGTCAATGAGAGATGCTACATTTTCTATGCTACATATTGAAAAATTAGAATCCCTGCCATTTTCGGTGGCTGAAGTGACTGCAGCAACATGGCTTATTCATGGTGTTATAACATTACCATTTGCTTTGTATAAATTTACAAATTGTATGAAATATATTGCCATTGGGCGATATGAACCATTAGGCAGCGCTTTCCTCCATGAGACATGGTCCTTACCATACACTTACAGGTGCCTTAAGGAGGGGAATGAAGTGAATCTGAATGGTGAAGAATGTACACAGTCGCCTGACCGCTCACTTATTTGCAGACACATCCAGTTGCATGGTTCTTGTAATCAGGACAAACCTAATTTGGCCTGTGTTTTGAAAGGGACACCAGTTCCTGCAATAGTTCCCACGTTCACGTTGTTGTCCAACGGTAGTTATTTACTTTTGAATAACGAGTTTTGTTGTGGGTTAGAGCCTGGTATCGCATATGTGGTTACCGTGTCTGAAAGGGTCGTTTGCTGCAAGAATGTGTTGTATCCACCCACGCATGGGAATTCAGAAGTTTTAATTTGGCCAAGAATACCAACCTTGAGGGCTGAGTTCAATGGTCTAGGCCGTATAAGAGCCCTTTTGTCTCAAAAACAGGTGGCCCTGGGCTCTGCCCGCGAAACTTATGTCCTTCACATAGCAAACACACGCACAGAAGTACAAGCGCATTTAAGTACTGATTTGCCGTTTCATTTTTGCGAGCTGGTTCATCAAATCTTCAATGCCTCCTCCACATCCAGCCTCGCTCATTTTTTTAAGATGGTTAGCAGTGGTCTCGTGACTACATTTGAAAAAGTATTTGGTATTATCCCTGCGTTCTTTCATTCTATATTCGCTAGTCTGTTTGGCGGATTTCCTGTTTTGCTGGCTTTGGCTGCAGGCGTTCTGGTGATATTTTATTTCATAAAACATTGATGCCCATCCTGCGCAAAGAAACGCACAGCCCCTACTGATGCAGTTTTGCAACCGGATGCTTGATTATTATGGATCCCTGCCGCTTGCGACTTTAAGCACGGCTTTTGGATTATCTTTCAGATTTTCCTATTTCACCTGTGTCCAGCCTGTGTTTCACTGCCTGAGCTGTGATTTCGACTGGGCCATTGATTTGTGTCTCTGTTTACCGACTTCTCCTGACGTCGACTTTGATCAGCTGATGTCCCCCGTAGTGGCTCATGAGTTGGTCTGTTCTGGCGAAAGGGTTATGGCTGTGGCAGCGATGCATGGACTAATGGGTCAGTGGGACATATTCGCAGCGGCGCATGACTTTCTGGCACAGAGCGTTCTCGAAAACCCACTGAGTTGTCCTCTGATGTTGCTAGAGGATTCGGTGCTGGAGGAGCACGTATGTTCTTTCCCATTGCTTAATTGGATGGCTGAACTGTTTTCAGATGATGACAGTGATTTCATGTTGGAAGCTGTTGCTACATATTTTGCATATTCATTCAACGAGGAATGACTCTGAATACTTCCATCATTATGGCACGTGACTTTTTAGTAATTCTGAATGGTGCCAGTTTCAATACGAACATTCGATTTTTTCATATGTTCTAGGCCTATTAATTATAGTTAGGCCTCAAGTTCGACTTTTTATATTTTGTGTGGCCACTATAGGCATTCATACATAGTTTTTGTATTTTTCAAATTTTACATACATTGCATACATTTAGCTTGGCTCAATATCATTGAACTCTGCTTTCAAGTCTTGCCTCTCATAGAGTATTGGCTTATATATTTGTCTTTTGACCGTCCTCGGATCATTGGGGGGGTGTCATATGGTTATTGCGTTTCCATAGATTGTGTTAAGTTAGCATGTGCTTATTAAAAGTTTAAACGCCATATTTTCTTTCTGCTTCGGTTTGCACACGACACCTAATTGTTATTACAGCTTTTAACCTAGACGAAAGATGTGATTTATTTCAGAATAATATATTATTGTACTGGTATCAGTCGTGCCTGGAACACTTGGTACAACTGTCTGCACACTGAGAACTGCACACTATAACACAAGGTTGCTGTAGGCCTGATCCTCGCACTACGTTAGTCATCACACAAATAATGTTTGTGCCAACTTTGGGCTTTACGTGAGTTCAAGATACAGTTACAGGGAATGAGAAAACACACTTGATGCTGTACATGCTGAGAGCTGGTAGCTGTTGATGTGATCTCCTCCTACTGAGAATTTGAGGTATGGGTTCGCCCAGCTAAAGCCCAGATGAGACCTTCTTAGATATAATATAATATGCTAATTAGGGTGCGCGAAATATAGGTGATACAGAATTCTATAGATTTTTGCATCATAATATGTTATCACAATTTGCTTACTATGGATTAGTGACTATGCTGCTAACTCTGATTTTTATAATATGTATGTTGATATTATACAAGATACTGCGTTTGAGAATGTTGCATTGAAAAAATAAACATTTCAAACTTGCACGTGTTCTCATTGCCTCCCAGTTTCGGTTTGGAATGATAATATAACGAAAGAGTGTTCATGTGTTCCACGATACCTGAGGTATTCTAAGTTCATGTTCTGGATTGTCTAAGACATCGGGGAGTATTCACTTCCGATGAGATACTGTAGCTAGCCTGGTAAGGGGATTTCTGAAACATAGGTGAGTTGTGGGTCACCCTGACTCACCCAGGTTCTAGGTCTCTGTGCACAGTTCTGTGAGAGAACGGAAACCCTGCGACACCGTAGTCTAGTCGGCTGGTGACGAGGGCTTGGGTGACCATCTTTCTAGTTCCGGAAGGGATCCACCGGAACATCTTGCGGAGCTTGTGAAAGGTGTTGAAGCATGAGGATGAAATGGCGTTGACTTGCTTGGTCATCGTGAGAGAGGAGTCCAGGATGAATCCCAGGTTGCGCGCGTGGTCAGTGGGTGTTGGTGCGGTGCCCAGTGCTGTGGTCGTCCCAAGCGGATGGGCATAGTCCGAGGATGAGGACCTCCATCTTGTATGAGTTCAGTTTCAGACCGCTGAGTTTCATCCATTCAGCGATGTTTTTCATTCCTTCCTGGAGGTTGAGTTTGGCGATGGCGGGTCTTTGGTGAGGGAGAGTATCAGCTGGGTGTCGTCGGCGTATGCGATGTTGTTGAGGTTGTGTTTGCGTGCGATGGTGGCGAGGGGGCTCATGTAGATATTGAAGAGCGTTGGGCTGAGCGATGAGCATTGGGGTACGCCGCTGATGATCTCAGTGGCCGCGGAATGGAAGGGAGGGAGGTAGACTCTCTGGGTTCTGTCAGGGAGGAAGGAGGTGATCCAGCCCGGGCTTTATCTTAGATTCCAGCGTTGTGGAGGCGGGATATTAGGGTAAGATGGCAGACTGTATCAAAGGCAGCTGAGAGGTCCAGGAGGATAAGGGCGGTTGTTTCCCCGTTGTCAAGTAGGGTCCTGATGTCATCGGTGGCTGTGATGAGGGCGGTCTCGGTGCTGTGGTTGGCTCGAAATCCGGACTGGGATGGGTCGAGGGATCCATTGGCCTCAAGGAATGTGGTCAGCTGTTTATTGACGATCTTCTCAATAACTTTTGCAGGGAAGGGAAGAAGAAAGATGGGGCGGAAGTTCTTGAGGTCTCTGGGGTCCGCTGTGGGTTTCTTCAGTAGAGCGTAGATCTCTGCGTGCTTCCAGCTCTCTGGGAAGGTGGCGGACGCGAGGGAGTTGTTTATGACGTTCCGTAGGTGGGGAGCTATGATGGTGTCGGCTTTGTTGAAGATGTGGTGAGGGCATGAGTCGGAGGGAGAGCCGGAGTGGATGGTGTTCATAGTGTGGGTGGTGTCTTCGGTGCTGATGGGAGTCCAAGCGCTGAGGGTGGTTGTAGGGGGCGTTGGTTTGGTGACTGGCGGCAGAGTCTGGGCGCCGAAGCTGTTGTGGATATCAGCGATCTTGCGGTGAAAGAACGTGGTGAGGGAGTTGCGGAGGTTTTGCGATGGTGTGATGTTGTTGCTGCTAGCGCTGGGATTGGAGAGCTCTTTTACGATGCTGAAGAGTTCCTTGTTGTTATGTGTGTTGTTGTTCAGCCTTTCTTTGAACGATGTCTTTTTGGTGGTGCGGATCAGCTGATGATGTTTGTGGGTGGCGTTCTTGAGGGCTGTCATGTTTTCTGTCGTCTGCTCGCGGTGCCAGGTTTTCTCGAGGGTTCGGCAGGATTTCTTTGATTCTTTGAGGTCGTCAGTGAGCCATGTTGTTTTCCTGTTTCCAGGGTTGCTTGGAGGGTTCTTCCGTGGTGCAAGGGTGTCAGCGCTGTTGACGATCCACTGTGTGAGGTTGCGGGTTGCGTCGTTGGTGTCAGTAGTGTTGATTGGTGGGTTCTGGCTCAGAGATGTTGTTAACTGGTCTGCGGTGAATTTGCTCCAGCATCTACGGGGATCTGTTGCGGGCAGTGGTGGGATGTGGTCTTCTTAAAGGTGAAGTGGATGCAGTTGTGGTCAGTCCAGTTTAGTACGGTGGAGTGGCTGAAGGCAACGTGGCTGCTGGCGGAGAAGATAGGGTCAAGCGTGTGGCCGGCGTAGTGGGTGAGGATGTTCACCAGTTGCTTGAGTCCGAGGTTGCGAGGCTGTCGAGCAGGGTGGTGGTGTTGTTGTCATTGTTGTTCTCCAGGTTCAGGTCCCCTAGGAGGGTGTAGTCTGATGAGGTGAGGGCATGTGGGCTGATGAAGTCGGCGATGGCTTCACTGTATTGTGTGCATGGGCCCGGGGGTCTGTAGATGAGGGTTCCTCTGAGGGTGGTCTTGGGGTCGGTGTGGATCTGGAAGTGTAGGTGTTCGGCGGTGGTGAGGACATCTTCGTAGTTGGTCGTGATGCTGATGTTGTTCCTGTGGATGATGGCGAATCCACCTCCAGTTTGGTTGACGCGGTCCTTTCGGGTGATCTTGTTGCCGTCCGGGATAGCTATGGCGATGTCAGGGGCTGAGGAGGCGTTCATCCAGTTTTCTGTGAGGAAGGCGACGTTTGGTGCTGTTGTGTCGAGGAGGTCCCAGAGTTCAACGGCGTGCTTGTGGACGGAGCCGGTGTTGAGCAGGATGCACTTCAGGTGGTTGTTGTTGTTGCTTGGTCCGGGTGGTGGGGTGCAGGTTCGGACACAGGTGAATTTGCAGGTTTGGCAGGAGAAGGGTCCGTGGGTGCGCTTCTGAGTGGCTTGGTAGCAGGCAGATGATTGGCCGGTGTTGAGTGCGTGGAGGGTGGTGGGGTTGTACTTCCGTTGGGTTTCTTGGTTCCGGCGGGGGCCAGGGGTTCTGGCGCTGGGCGCGGTCCAGGCGCGTACGGGCGCAGATTGGCTTGCCTTTGGCGCTGACTCCATATGAGGGGTTGAGGGAGGGAGGAGAATCTGGGAGGCAGGAGCTGGGCGGTTAATGGGGTACCAGGGGGGCTGGGCCGCAGGGGAGGCAGCGGCGGGAAGCGCGAGGGAGGGGAGCGGGAGGGGGTGGTACAAAAGAGAAAACAGGGGGTAGGGGGAGAGGGCACAAAGGGCACAAGGGGTGGCAGGAAAAAAGCAACAGCAATAGCAGAAGTGGCACAAATAAATCAAAAATGAAAACCGAGGAGAGCAGCACAGGACAGACTCTGGCAGCAATCCTGGTCACGGCGGGTGGCGGCAGCGGGGACATCGGCACAGTAGGACCATGTGGCAGCTGAGGAGGGTCAAGGGTCGCTCCCTTCACTACCAAGCGGCCTCCATATGAGAAAAGGAGATAAGGGATAACCTTGTCTTACACAAGGAGGAAGTAAGACCGTAGGCGAAGATAGCGGCTTTAGGGTTTGAATAAAGCAAAGAAATCAGGGAAATGATTTTTGGGCCAAAACCAAACCATTTGAGAGTCTAAAAAATAAAAGGCCAGTGCACCCTATCAAACACCTTTTCTGCATCTAGGGCAATGGCAGCAAGGGAACCAGAAAGGCTAGAAGATTTGGAAATTATATAAAAAAATAAGCAGGTGTTATCGTTTATAGATTTTCCTTTAACAAAGTCTGGTTGTTCTTTCCCTAAAGGATGGGGCAAAAGAGACTCCAATCAAAAAGCTAATGACTTCAAAAAGATTTTATAATCTATATTAACTAGGAAGATGGGTCGATAATTTTTGCAATAACGGAGATCTTTCCCTTCTTTTGGAATGAGACAGATTAAGGCGTCCATAAAAGTGCCAGAGTACCCAGAAGAAAGAAAAGAGGTTATTTAAGTATGCAATTTAGGAAGAATAGGTTGGGCAAAATGTAAAAAGAATTCAATGGTAAAACAATCAGGACTTTGATCTTTGTCTTTTTTAACGGATTTAAAAGCATTAAGTAAATCGGTCAAATCAAGTTCAAGAGGATCAAGATGTGAAGAGAGGGGTGGGGGTTTATTTTTTGAAGAGAGGTAGAGGAAAATATCAGCCTCAGTAGGATATGACTCAGGAGTATACAGTTTCTTGTAGAAATGAACAAATTCTTGTAAGATGTCAGCTTCTTTGTGTTTCGAACTGTTGGTGTCTAATAAAATAGAATCAATATGAAGCTTATTTAGTTTAGTTTTCAAATAATTGGCTAACAATTTACCAGATTTATTCCGGCCACCGTAGAATTTAGCACTAGTCTTTAAGCTTCTAAATCTTTACAAATCAAATTGGCTGCGTATGCTGATGATGTTATTTTATTACTTTCTAATCCCCAAGATTCCTTACCGGCTTTCTTGAAGGCCGTTGATTCATACTCTTTAGTCTTGGGTTACAAATTAAATAATGATAAATGCTAAATGTTGCCTTTGTCGAAATACACTTTCAAAGCTGACTTTTTCATCTCCAATTTCACATGGAACCCTAATCACATAAAATATCTCGGTATAGGGTTTACCACCTCCATCAAATCATCAATTGAGCTAAACTTCAATAAATGTATTGAGAAACTCAGCTCCCTCACGACCAAATGGCACCCTCTATATCTTTCTTGGTGGGGCTGGCTTAACACTATTAAAATGATGCTAACACCCATTATCCTTTATCTTTTATCTAACATTCCAATTTCCATTCCCATGAAATGGTTTCACAAAATCAATTCCATTCTCACTTCTTTTCTTTGGTTAAACAAAAAACCTAGAATGTCCTTAGGGAAGTTGTCACGTCCGAAATCCGAGGGAGGGGTTCGTTTACCAGATTTCCCTAAATATCACAAGGCTTTTTTATTAAAACATATTTCCAAATGGCTTTCAACTCCCTCTCCAGACCTCCCTTTATGGATTGACCTAGAAAATTCCTTCCTTTCCCCATTCTCTTTTCTTTTCAAGAATATTTATCTTTTACGAGGAAACCGCATACCTTGCACACCCCAATTATCAAATATTCATGCAATAGCTTTAATAAACTCCTCCTTATTCAACGGCATGATTTTAATACATTCCTTAGTTCCACTATTTGCCACAATAATTATATTTGTGTTATAGGTAAACCGGTCTATTGGAAAACTTGGAGGGACAAGGGCATTCTTTGGGTACATCAACTATTTGAAGATGACTCCTTTTTTACTTTTTCCAAAGCTAGTTCTTTCTTTCATCTACCGTTATCATTTTCTAATAAATGTTTAACTTTGCGTTCCGTTATTCTCGATTCTTACTCATATTTTCAATCTTTACCTACCTTTCCTCCACCGTTGGATCACTCCTGGCCAACTATTTTACGCAAATCACCTAGGGCCTCTGCCCTTTACACGTTGACTGTCTCCACTTTCACCAAGGGCTAAAACTAAGATTGAGATCACCTTGGAGAAAGATTTACACACAATTTGGCCCATACATTTCCAGAGCTGCTAACACCACACAAACTCACTATTTATAACAGATTACTTTTGACACCAGTCCCTTTACATAAAATGCATTCTGATACTCCTGACAACTGTTGGTCTTGTTTGTTTCCGCAGGCGGATATTAGTCATTTACTTTTTTCATCCTCTCATGTTTTTCAATTTTGGGAATCAGTCTGGTTCCAAATCAACACTATTTTTAGGACTTCCATCCCTCTTACATTTGTCAATATTTTCCTAGGCAGTTTTTCTACATGCTGGAACAAACCAAAAGTTCAGGTTCAAATTGTTGACTTATTATTAGCTACTGTTTTTCAGCAGATCACAAAACACTGGAAGGATACCTCTAAACTCTCATATTTAGCTTGGTGGTATTCCGTTTGCCATAACCATTGGCTCGACACAACTTTTGTATTTCCCATATCTCTGAAGCATAAGAGGTTGCATTTTTGGTCTCCTGTTACTGAGTTTCTAGATGACAGTGCTAAAAGATCCTTTGATCCAACACCGTATATTCAAGAAGTTCCTCAACCCCCTTGATTTCTTAGTTTTTGTCATTTGCCATTTATATTTCACATGTTATAATATTTTCTTCGAAGTGCAATTGCTTTGTTTCATAACTGTTTTTATTTTTCCATTTATCCTTTGCCCTTGTCTCGATTCCTCTCCTCTTGTATGATTTTTGTTTATCTGCCATTTGGGTTATAATTTGTATTGTTTATCTTCGATGCTTTGAATCATGATATTGTGTATTGCTCAGTGTGACATACTCTCAATAAACTTATCTTTTGAAACTTAAAAAGAGTTAGTAATTCAAACTCCTGGGTGGGCAGGCGTTTCTATGCACATGCGAGCGAGTACATTATATAGTACCTCTTTGAAATTTCGGAGTACCTGAGGTGGGATGCTAAAGATTGCTTTTCTGAAGCTGTGATGTGATGGGGTGTTATGGTATTTAAGTATTTATAAAGCGCTTCACGTTCTGCTAGGAAAGCTGTTGAAGGCACTCTTCGTAGATGACGCAAATAAGTTGGGGAAAAAGAGAGAGGTCACAGCAGGGAATAGAGAAGGGCAGAAAGGGACTGGAATATAGTGGGAGGGAGCAGTTCTCTTAAAATATGGAGCCTGCCCGGTAATGGCAGAGCACAGACCTTTCACTTCTAGTTAAACCGTTTTTTAAATAAATATGTGAAATGAGTTTGAGAGTCCTATTTAGCTCCTTTCGTGTGCACCCTTAAAACGTGTGTAAACATAGAATGTTCAGTGGCGAACATTTCAGGATAGCGGGCTTTTAATACCACATCTAAGTTATAAGGCTGTACTTTGGACCACAGAGGGGAATATATCCATGATCACACCTATGTGGGCAGACAGGGATTAATTGGGAAGCTTCTAATTTGTTTGGGAGTCAGAGGTTTTCTAGAGTTCTGGTTAAAGTCTAACTCACTTTGAGACAAACGCACACAAGTTATTCAGCACTTGAACCAAGACTCAAGGGGCCCACTTCAAAAAGAACATTTTCAATGTGTGTTGCTTCCTTCTGACTTACTCCTGAATTTTCAGGACTAAGTCACCACTGGGCATGGAAGGAATGTTTGTGAGTTGGCTTGCAAGCTCTGATTCTTTAGTGTTGTTTGGTGTATTTGGGTAGATGGTGGGAGTCTATTTATATGTTAGCGAGCGGTGAAGTGTCAGACAACTCAGAGCTGCCACTGGCACCATGTGTGATACTGCGAAAACTAATTTGGGTGTGTAGCTGGGTCTCCCACTGCCTTATACACCCAGGGTCCCCTGTCCTTTAAAGATCTGCTGCCTAATCTAGAGAAATTGAAAAGGGTCTAGGGAGGAGCCAGAGAAGCAATAAAAACAGATTTATGTGGATGCAAGGAGGTATTAAAGAGGGTGTAGGGAGGGACCAGAGAAGCACAGCCCAGCTGAGAGGCTGCCGCAGAAAAGGGTTTTTTGGAGAAGCGCAACTGGTTAAACTGGGTTATTTGAAGTCTAAGGTGATCTTTGCTGTGAGGGGCCCCGGACCCTGAGATCAGCAGCTGAACAGTCACAGTGGGATGGTGTGTTTGTGTGGGCAATCGATATATTATATATCTATTTGTTTAAGAGTTTATAGAGAGCTGCATATCTCCTTTACAGTACTTCAGGACCCTATGAATGTTGGAGATAAAGAGTCAGCTTTCTAGGGGTCTGTCATATTATAGCTGGACCTAGTGGCCCCCTCTACTAGCGCATCCACTGTAGGAACCGTGTTGAACCTCATTTTCGCCCCATGTCCTCACAGACTTTCATCCTTATGAGTAGCTGGGGCCTAAGGGTCTGAGTTGGAATTGTGCAACCATCTTTAAGTCCGGTGTTGGCTCTTTCTGTGATTCTGGGAAAATCACTTAGGGCCTTATTTATGAGGTTTTGCTGTTTGGCACCACGCGGGCCTTCCTGCATTGCTGCCCTATGGCTAAAGAAAAGGGTAAGAATATGCCATAGCTATCAGATATGGCGCACATTCCTGTCCTTTTTCCCTGTGCCGATGCACAATGGGCTGCCGTGAGCCAACGCAGGCACCTTTGCATCATAATGCAAGGGTGCTTGCGTTGAGGGAATGATTGTTTTTGTGCAGGAAGAGAAATCTTTCCTGCACAAAAACAATTACAAAAGGAATTACCCTCTTTTTGTGTGTGCTTCAGAATGCAGCACACATGGAAAAAGGAAAAACAAGGAAAAATCAAGATATTTCTCCGCTTTGTACCTCCCTTACGACTACCCTAGAAAGGCGTACATTTATGGCACTGCATCTGATTTACGACTCCTCGTAAAGCTGTGGCGGTGTCAAAAAGCTATAGATGTTGCTGCGAACACCCCCAGCAACACCCACTGCATGCCCCTTTAATGAAGAAAGCTGTAAACTATACTTATGAGGCAGCATTAGGCCAAAAAAAGTGGCTTAGTGCTGCCTCGTAAATATGGAGCAGGCTCCTGTGCCACGGAACATCACAAAAAGTGATGTTCCGGCGGCATAAGGTGCCTCATAAATGAGGCCCTCAATCTTCTACCGAAAATATCAGACCTTGTGCAATATATTCTTGTACTTACATGAAGTGCTCTAACGTCACTCTAATGTCCCTGGAACAAGTTCTTGCTATATAAAAACTGCAAAAAGATCAAATAAGAATCAGTACTATTGAGTTGGGTATCAATAAGTAGCCACTGTCTGGCAATAGCACCATTAGGCTCTCTCCAGGGAGAACTTATGTGCTACAGATGCACTTTTTATGTTGTGTTAGAGTCTGGTTGTCGAGGTGGAATCTTCTCTGATCTTCTGCTTTTTCAACCCCCTTTCTGCATAAAAAACAGTTGTAGGTGCATGCATTTGAAGTTCTGTTCAAACTGTTTTCTGACTCACAGTGTATCTGCCCTGAAGACCGTGCAGCAGAGTTAATTTGCTGCTGCTTCAAAGGATACCAGTGCAATCCAGAGGAACCAGTTTTGTGTGCACACCTGCGAGAACAGGGAGCACTCATGTAATACACAGAGTGGGCAGTGAGCAGAGAGGGTGAGCATTAAAGATAGTGTTTCACACTCCGTCCTGGACACACACAAGGACTGGATTGGGGCCCTGCCATCCTCAGGAGGACAGAAAAGGCTGGTTCTTCTTACACATGATTTTATAAAACAGCAAGGGTGATGGCTAGGTTTGTCTCAGTGGGGAGGGGCGAGCGTGAAAGGCCAAGTGGTGGGCTTGAAGGACATCCGTGCTGTACAGGTGGAGAAGGGAGTAGCAAAAGGGCAAATGGAATTACCTTCGGTACGGTTTTCTTTTGTTAAGCGCATACTGCATAAATAAACAGCTTCTAGGAGCACCTATACAAAGAACTTTGAAATAACTGTTCAGCTGTTTGCGGTTGGTTAACTTCTTCTTGGGCCCCATACAGGCCCACGGGTGGAACGAGTCACGCACAGATCACACGTGGAGGTACAGCTTGGAAGGGTCAGCACACTGTGGATGGCGGTGCTGGGGTACAGCAAGGGGGGGTCTGGGGTGCAAGCATACAGAGGGTAGAAGTTTATGATGACCCAGGGGGAAGAGACTCAAAGTCCAGAGGGAGGGAAGCACAAGCAGCTAGAGGTTGTAGACAACTGAGAGACTGTAGGTACGTCTGTGTGAACAAATGCAAGAAAAAGGGCAGCAGGGCATGACAAATATTATACTTAAAGGCAACAGAGAGTGGCAGCAGCGGCATAACACAAGATGATGCCCCCCCCCCCTACAAAATATGATGAGGGGCCTCTGAGTATCCCCTAGCTCAGATAAACATGAAGGGGATGTGGCTGGAATTAAAGGTGCGTGCTTTCAACAAAAAACATCACTTTAAAATTGCCCATATCCACATAAACAAGAGGACAGAACAAGCTAACTTTCCTCTTAAGGAAAAGTAAAATTCAATATGTTTACATTTCAAATTCCTTCTAAGCTGCACTCCAGACACAGCCTTTGTGTAGTGATGCCCCTCAGAGCAGGACTGTCTTTAGTCTGGCGCACCCACAACAGAGGCACAAAGAGGTGTGAGGGCTCTGCACTAAAGTGTGATTAAGGTAGACAAATGTGTGGCCTGACCTAAAGGGTCTCCTTTAATCTGTAGTTCAACCCCTATTCACCAATAGCACCTACAAAAACAAGCGCTTCAGGAAGTTTAATCAGCATTCATTTGCTAACAAAAGTGTTCATTGAATTTCTAAAGACAGCCCTTTCCCCATCCCCTAAAACACACCAGTGTTTGCATCCCCTACCCTCTAGGCACTGGAATGCAGGTAATACACTTCCACTGTCTGGGAAAATGTCCTAACCTTCCATCTGGTGTCAATGCAAACCAGAGGCATTTAAATGTACCCCCACTCTGATGAATAATTAATACTCTGAGTCAAACCTGAGGTTGACCTGCAGAATCTCTTTTTCAATCTGGACATTATTTCCCATTTATTTTCTCGACATATCCATCCACTCATATTTCACTTTCAAACCTTGACCTGGCTGGAATCGTGGTCTAGCAATAGTCTAGCAAAAGAGAGATGGTTTACATGATTCCAATGCCTATAACAATTTCCCAATAAAACAATCTTCACAAGTAAATAATGGTGTTTTTTCTACAATCTTGCATCCTGAAACTGAATGCAATCTCAAAAATATTCACTACATTCCTTAAATCCAGCTTTAAAAACTGTCCTTTAATTAAAACCTCTGTTTATTGCCTCTCCTTTTTTCTTCTCTTTTTCAAATGTCCCCCCTCCTTCTCTTCCATTATCATATGAAATCTATTTATTGATGTCATACCTAAACTTTCACAATTGTCTTATTAAACTTCTTGCTGTCTCAAATGTGCTTGAAAATGCATCTTTGCCCACTCTTTTTTCAAAATATTCTCAGGAGAGAAAAACCCCAAACCGCCTTCAGGCCTGCTCGCTACGCTTCCTCGCCACAGGTCACTCATCCAAAACCTTTGCGTCCTACCACTTTCAAATGTCAACATCCGCCACTGTCTTTTCTCTCTTTAGTAACCTATTTTTGGTCAACAGCAAGTGATTATCTGTGAGGACAGAGAATAAGAGAGTGAATTCCGACATTGTGCACATTTCTTTAAATTACCATTATTCATGCAAAGACAAATAAATCCCAATTCTATAACAATACTTCAGTGTGACACCCTTGTGATGGAGTGTAGGCAGTATAACGACAACATTAGAAAGGTGCAGGCAATACGTACACCATTATCAGAATGAAAGGCAGGATCAGTCCCGGATTCGATGCGTAGCTAAAAACTTTTCCAAACCAAGCCGGGAAGTCATTATCCAAGGTTTCTGTAATCGCTGCAAACATTTTTTCTTTACCACTGTAAAGAAAAAACAGACACATTTATATTAAAGCTCATTTTGCCCATGTACCTAAAGTCAATGGCCCAACTTTGAAGATTGACGGAGTTCGGCTGTTCAAAAGGTTTTTACAGTGGTGGAGGAGGGAGTATTAATAAGGTTGCCTATCACAATTGTTTATGTTGAGTTCACAGTGTTGTGTTGAAGTTGTGTTTTGCATTCTGGTGATTACTATGGTTTAGTTATGTTAATGTGTTTGTGTGTATGATGCTGAGCAGTTGAAGTTGTTATCAGACTTATCATAGTCCAAGATACTGGGATGGATAAGAGAACATTGTTTTTTTACTTGTCTGCTGGGTTTTGTGGTGTTAATTCGTGAGGTAACTTTGACCGCACATTTGAAATAGAGACCTGTAACTGATTGTTGTGATTGTACTAATAGTGTTCAGTGCTAGTAAAACCTATTGCGCAAAGGGGACCTGCATTAGGCAAGTTGATTTCCTCTGGTCAAGCTTTCATCTGTGAGTGTGTGTGTGTGTGTGTGTGTGGGTGAAAGAATTCCAAAGGAGGGTGAACTGATGCTAGGAGAGAGAATTGTATCAGAGGATAATGCGCAGGGATAGGTCAACAAGTGAAGTGTATCCATGGAATTGGTTGGTGAGCCATTAGGTGTTGCCCTGTGATAGGTCCACAAAGAAAAAGGTTGTGTTGAGATTGGGTGCGAGAATTGACTTGCATCGAATTGTGAACCACCGGAATATACACTAGGCCATTATAGGACAACAAATATAGCTTCACACATGTTTGTAGCTTTTTTAATGGCATGAAATCATCAAAAAGGAAGGTAAGATATCCACATTATGGCACATTTAACCTAAGGGTTATTGAGATTTGACAGTGTTGGACTTGGCCCTTTTTGCAGGGTCATCCCTCAACTTTTTGCCTTTTTTTCTGTATTAATTCTGACCTGTTTTCGTTGGTTTTAGGACTCTGGGCACTTTGCCACTGCTGATCAGTGTCAAGTCGCAAGTGTTCTCTGTGCAAAGTCCCTACTAAAGTGCCTTTTGTGTGCAGGGCTGGTAATTCAAATGCTACTAGTGGGCCTGCAGCACTAATTGTGCCACCCACACTAGTAGCCCTAAAGAGAGAACTCAGGCCTGCCACTGCAGTGCCTACACGCAGTTTGTTAAACTGCCTTGTTGTCCTGACAAGTGCCCCCACTTGCCAGGCCTTACCCATCCCTTTTTATGCAAATCAGACACCCCAAGGTACCCCCCTGGGCAGGGTGCAGTGCATGTGAAATGTAGGACATGTACTAAGGTGTGTACCATGTGCTGACAAGGAAGAACAGCTAAATTCGTTTTTCACTGTTGCAAGGCCATCTTGCCCATAGGACAGAATGGGGAAGGCTGTGTACTTACTCGCTGCTGTACCTGCGAATAAATGCTTTACTCTGGTATTGGGCCTCACCATTGTTCTTGATGGTTGTTGAAGGATGGTTCTCTCCGGGACTATTGTTTGTGAGGCCCCCCTGTAGGGTCTGGAGTTCCTGTGCCCGGAGGCATTGGTTTGGAATTTGAATCTGGAGCTCGACCCACTCGCCATCACAAGCCCTCTTAAGGATAAGCTAACAAGCAAAAGTGTGACGGTGCAGGAAGGGATTCAGGGAGGTGTGATTCCCCACACTGATCATGCCAGAGGACAGGCATTGCTGCAGGGACATTGAGACATGTGAGCACTGGTCATGTAGAATAATCACTTGACAACGTGAAACATGAAACCCACTATGTAGTTGGTGCAGGTACAAAAAATAGCTTTTATTTAAAAGGCATATGGATGTACGAAGATTCCATGCAGTAGAATGCCAGCAGAAATGCATCATGGGGACTGCAATTCTGAAAGACTGTCAAAAGACTTTTTAATTTAAAAGCGCGCACATTTGCAATGTGCATTTTAAACTACACCTGTGAACAAGGCAAAAGGTTGGTGAAACGCGTAAGGAGAAGGAGTACTTACTGCACTGCTGTACCTGCGAATAAATGCTTTACTCCGGTATTGGGCCTCACCGTTGTTCCTGATCGTTGTCGAAGGATGGGTCTCTCCGGGACCATTGTTTGTGAGGCCGCCCTGTAGGGTGTGGGGCTCCGGTGCCCGGAGGCATTGGTTTGTATGAGATACCACGTTGGACTGCAAGTACCCTCATGCAGTTCACCTGGAGTTCAACAGCTTAACGATATCCATTGGTACTAAGTAGGAGGAGGCGAGAGACTGCTTTTAAAGGGGTGGTCTCTGAGTCAAAGGTGAATCTATCAGCCTGTGAGACCGGCACTGATAGAGTTTTAAGTACAGTAGTTACAGTTGTTGCAATGGACAACGCAATTTCAAACAAAATGCAACATTGACCTGAATGGGAATTTCTAGTTAAATGCAATTAGTTACTTTATGGATTACTTTTCTAGCCACAGGACTGGATCCTAGATTCAGTCCAGGGACATCTCCTGTAAACACTTGAGTAAAAGCGTTTTGTTTACAGTAGTGATTTTTAAGGAATATTATTGTATTTTAAAAGTTGACATAAAATCACCAATGTTATCCTATAGGAGGAAATTCACTTAGCAAGAAAGTAGTGTTATCGTTACTTTTTCCTACTCAGTGGTAGGTCCTAGATCCAGCACTGGTGTATCTCCTGTAAACAGTTAAAAGAATGTGTCTAATATGTTGTTTTGATAAAAAATGTATGATTCTGTTTTTAACGAATTGCTTATATTGATTATAAGTAAATCTTTTTAATAAATAAAAAAACTATTTAGTGACATACAATTTTATGTTTTAATTTAAATATACTGTATGGGGCTATGGTGATGAAATTGGTCTAAACAAATGATGTTGCACATGATTTATGCTAGCACCTAAATTGAAACACACAGAACGGAATTCTTTTTTGATTGTGATATTTCCCGGTCGTTTCTGGGTTTATTTGGGAAAACTCTCGCTTTTTATAGCCATATCTCAGCTCCTGTAGCTGGAGAGTTAGAATTAACAATATGGACACTTTACGAACCTTTGGGTTCTCTGAAGACCAATGTAAAAAACTTTTAGGGGGGTCTTCTAAAACTACCAATACAGTAACCGTATCAAAAGGAGATGATGATAGGTGGAATAAACTGTGGAATCTGACACACAGATTTTTTAACTGTATAATTCTTGGATTTTTAATGATGTATTGAGAAACATGTATTGACCTATGGTATAATTTAGGAAATGTGTCTAATATGTTGTTTTGATAAAAACTGTATGCTTCTGTTTTTAACGAATTGCTTATATTGATTATAAGTAAATCTTTTTAATAAATACAAAAATTATTTAGTGACATACAATTTTATGTTTTGATTTAAATATACTGGATTGGGCTATGGTGATGAAATTGGTCTAAACAAATGATGTTGCACATGATTTATGCTAGCACCTAAATTGAAACACACAGAAAGGAATTCTTTTTTGATTGTGATATTTCCCGGTCCTTTCTGGGTTTATTTGGGAAAACTCTCGCTTTTTATAGCCATATCTCAGCTCCTGTAGCTGGAGAGTTAGAATTAACAATATGGACACTTTACGAACCTTTGGGTTCTTTGAAGACCAATGTAAAAAACTTTAAGGGGGGGTCTTCTAAAACCATCAATACAGTAACCCTATCAAAATGAGATGATGATAGGTGGAATAAACTGTGGAATTTGACACACGGATTTTTTAACTGTATAATTCTTGGATTTTTAATGATGTATTGAGAAACATGTATTGACCTATGGTATAATTTAGGAAATGTGTCTAATATGTTGTTTTGATAAAAACGGTATGATTCTTTTTTTAACGAATTGCTTATATTGGTTATAAGTAAATCTTTTTAGTAAATAAAAACATTATTTAGTGACATACAATTTTATGTTAAGTTACTGATAAGTATGGTTATAATTACTTTTCAGGATCAGTACTGGGCTAAAAGATGCAGCACTGAGGTCTCTCCTGATAACAGGTGAGTAAATCAGAATTCGTTGTTTGGCTGATTTCAGGTGAATATTTTAAAGTTCCAAAACTCCACACACAGAAGTATTTCCAAGTGAAACCAGTCAATGTTACCCTATGGAAGGAAATTCACTTAGCAGGTAAGTAGTGTTATCGTTACTTTTTTTTACTCAGTGGTGGATCCTGGATCCAGCACTGGTGCATCTCCTGTAAACAGTTGAAAGAATGTGTTTAAGTCATACAGGCGATTTTTTTAGGAATATTTGTAGTTTGTGAAAATAGACACTTAGAAACTTTTACTGGTGAAAACCAGACAATGGATTCCTATGGAAGGAAACACAAGTTACTGGTAAGTATGGTTAGAATTACTTTTCAGGGTCAGTGCTGGGCTAAAAGATGCAGCACTAGGTTATCTCCTGATAACAGGTGAGTAAATGGCAATTAGTAGTACATCCACTAAGCGCCACAGAGCTGCGTAGCAGAAAGATGTAGAAAGGGTCACGGCCTGCACCATCTCTCTGCAATGCAGCGCAGTGGCGCTTCCTGGAAGCACCTGGTACTTGGCCCCCATGGTCCCTAAGGTTTGAAGTGGAATTTTTTCCCCAACTTAAAACGCGCCACAGGGCGTGACTGCACACATCACGTCAGGCCCCTCTCCTACCTTCACCACTGTGTAAATGCGCCCTGTCACCATTCTAAGTTGAGAGATTAAGTCCCCTTTAATCCTAAGGGTCCCTAGGGTCAAACCAGCCCACTAGGTACCTCCAGTAAGCGCCACAGAGCTGCGTTGCAATGAGATGTAAAAAGGGGAGGGGCCTCTGAACCCCTGTCTGCAACGCAGCTCCCTGGAGCATACTGGAGATACCTGTTGGCCTATTTGGCCCTCAAGGACCCTCAGTATTGAAATAGAATTAAATCCCCAACTTAAAATACGCCACAGGGTGCATTTGCACAATGGTGAAGGAAGGAAGCGTGGCCTAAGGTGATATGTCTGCAAGCACACCCTGTGGCGCGTGTTAAGTTAGAGAACTAATTCCTCTTCAAGCCTGTGTGTCCCTGAGGGCCAACTAGCCCACCAGGTCCCTTCAGTATGCGCCAGGAGGCTGCGTTGCAGAGAGGTGTTCAGAGGCCACGCCCCTTTTTACAACACTCTGCAACGCAGCTCCGTTGCACTTACTAGAGGTACCTGGTGGGCTAGTTTGCCTCCAGGGACCCTCAGTATTGACAAGGAATTAATTACCCAACTTAAACCGCACCACAGGGCGTGTTTGCACACATGTGAACTCAGGGCCCGCCCCCTCCCTTCACCACTGTGCAAACGCGTCCCGTGGTGCATTTTAAATTGGGGAATTAAGTCCCTTTGAATGCTGGGGATCCCTGGGTTCCAACTAGCCCACCAGGTACCTCCAGTAAGCGCCACAAGGCTGGGTTGCGCAGAGGTGTAAAAAGGGCGTGGCCTGGAGCACCTCTCTGCAACGTAGCCCTGTGGCGCTTACTGGAGGTACCTGGTGGGCTAATTGGCCCCCAGGGACCCCCAGTATTGAAGGGGAATTAATTCTCAAATTTAAAACGCGCCCCAGGGCGCATTTGCAGAGTGTGTTTTTGTGAGGGGGCGGAATGGAGCCGCGTGTCCCCCCTCCCGTGGCTAATTCCGGGCCCCGGGGACCCCATCCCCCGGGGCATGACCAATTCATTTTTTTAAATATATTTTTATTACTTAATGGGGAGGGGCACCGGGGCTGGCTCTCACCGTTGGGGACTGTGGGGGGTCCCCAATCCCCCCACGGTACCGCCGGCTTCCCGCCTTCTATAGGAACCGCCATTGCTTTTCCATATGGGGAGCAGATAACATGCTGCTCCCCATATGGAAAAGCAATTTGCTTTGCTTTATTGAAGTGAGAGCAGATTTCCCTGCTCTCGCTTCAATGAAGCAAACCAGTTTGCAATGGCAGGATGGGAGCCGCGAGGCTCCCGCTCTGCCATTGCAAACAGCAGAGTCCCGGGGTGGGCACCCCTGGTCACTGCAGGAGACGTCCCTGGGGGGAGGCGGTCCCCGGGGCCTTGACACCACTCCAGGAGGGGGGCCGCGCGGCCCCCTCCCACACTTTTCAGAAGCCCCGGGGGGTGGTGGTCCCCAGGGCTGGGGGGCCTCAGAGCCCCCCTTTCCAAATGCTTTTAAGCCCCGGGGGTGGTAGTCCTCGGGACTGGGGGGCCTTAGAGCCCCCCCACCCATTTCAAAGAAGCCCCTGGGGTGGTGGTCCCCAGGGCTGCGGGGGGGCCCATGAGCCCCCGCATACATTAAATTAGGTCCCCGGGGCTGGGGGGCCTCAGAGCCCCCCACCTAATGTTTTAAAGCTCCAGGGGTTGGCGGTCCCCGGGGCTAGGGGGGCCTGAGAGCCCTCCACCCATTTAAAACAAGCCCTGTGGGGTGGGGGTCCCCGGGGCTGCGGGGGGGCCCCGTGAGCCCCCGCAGATAATAACTAAGAGCCCCGGGGTTTGGCGGTCCCCGGAGTAGTGGGGGGGGGGATTTGGACCTCCCATACTATTTTTTAATAATGCCGCTGGGATTTGGCCCCCCCGGGGGCAAATTACAATATTTAGCGCGAGAGACTGTGTTTCTTTTTTTTTTATCGGTAGGATGCGCGGATCCTACATGCATCCCGCGATTTAAAAAAAATCACACAAGATGGCTGCCAACACTTCCTGATTTGGAGTGTTGACAGCCAATTAAAATACAGCTCGTGCATGGCAGGGTGCGTGCAGGCTGCGCTTAAGATACGCAGATCCTCCGAGCCCATAGATATATAAATGACTTTAACTGTCATTTTCTCTGGAACTACTGAACAGATTTACACCAAATAAGCCAAAGGCACGTGTCTAAACCAAGGACAACCTATTTGCCAAATTTGGTGTAGTTCCGTTCAGCAGTTAGGGCTGTAGCTGCGGCTAAAGGTCCTATGGGAAATTGCATGGGGAAAACGCGTTTTGGGATCCCCCTTTTTTCTCAAACTCCGCTTGATGAATCATCGTGAAACTTTCAGGATAAGAGCGGACCAGAGCTGGCCAAAACTTTGGAAGATTCCGCGTAGATTCGTCAATCGGCGCCAAAGTTCTTCCAAATAGAATGTTGTTGATTTCCTATGGATAATAGGTCTTAACTATAACTATACCTACCTACTGGCGACCGCCAGTAGGTAAAATATATATATATATATATATATATATATATATATATATATATATATATATATATATATATATATATATATATATATATATTAGGCAAAGAAATTGCGGGGAAATGGACTGACTCCACTGATGGAGAAGAATTGGACTACAGTTACCAGCATGCTCTCACTGGAGAGAGCGTGTAAACAATGGACAAAGATGGCTGTGGTGATTTGGCCATTTCCTGTTTGTCACCCCATGAGGAAGGAGCTTGTGACTTCGAAACACGTAGGGTATTGTGTTTTAAAATAGCGGCGATGTGCATCTTTCTGCAATTAAAGGGTTGGAAACTCACCTTTTCGTGGAGTGCGTCCTTTATCCAGAGGCAACCTTGGAGTATGTGTTAAGCGGCGGCCTTAGCCGCGAAGGATGAACCACCTGTTGGAAATGTGGTAACAGGTCTGGATGCTGTCACTGCACGAGCAGAATCGGCGCGGGAAGGCAATGCTATTTGAAAGATGAACATCGTGCTTGCAGCCCACTGGAGGGCAGTAAAAGAATTAATCAATTAGGCAAAGAAATTGCGGGGAAATGGACTGACTCCACTGATGGAGAAGAATTGGACTACAGTTACCAGCATGCTCTCACTGGAGAGAGCGTGTAAATAATGGACAAAGATGGCTGTGGTGATTTGGCCATTTCCTGTTTGTCACCCCATGAGGAAGGAGCTTGTGGCTTCGAAACACGTAGGGGATTGTGTTTTAAAATAGCGGAGATGTGCATCTTTCTGCAATTAAAGGGTTGGAAATTCACCTTTTCGTGGAGTGCGTCCTTTATCCAGAGGCAACCTTGGAGTATGTGTTAAGCGGCGGCCTCAGCCGCGAAGGATGAACCACCTGTTGGAAATGTGGTAACAGGTCTGGATGCTGTCACTGCACGAGCAGAATCGGCGCAGGAAGGCAATGCTATTTGAAAGATGAACATCGTGCTTGCAGCCCACTGGAGGGCAGTAAAAGAAGTAATCAATTAGGCAAATAAATTGCGGGGAAATGGACTGACTCCACTGATGGAGAAGAATTGGACTACAGTTACCAGCATGCTCTCACTGGAGAGAGCGTGTAAATAATGGACAAAGATGGCTGTGGTGATTTGGCCATTTCCTGTTTGTCACCCCATGAGGAAGGAGCTTGTGGCTTCGAAACGCGTAGGGGATTGTGTTTTAAAATAGCGGCGATGTGCATCTTTCTGCAATTAAAGGGTTGGAAACTCACCTTTTCATGGAGTGCGTCCTTTATCCAGAGGCAACCTTGGAGTATATATATATATGTGTATATATATAATCACTAAAAAGAAAAAATAGAGAAATGCCCGCGCTAATTCTCAGTTCCCTGGGCCCGATTCACAGAACTAACTTAAGACATTATCCGAAACTTACTACTTTTGGTCTTCACAGAAGGCATTTAGTAGTAGTAAGGTTAGGATTTTTTCTTAAGTCTGTCCTAAGTTTGTCTTAAGTTTGTCTTAAGACTGTTTTAAGTCTGTCTTAAGTCTGTCTTAAGTCTGTCTTAAGTCTGTCTTAAGTCTGTCCTAAGTTTGTCTTAAGTTTGTCTTAAGACTGTTTTAAGTCTGTCTTAAGTTTGTCTTAAGTCTGTCCTGTTTCTCTTAAGTTTGTCTTAAGACTGTCTTAGGTCTGTCTTAAGTCTGTCTTAAGTCTGTCTTACATCAAACTTAAGACAAAATCCTAACTTTACTACTACTAAATGCCTTCTGTGAACACCAAAAGTAATAGGACAGACTTAAGACAGACTTAAGACGAACTTAAGACAGACTTATGACAGATTTAAAACAAACTTAGGACAAACTTAGGACAGACTTAAGACAGACTTAAGACAGACTTAAGACAAACTTAAGACAGACTTAAGACAGATTTAAAACAAACTTAGGACAAACTTAGGACAGACTTAAGACAGACTTAAGACAGACTTAAGACAGACTTAAGACAAACTTAAGACAGACTTAAGACAGATTTAAGACCAACTTAAGACAAGCTTAGGAAAGACTTAAGACAGACTTTTTAAAAAAAAAGGTTTATTGCATAATAATTAAAAGTGTTACAAAATTTGCATGATAAAATAACAATGCAGGGTTAATAAAATTCTGGAATTGTAGATTCTCGACATCTATTAAAATTGGGGACAATACCGTTTAAACAAAAACTTTCTCGGGCACTGCTCAGTCTGTCTCAACGTCTCTGTTAATGATCTCCATGTAAGACCCTGAAATTAGGGTGTCCCTGATAGCCCACCACCTAGGTGTTCCCCCTGCTCAATTTTTCCTAAGCATTTTCTTGCTTCAGCCAGGAATTTGACTCCGCGGCATGCCAGGATTATGGAGGCACCTCCTAGCCAACTTGTGCCTGCGTGTCTGCAGAAACGAATATTCAGCTCGTTAAAGATGGATTTTAAAAAGCATCGTCTCTGTCCTATCAGAGCCGGACATACACAGAAAAGGTGGGCTAGGGTTTCAGTTTTGTACCCAGAGAGACAACATTGCTCCGTCTGATGAGAGTGTTTCCAAGACGGTAGTAAGTCCTTCGAGACGTGCATCCCCATCCGATAATCTATAAATGCCTTTTTTAGGTAACCACTAAAGTGGGATGAAAGGTATGCAAGAGGTTTTGATGTTGTGAAGGAGTTAATGATGGTCCAGCCATGCCGACGTTTTGCAAATGTATGGTTATCCTCAAAAAAGGATTTCCTTTTTGCTGCCGCGTTGGCTAATCTGCTTAGACTTGCTTTGTCTGTCCCGGATTTCCAGGCTTGTTCCAGCTCCAGCATTTCCAAACAGAATTTCAGATACTTTCCCCAGGTGTTCTTGGTTTCGGTGTCCGCCCGATTTTTGATTTCCTCCCAGCTCAGCCGGTCCATTGTATCTGGGTCTGCAGATCGGAGTTTATGACAGACTTGTGAAGCTGAGGCGGATTTTGGGAGATTGACGACCGCTTTGTAGATTTTAATCTGTAGGTCATTTAGAAGATCGGCCTCCTTGCCACACCAGGTAACTAAGCCATACGATAAGGAAGGCATATTCTGGGCTGCCATTACTTTTAATAGGTGCTTATAATTAGGGCAATCCATTTTTACTTTTAAAGAATGGTACGCAAAGATTAAACATTGTGCTTTTGCTTGTAATGCTGTTTTGTGGTCCTTATAGTTTACACCTTTTGATATTGTTATTCCCAGGTACTTGTAAGACCCTTGTTCTTTCCCTGTAGCCCCACGCGCCATCCATTTATACTTTAGCTTTTGCGGATCTACTAGGCGGACCACTTTTGTTTTTCTTTATTTAATTCCAGCCTTTCCCGTTCCAAGTAAGATGTTAATTTAGTTATTGCTATTGCTCTTTGTAAACCGATTGGTGTTTTACTCAGCAATACAATATCGTCAGCATATTGTAGGAAGTGCATTGGGTAGTTGGCCAATGATGGTGGGTGGCTATCTACCGATTCCAGCTCATTTGTGAGGTCAGAGAGAAAAACATTAAAAAGGGTAGGGGCTAATACGCAGCCTTGTTTTAGGCCTTGATGCGTTGGAATACTCATGGTTGTACTGCCTCCATTACCCAGTTTCACTCTTGCCCAAGTATGCTGATGTAGTGCTTTGATAGCTTTTAAGAGTTGGTTTGGCAACCCCCAGCTCTTTAGTTTTCCCCACAAGCGCTCTCTGTTCACCCGATCAAAGGCAGACTTGATGTCGATAAAACAGGCGTACAAGCGGGCTCCCTTTGCTACCGCTAGATCCATTAGGATTGACAGACAAGTTAAGTTTTTTATTGTTCCCATTCCTTGCCTGAATCCTGTTTGATATTTGGGGATTATATTTGTGTCTCCTATCCATGCTTGTAGTAGAATACAAGAGGCGTAGAGCTTGGCCTCTACGTCTATTAAAGATATCAGTCTGAAGTTTGTGGGATTACGATGGTCTCCATGCTTGAATATCGGATGAATGATACTGCCTTTCCAAGAGCCAGGGAGCTCTGCTTGTTTGTATATTTGGTTAAATAGAGGCGTTAGGGTCTCTGACCACAGGTCCGGGTCATGCTTAAAGATCGCATTTGGCAGCCCATTCGGGGCGGCTGCACCTTCTGACTTTAGTCTTGATATGATCATCTTCAGTTCTTTTTTGGTGGTTAAATCGACCAGTTCTGTTGGCCCCTTTGGAGCTTCTTCTAACTCGGAGTCTCTATTTTCCTTGTTCTTAACTCCTATTGGTTTCTCCTCTTTTTCTTGTATTGCCCCTGAGCTGTTGACGGGGCCTGGATCTGTATCGCAGTATAGAGTTTGCACGTGTCTGGTCCAGGTTTCTGCTCCAACCCCTGCTTCCTGTTGGAGTTTTACCCCTTGGTCTAGGTCGTCTATACTACCCCAGAAGTCTTGACTATTAGGATGTTTACCCGCAGTTAGAAGTTTATTCCAGATTGTTTCTTTGTACAAAGACTTTGCGACCCTCAGTGCCTTCCTATAGATGCTCCTGGCTTCCTTCAGGTTAGATTTGTTTGGCACTGACCCCGATGTTTTTTGGCTGGCGAGTGCTCGGACATCCTTGGTGACCTTTCTTTTTTTTGATCTGAGGTCCGTATTAAACCAAGGCTCCTTCTTGATGTTGATATTACTCTGATTCCCAGACCTTGCTGGGAACTTTTGTGAAAGATCCTGAATCATTTGCTCCCAGTTGGGTACTCGCTCCTCCTCTTTTTGGGTCCCTAGGTTGGCCATCTGGGCTTTAACAGAGTCCGTGATTTTACCCAACCCTTCTCCGCGCCATTTTAACTTTTTTAGATTGAACTTTGATGCGTGGTGAAGAAGAGAGATCGTTCTTGGTGCCGTGCTAGGTGCGATGTTCAGACTTATTATTTGGGGGAAGTGATCACTTTCTACTCGGTGTTCAATTCTAAATGATTCGATGCTGGCAATTAACTCATCACTTACAAAAGTGTAGTCGATTGTTGAATGGACCCTGCCACTCAGATATGTGATGGCTGCCGGCCTATGCCCCTTTGTATTGCCATTCAGGATTGACAGTCCAAATTCTTTTAAGCTAGATGCTAACTTTTTTCCACCACTGCTTGCTGTCGTCTTCGCCTTCGCCTTATTTTGAGCAATAAGAGCGCTGTTGAAGTCCCCGGAGATAACCAATGGGCATTGCAAGTGGGTTCTTTGCATTACTTTGATCAGTGACAGCAGGCTTACGTGTTTTTCTTTTTGTGACTTTCTGTCAGGATGGATATAAACATTGAGTATTAACAGTTGCCATGATTCAATCCCCGATGGCGGGGCTTCGGTGATTCTGGTCACTTGGGCCCGATTAAGACCCACGTCCAGCACTTCTGATACCCAATCATATTTTTGGACTACAGATGTAGATAAACCACCGCGGGGGATGCCCATGCGTTGAGAAGCTTTATGCAAATATATGGTGTTCTTTGAAGCCTGGGATTGAGGTCGGTTGTAAATTCCATGACTCCTGGATCAAGATTATATCTTGTCGCTGGAAGAAAGCTTGCGTTTCGTGGTTGTGCGCCATTTCTCGGAAGCCATGCACATTCCATGAGCAAAACGAAACATTTGATTGCTTTTTTAAATTCTGGGGGAGCTTCTTGTTCCACATGGTCACGGAGAAGTTTTGGTCTGGGTTAGGTAGCTTTATTACTCAGGACCTTGGGTATCCAAGACCAATCCATTTTGTCTGCGTGCTGGTGACCAGTTGTTTGTGGTTTGTGGTTTGCGCTTGATGATGCTGGTGAGGAAGCCCGAGCCCCACGCAGACAAGAGGTATGCTGTCCTCTGTTTCCGTGTCCCTTGTCTTGGTCACATGTACTGATTTGTAAAGGATAGGGATACCTTGGGCGCTTATGTCATGTAATTGAGATGCCCCATAGTTCAAACTGGGGTCTTGCAGAATATATCTTTTCTACCAGATCCCTTGAGGCCCAAGTTGTGACTGTTTCCTCGATGTCCGCGTTGTTTACGTTTGATTGAAACTCGACGGAGTAAAGGTCCTGGGAAGTGATTTCTTTTAGAGCTGATATTTAATTGAATAATTTTAGCAGGTTGCCTTGATTGAGAATGTCCTGCGCCCCCCCTTGTTGTGGAGTTGCGTACTATCGCGCGAGGTGTAGATCAGTTGTTGTACTTTCTCTTTCTGTACTGCCTCAATTGTATTTGCTTTTTTCAGTGTTGGAGCTGTGTTAATTAACTTTGTTGAAACAGAACTTGACTTCCTTTGCATTAACGAACATTTACGTTCCTTTTCGAAAACTGTGACTCGCATGGGGGTTGGCACAGTTTTGGTTTCCGGTGCTGCTGTTGCTCCATGGATTTCGTGTGGTTTTCTTTCAAATGTTGTAGGTGTTTGCTGTGCACTACTAACTTTTGTGCCCTGATTGGAACCCTCTTTGGTTATGCATATTGTACCCATACTGTTTTTTGCCGGGGCTAGTGTGGCTTCGGTTTGCTCGCGGCCTCCATGACTGGCCACTTGTTTGAGCTTCGTTTTCTCTCGTCCTTGCTCTTGCTCTTTTGTTTGCAGGTCCGATCTTGTATCCATTTGACAGTAGTTAACTATGGCTGGGGATGGACTCGTGTTTCCGTGTAGGTCAGTCGAGGTGTTTTTGGCTCCGGTCCTGGGGCCTCCGTCCCTTGATGTATTTGTTAAAGTTGTCTTATCCGATGGTTCAGCAAATGTCTCCTCACCCTCTGGTGACCCAATCAGTGATTTAGATTTATTTTCATTGAGAATGTTGGTTTTAAATATGGGAAAGATATTGCCAGTATCTATATTTAGTTGTTTTTTATACTTGAGCCTGGCCTTCCTTGCCCTTTTCCTTTGCCTTTTTGTTGGCTTGTCCTCAATAAGGGATTTTTGGGTGAGTTGTGTTTCTTCCATTTCTGAGACTGTTTTACCTAAACCGACTTCCCTTGGAGTTTGGTCTTGATCCGTTGTTTGTTTGCTTCTTGTGGGGCCATTAGAGAACTTTCTCTTGACTTTTTGTGGCTTATCCTGATTAGGTTTAGTTTCTATCTCCTGACAGTGGCTGCGGGATTGTTTTACCTCCCCTAAAATATCCATCAGTGTAGCCTGGAGGCTTGCTAGCTTTTCAAATATACTTCCGCATCCACAATTGCACTGTTGTTTGCTCAAGCTGGTGTAAGCCTCTGGTTTCCCCTGTGCTGTTAAGAGCGATGATAGGGAGTCCAGTTTTGCATTTATACCCGAAATGTGACCAGCCACTAAAGTGATGAGGTCGATCTGGACCTCCATTTTGTTTGATTGGTAATTCAGCACCCTTATTGCTTGCTCTAGAGTGCTTAACAAGGATTGAGTCCATGACTTGGAGGGCTGGTCTTTTAGGAGTTTGCTTAAGTCCTTGGGCTCTGAGTCCAACATGCTCCCCGATGAGATTGTAATCAGTGCAGAATGATTAGGATGAAGTTGGTTTATCGGCATGATGATACTGTCATTTATGGATATTTTTGTTGGTCTCTTTTTGCCTTGGAGCAGCGAGGGATTGAGACCAGCATGCCAGAACTCGAATGTCGGTCATCAAAACCATAGTCTGTTTGTGGGGCTCTCCCTTGGGAGTCGATATACTTCGTTATTCTCTCGGTAAGTTCCTCGAGTTGGGAATCGTTTGGTAGAAAGAAGGGCTTTAACCATGGGTCCCCTTCTTGCCCGGATGGAATGGATACGTTTCTATGACCTGTGATTCCCTCCTTGGAGCTCTTGGTTGCCTTTGTGTGGTCCCTGGCTTCAACCAACTCCGTGATTGTTGTACTTTTACTCTGGCTCAACTGGTTGTCCTTTGCGAGAGGGTTGTCTGTGATGTCCTTTAAAGCTCCACCTCCCTTGTTTTCGTTTGTGGCTGCGGGAGTGTTGGAATGGTGCACCTGGGCGGTTACTAACGCCAGTTTACCCTGGGGTGAGGGTCCCCGATGCGATGGGGAGAGTAGAGACCCTGGTTCGGCGCTCATCATGTTCTGCAGGCTTTTGGCCCGGGGGGAAGGTGCATTCAGCGTCGCGATGGGGCTTGGCAGTTTGCAAGCCTCAGCTGTTATTTGCGTAGATAGCCGCCATTGGATCCTTTAGGTAGAAGAATTTTAGGAGTCCAGTTTTCCGTCTGGAGTCCAAAGTTAGCTCAGGGGTTGGTGCTGATACCAACCTCTTCCTGGGGTTTGACCCGGTCCCTGTTTCCAGTGGCGATTTGACTTCCACAGTTCATACCACATTGTAGTACCCTGGTAATTGAGGATTCTAGTTTAAGTGACCATAATTGCATTGTATTGAGAGTTGAATCTTTTCAGTGCAGAAGTCAGGATGTGCAAAGAACCCTAGTTAGCATTGAGCCACATAGATCAAATGGGATAAGGTTGAGATGGAGAGGCGAAAAATCCAGTGCAGTATTACCTGTAATTATTTTAAAATCTTTGATAGACATTGAGGGTATTTTGGCAGCAGATAGTGCACCTGTTGCCATTATAAATACTTTTGTTAATATCAGTAAAATTATTAATACCATATTTACAGGACGCAGAACAAATAATACCACATGCAATAAGGGCTGGTTTGACCATGTGTGTACAGCACTCCATGTCCAACTTAAACGTGCCTTAAAACGGAGGGATCAAAATAAAGTTTCACTCCTGAGAAAGGACTATAAAATGGCACTTTCTAAAAGGAAGAGGGAGCTGCAACAGAAAGCATGGGATAATCTATGCCGTGCTGCAGAAACCTCTGATAGTTGCCTTTTCTTGGTCAACGGTTAATTCGCCCTTTCTAAAGGACGATAAAGCCCCACACCTTGCATCTAATGTCAGTAGTGAGGCTTGGTTGTCCCATTGTTCGGCTATATTTTATGCTAACCTTTCTACTGTGGGAGAACAAAGCCATTGGCCTATACTCCCATTGGATATTTCATTGGGAGAAGTTGAAAGTAGTATTTTGGCCAGCAAGGGGGGCAAGGCACAAGGGCCTGACGGAGTACCCATTGATGTGTATAGGGCCGTTCCGCAAATGTGGGGACCTATCCTCACTCTGGTTCTTAACACGGCTGTGGTAACTATGATCCGCCTACCTGGGGAGACTCTATTATTGTCCCTATATATAAAAAGGGGGATAGGTCTGCAGCAAGTAACTACTGCCCGATCAGTCTGTTAGACTCGTCGGTGAAAGTTATGAGTAGGGTGCTGCTGTCCAGGCTGGAAGCTTGGGTTGAGGATGAAGGGATCCTCGCAAACTCACAGTATGGCTTCAGAAAGGGCCGAGGGACACTGGATCAGTGCCTAAATCTAGAACTCCTAATTGGCAAGTACACTACGGCAAAGCAGGGTACCTTGTACCTCTGCTTTGCCGACTTGAGTAGTGCATTTGACCTTGTAGACCATTCAATCCTATGGCCAGTCTTATTAGAAATGGGTGCACTGGAACCCATTATCTTTTTTTTAGCTAGATTTTACGAAAAGATGCAAACGTGTGTGCGCTACGGGGTAAACGGAGAGTGCACCCCCAAATTTCAACGTAAAACGCGGTATTCGGCAGGGTTGTGTCCTTGCCCCCTTGTTGTTTACCCTTTTTGTTAACGCTGTGGATGCTGTCCTGAAAAAAGTCCAAGGAGATGTCCCGCGGGTTAATGGATCAGGCGTGCCAGTACTGCTTTACGCAGATGACGCTGTGCTTCTCTCGAGGAACCCTATAGGTCTACAGTGCCTGATGGACACGTTTTCTGATTTTATTAGTGAAAGAAAGTTGTTGATTAACAAGAGTAAAACTCTTGTTATAACTTGTGGGGCTAAAAGTAATAAAAGGCACGCCTTTTTTATTGAAGGGGTAAAAGTGCAGCAGGTGGAAACATTTTGCTACTTGGGTGTTACCTCTACGCATAATAATAGCTGGTCTCAAGAACTTTCAAATGTTAGGACAAAAATGGTAAAGAGTGCCCATTGTATCTTTAAATTCGCCTGTAAGATTAGGGATATGATGTCAATTTACAAGGCCAGGAGCGTCTCAATTGCATTATATGGTGCTGGGATATGTGGTTATACTAATGCAGATGTTGTGCAAAGAGAAGAAAATAACTTCCTCAAAAAACTTCTTTGCCTACCTACCTCAGCCCCAAACGAATTGACCCACAGACAACTAGGCGTCGCCTATTTAGGTGACCTCATTTCGTTGAGACCACTGATGATATGGCGTGCGATTTGGGGGAAGGATGAAACAGCCTTTAATCAAAACGTCATTTAGGATTGCCTTGACCTAGACAACTACACCAAGATACCCTGGCTTAAATATGCTTTAGACAGCTTCAGGGATATTTTTGGGCTCAATGTACTGGCTGAACCGTGTTCTGCAGGGAATATCCCTAAAGCAGACAAGAAAAACATCTTTATGCAGTACAGAGCACAGAAACGTCTGGAAGTCAACTGTCGCCTTACTACAGTCTGTCTTTATAATAAATACATAAAAGGTGATGTACCACAGCTATATCTGAGTATGGTAACTAGACCTGCACATAGGTTTGTTTTAACCAGACTAAGATTCGGTACGGCTCATGTTCTGGTGGCCTTTCCCCAACCTAAGAAGCAACCCGTTGGGCCGTGCCCATGTGATGGGCATTCCAAGCAAAGTACCCTGCACTTTATGTTAATTTGCACTCTCGTTTTGAATGTCAGGGTGGCCTACTTGAAACAGATTTTTGTAAAATATGGTGTCGGAAATGTGGAGGATGCGATGAAGCTAATTTATAATTAAGCGTGGGCGTAGTTCGCGAAGTAGCGCTACGCGAAGCTACGCGAAGTACACTTCGCGAACTTCACGTAGCACTACGCGAGCTGCGTAGTAGCATGTTCGCACTGTGCAAGATGTGTTTTCAATGATTGCACAGTGCGGACAAGCATCCGGCCCTGTGCAATCATTGAAAACGGCATCTTGCACAGTGCGAGCTGTAGTTTTCTGCTGCTCGAGTAGATTATTACTCGAGCTGCAGTTTTCTCAACGCAAACTGGTAGTTTCTCATTGAGAGCGGTCGCGAGCATGCGCAACCACTCACAATGAGAAACCTTACCTCCCCGCGTTGAGAATCTCGCCGGGATGTCATTTTCCTTGCTCACGGTCGCGAACATGACATTCAGGACCGCAAACAAGCAAAAAATGAGCGCTGCACTACACGTGTTCGCACCCCTGCTACGTGCAGCTAGCGTAGTGCGAAGTTGCGCAAACTTCGCAAACTCCACGAGCGTAGCGTAGTGCTTCGCCCAGGGTTATTTATAATATGAATTCTCCGGACAAATGTTTTTATATTGCCACTTTTATTTCCAAATCAGTTCAGATGAGAAATAGTATGTTATTTTAAATATATACTCCTTTTAACCTGTATTGTATTTTATCATGCACCTTTTAACTGTATTGTATTGTATTATGCATTTTGCTTATGTGCTTTTATGGTCATTGTATAATATGAACCGAATAAAGCTTCATGAAATGAAAATGACTTCCACAGTTCCTTGTGTTCCTTTTAATCCTTCTTAAAAATCTGGTTGTGTGAGTGAAAGTGGAGTTTTTGGGCTCTTGTCTCTTGGTTGTCTCTTGGTTAATAAATACAGGTCCTGCTGCTTACTAGTGGCCGAGGATGGACCTTTCGGATTTCTAGCACTTATGTTATTCTATGCTATGAGTCTGGTTTGTTGCTGGTTTGTTGCTTGAGGAGCAGTGGCCGAAGGATGCTGCTTCTGCTGCCACCGATCCCTCTGCCCCCACTGCCCCTACCTCCTCTGCTGCCTCTGCTGCCTCTACTACCTCTTTTCATGCGGCTTCGGCTTCGACTTCAGCCGACCCCCGGTAGCTTTCAGCTTCTCCTGCCTTGTTAGAGATTATCTTCGGCAGAAACTGGCATAGGCCGGGGCAGAGGCAGAGATTTGGCAAAGTTTAGGTAATGAACGGATGGGCGAACGGCCCGGCGGCTATGAAGGCAGGGAGTAGGGATGTAGCCAGCCGTGCAAACCGGCCTCCGAAAGTTAACTAACTCTGGTTCCTCCCACACCTCCACTAACTCTGGTCCTCCTTACCGGTTGCCTCCGTCCGCCGTCAACTTTGCTTTAGCGCTCAGTGCTCACACAGTTCCACACTACCGTGAGCCGTAGGCCGAGAGCTCAGCTGTTCTGCTGCATGTAAGGTCCGGACTGGATCGTGGGCTCATAGGATCATAAGATCATAGGCTCACTTGCTCGCGGGCTCGGCAGAAATGAGCGTGCCACAAAAGCGACCACTGCCTGTATTAAAAATGTCTGCGGCTCCTGCCGCTTTGGGGCTTTGGGGTTTTTGAGGTGTACTTTTTCTGGGCATGTTTGTTTTGTCAAGCGGCTCCTGCCATGTTTGGATCACAGCGCCCTGACTGCATTGAGCGCCCAAAGGTTTTAGATGGGCGCTTGCCGCTCCTGCCGCGTCGCACAACTCAACTTGTCCTTGAGCTCAGGACATGGGCTTTCTCAGGCTCTCTCGGGCGCTCCGGGCACTCTAGCACTCTGACACTCTGACCCCGTCTCCCGGCTCCCCGCTCAGGGCGGGATTTGGGTGCCTCGGGTGTGGTGCGAATGCTGGTGTGGTCACTCGCACCACCTCCGCTCCCTGCTCCCGGCTCCCAGCTGCCTTCCGCCTCCTCGATGTCGGTGGCGGCGCACAGCTCCCGTCGCACAGCTCCCGGCGCACAGCTCCCGGCACTGAGCTCCAGGTTATGCCACCGCTCCTGGGTCCCGGGTCCTGGGTCCTGGGTCCCGCTCTGCAGCTGCTTGCCCTGCCCACCAGCACAGCACGGCACAGCACAGCCTGGCACAGCCCGGCACGATGGAGGCGGGTAAGGCACTCCCCGCAACCGCACTTCTGCAGCTACCAACTCCCGGCTCCTTCGACTCAGCTTGCTCTCTGCCCTCCTGCAAGTTAATACATACTGGCCGATATCTAGTATGACAAGACAGACTTAAGACAAAATCCTAACTTTACTACTACTAAATGCCTTCTGTGAATACCAAAAGTAGTAAGTTTAGGATTTTGTCTTAAGTTAGTTCAGTGAATCGGGCCCCAAGTTTTCCTCTCAGGGAATAATCCATGCATAAGAATAAGTACACATTCAAAGTTCTTGGAGGGCCTGTTTAAATGTTACCCGGAGAAGAAGCAGTTATCCCTGGAGTATACTTTGAAGACGGACAGAATGCATATTTCCAACTCCCCATTGATTCAGAAGGTACTTGTTATTTAGCTTTGGTGTTCCCGAATAGTATAGAAGCTTTAATGATGAATCCCTGTCATAGACCTAGACGTGGTACTAATTGTAGAGCACAATTAATGGAAAATATCTTCAATGCTCTTATTCCTTCTGTAGGAATAGTCCTAGATGATGAGAATATTAGAAAGCTTTTGTGACATTCACAAAGGAAATTAAACAGGTACAATAGAATGTGATAATGGGAAACTATCATAAGAGTGAAATGGAGAGAATGGCTGGGGAGCTGAGAGGACAACAAGAAGTTCAGCTGGAGATGTATATCTGAATCTACAATTAAAGACACAGTTTATTGAATGAGTACAGACCTCATGTTTATATTGGTGATGAGAGTCAAGTCAAGTCATAACAAGTCATAACATTTATATAACGCACTACATACCCGGAGGGTTTCAAGGCGCTTAGGAAGGGGAAGAGGATTATTTGTCAAATATCCACGTTTTAAGCTGCTTTCTGAACGCTAGGTGATTCTGGGTGAGGCGAAGGTAAGCGGGGAGTGAGTTCCATGTTTTGGCAGCCAGGTATGAGAAGGATCTGCCTCCCATGGTGGTCTTGTTGATGCGAGGTCCAGTGGCGAAGGCTTGGCTGGAAGAGCGAAGTTGGCGGGCGGGGGTGTAGAAGGACAGTCGAGAGTTGAGGCAATCTGGTCCGATGTCGTAGAGTGATTTGTGTGCGTGGGTAAGCAGTCGGAAAGTAATCCTCTTATTGACGGGTAGCCAGTGGAGGTCTTTAAGGTGACCAGAGATGTGTTCGTTGCGTGGGATGTCTAATATGAGCCTGGCTGAGGCGTTTTGGATTTGTTGTAGTTTCTTCTGGAGTTTAGCGGTGGTACCTGCGTAGAGGGTGTTTCCGTAGTCCAGTCGGCTCGTGACTAGAGCGTGGGTGACTGTTTTCCTTGTTTCGGAGGGGATCCAGCGAAATGTTTTTCTGAGCATGCGAAGAATGTTAAAGCAGGAAGAGGATACGGCGCTGATTTGTCTGTTCATTGAGAGTGAAGAATCCAGGATGACGCCTAGGTTCCGTGCGTGGTCTGTCGGGATGGGTGCATTTCCGAGGGCTTCCGGCCACCAGGAGTCGTCCCATGCAGAGGGGGATTTACCTAAGATGAGGACTTCTGTTTTGTCTGAGTTCAGTTTCAGACGGCTTTGTTTCATCCATTCGGCGACTTCTTTCATTCCTTCGTGTAGGTTAGTTTTGGCGGTGCTGGGGTCCTTGGTGAGAGATAGGATCAGTTGAGTGTCATCCGCGTAAGAGATGATGTTGAGGTTGTGTTGGCGGGCTATGGCCGCGAGGGGGCTCATGTATACGTTGAAGAGGGTGGGACTGAGTGAGGATCCTTGTGGTACGCCGCAGATGATTTCAGAGGCCTCGGACTTGAATGGAGGAAGGCGGACTCTCTGGGTTCTTCCGGAGAGGAACGAGGTGATCCATTCCAGTGCCTTTCCTTGGATTCCGATGTTTCTGAGGCGTTGTAAAAGGGTGCTGTGGCAGACTGTGTCGAAGGCTGCAGAGAGGTCGAGGAGGATGAGGGCGACTGTGTCTCCATTGTCCAGTAGAGTTCGAATGTCGTCTGTTGCTGCGATGAGGGCGGTCTCAGTGCTGTGTTTGGCTCGGAAGCCAGATTGTGAGGGGTCGAGTGATTTGTTGGCTTCGAGGAAGGCGGCGAGTTGGTTGTTGACAGCTTTCTCGATGACTTTGGCCGGGAATGGAAGAAGTGAGATGGGGCGGTAGTTTTTGAGTTCGGTGGGGTCTGCTGTTGGTTTTTTCAGAAGGGCGGTGAGTTCAGCGTGTTTCCAGTCTTCTGGGAAGGTAGCGGAGTTGAAGGAGCAGTTGATGACGTCTCGGAGGTGCGGAGCTATGACGGAGTCTGCTTTGTTGAAGATGTGGTGAGGGCATGGGTCTGTGGGGGATCCAGAGTGGATGGAATTCATCAGGCGGATGGTGTCCTCAGTGGAGATTGGGTTCCAGGCGTTAAGGGTGTTAACGGGGGGAAGATGGTCAGCTGATGGTAGGGTGGGTTGGCTTCCGGGTTGGTTGTCAAAGCTGTTGTGGATGTCAGCAATCTTGTTATGGAAAAAAGAGGCTAGGGAATCGCAGAGGGTTTGAGAGGGGGTGATGTCGTTGGAGTTGGCCGAGGGGTTGGAAAATTCCTTGACGATGTTGAAAAGTTCCTTGCTCTGTAGGAGGGACAAATTTAGTTTTACTTCCCCTCCCCTGGATTACAAATGAAGGGACTGTGTTGTGTGCACCACCAGTGATAAAACCAAGGTAATGAGGTAAGCTCTGTTGGAGTCGATGTTTTTTCCTGAAAGGCCATGAAAAAGTTAGCTATTGATTTAGTTGAGCCGGTAGCAAGGCTGAGATCAAGAGACAAATACATTCTGGTATTAGTGGATTATCACACTAAATGGTTTGTTGTAAAAACTGGAGGAAGTAAACACTGCATGGGTCATTGAGTTTCTAGAGGAAGTTTTCATGGAAGAGTGAATAATGACAATCATTGTATCTGACAAAGGGGTGCATTTTGTTTCTAGGGAAATTACCAGCTATCATTCAAGTATAGGAATAGTCCATGAGAAGGTAGCCCTATTTAAACCACAGGCTAATGGGTTGGTAGCGAGGATGAAGAGTTTAATATTTTAAAACACACAGTTGTCTGTGGCCAATCATCTTCCCTTGAGAAAACAGTTAAGGAGGAAGTCTGGGCACACAGAACAGCTTTACATTCTGGGACTGGTGTGTAACCATTTGTATCCTTGAATGAAATCGAACCTGGCAGGAAGGAATGCCCTGTGTGGTTGAGTGAAAAAGTGAATATAAGAGTTGATTGTGAAGAAATGTGGAAAAGATTCAATGAATCACAAGAGAAGAATGAAAAGTGTTAAAATAGAAGGAGAGGTGTGGAGAGACACTCTGTAAACAACTGAGATTGGGTAGTTGTAAGAAATGGAGCTCTGCCCATAAAAGAGACAGTAAGTATTTCCCTCAGTGCAGAGTAAAAGAAATAAAAAATAGTGTGGTAATTCTGGAGTTTGGAATTATGAGGAGTAAGGGAGGTATGTGTAAAGCAATGAATGAATAAAGCAACTATGCAAGCTGATATTATTATCTGTCAAGATGTATATATATATATATACATCCAGCTCAAGTCCCTGCAAATTTCCAATTACAATATTTCGGGTTAGATCATATACCGGAAAATCCCAGGGGTGGTGACAGACTGCATAGTTTGAGGAGACTGGAGTCTCGATATATTATCGATTTAATGACCAAACACCCAAATGGTTTAAATGCAGGAGAGGAATTGGCTTCTCATATAGGCCAGTAAAGTGAAGAAGCAACTGAAAATTGCACAATCTATAAATGACCTAGAACTGTTAATTTGTTCATTTATATGAATGCCGCAGAATACTAAAGTCAACCAATGGATTTGTGTTGTTTAATATATCTGTAGAAGTAACATGAGAAACATCATTCCAAGTTAGGTACTAGGAAGTAATGATAATGTTGTGTGGACAAAAATAACTAGTGAAGTTACTCTAGGAAAATTATAAATCAACTGCAACTGGTTTATGAACTAGTATTATTATTTTCTCATTATTATTTTTTCGTTTAAACTTTGCTCTTTTGTAGAATTTCCACAGTGTGAATTTTGATATTATGAAATGATAATGATATCTATAGTTTAGAAATGGGACGGAACAAAAAATGAATCAAGGGTGACTTGCCGATCCACGGCGAAATGTTTTCTACTCGTCACTTGTTGTGTTTTAGTACAATGGCTTGTAATTTATTGACAAAGTGATTTGATAGTGAGGTGTCATGCTACTTTAATACGGCTGTCAGGTTGCCAGTAAAGTGAGATCCTTATGCCGATACACGGCGAGACACCATGAAATGCGAGAACAAGTTTTGCGCAATTTATGTTTTCATTTATTTAAATCACGAATGTCAGTAAACATGCTCGAAATTATTGTCAGCATCTACTGGGGCTTAATGAAGTAGGATAGCCCTTACATTGTACATTGTACATTAACTCACAACGTGACGTACACTGTGAACAACTTCCAATATGGTGGAATAATTTGTTGTCCCTTGTTTGTTTCGCCCACTGATCACGAGTGAACGCTGTTAAAAACATGGCGCTCGCCATCAATGTTTGTAACATTGAGGAAGGCGGAGCGCCGAAACGCGTCTGTTGCAAACTTTAATAAATTAACTGAAAACGACCCCCGGAGTGCGTGGTTTCTTTCCTCTGCGAAAGTCTGGTGGAAACCGTGAGCTGAATATATATATACATATATATATATGTACTGTAAGTTATTATTGTTACATGTGATGATTGTATTGTAAGGCACTTTAAAAATTGCTGTTGTGATATTGTAATGTGAATTATATTGTACGTACATTGCCCAAATGTTAAGGTTCATGATGGTATAAGGGGGGAGATGTGTGGCGATAACATAGGGAATTCCACAAGGAAAGTAGAATGTGATGATGCGAAGGTGTCATCAGAGAATGGGGAGCTGGGAGTACAACAAGAAGATCAGCTGGAGATGTGTATCTGAATCGACAGTTAAAGACACAGTTTATTGATTGTGTGCAGACCTCATCTTTATAGCTTTCTACAGTAATAGATAAATTAGCCACTAGTACATCTGGTCCTTTGTTAGCAGTACATACAGAATTAGCTCAATGATTTTGCAAGACTGGTTAGCTTTGGACCTATTGTTAGCAGAGAAATGCAGATTCTGTAAGATGTTGAAAATGCAACATTATTGCACATACATAATCAATCAATCAATCAAAGACATTTATAGACCGCACTACTTACCCGTAGGGTCTCAAGGCGCTTAGAGGGGGGGTGCCGTTACTGCTTGAACAGCCAGGTCTTGAGCTTCTTCCTGAAGGAGAGGTGGTCTTGGGTCAGGCGCAGGTCGGTCGGAAGGGAGTTCCAGGTCTTGGCGGCCAGGTAGGAGAAGGACCTTCCTCCTGTTGTCGCTCTACGGATGCGTGGGACGGTGGCGAGGGCGTGGCTGGCTGATCGGAGGTGGCGTTTGGGAGCGTAGAAGTTGATTCGGTTGTTGAGGTAGCTCGGGCCTTGATCGTGTAGGGCTTTGTGTGCGTGGGTGAGGAGACGGAAGGTGATTCTTTTGTTGACGGGGAGCCAATGCAGGTCTCTCAGGTGTCCGGAGATGTGGCTGTTACGTGGGATGTCGAGGATGAGTCTGGCTGAGGCGTTCTGGATCCGCATACCAAACAAGAGCAAGAAAATGGAAGAATTTACGAATAACTTTTCTGATTTAAAACCTGAATTAGAGGATTTAGAAGCAACAAGTGTTTTAAGAACCTTAGATAAGAGAGTGTCTGCTATAAGTAGCTGGCTTGGAAACATTGATAATGAAGTTTTAGGTGCTATATCAAAGCCTATTTAAAATATTGGTGTTTGCTTTATTGCTTTACATAAGGGATTTAAGTTTCTTGACAAGGAAGAAAAAGGAGGAATGAAATGGGCAAAGGAGAGAAAAAATAGAAATGGAAGAGAGAAAGAGTAAGGCTTACAAAGAGATGCAGGTAATGCAAAAACTCAATAGGCAAGATAGATGACTTAGCAGGGAGATGAAGTGTTCCTTGAAGATGTATTTGTGTTTAATGTGATGGCTATTCTAGCCATCAGAGGGGATAACTGATAGAGTACCATTCAATTAACCCTTTACCCCTTTTCTATGTCTGTTGTGCCCTGCCAGCCTGACGACGCGAGGACGAGGAGTGCGGAGCTGCGGAGCAGAACGTGCAGAATGTTCATAGATCCGACGTCCGAGCGCAGAGCTAGCTGATCGACAAGCTAGGACGCAAGAACGCTACAGCAAAACGCGGCAGCAAAGCGGCTGCGGATCCAGTGAGAACGCGGAAGAAGCTGACGATTTTAGTGTCTAAGAGATTGAGCAAAGCCCGTCCAAATCACAGAGAGATGACAGAGACCCCCCAGAGCCTGCCTTGAACTGCGTGCACTGCCCGACTCAACCGGGCGCGATATAGCGGTTCGGCGGGGGGGGGGGGTTTGGCCGGGGGGGACAGGCACGGGAGTACCTGTACGGGAGTGCCAATAGTGAAGTGGCACCCGAGGAGCACCTGTGGACAAACGTGCGCAGGGCAACGAAACCCAAGACCATCAGCACTGCGTCTCTGTGCAGGAAAGGAGATCTGAAGTAGACCAGAAAGAAAGTAAGCAAACCAAAGTGCTGCAAGGCAGGCTGGCAGTTAAAGCGGCACAACAGAGGTAAGTGAATGTGAAAGTGATTGTATGAGGGAAAGTGTATAGTACCTCCCCATTCTAATAATCATAAACAAAGTGTGAACTGGGAGTACATAGGGAATAGCAGCAGCAACACCTGAGTAAAAGTAGACCTAAGAATAAAGAAGGATGGACCCGAAAAGAAAACAGAAGTTGAGCAAGGAAGCTCTCAAAGAAAGTGCAGAGAGGAGTGAGTTAAGGAATGAATCAAGGACTTTGGAAGTGAGCCAGGAAAGTCAGACTTCTGCTGAAGATGATAGCAAGGGGCGATGTAAGAAGATGAAAGATAAAAGGGCCACAAAAATAGCTCTACAAGCCAAAACAGGTTGCACCTCAACATCTAACCGGAAAGATAGCACGATAGCTTCTAAATCATTAGAGGCTTTGTAGGGAAACACTACAAAACCTCAGAGTTACCTGTAATAAACTTGGAATTTGATTTGAGGAGGAGCACCGGGCGGAGAAGGAAAAAAACGCAGGCCCGGAGGAGGATAGCCGGATGGGGAAAGACATGGGAAGGCCCCCAGAGGAAGAAATTGAACAAGAATTGGGGGACCCCCTGCTGATAAATCTCTCCCTCCTGAGTCAAAATCTCCAAATGGCAGAACCATGCCTCTCATCATCCCCTAAACTTTTTTCACCTCAAATTCTGGGAAACGAAAGGCTACTGGGAAATGAAAGCCATGGATCAAGTTTCGTGTGGGGGCTTCATCCAATCAAGTAATGCACCAGCAGGACGATTCAAGGAAAGGAAGCCAAGATATTTCGTGAGGGAACAATCCACAGGACCCGGACATATCTGCATCACCCACATCATCCATGAAGGACATACTATTGATGTTACAGAAAACACTGCAGGGAATCTTAGAAGTAACAATGCTGAATAATGGAGTTTTAAAATCGCAAAAGGTGTTTTTAAAAAAGATTGAAGAGGAGCTGGTAGGAATCAAGGGTCAGATGCCGCATATGCTAAGACCAGTAGCCACTCCCATGCCCATAGAACAAAATATAGTGAGCGAACCGGCTGAGGTACAAGATAATGTATATATATCTAAGCGACCTATGCTGATAAAAAAGCGTTGCAAATATGTAAGGGTACTCACTAAAAGCAGGGCAGGTAAGAAGCCGGCCCTAAAAACAATAATCAGAGGAAAAGGGAAGGAAAAGGAGGGCGAGGAACAGATAAGTCTAAACGCCTCTGCCCTGAGCTATGTACTGAGCAGACCCCCGCAATGAGAGAGGAAAAATTACACTTCAAGGGTACAAAAAAAGAGTCCAAGTAGTAAGGGTTTATACGAGATATCTCCAAAAACGAAACCTGTAAATCAGAGAGTAAACCCATCCTTAGGGGGACAACACCAAATACATCAGAGGATTGGTAACTTAGATAAAACATCACAAGCCCAAGTCTTAGTAGGAGTGGAAAGTAAAATGAGGCCCCAAGGGTGGGCAAAGGGTAGTCAGATAAAATCAGAAACCCCTAGGATTGTATCAGAGGTGGATAACAACAAATGGGTGTATCTGGAATCGGCACAAGCGGGCCAAATGGGAAAGAAATTGAGGAAAATTAACCCATTAAATAGGGCTCAGATTCTGACCTCCTTTTCTAAATGCATAAGCCTGAGGGGGATTGGCTCAAAAGACCTGAGAACGGTGGGCTTCATAGGAAATAACAAAAGTGCTACTCTACTCGGATCTGGTAAAAATGGCAATTGTAAAATCTACTAGCAAGATAATACAAGCAGGAATAAGGTTAATTCCAGAGAGGGAAATAAAGGGAAAAGTACTCCCGGGTAGCAGCTTTCTAAAGTGCCATGCAGGTCTGGGGAGGAGACAGGTGAGGCTTTTAAGAGATAACATAGAAGATGGTAGCCGCCTGAACATAGTGGTAAATAATACAGGAAAGGATGACTCATGGGATAATTGGAGTCAAATAAGTGATTTGGGAGAACCCTTCGAGAGGTACATGGATGGAAGGGGTGAAGACGGTGGCCTAAGTGAGGTAGAATAGGATGGAGGGGTGTGGCATAGTCTAAGTCTCTTGACATGGAACGTAAATGGATTAGGCAATGAGCGTAAACAAGAGAGTATATATAAAGTACTAAAAAAAGTGGAAATTGCCTGCCTACAAGAGACTTGGACTTGCGACGAAACCCCCTTCATCGAGGGTTACTTACAACTAAACCGACCGGCTGAGAGAAAAAGAGTGGGCCGTGCATCAGGGGGCTTAATGACCCTAGTCTCAACAAAAGTACTAAGAGACGTAACCCAGCAAAATGTGAAATGTAAATGGCTACTGGCTTGTAGATTAGACCTTTTAATCTTGGAAAAGAATTTTGAAATGGTGATTGTTATAAACGTATATATGCAGTGGGATAATGCGGCAGAGTATGCGATTGAGATGGGGTATTTTAAAGAGGACATTGACTCCCTACTCGAAAAATATGCATCAGATATATTGATCATTATGGGGGATTTCAACCAGAAGCTACACCCAAAGAAGTCCGATCTCTGGAATAAAGAATTGTTGGATGCCTTTGGAATAAATTATGCTTGCTTCCCAGTATGCGATCCCTCGAAACAGGATCTAGAATTAGCAAATCTGTTGGGGGAAAGGGCCTCTTTTGCCTAAATGGAAGAGTTAAAACAGTCTGCCCGGCAGGGAAGACCTTCAAAATAGGGGCACAGAACTGTCAAATTGACTACATTTTTATGTTAGCTTGGAATTTCCCTCTAGTACGGGAATTCAAGCTACAACAAAGCGAAATCAGTAACCACGCGCCTCTGCATTTAAGGATATATGGGGGAAGGTGGGAGTCCAGAGAGAAAGTGATCCCCCAAGAAATTGATTACCACAAACGAGTGAACAAGATTAACTGAGGAGTATCATGAAAAACTAAAGGCCTATGGTGTATAGAAAAGATAGCCCGAGTAGTTCAGTGTCTTAGAATAGAACTAAAAAAGGAGAAAAGAAAGGGCACAAAAATCCTCATTTGCCGAGCGAAATGGTTCTCTACTGACTGCCAATCTAAAAAAAGGGAGATAAGGGCAGTATCAAGAAGACAAAGGAAAAACTACACTAAAGAAAGACAAAAATATTTAAATAAGTTGAAAGCCGAACTTAAAAAAATGGTTACCGATGCAAAAAGGTCATACAAAGAGAAATGCTGGATGGATCTGTTGAAAATAAAAATCTAAGACAATTTTGGAAACTGGTAAAGGCAGCTTCCGCCCCAACAGATGGAGAAATGAAATGTGTCGTCAGTGAAGCAGCCTGGGGAAAGTATCTAAGGGAGTTGTATGGGGCACGGGATCCCCAAAGAGCCACAGAGTCCCAACCCTGGCAGGAAATATCAGAAGACTTAAAGCTAGTTTTTAACGAACAGCAAGTAGAAAACACAATAAGGGAACTGAAGTTAACTCGTGCTGCAGGGCCTGATAATCTCCCAGCAATAATATCAAAATCAGAGCTAAAGTGGTGGGCAAGATTTTTCTCCCAGATGTTCCATATAATATTAACAGAAGGCTTAATGCCACTGAACTGGAAAGGCTCTGTAATCAGGCCAATCCATAAAAAAGGTAGTATGGACAGACCACAAAACTACAGATTGATCAACCTGCTAGAAATAGGGGAGAAGGTATTCTCAAAAATTGTGTTAAATCAACTAAATACTTGGGTCGAGGAGTTTTCAATTATACCTGTTGAACAGGGAGGATTTAGAGAAGGGCACTCCACGATAGACCACTGCTTTGCACTATGGGCTATGACGAGGAAGTCAACGGAACAAAATGGCAAGCTTTGCTGTTGTTTCGTTGACTTCCGAGCAGCGTTTGACTCAGTAGATCGGGATTGTCTATGGGAAATCCTTACCGAGAAAAATATACCTAAAGACCTGTTGACGATAATAAAAGAGCTACACCCAGGTAATTGGGCTCAGGTAATTAGAGATACAGAGGGGTCATTAACGCAAAAAATACCTATAGCAAATGGCCTGAGACAGGGCTGCGTTCTGGCCCCACAGTTATTCACCATTTTCCTCTCTGATTTACCCGTCTGTTTAGAGGTAGAGGGTAGTGCAAGCCCAAAAATGGATGGGAAAAAGGTGCCATGTCTTTTATATGTGGATGACCTGGTAATAGTGGACCCAACTGAGTTAGGTCTCCAAAGAAAGCTGAAATCCTTTAATGAATACTGCACAAGAACATTTTTAATAGTCAATTTAGACAAGACAAAAATGTTATGCTTTGGAAAAAAGGTAATTTGGTTTTTAGATGATCTTACATTGGAAATGGTTAATGAATATCGATACCTAGGGATGTGGTTCGATAAGACATTAAGCTGGCACACTCATCTGGAAGCCCAAAAAGCAAAACATACACATCAATCTCCGGTCTAAAAAAATTTAACCGGGATTACGGGGATATGTCCCACCGCCCATTACTAAAAACCTTTAGTGCAATGATACCCCCGCAAGGCCTCTACGGTGCAGAAATCCTTTATTTGAGCGGTAAGGGAGTCTGGGACCTGGAGGAAGGGAAATGTTTGAAAACCCTTTTATCCCTCCCTCAATCCTCGATGGTTCAAGCAATAAGAACCGAAATAGGAACAAAATCTTGGGATGTGCAAGCACGAACAACGGTGGTTAGATTTTGGAAACGTTTAGAAAACGTAAAAGGCCAAAAAATTGCACAATGGTGTAGGAAAGAGGTTCAAAATAGCAGCCTAAAATGGGCAAAATCGTGCTGGGAAAAAATGGTGCAGGCATGTGAATGTTTAGAGGTGGAGTTGTGCCAAGAATCCCAACAAATAGTTTGTACCAAGAGCGATTTGAAAGTAAATGGGCAATCAGTTTCTAGAAGGGCTGATATGGAATATCTAACTATGAAAAAATCAGTAGAATTTATGATGCATTCCTGGTCAAAGGAAAACTGGTTCCCCTACCTGGATATCCTACCAAGTTGCTGGTATAGGCAGGAGATACTGAGGATGAGAATCGGGATCAACCTGTGGTTGATGAATAAAGAAGTTAAACTGAAAATGTTAGACAATAAAGGGAACTATAAATGTGGCCTGTGCACAAAAGGGGATATAGTGCACATCCTGTTGGATTGCCGAACTATATTAGAACTGCGTAAACTATGTCTGCGCCCAATATTTCTAAAACATGATATAAGAACACGGGTGCAGGCGATCAATCTCCCTACAGATATGCCCTCCATCGAAATTGCAATTATCCTAGGGAACTATATAAAGGCAGTACAGAGATTCCAAGCAAGGGGGAATAAGTTTCAGGAATTTTTTAATTACACAGACTGTTTAAGTGAAAAGGGTTGTTTTAATGTATTTATATCTTTTAAAGAGTAAGGATCATCCAAAAAACGATAGTCTTTGGTGTTTGCTTTTAAGTTAAGGATATAATGTGTGGATGATTTTTAATCGGCTGAGGAGCACTTCTAATTGCAACTACTTCCTTTTTATCCCTTTTGAAGAATATTTTAAAATTGGTAACTGTGTATTTGTACTTGTTTAAAGATTATGATCTAAATAAACATACATTTGACTTGACTTGACTTGATAGAGTACAATTTCTCAATTTGCAAAACTAGATGCATTCATTAATAGAGTGCGATTCACCATGCAAAATAACATGTGCACATTCACCATGTAATTTGAAGTAGGTAACCCCATTTTGCTATTATAAGCAAACCCTCAGGTTAATATGCTGAAATTAATAAATTTAGTTTAATGTTAATACCATTTTTATTGCTGACTTTAGTCATTAAGACTAAGAGGACAGCTCTCATTTATGCACAGTTGCTTGGCACAAGATGGTTTTTTTCTCATTGCAGATGCTGTATTTTTACAGAAGCCTTCTGTTAGCTAGTATAAGGGCATCTGTTATGTATTTAGACAACTGATAGTGAGGTTCCCATTGGGAGGAGAGGAAGATGACTGTCAGCGGGACTCGTGGAAAGAGCTGTCTGAACCACAAGATTCTTTCTGGTGAACAACTCAATGGTGTAGTCATGTTTGTACCATTATCATAGTCTGAAAATATGGGAGTTCCCCTGCTCCCAAAGCTTGGATAAAAATGATCAGTTTATGAGAGTGGGAACATGCTGAAAAGCTGGAACTAATGTCCAGAAGGATTATAATAGTGTGTGTTCCTTAGACTAGCTAAGAGAAAGAGTGCAGTTCTCGGACGTTCCTGCTGACTCCGAGCTGAGAATGTCCTTTTTGCCTCTGCTAATCTCCACAGCCTGAGTGCTAAGGCGTCATGCCTCTGCATTCCTATTCCCTCATTACAAACCTTCATTTGGTTTTCTGAAGATGACACCTTATCTTATTTACCTAAACCAAACTCCTTCCTGGATCTACCCTTCCTTAATTTAGATTAGCGATTTTCTTCATAGAACCCACTTGTTGCATATTATGTATTCTATTTGTAATTCTTACTAATGTTCTAGTTCATCTTATTTTGCCATCTCGAATTTAGATCATTCAAATTTGTAATAATGCTGACAAAAATCTTAATACGAAATAAACTAATGATTTGGTTTGAATTCATTTATTAATAATTCCCTTTAAACTCAGGGACCTATTTATTTAAGGGTTGGGTTGCTTTTGCACCATGGAACGGGGTGCATGCACCATGCAACTCTAAAGTGCAATTTATCAAGCCATGCAAGGCCACCTTTCTTGGCCCTACGTGGCTTGATGAATCTGGAGTAATGCAGCGCAAATCACTTGTTGCCCTACTGTGCCCCAGGGAGGCATTCCATGGAGGATGCACTGGTGTTCCCACGTAGCACCATGGATTTTGATGCATTCTCAGATTTACCATAAGTGTTAGACCTGTGAATGCATCAAAACTGCTATGCATCACCAGGGGAGGCACAAAGAAGAGAAATTTCTGCTTCTCAGGACTGTTTTTGTGCAGGAAGCTGGACTGCTTACAATACAGGTACCCTTGCATCATGATGCAAGAGTGCCTGCATTGGTGCTAGGCATAACATTGTGAGCCTGCACTGGGAACAGACAGAAATGTGCTGTTTTAAGTTAAATACAGCACATTCGTTCCCTTTCCTTGCCACACAGCCCAGCAAGGTAGCTAGTTGCGCTTATTGCGTCACATATTGATAAATATACTCAATTATTCACCATTTATGGAAACTACATGTAAATGATAGCTCTTTATTGTTGGAAAGTGATTTATTAATAGTTGTAATTAGGTACTTACCACTAATATTGAGGGCACAATCACAATAAAAGGCTCAGTCAAGGGATCAATAAATGATTTCTTGCTCCACCATAATCCAAAAACAATTTATAAAACTGGGGTATACTATCAAATGACAGAAATCCAATGTAGAGAACCAGAGATATGAATTTCTAAAGATTAAATACTTTTTATTGCCAACTTGGGACATCTGATCGCGCTTGACTTGAACAAAGTCAAAGTTTGAGGCCAACTACGATGGAGCGCGGGTCGGGTACACTGAGCCAGAGGCCTCGGTCAAGTTTTTACCTTCGGGAACTTTTTCTCATGACGTTAAACGAGGCCCCTTGTTAGGCCAGGTTTTGAGGTGGCAGCAGTGGCTTGGCTCAGCATAATACATTGGTTAACCCCTGGAAGTCTCCTCGATGATGAAAAGTTCCATAGCTCAGCAGCGCTAACCTGAATCTCAGGCCGGGGCGCAGTTCGATGTTGCTGGCTTGACTCTCGTCGACAGTTCGGTCACCTTATGGAGATTTTTACAATTATTTCTCCAATCTTCTCCAAACTTCTGGATCTCATTCCAGAAGCTCCTCTGTGGGTCTCCAAGTGTCCATAACACAAATACAATGGTTTGGAACCTCTGAGATGCTCCTTGGGATGTTGGGGCGACATTTCCCTCAATGCACTTGGCCAAAACCTTAAAAGTTCTCTAGGTGCTGTGGAGCTGGGATCTTCTTGTTGGAGATGATGCAGGTGGAGTTGTGTTACCAGAGTCCACTCCTTCACTTACTGAAGCAAGGCAAAGTCCTTAGGGCTGTCGTTCTATAGTGTGCAGCAGATGCAGTCATTCAAAGTGCAATCCTTTTGGGGTGCAGATCAGGGATCCAGCAGGACAGTTCCTTTACCTTGTAGTTTCAGGCAGGGAGCTTAATTGCTGGGAGATCTTCTACTTTTTATCCCCTGACCAATGGGGTGCAGGGTGCCACCGTCAGGTATGACCACTTCCTCCAAGGTGCGGCATATTCCTGACCCAGAAAGCACTATTCTTCTAAAATCCAAACTGGAGAAACTGTCTCCTGGAGTTTAAGATCTGGCTAAGCCATCCAGCTTGCGTAGCTAAGTTTCCCTAACACTCCCATTCCAGCCCCACTGCTTATCAAATTACTGGGGGTCCTGCTTGGCTGGGGTGGCAGGATGTGGTGGTTAGCCTGTGTCCTGTCCAAATTATATTTCCCTCTTTGAAGATCAGTTTGGCAATTCCACACCCATCCTGCCTTTTGCTCTGCAGCTGCAGATCTCCTACCACCAGAAGAATTCTTTGTCTCAGCTCAGGCCCACTCTACCTCATTAAGGGAGCTTGGCTCAGCCTCAGCCTGGCTCCTCCTCAGAGAAGGGCTGCTGGAAGGCTGGATTTCGGTTAATCAAAAAACAATATACCTATAGCTACCTTTCTGTGATAGTTGTACTAAATCTAAAAGTGCCTATTCTAATCATGGGTCCCACGCTGCAACTCTGGGCAATAGCTTGCTTAGTCTCCACAACGGCCCCCTACAGCGCTGGGGATGCCTGGTTGCACCCTGGGGATGCCCAGGAGTGGACATTTCACGGGGAAAAAACCAGGAAGGGTTCCCTAGCGGTATGAGTACAGCGCCAGGACACTCAGGAGTATCAGTGCGCTTTACAAGTACGGCTACATTTACATTTACATTTACATTTACATTTGCACACCTTGAAGTATAGTGTTAGCTCACTTCTTTTAGTAGTTATACTTTCTTTAAGTATTACCATGTTCGACTATGGAGCCATTAGGCTGTAATGGGGAAAAATGAAATTAGCAGTTTGTCCCTGACCAGGGCATTTAAAACATATTTTATAATGTCCCTGTTTATAGTTGCAAGGCACCCTACCCCTGAAGCTCCTAGGAGAGACCTCAGGAGCAAGCTATATGGATAAATAAGGTCGTCTGAGACTTTGGAAATACCTTTAATTCCAAAGACAGATTTGCAAATAATTTACTTTTAAAAGCAGCCTGCAAAGCAGGACTGCTTTTAAAATGAGAGGATGCAGCACAGCAGTGCACACTTAAGTGCATGACATCTACTGGGCCTCTAAACCTACATGTCCTTCCATATACTAGGGTCTTACAGGTAATATGTTATGCCAATTGTAATAACACCTAGTTACCATTGTATTGCAGCATTTATATAGTGCTTACTACCCCTGAGGAGACGTCAAAGTGCTTTTTCGGCGGGTAGCACGCTACTCCGGAACCCATAATGGATTAGTGTTGAATTAGTACAGTGAAATATGAAAGTAATTTGAGTACTGGATAGGTTAGTCGGTTACCCGGATTCAGAAGGATAGCGGAGGGATAGAAGAGGGGAAAGAGGTTTGCAATTATATAGCGCCTGTTACCCCTGATGGAATGTTGAACTGCTTTTTTCGGCGAGTAGCAAACTACTCCGGAACCTATAAAGTATTAGTGGTGAAATAGTATAGTGAAATATGAAAGTAGTTTGAGTGGTGGATATTAGTCAGTCATTTGGATTGAGAAGCATAGCGGAGGGATAGAAGAGGGAAAAAGGTTTGTATTTATATAGTGTTGAATTAGTATTCTGAAATATGAAAATTGAGAAATGAACATATTAGTCTGTTATTTTGGTTGAAAGGGACAGTGGATGGATAGAAGAGAGAAGGATTTATATTTTTTTTTGGAGGTCATAGCAGTAGGAGGAGGCTTGGGATGAGTAAAAAGCTATGTGGAGGGGAAGAGTCAGAGGGAAGAGTTTAGAAAGGCTTGTTTTGGGGGGATCAGTATAGTAAAAGAGGTGTGAGATGGCACAAGAAGGGGTAGAATAGGGGAGACTCTAGAAAGGGCTATTGTGGGGATCATATTAGTGGTATGGGGTTTGGGATGACTGAGAGAGTGGATGTAAAATATATATCGAGAGAGGTATAGGGTGAGGAATAGGGTAGTGCATTGGACATGCTGAATTAGAAGAAAGTGATAAATATATAGATCCATAAGTACATGGAAAGTATATAGATACATAAAGGAAGGACGTATAGGTAGATTAAAGATATTGATAGAGGTATAGGGTGAAAAATAGGACAGTGCATTGAATAAGCTTTTTTTGGGAGAAAAGTAAAAAATATATAGATCCCAGTACATGGAAGGTATATAGATGCATAAAGAAAGTAAGTATATAGAGATTAAAGACACATTAGATAAACTCTGGTTTCAAGTGTTGTAATTGTTTTAATTGTTTTTTAAACACAATTATTATGCATGTTTACTCAAAGCAATACACATATATAGGTATATATCTATAGTACAAGAAATGCTTATATACAGAGGGATATGATGTATATTTCTGTTTGTGTATGGCGCTTATGTGAAAAAGAGCCCATTCTTGAGCTGTTTTCTGAAGATAAAGTGGTTGTCTGTGGATCTTATGTTGGGGGGTAAAGAGTTCTATAGTTTGTCTGCTTGAACAGAGAAGGATGTGCCACCCATGTTTTTTTCTTGTATCTTTGTATTTTGAGCTGAGGGGCCACTCTAGAGTGGAGGTTCCTTTGTGGAATGTGTTTGGTGATTTTATTCCTGATGAAGAGTGGCCCCATTCCATGTATCGCTTTGTGGGTGATACAAAGCATTTTGAACGTGGATCTTCTTGCAACTGGTAACCAATGCTGGTATTTCAAGGTAGGGGAGATGTGGTCTCGCGGTTTGATATGCAAGAGTAATCTGGCAGCCGAGTTCTGAATGCGTCGTAGTCTTTTCATGGTTGTTCAAAGTGATCCGTGGTAGAGGCTTTTGGCGTAATCGAGTTTGGGCAAAACAAGCGAGATGGTGAGCTTGGGCCTTGTGTGGTAATCCCAAATGGGGGAAAATTTGTCACAGAGTTTTAATAGTAACAAAGCTTGATCTTGCTAGTTTGGCCACTTGGGCATTCATCGATAGCTTGGAGTTCATAGTCATTCCAAGGTTTCTTACTTCCTACTATACTTTAGGCGGTGATCCCAGTTCATCAAGCCTGTAGGCAAGCAGGTCATAATCTTCCATTCGCCACACGTGAGTATTTCCGCTTTGGAAGCATTCAATTTGAGATGGCACCAAGTCTTCCATTGATCCACGGATCTGAGACAACTGAAAACTGGCGAGTTTCCAATGTATTTGGGGCATTCCAGTTGAAGGAGTATTTCTGTGTCATCTGCATAGTTATAGCACGTGAGTTGGAATTGATTGATATGTACCAGTAATGACTTTATGTAGATGTTGAAAAGCATAGGCGAGATATAGAGCCTTGAGGGACCCCAGCTTTAATGGAGTATGGTTTGGACAAGAAAGGTAAGGTATGGATGACATTAGTTCTGTTTCAAAGGTAGGACGTTATCCAGTCTAGAGCAGTCCCCTCTATGCCAGCTTCAGGGAGTGTTTGTTTCAGAATGTCATGGTCAACTGTGTCATAGGCAGCCAAGAGGTCCAAACGGAGTAGCGCAGCAACCCTGTTACGGTCAACTGTGTTCTTCAGGTCATCTCAGATGGCAAGGAGGGTAGATTCTGTGCCTCTTCCCGGATTGACTCCTGTTTGGATGTCTGAAAGTATGGCATTCTCTTCAATCAATTGTGACATCTGGGCAAACGCTGCTCTTTCTATCAGTTCGCCCAGGAAAGGCCCATTTATAATGGGTCTGTGGTTGTCTGGGTTTATCGGGTCCAAGTTTAATTTGTGAAGGGCATATGTACGATTTTTGAGTTCTTCTGAAAATATTCCGGTAGTTAAAGAATCGTTGATGATTCTTCTTCCTGGAGTGGCAGGAGAGTTTGTTAGAAGAATTGTCTTGAAAGTTTGAGGTGGACTAGGGTCAGACGGGTGCAAGCTCAAATACATTTACATTTTACAAAATTCATTTAGTATTTGATAGAATTCTTTATTTGCACGTTTAGCATTTTGAATTCTGTCTGAATAGTACCTTTTCTTTGCTTTTTTGATAGCTGACTTGTATAATCTGTTAATTTTCTGTAGGCAAAGTCTTATTTGTTTTTTGTTTTGAGCCAGGCACATTGCAGCTTTCTAATTTGTAGTTTTATGTCGTTTATGTCTGTATGTCTCCAAGGTGCTTGTTTTCTTTTGTTCTGTTGTGTGGTTTAGAGTGGTATCAGGATATCAAAAGCTTCCTGTAGCCACTCCATATACCTTTTAAACAAAACTGTGGCCCTGGGTCTGCTTAGCAGAGCAAAGGGCACAGTAAAGTCAGTAGCCACCAGTCTCAGTCAAAAAATGAGGATGATCATAGCAAAAAGGTTGACTTTCTCACACTTATCCACTCTCCATTGAACCCACCCTCCAACTTTTAGAATGTCCCATCCCAATGTGACTGTATTGGCTGTCCGAAGATTTGTAAATCTTAAATTACTATTAATAAATAAAGGTTTTCACTTCATCATACTAAACAACTTTTACTTTACAGTGATAAATGTGATTTAAAATAAGAGAAAACAATTGAAGGTTAAAAATTAAAGGGTGAAAGCATTCTAATCTGCTACACATATTGTTAAAGGTGAGTGGTGAGCTCAAATCCCTTGAAAGTGCCCCTTTTCACACCTCTATTGCATAAGATAACAATTGTCTAAGTGCAGACATATGTCACAAGACCTGCTGTGCTTCACCCACAATAGTATTAAGCGGAAGAGCAAAGGTTTTCGTAAATCATAAACTCTAATACTGCTTGAATACATAGATAGATAGATAGATAGATAGATAGATAGATAGATAGATAGATAGATAGATAGATAGATAGATAGACAGACAGACAGACAGACAGACAGACAGACAGACAGACAGACAGACAGACAGACAGACAGACAGACAATATAAATTTGAATCACCTGAAAGGACCGCAGTCAAAAGATGGTGGAATGGAGACGATTGTGTAGACGACGGGTAGCATGGACAAAAACAGGATGAAAAGTAACATTGCCATGTAAAAGTTGTTGGACCTGGAAGCTTTAAAGACTCGTGCATGAGGAACATTGCAGCACATGACGGCCCAGCACTGCAGGTACATAGAGGTGTGGAGACGGAGGACATTGATAGCAGGAAGGCATGGCGCATAGAAGGAACCCATCCTGGAAAACATTGAAAAGAATGTATTCATAGGAACTTTCATTTACATTGATACAAAATAAAGTAAACATATCTGTTCATGTTCAACTATAAACAATAATGATATCACTGACAGCTGCAAACCACAGGGGTACTGTTTAGTGGTAATTTTAATATAATATGCATGCTGCGTCAAATGAGGCATTACATATGCTAGTTACCTCAAGAAAAAATAACAATGTTGATCATTAGCCTTAAGGAGAGAGAGAGAGAAAGAGGTAAATGCAAAAGCTCGATATTCTCCATCTCTCTTTCGTTGTCTTTCATTCTCTCTTCTCTCTCACTTTCTCTGCTGTCACTTGCTTTCAGACTTTCCCTTTTTCTCATTTGCCTGCCAGCTATCGCTGTATTTTTCTTTTCTTTCTAACGTTCTAACTTCATCTCTCTTTGTCTGTCTTTACTTCTCTCTGTCCCTTCTCACTCCTCGTCTCTCTCTCTCTCTCTCCCTCTCTCTTTCTTCATCTCTCTTCTCATTTCTTCCATGGTTGTTCCTGTGGTAAATCTATTAGTATTGGAAAGTTTACATTGGATTCTTGATGGGGCAAAAATGACAGAATCCTTCCTGTTTTTATCCATAGATGTCGATTTACCAAAATGCCAGGGGAAGGAGAATTGACATCACTTACCCTTTGTACTTAATAACATCAGCGGAAGGGACATTGTTAGGCTTGGCCCTTTCTGCAGAGTCATCCCCAAACCTTTTTCCTATGACCTCCAATTTTTTTCTGAATTTGTTTTTGTTGCTTTAGGACTCTGCACACTTTACCACTGCTAACCAGTGCCAAAGTGCCTCTGCCCTCTCCTTAACACATGGTAGAATTGAGTTACACCCAATTGCCATCTTTAATTTGCTTGTAAGACCCTAGTAAAATGGTGCTACCTATACCCAGGTCCTCTAAAATAAATGCTACCAGTGGACCTTGTGACACCAAAGGGTATGATGGATGGAGCGTTTGAGCAAATCAAATGCTCAACCCCAGTCAACTGATCTGGGTTTAATCCATCATTATTCTTTGGGGAACATCCTTTACAAAGCAACTTTTACCACGCAGTGCCTTTACGACGCAACTTTTACAACGCAAACCATTACAACGCATTGCACTGGAGGGCGCTCTAGGATAGGGAATAGGTTTAATGTACTATCCAACACCTTCCCTACTATCCACGGGGACTGGAGTTGGAATAGTAAATTAAACTATTCACTATCCAGCGCCCCAAAGCACTATGCGTTGTAAAGGCATTTCTTTGTAAAAACCGCGTTGTAAAGGCATGCGTGGTAAAAGCATGCGTTGTAACGTCATACATCCTCATTCTTTAGCTCACTCCACTACCCCACTTCAGACATGGCCATATGCAAATCAGTCTGACCCTGTGCCTCACGGGAACAGTCCAGCCCGAACTGCCAAGCCATGTCTTCCCTGGACCGGAAAAAAAGCATCCTAGGACCGGTTTCTGGCTAATCAGCCGTCATCAGCCAGGCTTGCTTGAATCCAGCGGCAAAGTGAGCATGGGACCCACGTCGGGGCATACCCTGCCAACTTAGGGTTAACAAAGCGATACCAAAGGGGATGATGGGCGGAGCGTTTGAGCAAATCAAACACTCACCCCCAGTCAACTGATCAGGGTTTAATTCATCATTATTCTTTAGCTCACTCCACCACCCCAGTTCAGACATGGCCATATGCAAATCAGTCTGACCCTGTGCTTCATGGGACCAGTCTTGCGCGAACTACCAAGCCATGTCTTCCCTGCACCGGAAACAAGCATCCTGGGACTGGTTTCTGGCTAATCAGCCGTCATCAGGCAGGCTAGCTTGAATCCAGTGGCAAAGTGAGCAGGGGACCCACATCTGGGCATACCCTGCTAACTTAGGGCGAACAAGGCGATACATTCACTGAGACTTCATCTGGCAGCTCCCTGTAATTGATTACCTCCTCCTTGGCTATTATCTGCTACCCTACCACGCTGAAGGCTGTACCTTTTCCAGAAATCTTCAAGAATTTTTCTAAGTCCAAAGGTAACTCACAGCCCAGGATGAACCTGGTCTCTGTATCCAGCCCGCATCTCATTGCATTGAGCCTTAACTACTAGTGACTTTGTCTGAGGCTCTCAAGACCAGATAAACGTACAAAATTAGGGTCTGATTACCACTTTGCCAGTCTCGCAGATAGAATTTTACCTCCCCCCATTCCCACCCAAGATCTTTGCAATTCCCTAAATAACTTCTTCCTGGATAAAACAGCTGCTATTAAAGCAGGCATTCCTATTTCAAATATAAAGGAGATTTCTGCTGACTCACCTACTAATCGCCTTACCTTGGATGCCTTTCCGGCTATTAGTAATCAAGGTTTTTTGGACCTGCTGTCCAAAGTGAAATCTGGCTCCCTTCTGGACTGCTGCCCATCCTATGTCTTAAAGGACATATTCTCTGCTCTACCAACTGCCGCTATAACCCTTCTTAACAAGTCTTTACTTCAGGGCTATGTCCCTAATATGTTTAAAAAGCGATTGTGGTCCCTCTCTTAAAAAAGCCTGGAGCTGACCCTCTTAATCTGTCAAACTACCGTCTGATCTCCTTGCTCCCCTACCTGGCGAAAGTGTTGGAAGCACACATGGCAAAATGCCTGCCTAGCTTTATGGAAATGTCAAGGTATTTAGATTCTCACCAGGCGGGCTTCTGCCCTGCACATTCAACGGAATACTGGCAGTCCTGGATGACCTATATAAGAAGGTGGATGAAGATATCCCACAGGCCCTGGTTTTATTAGATCTGTCAGCCACGTTTGACACGGTCAAACATAGTATTTTGGAAGACCGGGTCAGACCGGCCTTAAAATGGATTAGTTCCTTTCTCAAAGGTCGCACTCAATCTGTACGACTGGCCTCATTCACAGCCCCCAAGTTAACTATATCATTTGGGGTTCCACAAGGCTACTCGTTATCAGCCATTTGTTTAATTTATACCTTCTTCCTCTGGTTCGAACACTGAAGGAAATGATCTTAACGACTTTCAACTATGCCGATGACCTTCAGCTTACCTTCAATATTGACAACTCACCTAAGTCAGTTGCTGTATTCCAGACCATCATGTTATTCATCCGCCAATGGATGGATCTAAACCACCTAAAGCTCAACCCTAGTAAGACGGAATTACTCTTGACAGGCAAAAGTAAGATCTTCTGGGGCCCACAGTACTGGCCGACAGACCTAGGTTCCTCACCAGTACCTTCTACCTCCGTGAAGAGCCTCGGGGTCATTATAGATAATAACGTATCACTAAAAAACCAAGCAGGTTCAGTGGTCTCCAAATGCTTTCTTCAATTACGAAAGATCAGGAAAATCAGTCGCATCTCCAGTTACCGAGCACTCCTGCTTGTAAACAGAAACGCCAAGGTGGACGACGGTTTGCATACCTGGCCACCAGACTGTGGAAGTCATTTCCCTTGGAGATTCGTTCCTGTACAGACTTACTTAAATTCAGGAAATTGCTCAAAACTCAGCTGTTTATAGGTGTGCATGTATAGTCTCCTTCAGTTCTCGGTATGTTCTTAGCAGCGCCATGAAACCCCTGGGTGTACATGCGCTTTATAAGCAACTTGTAACATAACATAACATAACATAACCAGGGCCCCTCTGCGAGACCGCCGAAGCAATCTGCATACCACCCGCCAGATTAGGAGTTTAAGGCCTAGATGTATCAAGCCGTTTGCGAATCGCAAACGGTCTATTTGCATGTTTTGGCATGCATCAAAAATTTGCAAATTAAGGAATCGCAAACATTTGCATTCCTTTTTTTGCCATAGCATTTGAGGAATCGCAATTTTGCGATTCCTTAAATGCTATGTATGTAGCATTTTTCAATTGCGAATTTTGGTTAAGAAATCGCAAATTAACACCAACTTGTAGTTGATGTTAATTTGCGAATTCTTTTAAAAATGCACAATTTGGCACTTTTGAAGGTGTGACGCACACACATGCCCATAGGGCATGTATGTGCGCCATATGCACACACATGTACATTTCAGGGGTGCAGCAGCGTGTCTTTGAGACACCCCTGCACCCTTGAAATTATTCTCAATTTGCGATTAGCAAATTGCGAATCGCAAATTGAGATTAATTTCACAATCATTGCTATGGGCCTCCTGGCCCATTGGAATGATTCGGAAATTATTCCTTAACTGCGAATTCGCAAATTGTGAATTCGCAAATAAGGAAGATTAAGAAATCGCTAAAAAATAGGGATTTTTTACATACATCCCATTTTGCGATTTCTAAATAGCGATTCCTTAAAAATCGCTATTTAGAAATCGCAAAATGGAATCTTGATACATCTGCCCCATAATCTGGTCTGGCGGGCAGTGCTTTGGCAGTCCCACAGTGGTGCCTTTCTAAGGCTCATATCTTAGCCATGAAAAGGCACTGTAATGGGAGCACCAAAGCACGTTCCTGTATTTCATGGACTGTGCAATCCATGCCATACAAGAACTAGGGGTGCATGCATAAAAGGGGGCACAACATGTGCCCCCTTGCATGCCTCCCCTGACCCAGAGGCAACAGAGGGCCCTGTAGGGCCGCCTTAGTTTCCTCACCACCACCTTTTTTATGGCGGGCTCACCACCATGAAAAGGGTGGATGTGAGTAAACTCATAATACGCTTGGCTGTACGCAGTAGTACTAACAGCATATTGCGGCCCCATACCACTACAACACTGCCGAAAGATCACTGAGCCCCAGCGGTTGCAGAGGCCCTTTGGTGGTCTGACTGCCAAACTCGTAATAGGACGGTCGTACCACATCGCCGTTATCATGGCTGTGGCGGTCCATAGGACTGCAGTAGTCGTAATGAGGCCCTAGGTCTTTTTTTTAGCTATTTTTTACTAAAAACATTAAAGATTTTGTTGTTTTGGAATCATTTTGTTTATTAAAAAGTACTCTAGTTTTCTAATTAGTTTGGATTTTTCTTGTGTTGTTTTGTCACTTTATTACTGTCTGTGTAAAGCATTAATTCTGTAAACAGAGGGTTAAGCACACAATACTTTAGCGACTTCTGCAGTTCACCCTGACAAGGGTAATGTTTATTATTTGAATGGGGCTACCACTAATTAATAATCCAATGTCCTAAAAATGTGAATGATAACCTATGACCAGGAATAATTTGGAGGTGGAGGGTGAATGTTCTCAATGATCTACTGCCTCAATCCATCTTTAATATTGACTATAAAAGTTTAGTAAAAGTATTGCTGGATACATTTGAATCATTTCTCTTTTCACCTGGTGACCCTAAATAGTCCAATGTTTATGAAAATCATTCACGTTTTATACAAAGTTTTAAATCAATATGTTTGGCAGTTCTTCTAATAAGCACAGACTGGCAATATACCAATGAGGCTATGTCTACAGCCTGTGGGCAATGTTTAATTTGTGTAGTTCTTGCACTATGTACAAAAAACATATCACACATATGGATTGACACCATTACATGCAAATAAATTAGCAGCCACATTTCAAAAAGTGTAAGACATGGCAGGTCATGGCAGTGACACCCACCAAGACATTGAGGTCTCTTCACAACGGTAAAAAATAATGTGAATTTACTCTACCCTTTGGAGTACATTTACTACTTTTGTATTTACACCATTCTGAATGTAAATGTACAAAAAAATATAGAATTACATGCCAGCACCAGGGGTGGAGCCACATCTACAAGTCTAATGTTGACACATATCTTTTCACACATATGTGAAGATCTTGGGCACCTGGATGGAGATCTCCAACACTATGGTGGAGATCTCCATCATTTAGGTGGAGATTATCCATGAAAAAAATAGGGAAAATTATTAAAGTTTGTTAATTTGTAAAAAGTGTTTGTATTTGATGTGCTTTATCGGAAAATATGAAAGCAACATATATTAAAATTCTCATTTTACCTTGCAACTACTAAAATAAAATGCTAGAGCACATTACCTCTTCAAAATAAATACTAGAAAAAAGCACACTGGCAATGTGGGCTCCAAACAGCGCACTGGTGTGTAATTTATACAAATTCTGGTTCCTCCAATGCTCTACTTTTGTGACCCTATTGCCAAGAAGCTACACCAACACATGGTCAATAAATAACAAATAAAAAGGAGCGTTCAATTCTAAATAGGATTATATGTTACAAAATCAACAGATGATTAACTTTTTCTCCAGCAATAGGTCACGTAGTCATAATGAGATGAATAAAAGTTATTCAGGAGTCTTGCAAATTGCTTTGATTCCAATTCTATTTAAAAAAAATGCCAACTTGATAGAAGCAATCCATTCAGCCAAGCCAACACGTTTCATCCTTTTGGGACTTCATCAGGGCTTGATCAACATCAAATTTTGTCTTCCACCCCATGTTGGCTCCTGTTCTCTCAAAAATCCTCATATATTAAATTTTGTACCACTTGATGGCGTGTTGTGTTCCCATCTTATGTTCATCCTTTCTGCTTCCTGGTTTGAATGACCTATGAGTTCACGTGAACTCATAGGACATTCAAATAACTTTTTTTTTAATAACATTTATTCATCACATCATGAATACTTTATCTATTGCTGGAGAACAGTTTAACCATCTGTTGATTTTTGTAACAGATAATCCTGTATAGAATTGAACACTCCTTTTCATTTTTTATTTCTTCAAAATAAATGCTTACCAAATAATTATTTTTCAGCACTATTAGTTGCATTGATATCGATTCATTTGAATGGAGAAGAAACACGGAAATGTATGTGGAGGAGTGCAGCAGAAGTGGGTATTTGGTGACAAATGTTTTTGAAGCCCACTGGTTTATGATATTTATGTTACTAAAAAAATATTTTCCAGTTTGTGGATCTGTCAAAGCTTCTAACATCAAGGACCTGCAGTACCAGTGTGATGACAAACACAGGAGCCAGAGCTACACCACACCACATAGGGCCTGATTACAAGAATGGCGTACTTGCAGTGGTGGTCCGACCACCGCCACCCTACGGCACTGTGCGCCACATTCTGAGTGTGGCAGTCAGGCCCCCACCTGCATCAAGGATCCAGGTTCCTGTGGCGTGGGGGTGGTGGTCTGAGGCAGGAATAAGCTGGGGGTATCGCAGCAGCACAGCCAAGCATATTCTGAGTTACCAAACTACCACCCTTTCCATGGCAGTAAGCCTGCCATGAAAAGGGTGGCAGTGAGGCAACTAATGGGCTCTCATAGGACTCCCTGTTGCATTTGGGCCCAAGGGGGCGCACGTAGGGGCACATGTAGTGCCCCCCTGGATATGCACACCCAGTTCCTGCCTGGTGTGGCATGTATGCCACACCATGCAGGAACATGCAGGCGACGCTCTGACAGAAGTTTAACGTTTGTCTTACAGGTTTTGTTCCTGGACTATTTGTATGGGAGTTTGGAGTTTACTTTTTTTGTATTTAATTCTTTTTTTACTATAATAAACCACAGGTTTTTATTTAGATTTCCTTTCCTTTTTTGAATTTCCTGGACCAGTTCTTTTTTTTTTAATACATTTTATTTTTTTGTATGGAACCTGCAGATTTTGGATTACTTTGAGGAAATGTAATTGCATCACTTATATGTTTGCATACTTTGGGGGGCTATTTGCTTTCAGATTTTTGTCTTTTTTGTGGATTCTTATTTTTTATTATGAGGGGATGGAGAAAGATCTGCAGCTGCAAAGCAGTAAGTTTTATTTCTTACTTTTTTGTGTGGATGGGAAATGTGATATTATATTGTTTATGCTATGTGTATGTTAATATGTGCAATTATTTTGAATATGTGTTGCATTTATTTGATGTTATGTATTGAACTTGTTTTATATTGGTGGTTGGTGGATTATTGGTATAGTTTTTAAGTATTTACTATATATATTTTGCTATATCAGTGTTTAATAACTTGGAGATTGTATACAATTGTTTCACTGATGTAATAAAATTTTAATGTTATTATTTAAAAAGAGAAAAATGATTTGATTTGTTGGATTACAGTTGTTGTCGTTTTTGAGGTTTTTGATGGACTTATATTTAATTTATAATATGCTTTTGGCTATCATTTCTCTGTAATGTGGTCCTTTGATATTTATAAAGAGATTGAAGTAAATTGCAACATGTTATACATTCTTTTAGTTTGTTTGCTTAGTGTAGAGGCAATTTGGGTAACAGCTTGTTCTATTCTTAGTTCTTGGTGGCGTTGCTCTTTTTGTAATGCTTTGAACATTTTTCATAAAGTAGGTTGAGTTCTGCCTAGTGTGGATTGGAAGGCATTGTTCCATCCTTTCACTGCCAAGGTGCTGTGATGGACATTCCAACATGATATCTGGTACTTTGCTTGACATCTGTTTCCTGACTGATGCAGTCTGCCAACCCATGTATCTTTGAAATAGTCCATTAGGGGACTGTGTTTGTCTTCATTTTGTTGGTAGAAAGGGATTTCTATTAGTAAGTTATAGTGATTTACTACCTCTGTGGCACGGACATAGGCTAGTGCTATAATTGTTTTGATTTCGAAAGCATATTGGCTGTTAGTGGACTTTTCTCCACTGAGTGCCTGATTACAAGTTTGGCAGTCCAACAGCCCACCCGCCGTGGCATCTAGAAGACTGCAGTGATGTGATCTCCCGACCCCCCTATTGAGAGTTGACCCCGAAGCTTGTGTTATGGCAGCTGAGATCTAGTGGTGGTGGAGAATTGATTACCGTTTATATTGATGCCTGTTTGAGAATTTCAACTGCATATGTGTCGAATGCACACATAAACATGATACATGTGGAAAAATAACACCTACCCATTGCCAGAGTCCGGCTCATCTGTGGGTAGTGCAGGCAGTGTGTATATGGTGCACAATGGACTTGTCAGTAGATCACCGCAAACAGGGTCATATTCTTTGCGCTGAAGATGCTGCTATGAAGGTGGGACCTGGAGAAAGGGATCCATGTTGAACTCTGCCCGGCAGAACAAGAAAGGGGTGAGTATGCACCCCAAATCCTTTGTTTCCACTGATCTGAAATTGGTGGTCCCTCTACCATAGTCAGCTCGTCGGAAAAACAACGCGTGATATCAACGGCAGTGAGACTTCTCAGTTCCGCCCGATGGAAGCTGCTTTTCCCCGACTGCAGCTGCAGCGGTCTATGGATGGCTGGTGGTGTTAGCAGTTCGACCGCAGTATTTGCAGAGGGAATCCAACAATCTCATAATACGGCTGTTAGACCGCCGAGCTTGCAGTGGTCAGGCTGTAACTGCGGGTACGGTGGTTAATGGACCACTAAACTTGTAACCAGGCCCTTACAGTAGATTTTTGGAGTTGTGTCCATACACTTTGATTAAAATAATAGTAACAGCCTTATATGACTGTGTGGGAGTATATTTTTAGAATTGTTTGGATCATAGCTTGTTAAAAATCTATGAACATAAAATTTCTAGGCTTAACACTATAAATATATTATAAATTGACATTAAAAGCCTGAATATTATGACAGTGGGATCACCACTATCAAGCCATCAGTGACGGTCCCACCGCCATCTGCCACTGCAGGTCCAACCACCACATTACGATGGTGCGCAGATGGTTGGCGGGCAGAGAGACCGTCTGCCACACATCTGATGGGCTCCTTGACTGTCGGAGGGACTGCAATTCCTACAACAGTGCCAGTGCCTGCTCATGCACCGTCATAGGGATTACAATGTTCCTTTCTGCTGGCCGTTTCATGGAGGTTAAACCGCCATTAAAAGGCAGACAGAAAGTGACTTAAGGGCCCCTTCCCGGCTGGCCCTCAGCTATGGGCCCTGGGGGGCACCTATGCTACCCCCATAAACATCCATGCACCATGTGGCAGGCACCGCCGGGTGCCTGCCACATACTGCGGGGATGTTCACAAACATGCCTCGCAGCAGTGAGGCTTGTGCTGCAATCCTTTTTCGGGCCGTAGCACAAGCCTGAATGCTATGAGGCATGTCTCCAGTTACCATGGCGGTCGGTTCGTAATTGGCATGGAGGGGTTGCCGACCGCCATCGTAATCAAGCCCTTCTTTGTTCTTAATATTTTTTTTAAATGCAGTTACTTGTTCTTAATTTACTTACTTGTATGTTTTGTTTAGATGTTTTGCACGGTTTTAAAGCTTTATTTTTACCTCGTTTTAACAAAGAGCAGGTGCTGAATTTTCTGTTGAAAAAGAAACAAAAAGTTACATTCATTAAATATGGTATTTTGTTGAGAGTTTGTCCAGGTTTAGGGAGTTAGGTTTATTTTTGGTGGTTTGTTGGCAGAGTTTTTAATTTATTATTTATGCATACTTACTTTATTACATATTATTGGTGCTTAGTTGATATTTTCTGGAAGTTTGTTGGTTTGGAAGCTGATTTTCCTTTCCTTTAGGTAGTCTATATAAAAAGAATAAAGTTAAAGAGTGCATTACTATTTATTTGTTAAAATTATATTTTTTAGTTTAATTACAGATCGTTTTTAGTTTATATATATGTATTACTTACTTAAATTTGTAGTTGTAGAGATGATTTATTTCTGTTTTAATAATTTCTTGTGAGAATCTGGCAGAGTTTCCTCTTTTTGCAGCGTTTATCATTTTTAGAGTATTCCGTTTTTTTCATTAGTGTACCTTTTATATTGCTGCCTTAACTGTTTGTTTGAGTTTATTAGCTAAAGTTGTTTATAGAGTTATTTCATTGGTTGCTTTAGTATAGTGTGAAATATTTTCATCAGTTGAGTCCTTATTTATGTTTTATTTTTGTAATATAAGATATAGTTTTTTTAATATATATATGAATTATGTTGCAAATGTATTCATTTATATTAATGCATGTGTTTGTATGTTTATGGACAATAATAATCGTGTTATTTTTGAAGTATTAGTTTCATTTTGGTAATGTAATATATTTGTATTTTATTATTGTTCTTTATTATATTTTTAGGGTTTATTTAAAGTAATTGTTTTAAGTTAGAATGCATTTTTCAGAGTATTTTTAAGGATTTATTAGTTATGTTGATGATAATATTGTGATCGATATTGTGTTAATCAATATTTTTTACATTTTACATGTTTATGGGTGATGATATTAGTGTTTCCGATATTTTTGTTATCGATATACGTACAAATCGGGTTTTTTTGTAAACCATAGTTGTATGTTGCATAGTAGTGATTTTAAGTATGCGCAGTCGATATTTTTGTTATCAATATTCAATGTTTTATATTTATGTATATAAATATTAGTAGGATCGTTATTATGACAGTGATCCCAGTAACGATTCTGATAAGGGTTCCCAAAACTTTAAGGAGTCTTTCACTTTACACATTATATTCAATACTAATATTCAACATCCCCAAGATTGTTGGGTTGCCCCAATAACTTGACCCCACCTGATCCCCGGAATGTGCCAGAGAGATTTTTAACTCTTCCATAGGAAAGCGAATTATGGGAAGTTAAAATCTAGGCCTTCCTCTATGCCTGACAGAAAAAGAAATTAGACTTCATGTGACTTACGGAATTCCAGACTATATGCTATTCCATATTCCTCTGTGTACCTTAATTTATTAACTTTTTTTAGGGCAGACATTGCATTATTTTTCTGGTAGCATAGCTTGTACCTTCTGTAGATTCCATACTTGAATTGAGAAGACATAAATTAACATATATTTGCTGAGTGATAACAGTGGCTCTGTAATCTCCCATCAACCAGTGATGGGGCGGCACAAACAGTATCAATTAGGGTTGTTCAACTCTGGTGTCCTGACCTGCGGACTCACTACTATTGGACGCAAACTGAATTCAACGTACACCTCTATTAGCACTTGACTCTCAGCATAGTGAGGCCATACAGACAAAGGCTTAAACAGGATGTCCATATGGGATAGAAACTCAAATCTCAGCGAAACAACACACTAACATATAGTATCTCAATGTCCAGCCAGTGTTTTTACTTTGAAAAAAGGAAAACACTTTAATTCACACACAACTAACCATCTCACAGACAAGTACAAATAAATAGTACCTTCTCAGGGAGATCCCCATTATCTTTCACAGACCCAATCCTCAACCTATACCCTATACAGTGGGGAGAGATCACTTTATGCTGACCCTTGCATAGGGGGTGGGGGATGAACCAGGGCTAGTGCAATTGAATACCCTCGCACGCCACATGCCGAAAGGGAAAGCCATACAGCAGCATGCTCCTTTGGGATCCAGACCTTCTAGTCTCATATCAACCTCTAGCTTCTCATTGAGTAGTTTTTGAAGCACCACGTTCAAAAGATGAACTTCCTCTGTGGTGGCAAAACCATTTGTTTAAAGGTAGAATGCGTGTCATAAAGAGCCCCATTATTCTCGTGAATTTAACAGAGCTGTCAATGATCATTTACGTGACTTAACACAGTCCTAAAACATAGAGAGTCCCCTAACATCCATAATATTACTATATAGGAGCTTAACACTTAGCTGAAAAAATGCTGATTATTCATATAATACAGTCCTAACAATTCTTTATAGGCTTGAGACTCACGAAAAATGACAGATCAACACCTTTTCTAGCTCAGAATGACATGAGTGTCCACTAAAATCAATAGATTTGCTACTATTGAGTGCTTAAACTCATTTATCATGGAGAAAGCTGGAACACACTAAAGCCCATATTTATCATGGGTTTGCATTGCCCTTGTGCCTCGCGAGTGTGATGCAAAACTTTGAATGATATTTATCAAGCCATGCAAGGCCATCTTACATGACTCTGCATTACTTGGTAAAGGTGGAGTAGCACAAGGCAGCGCGGGTTGCTGCCTTGCATTAGTCTGTCCTAGGGAGGCATTGCATGGGAGGAGCGTGGGTGTTCCCACACATCCACTCATGCATATTGGCGCTTTCCCAGATTTACCATTAGTAGTAGACCTGGGAATTTATCAAAATGCTGGGCCTCCTTGAGAGGCGTTGTGTGGAGAATATGTTGCTTTCTCCCCGTTTTTCCCTCTTTCTAAGTGTGCTTCATTCGGCAACACACATAAAAAGAGGAAAACACCTCTGAGGATTGTTTGTTTGTAGAAAGTTATGCCTTCCTGCAGAAAAACAATCCTGCCTGAATGCAGGCCCATTTGCACTGTGGTGCAAGAATGCCTACATTGGTGCTAGGCAGCAGTTTGTGCACCAGAGCAGAGAGCAGGAATACATACGCATAATGTTAAATACGGGCATTCCTGCCCTCTCCCTTTCATGCAGCGCAGCAAGGTGGCTTGTTGTGTTGTGTTGCATGTAAATTTGATAAACATGCCCATAAATAAACTATAATGTGAAAACTAAGTAACAAGACAGTGTACAATTACCCAAATGATGCCATCAAAAAGCCTTCACAATTACATCAATCCATGCCCAACTTTGTGCTTCTAAATGCTTGTGAATGTAATGTTCACCTAATAATTAATTTGCCACATTAAAACACAATTATGCATCACCTACCAGATCATGCCCTGGTTGAAGATTAATCCAAGAACATTGCCACTGATATCAAATTCACAGTAAGAAGGCTGCAAAGGCAAAGAGATTGCTTTATGAAAAATGCAAAGTAGAATTACAAATGGAAAAGGAACATGTGTACTCAATTTTTAACAGGATAAAAGAGAGTTCCATACAGTGCATGCTCGATAAAATGAGAACCCCATTTTTGGTAAAGAAAATTCAAGGGTTTGGGCAAAAACACCACAGTCTTGATGTGAGCTGGGACTGAGATTCCACAAGGCTACAAGGCTAAGGACCTTATTGTGACTTTGGTGGTCTTGAAGCGGGCCGCCCTGCTGCCGCCCCACTCCGAGACCACCAAAGCCATTAAAGACCGCCCGTCAGAGTATGACTTATTTATACTCTGGAGGCCAGTTCTTCAGCAGTCCCACTGTGGTGCCTTTGCAATTTGAGCTTCAAAGGTAGTAACTGCATGGCATGAACTGGCAAATCCATGCCCTGCAGGAACTGGGGTTGCATGCACACAGGGGGCACAACATGTACATGGGGGTCATATCTGCGCTAATCCCGTGTTGTGCTTGCTGCTGCAAAGGGGCATTCTTTGGAGCCCGTTTGTTTTCCCCGCATCACCTACTTGCTGCCACTGCTGACCCCGGTCTCCTCCCACCGCCGCAGCTCCGCAACACCTGAGCACGGCCGCAGTGGGGAGAATGACCTGCTTGGGGAACTACTGGACCCAGCATTCTTCGGGGCCGGAAGCCGCCTTCACCCGCGCCAGGAGGCGCTTAAATTCACGGCTACCCACCAGGGGACATATCTGCGCTAATCCCGTGTTGTGCTTGCTGCTGCAAAGGGGAATTCTTTCGAGCCCGTTTGTTTTCCCCGCATCAGCTACTTGCTGCCACTGCTGACCCCGGTCTCCTCCCGCCGCCGCAGCTCCGCAACACCTGAGCGCGGCCGCAGTGGGGGGGAGACCTGCTTGGGGAACTACCGGACCCAGCACCCTTCGGGGCCGGAAGCCGCCTTCACCCGTGCCAGGAGGCGCTTAAATTCACGGCTACCCCCCGCATCGCGGGATGCGCGCGGGCAAGCCGGGGTAAGCCCGGGCAAAGGGCCGGCCGTCTACGGCCGTCCAAGGCCGGACAAGACTGGACTGGGCCACCCCCCTAAGAACTAATGTAAAGCCTGGTAAGACTCTGTTGTTTTCATATGACTGCGGATCCTGGGAGTATTGCAAACTGAGAGCGCTATGTAAACGCTTTAAATTCTAGTTTTCCTCCTATTCCCCTGATTCTAATGGCACACCAGGCGGGGAAGGGGAGGAAGTCAACAACTAGTAGCACGGGGGAAGTATCGCCGGCACCCTTGACAGGTTTATTACAAGAGCGGCGGTTGTGCTAGAATGGGAGATAGCCCTAACCGAGAAGCGGCTATCCCTGAAACTGATAAGCAATAAGCGGTCGTCCTTGGGCGATTTAAGAAATGCAGTCACACCTGACCAGGTTTATAACAATAGACCGAGCGTCACTAGCCATAATTCCACAGGCTCAGGCTTAGAGGGGGGTCAATCTATTATTACTGTGAATATCTCGGCCGACACTACATTCTCTGAGGGTACTTCGCCGGAGGACCTCCAACCTACAGCTTTTGGAAATAAGAACCCCCAGCCCATGCAAAGACCCAAAAACACAACTACACCTATATCTCACATACAAAAAGGGAAAAGAAAGAGGGGCGGTAATTGCCAACTAGGCAGCAAACCAAAAGTATTGAAAACAACGACAAACTCGTCAAAATCTACTTTAACTAAAACTGATATTTTTCCTATAACATCTGTAGGATGCCATCCTCCCCCGAGCAGCTCTTTAAGTAGTTCTAGTTTCCATGCCCCTCTACAACCATGAGACATAGTAGTAGACCCGAATTCTGCATGCAAATTTTCCCAAGTTGAGCAGCTACTTAAATAATTTGTGCCCCCGATCATTGAGAGGTTAAAAATACTAGATGATAAACTGGATAGGATGCAGAAGGCAATCGCAGAAAACTCCCACACGTTAGCAAATTTTACACTTTGCCCGAGTGATAAAGGTACCCCAATAAGGAAACAGAATAATATACCGCCCCCCAAAACCCTATTGCCCTCGCCAAAGGTATCTGATGAATCAAGGCCTTCGAACAGTAAGGAGGTTGAGAAGAAAGGAGACCAGGTATCACTGTCTGTTGAGGGGGTTAATACAAAAAATAACGATCTGAATACCCCGTCATCAAATGTTTCATCAACACACCAGCAGGATAAGAGGAACCTAGTCGAACCCACTAAATCCCCGATCCTCCACCCTGTTATTGATCTACCCCCACAAGCATCTCCACTAGTAGTAGTATTAGGAAATGTACCACCCCTCATGGAAGGAGATAGGGAAGATTACTATCAGCTAAGGAATAAGGCAGCCCATTGGCTATCGCAAAACCCTACAGAAGGCAATAAACTCGCCCATAGTATTATAATGGCACGAAGAGTGTCTTGGGTGGGTAGGTCAAATAAATCGAAACAGGGCGACTGCATTGTGATCAACTTTAATAGCCCGATACTGGTGGAGAGGATCTTAAGGAAAGCTGAGATTGGTGGGAGGCCCAGGGGCTCTAGCATAGACATATTACCACTAGGCTTCTTCTATGGTACTCCATATCCAATAAGAAATGGTAACTGAAATGGATGGCAACAGGCGAGGGTACCATACCACAGAATATACCGGGGCTGGGGATCATGGGGGGGGGGAGACCAGCAATTACTCCGCATTGGGCAAGACAGGAGAGGCATGCGTTCCCTTTAGGGCCAAACAGATTCGCAGCACTCTCAGGCCTTAACGAGTGTGACTGACTGACTGGTAACCCGGACTCAGTTGGGGAAGCGCCTAAAAAAATGCTGATTCCCCAAGCATTATGTTAGATCCTGTTGTATCGACTAATACATCACTAAATGGGCCAAGTAATGGAAATCCCCAAACCACACCCGAAGCTGGGGGAGAAAAACTGGTGAGAGAACTGATATGTGTAAATGCGGGGGTAAATAGGGAAACAATTGCCTCTGAGTTTCCGTGACGATTTGAACCCGTGTTTTCAACATTGTCGTAAATACATAATTTTGGTATCAGTGAACCGCAAATGGACCATTTACCATATCCTGGTGTTTTCGCTGTGCTACGAGCAAGAGTACTCCTGTTACAAACACATTTCTGATCTACCCATGGCATCCATCTTAGATCATGGCAGCCATTTTGTGTTTCTTTCCCTCACATAGACAATGGACACGCAATGACCTCTGATTTCTTCATTTTGATTAAGGACACGTAAGCTTAGCCGGAGATTCACCTCTCTAGTGACACGTGCACCTTAGAGCAGAACACGCTGTCGCTACATGACTCGACAAAGGCTGCCTCCTCTGCCTGAGGCCAGTCCTGCTATACTGGTTCTCGTGTTCGTTGGCCTGATCATGATTAGGCGGCCGAAGCTGGTAGCCTTGCCCATTTACAACCCACAAACATCTCTTATCCTGCTTTTCTATCTCCTACACCTGGCCCTGTTTCTTTCTTTCTGGACCTTTATTAGGGGGAGGTAACGAAATTTACGATGAGGCGGTCCGGCTCTTGAATGAAATGTTGACATGGGATTGTGATGGAATAGTGGGAACCCCTTTTCGTAATGTTTGACACCAGATATTATCGACGATTCCTGTGCAACGCCAAATATTTATTGTTTAGGACACAAAGGTTTGGGAATGTACCAGTATGTAAAGAATTTGCCTGAAGGCCAATATTTAGTATATAAGGAGCAACCCTTCTTGTACAAATCGAACAGGCTCCTAGTTACTGCCCGTGTGTAGTTTCTGTGACTTCTGTGTCCCTGCAGTAATAAACCTTTGGTCTTTGACGCCACCATCGAGAAGCCCGTGTTTCTGTTTATTTGTGCACCGAGACAGGTAGAACTCCGGGGTCTTCGGGTGTTATCCCTGACACCTCTGGACGGAACCAAAAAGTCCAGAACTCCAATTGGCGCCCAACGTGGGGCGACGTCATTCGGTACCGGTCCAAAAGCCTGAAGAGTTCGAGAAGCTTCGTGTGAAGATTCCTGAGGGAGGCGCCCCACTTCATCGATCCCGGCATATCGCAAAAGTGGCCCGACGTTCTCTTCCACGAGGGTTCCCGTTCAGGACGGCTGCAGTGGTCCGTTGCCTTGACCGTCGCCCTGTCTTGGACCCGAGGTGCAGTCCTTAGTACGGCGAGACAAGACGGGTTTCTCCTTGGTGACGTCTTCAGTGCCTCAGTTAAGTATTTAGTGGTTGCTAGTTGGTTGCTTCGTAAGGGTTGTTAAAATCCTTTTAGTTCTTGGTTTGGTTTGGTTTCGTAAGATTATCACTAGTTGTACTGGTTAAGGTAATCTATTGGTTTAGTTTGGGTATCGATACATTAGTTCGTTTTTGGTAGGCCTAAGTTCTTGGTTCGAGTGCACATTTCTGTTAGTGTTTTTGTTCGTTCTGTGTTCCGGATTACAAAATGGTAAGTCGGAAAAATTGTATGTTGTCGTGTTTTGGTTGCAACAGTGATTCCCGGTTGGAGGACTCATGTCTGGTTCCTCCGATTGGAACTCCTCTATATGATCTTTATTGTAAACATGGTGTGGGTCCGATATCTTATAATGAGGTGTGGGTCCGTTATACAGACAAAGACGGTGTCCTTAGTTGGCCACTGCATGGTAGTTTTGAACCTGAAGTCCTTGATAATTTAGAAGTGAAACTGTTTAAGAAGAAAGCCCGGCCGGCAATGTTTGATTCTTTTCGTTATTGGCGAAAGGAATCTAAACAGAGAGAAATTAAAAGATTGAAGAAAGAACAGAAAGAGCAGGAGTTGACTTTAGAACAGGCTGCTAAACAGCTGCAAATCAACGAGTCTGAGAAGGCAATGGAGGTGGCTACAAGAGAGCGTAATTTAGCGATCGACAAGTGCTACCCTGCCTTGCCATCGAGTACAACTAAGGTGGTAGAGGACTCCGAGAATGATCCTTTGCTGTCTTATTTGTTACAGTCACCCCCACCGTATGCACAGGGTGCTATAGTTCCTCCTTTACCTAATGTTCAATTGCCGGTTGCTGGACAACCTGGTATTCCTGCTCCTGGTCCCCTGAACCAAGCTCCTGTACCACCTGTGGTCAATGTGAATGTTCCTTCGGCACCCCCTCTTCCTGGGGTGCCGGCTTCTTTGCCTATACCTGTATCGCTTATACCTACTGTTTCACAAGCTACCTTACTTGATACTCCTACTGTTCCTATTCTATCTGTTCCAACTGCTACTGTGTTTTCTACATCTGCTAGTATTATGACTCCGCTTTCTGTTCGTCGGAGAATCACTGATTCTGTCTCTAATATTCTGTCTCCTTTCTATAAAACTTTAATTAAGACTCCTGCCTCTGAGTCTGTACAGAGACGTAGTCAGCTTCCAAGCACTGAGGAACGGGGAATCTTAGATTCCACGGCTCTCAGATGGATTTCGAAGAGTAGGAGATATAGTACGAGAGATGTATTAGATACTTTTATGCAATGGAATGAACCAACGCAACAATATGTTTTCGACGAGATGTGCTCCCTTTTGCGTGATGAATTAGAAGAAGATGATTCTGAATCGAACTTAGAAGAATTAATTAATGTTCAGAAAGAGTTTGCTGCAGGTACAATAATTGGTCAAAATATAAAGGAAGCGATGGAACTGATTTTAAGCTATAGGAATGATCCATCTCTTCGTTCACCAAGAGATTTAGAAAAACATAGTACGAAGCAGAATCGCCAATATCCAATGAGGGAGGTTCCACCAATTTGGCGTGAAGCTGTGCAAGCTGATGCAGTGAATGGTATTGCAGCCGCTCCGGCGCAATTCCAGAGAGTGTGGATACATATTCCATGGAAGCGAGCTGAAGTGCTAGCAGTGAAACAGGCCTTGCCAGATCCGCGTAAGAATCCTGCTGGATACTATAAAGAATTAGCACAGACAGTTGAGGCTTGTGTGATGAATCTAGCGGACATTGACATGTTATTTGGGAATGTAGTTCCGCAACCAATTTGGGCCAAAATTCGTAAAGAGAATCATCCAGTTGCCCTAGGTGGTGATTGGGCAGCTATCATAGCAGCGGATGGTCAGCAAATAGGTGGTTCCAAACCCGAACCTCTAATTGCTAATCTTCCAGGTAGGATAATTGACTTAATGAAGACTCTGATGCCAGCATTGCGTGTTAACTGGGACAAGTTGTCCGCATGCAGGCAGAAGAAGGACGAAAGTGTCTCCGACTTTTTCACGAGGTTCGAAGAGACTTTTGTGGACCACAGTGGTCAGGATATGAGCACAGAAGGAGGACAGAGATTGTTTGTCGATAAATTTGTACACAATCTGCTACCAGAGCTTTGCAATAAATTGAAAGATTCCGAGAGTGCGTGGGCTGTCTCCACAACTGCGCAAATACTTGCAACTGCACAGTATTATGAAAATAGGGATAAAGAAGAGAAGGAGAAATCAGATAAGAAAACGAAAGATTTAAAAACTAAAGTTCTTTTGCAACAGGCATGTCCGCCTCGCATGAATCAAACCAATACACAGCAAGGGTCATATCAAAGGACAGATTATAGTTCACCGAGGCCGCAATATCAGTGGAACCAGTGTGCCTACTGTAAGAAAGAGGGTCATTATAAAAATGAGTGTCCGATCTTAGCGCAAAATAATGCTGCAGCAGCTCAGAGAGGTCGTGGTGGTTCTATGCAAAATTCTAGAGGTCGAGGAAGAGGTGCTATGCCTCCACAAACGAATGATCGCCCTTCTAATCACTTTGATCAACGAAATGGACAGTCTGCCCAGCAAAATAGATCCCAACAGTATCATGTTGAGGACTATTGTGAAGTAGATGAGGGATTTCAGCAAACTGAGTACTAGGACAGCCATGGACAGAGAGAGGGAGTAGTATCAGTTCCAGTTAATCAGAGTGGGCCTTATGTCGCAGTAGCAACATCAGGTGTAGTCGAACCATTTCTGTTGGATACTGGTGCCGCAAAAAGTTCTATCATTCATGCGAAACTCCCTGGCGCACCTTTGTCCGGCTTAACAAATGTTTCTGTAGGTTTTTCAGGCGCCCCTGTTTACAATCCAGTATCTGGTCCTTTGCCTATTTCTGTTGGACCGTGTCAATTGCAGGCACCCCTGATTTTGACGACAGGTTGTAATGAGAATCTGCTTGGTTTAGACTTGTTAAAACGCCTATATGCGACATTGTACTGTTCTCCGTCAGGAGTACAGCTTACATTGGGTAAAAGAATCACCTCTCCGATGTACTTGTCAATGGATGCACTCCCGCCAGAGCTGCGTTCACTCCCTGATACTCTTTGGGCGACTGGTCCTAACGATGTAGGCCTTTTGGAAATACCACCATATGTAGTCACTTTAAAAGCAAATGTTAAATTTCCACGAATTCCGCAATACAAGATCTCTAGTGAAGGTGAACGTGCGCTTTTATTGATTGTGCAAGACTTGATTAAGAAAGGTGTAGTTGAAGAAACTAGAGGTAATGTCTGTAACAGTCCTGTATTACCGATTTTGAAACGTACTGATCCTTCAAAGCCTCCAGTGTATAGGTTTGTTATCGATCTCAGAGAGGTTAATAAAATTGTGGTTCCGCAGTTTCCTGTGGTTCCAGACATTACTGCATTGTTAACGTTGATTCCTGCTACAGCCACATGGTTTTCAGTCATCGACTTGAAGAATGCCTTTTTCAGCATTCCGATAGCCGAGGAAAGCAGAGATATTTTCGGCTTCTCTCTAGGAGGTCGAAGCTTCAGGTTTAAACGTGCTCCACAAGGCTATTGTGAGAGTCCGTCCATTTACAGTCAGGCATTAAAAAGTCAGTTAGATTCCTTTGTACTTCCTCCTGGTTCTGCCTTAGTGCAGTATGTAGACGATCTTCTGGTGGCTGCCGATGACAAGGAAACTTGCAAAGCAGCTACAATTTCGTTATTGCATCATTTGTCTAGTTTGAATCACAAGGTGTCACCTTCGAAAATGCAATACTGCTGCCAAGAAGTGACCTACCTAGGTCATCTCTTGTCAAAGGAGGGAAGGAAGTTGACCCCAGAGAGAATAATTACGCAGATGAGTGTTCCTCGCACACAGAGAGAAGTACGTGCCTTTTTAGGTATTACCTCATACTGTAGGCAGTGGATCCCAAATGTTTCTCTTTTGGCAAAACCATTGGTAGCTTTGACTGGGAAAGGTGTTCCGAGTCCGGTGCCATGGTCTGCTGAATGTCAGGAGAGTTTTTCTGAGTTACGAAATGCACTGTGTTCAGCTCCTGTGTTCGGTACACCAGATTACAGTAAACCATTCACGCTCTATGTTCACGAGAGAGAAGGTTGTGCGTTGAGTGTTCTGACACAGAGATTTGGTGATAAACAACGCCCTTGTGAGTATTTTTCATCAACATTAGATCCGGTAGCTAGAGCATTGCCTAGTTGTTTGAGAGCTACAGCGGCAGCTGCAGCTTCCATTCGACAATCTGCTGGTTTGGTGATGAACAACATGATGAACAACATGCTAGTGGTCATGGTTCCTCATGCTGTGGACACACTCATGAAACGAACCAAGACACAACACCTTACTAGTGCTAGATGATCAGGTTATGAGCTGACATTATTAGCGAGTCATATTCAAATCAAAAGATGCAATGTATTGAATCCAGCAACATTGTTGCCGACTAATCAAGAGTCGAGTGATTCTGAACCCCATGATTGTTGTTTCAGAACCGAGGAAGAGACTAAAGGACGAATTGATTTGAAAGACACTCCATTGTCAGATCCAGATGGCACGTTGTATGTTGATGGATCGTGCTTTAAATTGGAGAATGGTGATGTGACTGCTGCCTATGCAGTAACTACTTTGAGTACGATTGTGGAGACTGCAAGAGTGAGTCAGAATTCTGCCCAAGCTGCAGAATTAATTGCTCTAACGAGAGCGTGTGTTTTAGCAAAGGGAAAGAGAGTAAATGTGTTCACAGATAGTCAGTACGCATTTGGCGTGGCCCATAGTTTTGGCCGTTTGTGGAGAGAAAGAGGTTTCATTACGTCCCATGGGACTAAGATTCAACATGGTCAGCTAGTTAACGACTTGTTGGAATCTCTAACCTTGCCGACTGAAGTTGCGATTGTGAAATGCAGTGCTCATAAAGCAATCACGGATGATGTTGGTCGTGGGAATGCTTTTGCTGATGAAACCGCTAAACAGACAGCTAGAAATATGATGAGTAGGATGTATGTTGCAACGACTGCAAGATGGATTTCCGAGTCTGGAATGTGCGAGGATACAGTGGAAAGTGTGAAAGAGATTCAAAAAGAGGCAACCGAGGAGGAAAAGCGTGCATGGAAAGAAAGTACGGGTAAATTGGACTCGAGTGGATGTTGGATTGATTTGTCGGAACAACAGCGTTGGATGTTGCCTGATGCGTACGTGCTTGCAGTGGTAACAATGGCACATGGAGTAGCACACATTAGTTCTAAAGGAATTTGTAAGATGTTGGCTCCAGTTTGGAAGAATGATGGGATTAGTAAGTGTGCAGAGAGAGTGGTGAAAAATTGTATGGTATGCCTGATGCATAATCCTGGCAAGGGAGTCCCAACTCCTACTGGTCACTTCGCTCCTCCCTCTTGTCCCTTTGAAGTGATTCAGTTAGATTTCATTCACATGGATCGTTGTAACAACCTAAAATACGTCCTGGTGGTAGTTTGTGCTTTCTCCAGATGGATCGAAGCATATCCACTAAAGGACAACACTGCCCTATCAACTGCCAAAATCCTTCTTAAAGAATACTTCCCTAGGTATGGAATGCCACGGATTGTATGGTCAGATAATGGAAGTGAGTTTGTAGGGAAAGTTATGCAGAGTGTGTGTGCCGGTTTAGGGATCAAGCAAAAATTCCACAGTGCAAACCATCCCCAGTCTGCTGGTTTAGTTGAGGGTTACAATGGCACCCTCAAGCTGAAACTTGCTAAAATACAGGCATCCACGGGTTTGTCCTGGCCAGACGCGCTACCCTTGGCTTTGTTATCAACAAGAGCGACTGTACATTCTAGAGTAGGGCTTAGTCCTTATGAAATAGTCTTTGGTCGTCCCGCGAATATTTGGGGAGTGCCAAGGCCGAAAGAATTCTGTTCTCTGGAATATCCAATGTTGATTGATTACCTTTACGACTTGACTGCTAAATTGAGTCTTATTCACCAACAGGTTTTCGACGCATTGCCAAAGCCACCGGAGAGTCCAGGCCATCAGCTGAAACCTGGCGACCACGTTGTGGTACGGAACTTTGCGAGGACGAAGAACCTTCAACCCAGATTTGTTGGCCCCTATCAAGTACTACTAGCAACGAGAACTGCTATCCGAGTGGCTGGACGCAAGAACTGGATCCATACGACGCACGTCAAACGTGTGCCCCTGCCGCTTCCTTATGATAACTGGGTGAAGAAGGGAATTGGTGCCTCTGAGTTTGAACGAACGCCCAGGTTTATCCCTTTCAGCGATGCCGAATTGATAACTGACACATCAAACTCTAGCTCTCCTCCTGAAACTACTTCTTTGACTTCTGAACACCTGCCCTCTACATCAGAAGAAACCTTGCCTTCTGCGAACTTGAACATTGTAACCTCTGCTGATGAGACACTGTTTCCAGATCAAACAGCTCCTGCAAAACTGAGATACAATTTACGGTCTCGCAATATGGACAAATAAAGCAGGAAACTGCCTATTGTAATATTTGAATTTTGACACTTTTGCCTTCAGCCAGGAAGTTTGCTATTGTTTCTATTGTTTTAAAATTGCCTTGCCGTCTGGGTAGCCGTAGGGTCGTGGCTGTGTGCCTAGTTGAATCTGCGGGGGTCAGACACAAGGTCGATCTTTCTTTTAGTTCTGGGAACTCCCAGGGCTGATAGAGGCATTTTCATCTACGTACACATCATCAGTGGTCGCAAGCGGATTGTAGAAGATGGAGCTTCCTGAGCTGCAACGAGAAAATGTGATTTATGTTCGCAGAAATAGACTGTACAGAATTCTCCACAGCAAATGCTTTTTAATGCAATGTGCTATTACATTTTTAATTGTTTTGATAACATTGGTGGGTGGAATCATCTTTGGTGTGAATTTGATTTTTATGCCAGTAACTACAGTACCTCCCCTTGATCCTGCTACTTCTACTGTTTCTTCTGTGCACTCTTTTCACTCGTTTCCTGAACACGAACAAGCTCGACGCTCAGAATTCATTAATAACACTTTTGTACAGCTCTTGCACCAACACCAACTGGTAGTTAACACTACAGACTGCTGGGTGTGTGGCTTGATACCCCACACTATGGATAAAGGCATTCCCTATCTGGTTTTGCCTTTTAGCTATAATGGATCATTCCAGGCCCTTCAGACCATTTTTGCTTATGCCCTCGAAACCTATCCTCCGCGTCCACCACGTTCCACTAAATATAACTCTGCCAACAAAGCTTTAGTTCAGGGAATTATTGACATGATTAGAGACGTCAATAATACTCCATCTTACCCTAGAGATGAATTACGGGTATATTTGAGTTGGAACTCTTCAGAGTATCGCCTTAGTTTGGGAGAAAGCAAGCGTAAAAGCTCAACTCCAATCTGGGTCGTGCCTCACCGAGGTCAGGTCTGTTTGCAAGGAAATGGGAGAAATCCGAGAGCTCAGCTGGGGAGGAGTGAATGCATTGAGACCTATGTGTTTCCGTCTAACTCTTCCCCCGCCTTCCTTACTGCTAGAGGTACCTACTTCATCTGTCAAGACAGAGCGTATACGTGGTAGCCTGCTGACTTTTCAGGTTCATGTTATATTGCTCGATTGTTGCCTCCAACATACACTGCTTCGTCTGATTATCACAAAACCAGAGTAGCAAGAGGTGTTTTCAGCAAGGAAGATACCGCTGGTCAGGAAGCTGGAGACTTCTTCAAAGGTTTCCTCCCGTTCTGGGGGCCTATGGCCAATAGTAGAAACATACGTCAACTAACACGGGTAGTTGAATCTACTATTACCGAAACTGCTGGTGCCCTTAGCAACTTGACAGCTGAGCTTCAGGCGGATCGACTCATGACGTTGCAGAACCGTATGGTTCTAGACGTAATACTTGCAGACCGAGGTGGGGTATGCAGAATGATCCAATCGAGCTGCTGTGTCTTTATTCCCAATAATGCTCCAACTGTTTATGAGGCGATCTCTAAGCTACACAAGATTTCCGACTCTATTCATGTAGACAAGGGAAACTGGTCCTTCATGGAGTGGTTTTGGACTCTGATATCAGCGTGGGGATGGAAGGTTCTGATGGTCATTGGTGTCATCCTAGTATTCCTGTTCTCGTGTTGCCTGATTATCCAGTGTGGTCCCGCTCTGTGTAGTCTTTGTGCTGCAACCTGCTTTAGAAAACCACCTGCGTTTGGAGAAAAGGCGCGAGAAAGGATGATGATACAACAGCATGTCACTGACCTGATGCGCATAGAACTAGATTCTGACATAGACTGAGTAATTGCCTATGTAAGGGCAAAAGGAGGGTCTGAGGTTCCGTGACGATTTGAACCCGTGTTTTCAACATTGTCGTAAATACATAATTTTGGTATCAGTGAACCGCAAATGGTCCATTTAGCATATCCTGGTGTTTTCGCTGTGCTACGAGCAAGAGTACTCCTGTTACAAACACATTTCTGATCTACCCATGGCATCCATCTTAGATCATGGCAGCCATTTTGTGTTTCTTGCCCTCACATAGACAATGGACACGCAATGACCTCTGATTTCTTCATTTCGATTAAGGACACGTAAGCTTAGCCGGAGATTCACCTCTCTAGTGACACGTGCACCTTAGAGCAGAACACGCTGTGGCTACATGACTCGACAAAGGCTGCCTCCTCTGCCTGAGGCCAGTCCTGCTATACTGGTTCTCGTGTTCGTTGGCCTGATCATGATTAGGCGGCCGAAGCTGGTAGCCTTGCCCATTTACAACCCACAAACATCTCTTATCCTGCTTTTCTATCTCCTACACCTGGCCCTGTTTCTTTCTTTCTGGACCTTTATTAGGGGGAGGTAACGAAATTTACGATGAGGCGGTCCGGCTCTTGAATGAAATGTTGACATGGGATTGTGATGGAATAGTGGGAACCCCTTTTCGTAATGTTTGACACCAGATATTATCGACGATTCCTGTGCAACGCCAAATATTTATTGTTTAGGACACAAAGGTTTGGGAATGTACCAGTATGTAAAGAATTTGCCTGAAGGCCAATATTTTGTATATAAGGAGCAACCCTTCTTGTACAAATCGAACAGGCTCCTAGTTACTGCCCGTGTGTAGTTTCTGTGACTTCTGTGTCCCTGCAGTAATAAACCTTTGGTCTTTGACGCCACCATCGAGAAGCCCGTGTTTCTGTTTATTTGTGCACCGAGACAGGTAGAACTCCGGGGTCTTCGGGTGTTATCCCTGACACCTCTGGACGGAACCAAAAAGTCCAGAACTCCTCCCCCGTAAATCACTCTTATTCCACCCTGATAGCTGGTCCACCCTCATCGCAAGGCCCCCTCAGGCTTGTCTCATGGAATATCTGCGGGCTGGAAAGCAAAGTTTCTAATCATATCTGGGGTGTTTTTATCCAGAACTATGATGTACTATGCATCCAAGAAACTTGGCTCCTGAATGAAATACACTTGAACGTTTTAAAACCTACCATATTCCTGCAGAATGTTCTGCCTATGGTAGACATAAAGGAGGCATTTGCATTTACATTTCCAATTTGTTGAGGGTACACAAAATTAAAAGGATCGAGTACTTTCCTTACTTTTAAATAGTATCTATTATATTACACTTGGGCATGGAATGAATGGTAGTTAATTTCTATAATAACATTAAAAAACCTGAGTTTGCAATAGAGATGAACAAGCTAGGCGAAGGCATAAACTACCTAAATACTGTAAAAGGAAAAAACGCTATTTTAATCTGAGGAGGGGACTTTAATACTAACACATGTAACTTGAATACCTGCACACCCCGTGAAGATACTAGGGAAGGAAGGGACGATATGAAGCATTTCGTACATACAGCTGGAGGGGAAATAATAAACAATATTATGGCCACACATGATTTAGATTTCGTAAATTTGATGTGCACCCCCCAGGTTGAATTTAGCCCTACATACATAGCCAGGTGTGTGCATTCGATTATTGATTTCATCATCCTACCCATGAGATATTCTAGTTGGGTGGGAGATTTTACTATCCAGCCAAATGGCCTAAGTGACCATCTACCCCTCAGCTTACACCTAAACCTTCCCGCATGTGACACTTCAGCCACGCTCAAATCCCTGGTATGGTCAAAGGAAATAGTATTGGCATGTCAAAACGGCTTTGCCCTGAAATGGGGCAAAATCGATCAAGTAAAAACGAATGTGACCTAATGGTCACAAAGGCCTTGGCTCTCATCTTGGTGTCTAGACGAGGAAGCTACCAATGCTGAAATTCTGGAAGCCTTTGGGCAGATTACGCTAGTTATACAAGATTCCCTCACTAAAAGAAAAGTGATGGAACGCAAGAAGATCAATGCACGAAGGCGTATACCCATCTTAAAGGGGCACTTGGTGCCAAACCTAGGGATTACAGCCTAATTAGGGCTTGCCGAAAGACCTAAAATCTGGCCCGGAATAACAGGAAAAAAGAAATGAAAGATCTGGCCTGGCAAAACCTACTTAAGGCACCGCAGCAGAGAGATTGTAGATCCTTCTGTCAGGCAGTTAATGCACCCTATCTAACTGTGATGATGTGCGGGAAAGCTAGGAAAAAGTGTAAGGGTCTAAAAATTGACGGCCTTTCATTAGAACACACTGAAAGCTTCTCATACTTGGGGGTGCTAATTGATGGCTCTGGCTCTTGGTGTGCAGCTGTTAAAAACAGAACTCTTCTATTTAAACGCTCCATCGCTGCACTTATGACCTTCTCCACCAATCTAAGGAAAAGACCCCCAGAAATTCTTTTAAATATATACCAAGGAAAATGCACAAGTATAGCTCTTTACGGGGCAGGAATCTGGGGCTTCCAGAATTCTTCACCCATCCAGATAGCGGAAAATGTTTTTTTAAGATATTTGTTAGCACTTCCCCAGGGTAGTGCAATTTTTAACTGCCATTCTGAGCAAGGAATGGATTTTATTTCTGATCTAATAAAAGTAGAACCAATCTTACTCTGGCAGAGAATCTGGACTGAAGATGCGTTGACCCTTAGTAGAGAAATCCTAAAGGATGTAATGGCACTGGACAACGCCAAACAGATTCCATGGCTTGAGTATGTCAGGAAGACATTTATTGATCTGCATAGTCCAGAACTATATAATAATCCTGAATTATTAGGTGGTCTGAGTAGGAAAAAACTTAAAGGTCTGTGCATGAACCATTATGAGATGTTAAGGTGCTCGGTTGAACTTACCAAAGAAACTGTCAGTAAACACCAGCTGTCTCTGGTGTGTTACTCTATTCAACCATATCTAGCACTATGTGTTGTGGGTTTTGAACGTTTTATTTTAACTAGATTCAGATTTGATCTTTTTCATTACCTGGTAACTTTTCCTACCAAAAACAACTGGTCCAGGAGCCTGGTGAAATGCCCTTGTGACAATTTATCTCAACAATCCACGGGCCATATTACCAACAACTAGCGATAATTTTTGTCTCTAACTTGTTTAGAGACAAAAATTATTGCCGCACATCGGCGATTTTTATCGCAGATAAACCTTGCTATTAGCAAGGTTTATCGCAAATGCGATAAAAAAACGGCTGCAATGCATGAATATCGCTGAAAAGTCAGCGAAATTCATGCATTATCGAGCAAATGCTCTTAGCCATGTTATCCACCTCCCATTGGATAACATGGCTAAGAACTGCTCAGGGCAGGTGTTAGCTTTTGGAGATATTCGCGCTTAGCGCGAATATCTCCAAAAGTTGGTAATAGGAGATAGCGATGTTAGGGACTGTTTCCAGTCGCTAACATCTTGGCACGCCCAATTTGCATGTCATTAGTGATAAATATCACTGACATGCAAAGCGGGGCCCAAGGTGGTCGCTATCTCCTATTAGCTGTCACTAACTGGTGTTAGCGACAGCTTGGTAATAGGGAGATAATTTTATCTCCGCTTTCTTGGCTTTTAAAGCCAAAAAAGCGGAGATAAACACCCTTGATAATATGCCCCCACGTTCCATGTTATTTTATTCTGTAAATATTACGAGAAAGAACGCAAGACATGGATTAGGCAATACTTGAAAAATGGTTCCTGGCGGTGATGGAGCGAGCTTCAGAAATAATTTTATTCTGGCTCGTGAAATTAAATCTCTTGTAACATGAACTAATTTATTAATGAATTATTGCACGATTTGTTGTACTAAATCAATCTAGATTAAAGTTCTACATTTCATTACACGCGGGATTAATGTTAATGTGCTCATGTTGCATTAGCGAGTCTGTTTTATAACACATAACTAATGTTGTTTTGTTAGTCCTATTGTCTTTGTTGACATTAATGTAGCTGATTAATTAATGGCATGTGCTTTTTTATGTGTGTTTATGTCTTTGTCTATGTTATGTTTGTTATCTTTTTATCTTTTTCAGATTTATGAAGAATCCTGTTGGACAATATGAAGAATGGTAGATTATAAATGTGCTGCTTTATCTGTGAGCTTCTGCTAGGTGACATTTATTAACAGGTTTACATTAGCAATGAAGGGTGGGTAACAGAATGGTTTACATTGCTTGAATTAATTACTCTTTTGTGTTTGTTTAAATACTAGCCCGAGTGAAAGGTTTGAGGCCTTTGGAATTTTGGAGAGCTTTGCTCAGCCTGACTGAGAGGAGCCAAGCACAGCCATGTTGAAGCTTTTTCATAGAAACTTTTCTCTGAAATAAACAGAAGCTCAAACAAAGACATTTGTGCGTGATGTGCTCTGAAAAGATATTATCCCAAGGCTAAGGAAGTGACCAGAGGCAGTTTGGCCTAGTTCTGGAGGAAACTGTGAACTTTTTAGTATAATGTTTCAAATCTTCGGAAGCCGGTGGCGCTTCATGTCAAAGGACAATGACAAGTGACGTTATGGTATTTGGAAGCGGTGGCCTCTCGATGGTCTGACAGACAGCAACCAATCAGGTTACTGGAAATTATTTAAAATATATCATTTAGTTAGATTAGTGAGTTAGAAAAAGTATAAAAACTTAGCCCATTGAGGGAAGCGGGGCTGACTGTTCCTGAGGGCGAAGTGCTGTCCGATTTTCCTTGGACACGTAAGGATGACAAATGCTTTTCTGTATGTCTTTTTCTTTACAGGTCAGAAAGCTTAATTTAGGGAATTAGGGTTAATGTTTATTTTAATTCATTGATTTTGAGCAATTTTGAAATGCCAGACTATTGTGCCAATAAACTAATGGTTAATACTGATTTAATAAAAATGTTTGCTATTAATAAATGAGATAATAAAGAGTTTGAAACTGAAACTTGAAACTTTAAAAATAAAGACTTTAAACGTCAAGCTGGTCTTGATTTATTTAGTCGTTATCATCAGTAAATCCATTGGCCATAGTGGCTTAATTAAATGTTTTCCTTATAATACTTATGATTAAAATGTTATACTGCAGTTGTATATAATGTACATAATATTGTTTGGATAGTGTGATTAATTAGGCCACATGATTCAGCTGCACGATTTTCTGTCTCAGCTATATGGGCCTTGGTAAGGTGAGTATTTGGTAGTGAATGGTGGTTTGTGAGACGGAATTTCTATAGTGGCGCTGGATCAATTCTCTGGTAGCAGAGTTTGGTTACTATGGTAACTGACATGTTACATGTTAATTACATAGGATACATGTCTAAAATATGTTGATAGGTTTGTTCATTTGTTGTATGTAGTCGAAAGGATTTTTCTAGCAGTGTGAACAATTCCTATTTGTTTGCCGGCAAAAGAGTAGTGTGACTAGAAAAGTTACACAGTGCAAGTGTTGTGGACGTACAGCACAAGTTTAGGGACCTTAGATGTGACTGGTTAAATGTAATAGTGAGGATCGTCTATAAAATTGTAGCATTAAGCATAGGGACCTGGTGAGCCCGTTTTAAAACTTTTTGTGAAAAGAGTAATAGAATTATTCGAGCTTGAGTGAAGGGTAAGATGGCGTAGTCTATTCTTATTAATGTTTGACGATTTCTATGGTTGGTTAAAGTCCTGCCAAGTTTTCGTGTGTGCGTGATCAGGGTTTTTCCGTTTGAATGTGTGAAAGATTTGTGAAAATAGCGTTGTCTATTTCATGCGAAAGGAATTCTGAATGTTTGTAAAACTATTACTTTATTTAGTGAAACAGACAAGTGGTTTGTTTATTTGTAGTTTCTAATTGAAATTTATTGGTAAAGTATTGTTTAAAATGGCACTGTGAAAAGTTTTTGTGAAGGAGGGGTGAGTTTACAGAGTAACACACAGTGAAGCTGCACCGGCAGTGTACGTTATTTTGGTCCGCGCTGTGATTGGCTAACATACGTCACAGCAAGTGCACTGATTGGTTCACCTGACAGTGACGAGCTGATACCAGATTGGTCAGTTCTGAATACTGTATTTCTATTGGTTGAGCAAGGTGGTGACGTAGCTTGACCTGATTGGCTTGTTGGTGTCTTTCGCGAACGGATTGGCTAAAGTAGCGGAACACCAAGAAAACATTTCGAACGGTTTGGAATAAGCGATTTGATTTAAAACATGAGTTATTGGAATGATGGAGAGAAAAAGAAGCCTTCATGGTTTCAGAAAATGAAAAATTTATTTAAACCTGACAAGAAAATTGAAACGCGTGGTGGTAAATTACTTCATAAGTATAAAACACCCGCCCCCTATATGGAAGGTGAATATGGTTATCATACTGTCATTTGGTTTGAAAATTGGATGCATTATACACAGAAGGATGGTGTATTAGCATGGCGAGAAGATGGGTCATTTAATATGAAAGTTTTGAGGAACCTGAGAGAAAAGATGATGGATCTTGTGCCAAAGCCTAGACCTACACAATTTGAGGCTTTAGTTGAATGGGAGGTTGAGATGATGGAACTTGAACGTGAAAGCAAATGCTTAGCACCTAGAAATTCAAAGCAGATTCTAAATAGAGAAACACATTGGGACAAAGTGAGACGCTGGAGAAAAGCAGACATGTATGATGGTCTGTACCCAGTAAGAATAATGAATACTAAAGATCCAGGTCAAAAGAAAGTTCAACAGAAAAGTGGACTTGATGAGGAATTAGATGATGCAATTTTAGAGGACATTTATTCTACTAAACACAAACTGCCACCTTATCAAGTAGATTCACAATCCACCCCGAGAGTTTCTTCAAGAACTTCTCCAAGTGCACCTCCTAGGGAAGTCGATGAAGGTTCACCCAGATTTTTAAAATTACCTGAAAGAGTATGATTAATAAATAATTCTAGTACACCCAGGGAAAGTAGAATTCTGGAACAGAGAAATAATTTTCAAAGTAATCAGGAAAGAACTCTTGCTGATATGTCAGAAATTTCCAGTTATAATAAAGCATAGGAAAATTTAATTCAACAATTAACAAAAAGCATGGAAGCAGTGACATTACAAGTAACAATTGGTCCTGTTGTACCAGTTTTTGATCAGGGAGAAAATAGACATTCTGCCTTGACAGTTCCATTGAATGCAGAAATTCAAAAAGTGGCTGAAAAATTCTATTCGGAACTTTCAGAAATTCATAGAGAAAAATCTATGATGCCAAATTTAACTTTAAATTGAAGTTTAACAGGTTCTCAGACGCCATCTGTTGCAGAATCAGATCCAGGTCCTTCAGAAAGAAGCTTAAACAGAATAGATTTAACACAAAATGCATTGTCTCCAGAAGCTCCTGAATTTAAAAAGCTTGATGTTGCAAAGTTAAAAGCTGATTTGGAAGAATTAATTATTGGCAAAATTGGTACTGACAATCTGAAATTGGATCAGGATGATGAACTTCTTTTTATTTGTAAGAGTATTCAGTGGAAAACAAAAAACAGGTATGAGCAACTGGAAGAAACAGCTGCTGAATTAGAAATTGATTTGAGCAAACAAAAACATTTGCAGAACCATTATAGAGTGGATTTTTCTGAGAAAGATATTGATAATCTCAATACTTCTGGAAGAATGACCCATATAAAAGAATTGATAGTTTTTCTAAAAAGATTAGGTGAATTAGGTAAATGGAGAATGAAATGGTCTAAGAATAAAGAACAGGACAAAAGGGTCAGAGGTGAAACAGTTTCGGAATTTCCAATGAGGGAAATAGCAGGTGGAGGGTATGTGCATGTTCCTTGGTCAAGACAAGATATTCTGTTGTTTACCAACGATTTTCCTCGGCTGAGAGAGAAGCCTGTTGAATGGTAACGACAGGTAGACAGATTTATTAAGGTGTCAAAAGTTCTGTGGATTGATCTGGATGGATTCTTTGACATTGTTGTCCCATCAGATCTTTGGACAGAATGCAAAATTTCTGTGAGTTGGCCAAAAGAAGAACCTGCCCGAGACACAATTACAGGTGCCCCATCGAAAGATGTTATGGATATATATAATAAAGTAATTTATTGGTTGAAAGGAAAAATTCCCCCGAAAGAAGTAGGTTGGGTTAAAATTGACAGAACAAACCAGGAGCCAAAAGAGTCAGTGCATTCATTTTATGAAAGATTGCTGTTGGTCTTTAAACAGTATAGTGGTTATGAAAAATTAAGTGAAAAAGACATGAGCCACTTTATTCACAGATTTGTCTATGGCCTGAGACCTGAAATTGGTGAGATGATTAAAAATGGAATTGTATGCTGGCAATCACTTTCGGTTGATGACATCCTGAGAAAGGCAAAGTATTGCAGTGATGAGATAGATGCCAAGCAGAAAAACCTTAAAGAAAAGGCAATGTGGGCACAAGTGAAGGTAGCTGAGCAACAGCAAATGGCTTTTGAGAATAAAAATGTGCAACAGAATCAAGGCAAATTTAAGAATAATTTTAATAATAAACCTAAATTTAATGTAAATATTGAAGGGCTAAAACAGAAGCTCCCATGTTTTAATTGCGGCGAAATTGGACACTGGAAACGCGAGTGTAAAAACCCGCCCAGAAATTTAAAAAATACTCATTGAATCCACAGATGCAGAGTGAGTTAAATCAGCAGCAACAGCAACAGCTACAGCAGCAGTTAAACGAGTTAAGTCAGCAGCGACAGCTACAGCGACAGGTAGCGAATCAGCAGAGCCAGATTCAACAGAGCCAAATTCAGCAGAGCCAGATTCTACAAGCACCATTTCCAAACAGTGTAAATGCTCAAAGGTTTACACCAGAAACAGGTTTCTGTGGAGGTAATCAGGTAAATAATGTGTCAAGAGTGAGTATGTCAAATGCTTCTCAGCAGTTTTGGATGAAAATAAGGAAGAGAGTGATTCATCAGAAGATTACTCATGACGGTGCCTGAGAGAGGAGGAAGAGTGTGTGCTTGGACCCACTCTTGAGGTAGATCAGTCTGGTCCATTTGTTAATGGTAAAGTGAATGATATTGATATCACTTTTCGTGTGGACACAGGTGCTACCCGTTTTACTGTTAGATCAACAGAAATAGAAAACCTTCCTCTCTCTGGTGAGTCCATCCAAGTTGTAGGTGTAGCAAATCAGCAAATTAAAACAAGTCTGACAGAGCCTGTAAAGGTTGAGATTGGAAATTGCAAAAATAAACACAGGTTTCTGGTTTTTGACAGTAGTCCTGTAAATCTGTTGGGTCGTGATATATTGTGAAAGATGAATTGCAAAATATATTGCTCACCAGATGGCATTGAGTTACAAACATCAGAAGTAGATGGTCTTTACAAATTAACAATGTTGATGGTCGAAGAGGAAAGGAAATGATTATTTCCTGTCTTTGACAAAAATGGTTTGCCAGAAGAGCTCAAAAAGCCACTCAAACCAGAAATTTGGGATCTTACCGGAAATGATATGGGTCTTATGAAAAATGTGGATCCAGTAAAAATAACTGTAAAACAAGGAATAGATTTCCCGAATGTTTCTCAATACAAAATGAAAGCTGAGACAATTGAAGGTGTCAATCCAGTGATTGAAAAATTCATAAGTCAAGGTGTACTAAAGGAAATAGAGAGCAGCCCATGTAATTCACCGATTAGGGGTATTAAAAAGCTGAATGGAACATACAGAATTGTTCAAGATTTAAGGAAAATAAACAAAATTGTTGTTCCATGTTGCCCAATTGTTCCAAACCCTGCGGTAATTCTTTATCAGATTCCGCATGATGCAGAATGGTATACGGCCATTGACCTATATAATGCCTTCTTTACAGTTCCATTGCATCCAGAGAGCCAACAAATTTTTGCATTTAGGTTCCAGAATCGCATTTTAGCATGGTGTCGTATCCCACAGGGGTATACTGAGAGTCCATCTATCTTTAATCAGTTATTAAATAAATCCCTGGAAGATCTGATTTTACCTGGAAATTCAACATTGGTCCAGTATATTGATGGCTTGCTCGTGGCAGCAAAGACACGGGAAAATTGTGTTACTGACACCATTACTCTTTTAAATCGATTGGCAGATGAGGGACATAAAGTGTCACCTGCGAAATTACAGTTTTGAAAACAAGAAGTAAAGTATCTTGGTCACAGAATTGCAAAAGGAATCAGACAAGTGACTATAGAAAGAATTAAAATGATTCGAGCGATACAGCCCCCGACAACACAAAGACAGGTCAGAATGTTTCTGGGAATGGTTGGATATTGTCGTCAGTGGATTAGTGGATTTTCGGTAATTGCAAAACCACTACAAAGACTGACAAAAGCAGACATAAAAGATCCAATTAGATTGTCAAAAGTTGAATTAGAAGCCTTTGAACAGTTAAAAAGAAGCTTATGTGAAGCTCCAGCTTTGGGTATGCCAGACTATGAGAAAGAATTTGGGTTGTACTGCAGTGAAAGGGAAGGTTGTGCACTGTCAGTCTTGATTCAGAGACATGGAAAACTGAGAAAGCCAATTGCTTATTTCTCAGCTGTTTTGGACCCTGTTGCAAAAGCTTTGCCAGGTTGCTTAAAAGCAGTGGCTGCAACAAGTGTAAGTCTTGAACAAAGTGAGGGTATCATTATGGGATTTCCTGTAAAAGTATATGTACCTCATTCAGTTGAAATTCTTCTTACCAGAAGCAAAACTCAGCATCTAACCAGTAACAGATTGACAAAATATGAGAAGACAATTCTGGGATCAGATAATGTTTCTATTGCAAGATGTGTGAATTTAAATCCTTCCACATTATTGCCGGATGGTGTTGTTACTGAGGTTAATAATGAAACTGACATTGATCATGAGTGTCTGGATGTTGTAGATTACTGCACCAAACCTCGACAGGACATAAAAGATGTTCCTTCACCTGAATCTGATTTGGTTTACTTTGTTGATGATTCCTGTCTAAGAACAGACGAAGGACTTCTGAGAGCAGCATACTCTGTATGTACAGTTTCAGATGTTGTAGAGGGTTCACCTCTTGATGGAATTCGTTCAGCCCAAATTGCAGAATTAATTGGTTTAATTTGAGCTTGTGAAAAAGCAGCTGGTAAAAAAGTAACCATAGTGACTGATAGTCAGTATGGGTATGGCGTAGTTCATGACTATGGTCAGCTCTGGTCTCAAAGGGGTTATTTGACCTCTGCGGGAATGCCAATTAGAAATGCAAAATTGATCAAAAGATTGATTGATGGCATTCAATTACCAGAACAGATTGCTGTTGTAAAATATGCAGCTCATAAAAAGGGTGAGGATTACATTACCAAAGGTAATGCTTATGCGGATGAAATTGCAAGGTATTGTGCAAAGAATAATTATTCAATCAATCGGGAAAAAGACAAAAGTCACATGTTGAACTCTCTCATGCTAATTTCTGTAGTTGAAACATGGCAGGGAGTAAAAGAATTACAGGATGAGGCAGATGAAGAAGAGAAAAATACATGGTTAAAAGCAGAGTGCAGACTGCGAGAGGAAGATGGAGTTTGAGTCTACAAAGATGGCAGACCAGTAATGCCAAATTGTATGATTGCTGACATGGCATGGATGTACCATGGTCCAGGGCATTTAGGGAGAGATTCCATGATCAGACTATTCAGAGAAACATGGTTCAGTCCAAAATTCAGAATCATAGCAGAGTCACTTTGCCAAAGATGTTTGACCTGTCAACAAATGAATCCAAACAGGAAAACTGTTGTAGGTTTGGGAACCATAGGACGGGAGGGTGGTCAGTTTACCAGATTACAGATGGATTTCATTGACATGCCGAAGCACAACAAGCTCAAATATGTGCTTCTGTTTGTTTGTCTGTTTTCAAGATGGGTGGAAGCTTTCCCAACTCGTCGTAATGACTCAGTCACTGTGGCAAAATTACTTTTGAGGGAGATCATACCTAGATCTAGGTTTTCCGGTAACTATTGAAAGTGATCGTGGAACGCATTTTGAAAACCGATTGCTGAAACTGGTTTGTGAAGCTTTAAACATTGAACAGAAGCTGCATTGTGCATACAGACCAGAAGCATCAGGTGTTGTAGAGCAGATAAATGGAAGAATCAAAAATAGAATTTCAAAAATGTGTCTAGCCACAGGAGTAAAGTGGACAGATCCTCTTCCACTTGTTCTAATGTCTTTGAGAAGCACTCCAGAGAAAGAGACAGGCCTTAGTCCCCATAATATCTTGATGGGCAGAGTAATGAGGCAAGCATTTGTTCCAGTTGGCAAGCTTTTGAGTATTAATGATAGTGCAATCATTGAATACTGTCAGAACCTTTCTGATGTAGTTAATTCTGTATTTCACCAGGTGGGAACAGATGTAATAACTAAGGAGAAAGAACAATCTCATGATCTGTTGCCTGGAGATTGGGTGAGAACCAAAGAAAACCTTTTTCCCCAAATAAAAAGGTTTTCTTCCCCCTCTCCCCTCTCAGCCAACCTTACAGGTTTATAGCGCGGGGATGCCTCCGGGTCACCAGGCGCTCTACAAATCTTTAAATAAATAAATAAATAAATACATCGAAGGAGAAACTGTTTAGTACCTAGATGGCAAAAGGCAAGACAAGTAATTCTTGTCACGACAAATGCTATACAGTGTAGAGGTTTGAAAAGGTGGGTGCATGCAAGTCACACTATTCGTGTACCACCTCCAGATAATTCTGATGAAGAAAGTGAGACAACAACTAATTCTGATTCAGAAGGAGATCCTGAAGATCCAGAATCTGATGATCAGCAAGAAAATCAACATCTGGAGATTCAAGATGCAAATCAGGGCTTGAATGAAAAAGATCTGGAAATTGTGACTGGAGATCAAGATGTTGATGAAGATCTGTTAGAAAAAGAATCTCAAAAAGAAAAAGAAGATTCAGAAGCAGAAGACTCTGAGCAAGACGAAAATCTAATCCAGGAGAGTATTGAAAGGCAAAGGAGTAGCTCTGTGTGTAGGAGAAAAAAATCTGAAACTGGGAAGCTAAAGGTGATCCCTGAAGAAGAGGAAGAATTACCAAGTACCAGCTGTAAGGATGATGTTCCTAATGGAGTGAAGCTGCCGAGTAAAGAAGTTCCTAGGTACAGATTTGAAGTCTCAGAAACAGATACAGATGGGAGTGATGAAGAATCTGAAATAAGAAAATTCAGAAAAAGATCCTGGAAAACTGAATCTAATGAAACAGTGCCAAAGAAAAATATCTTGAGAAGAGGAGATATTTGGCCAGAGGATAATTTGAAACTCAAATTAGTAAAGAAATCAAAAGAACAGATCAACGAAGTTTCTAGTCAGGGAGGTGACCCTGATAAGAAAGACGAGAAGAATAAGAGAATTGAAGTAATTACTCGTAAAACAAAAAGAGTGATAAAGCCGAATCAAAAATATAAGTCCCCAGATTGGACATATATTATAATCCCGCCAATTGTTGAAGTAGGAAGTAGCAGTCAAGAGGATTTGGAAGAAGCTAGTGACAATGATTGAAGTTGTTTAATTTTAGATAAGGGTTTTTATTTCCTGGCATAAGGCTGAAGAAAATGTGTTAGGTGACATTAGGTCGAAGAAATTGTGTTAGCTGGAAAACACACGTTCATGTGACGTAAGGTCGAAGAAAAGCTGTTATAGGGTTCTTTTTAAAAAAAAAAAATTTAAAAGGGGGATATTTTAGTTTTAGTTTTATAATTTATATTACTTACATCATTTTTAAATTTTTGTTTTTGAACTCTGTTTATTCATTTAAAAATGCCTAGCTCTGATACTTCAAGGTGCTCCATTTTGCAAAATGTCTTCAATTTGTGTGGTTCTCTTAATACTGGTTTGGTTAATTTTAGCTGTAGTATATCCTTTTGGTATTGATAAACAGAAACTTAGGACTATGATAGCAAGTAAGGTAGAGACTAAACATGAAAAACATGCTGGCAAGTCTAAGAGAATTATTGAGCATAATCCAGAGATCCATCAAGACAGATCCGTTGGAGATTTTTCTAGCAATTCATTTTCTAGGCTTTTGTCTGAATATGTTAAAGTGATGAATGTAAAGGATTGCTATGTCTGTGTGAAGCTGCCTGCTTCTGTCTCAGAGGGGGTTACTTATAACATGTTACCTCTCACTTATGGCATCACTTGCAGTGTAATTGCTTGTCCGTTTTATCAAACTGGTCGACTGGAGTATTATTACTCAGACTTCGATCAGGTTTTTGCAAACCTCAAAGTTGTAAATAGCTTAAACAAAGTTAGGCCTGCGAAGCAGATGAGGGAATTCTTTTTGGTAACTAATGAGCTTAATTATGAATATGCTTATAGAAACAATTTAACATGCAAGATGAGAGCTGAGGAAAATACTTTCCTGAATATGGTTGAGGAGAGGAGGGCAGTTTATTAATAAAATGAAGTTCTTAAGCATGCCAAGTCAAAGTTTTGGCAAATGGAGGACGCTAAGCTTAATGGTGTTAACACAAATGCAGCCATACACATTGATGAACCAGTTAGAGGTAAATTTTGCATTAGAAGAGATAATAAGCTTTATGATAACTTTTTTGTTGGTGCTAGTCAATGTGCATATCGTATCATAGGGGGATGGGGATTTAAGGGTGGTAGAGATCCAATTTTCCCTGGAATTTATTTTATCTGTGGTAATAAGGCATATTTTAGCCTCCCAGACCATTGGTATGGGACGTGCTACCTTGGATTAGTTTTTCCAAAGATTTTTCATGTTGACAGAAATTAGAAGGGTACCTTTGAATTTGGTGAACACCTGTACAGGTTCAAAAGAGAAAGCTTTACAGAAGTCATGGAGGACATTTTTGGTGCAATCATTCCTATGGTAGGAATTACCATGAATTCAATCAAAATTAGAAAGGTTTCCACAATTGTAGATAGATTGTCTACAGATACTGCAAGTGGTTTTCAATTAGTTAACACAGAACTTGTTGCTACCAGAAGCATGGTTATGCAGAATCGTCTTGCATTAGACATTCTGCTTGCAAAAGAGGGAGGAGTCTGTGGGGTTTTACATGTCCAGCATTGTTGTACATATATTCCTAACAAAACAGGTGATGGACAGAATGTGGATCAATGTCACACATTCACCCCAGTCCAAAGATCTGGACCCAAATCCATCGTTTTTTTTGCACTCCACACCACCCTGGGTTAGACAATGGCGATATGCAAATCAGCTCTGACCCTGTGCCCCGTGGGAACAGTCCAGTCCGAACTACAAAAGCCATGTCCTTCCCAGAACGGAATCGAGCATCCGAGGACCGGACCGGTTTCGAGGTAACACCTCTCATCAGCCCGGCTAGCTTGACTCCAGTGGTGTGGAGTGCCTGGGACCCACGTCTGAGCATCCCCAGCGCACTTATGGCGGCAATTGCAAACAAAACAGGTGATGGACAGAATGTAGATAAATGTCACACATTCACCCCAGTCCAAAGATCTGGGCCCAAATCCATCGTTTTTTTGCACTCCACACCACCCTGGGTTAGACAATGGCGATATGCAAATCAGCTCTGACCCTGTGCCCCATGGGAACAGTCCAGTCCGAACTACAAAAGCCATGTCCTTCCCAGAACGGAATCAAGCATCCGAGGACCGGACCGGTTTCGAGGTAACACCTCTCATCAGCCCGGCTAGCTTGACTCCAGTGGTGTGGAGTGCCTGGGACCCACATCTGAGCATCCCCAGCGTACTTATGGCGGCAATTGCAAACAAAACAGGTGATGGACAGAATGTGGATCAATGTCACACATTCACCCCAGTCCAAAGATCTGGGCCCAAATCCATCTTTTTTTTGCACTACACACCACCCTGGGTTAGACAATGGCGATATGCAAATCAGCTCTGACCCTGTGCCCCATGGGAACAGTCCAGTCCGAACTACAAAAGCCATGTCCTTCCCAGAACGGAATCAAGCATCCGAGGACCGGACCGGTTTCGAGGTAACACCTCTCATCAGCCCGGCTAGCTTGACTCCAGTGGTGTGGAGTGCCTGGGACCCACGTCTGAGCATCCCCAGCGCACTTATGGCAGCAATTGCAAACAAAACAGGTGATGGACAGAATGTGGATCAATGTCACACATTCACCCCAGTCCAAAGATCTGGGCCCAAATCCATCGTTTTTTTGCACTCCACACCACCCTGGGTTAGACAATGGCGATATGCAAATCAGCTCTGACCCTGTGCCCCATGGGAACAGTCCAGTCCGAACTACAAAAGCCATGTCCTTCCCAGAACGGAATCAAGCATCCGAGGACCGGACCGGTTTCGAGGTAACACCTCTCATCAGCCCGCCTAGCTTGACTCCAGTGGTGTGGAGTGCCTGGGACCCACGTCTGAGCATCCCCAGCGCACTTATGGCGGCAATTGCAAACAAAACAGGTGATGGACAGAATGTGGATCAATGTCACACATTCACCCCAGTCCAAAGATCTGGGCCCAAATCCATCGTTTTTTTGCACTCCACACAACCCTGGGTTAGACAATGGCGATATGCAAATCAGCTCTGACCCTGTGCCCCATGGGAACAGTCCAGTCCGAACTACAAAAGCCATGTCCTTCCCAGAACGGAATCAAGCATCCGAGGACCGGACCGGTTTCGAGGTAGCACCTCTCGTCAGCCCGGCTAGCTTGACTCCAGTGGTGTGGAGTGCCTGGGACCCACGTCTGAGCATCCCCAGCGCACTTATGGCGGCAATTGCAAACAAAACAGGTGATGGACAGAATGTGGATCAATGTCACACATTCACCCCAGTCCAAAGATCTGGGCCCAAATCCATCGTTTTTTTGCACTCCACACCACCCTGGGTTAGACAATGGCGATATGCAAATCAGCTCTGACCCTGTGCCCCATGGGAACAGTCCAGTCCAAACTACAAAAGCCATGTCCTTCCCAGGTCCCAGGCACTCCACACCACTTGGAGTCAAGCTAGCCGGGCTGATGAGAGGTGTTACCTCGAAACCGGTCCGGTCCTCAGATGCTTGATTCCGTGCAATTGCGTACATATATTCCTGACAAGAGTCGGAATATGGAGTCGCTTGTTAAAAACATTACTGAATTTCATGAAGAAATAGAACCCCTGGAGGAAGAAAATGTCACTGAACAAATAGGCAAAAGGATTGAGGCAATTAAAGAATGGTTTTCAGAGATTGGTGGCTCAATCATCAGCAAAGTGCTCTATCCAGTAATTGTCAACATTATAGTGATACTGTTGCTAAAAATTAGTTGCATAATTCACAAGAGAAAGAAGCATCAGATGGAAAAAAGGAGGATTTATAAACTCAGAAAGGAACAAGAGAAGGAATACGAGTTAGAGGAGATGCGAAGGGCTCAGTTTGAAAGTATCGAGCAAACAGCAGAGACAGGGGTTTAGGGAGACTAATACTGAAAGAACTCAAAATGTGACGTCTCTAAATTGGGTTCAACATTTTCTAAATTTTGGGTGTTGTTTGGTGATTTTGAAATCACCAGATGAGGGAGTTGATGGAGCGAGCTTCAGAAATAATTTTATTCTGGCTCGTGAAATTAAATCTCTTCTAACATGAACTAATTTATTAATGAGTTATTGCACGATTTGTTGTACTAAATCAATCTAGATTAAAGTTCTACATTTCATTACACGCGGGACTAATGTTAATGTTGCATTTGCGAGTCTGTTTTATAACACATAACTAATGTTGTTTTGTTAGTCCTATTGTCTTTGTCAACATTAATGCGGCTGATTAATTAATGGCATGTGCTTTTTTATGTGTGTTTATGTCTTTGTCTATGTTATGTTTGTTATCTTTTTCAGATTTATGAAGAATCCTGTTGGACATTATGAACAATCGTAGATAATAAATGTGCTGCTTCATCTGTGAGCTTCTGCTAGGTGACATATATTAACGGGTTAACATTAGCAATGAAGGGTGGGTAACAGAATGGTTTACATTGCTTGAATTAATTACTCTTTTGTGTTTGTTTAAATACTAGCCCGAGTGAAAGGTTTGAGGCCTATGGAATTTTGGAGAGCGTTGCTTAGCCTGACTGAGAAGAGCCAAGCACAGCCATGTTGAAGCTTTTTCACAGAAACTTTTCTCTGAAATAAGCTGAAGCTCAAACAAAGACATTTGTGCGTGATGTGCTCTGAAAAGATATTATCCCAAGGCTAAGGAAGTGACTAGAGGCAGTTTGGCCTAGTTCTGGAGGAAACTGTGAACTTTTTAGTATAATGTTTCAAATCTTCGGAAGCCGGTGTCGCTTCACGTCAAAGGACAATGACAAGTGACGTTATGGTATTTGGAAGCGGAGGCCTTTCGATGGTCTGACAGACAGCAACCAATCAGGTTGCTGGAAATTATTAAAAATATATCGTTTAGTTAGATTAGTGAGTTAGAAAAAGTATAAAAACTTAGCCCATTGAGGGGAGCGGGGCTGACTGTTCCTGAGGGCGAAGTGCTGTCCGATTTTCCTTGGACACGTAAGGATGACAAATGCTTTTCTGTATGTCTTTTTCTTTACAGGTCAGAAAGCTTAATTTAGGGAATTTTGAAATGCCAGACTATTGTGCCAATAAACTAATGGTTAATACTGATTTAATAAAAATGTTTGCTATTATTAAATGAGCTAATAAAGAGTTTGAAACTGAAACTTTAAACTTTAAAAATAAAGACTTTAAACGTCAAGCTGGTCTTGATTTATTTAGTCATTACCATCAGTAAATCCATTGGCCATAGTGGCTTAATTAAATGTTTTCCTTATAATACTTATGATTAAAATGTTATACTGCAGTTGTATATAATGTACATAATATTGTTTGGATAGTGTGATTAATTAGGCCACATGATTCAGCTGCACGATTTTCTGTCTCAGTTATATGGGCCTTGGTATTAATTAGTAAGGTGAGTGTTTGGTAGTGAATGGTGGTGTGTGAGACGGAATTTCTATAGTGACGCTGGATCAATGTAGACCAACCTATCTAAACTTACAGCAATTGGAGAATGGCAAATGCATTATGGTTCGATACTGTAATAATTTAATCTCTTTTTAACGTTTTAAAATTAGGATATACTTATTTATTATGAATTACTGTATGTATATTTATTGCTGCTTTTATGATTTTCTTTTTGTAATATTTTTATTTTGATTTAAACAGTGTAATAAACAAGGCAAGGGCCCCCGAGGTGCCATACATTTCCCCACACAGGGGGCACATTTATCAATCGTTAGCGTTGATATCATGCAGTAACAGAAGTATGTAATCAAACGCAAAGTTCTTACATCAGCATCCCAGTCAGCTCTGCAATGAGGACGTGAAAGTTTAAACCACCTATTGACATACAAGCAGAAGGTCCTGTGCAGCGAAAGTAGAGGGCAATAAGCCCTGCAATATGCACCCCAGAGGGCCCAAGATCAAAGGAACATAAACAAACCCCCCGTCCCAGTCCTCCCCCTCCCTCCCCATGGTGGTGACTCCATACGCCCCAACTGCCATTCCATCATTCATTCTAGACTTGAAAGAGGTGTAGTGATCTTAAGGATGCGGGACACACAGCTGATGGCAACCCTTTAGAGAGAAAGGCAACCAGCGGGTCCCACTGAAATTGAAAGTTCTTGAAGTTACCCAGGAAGATGTCCGCCATTCTTTCCATACTCAAAAGCCTCCATAGCCTTGCGTGCCACAGGGAAATTGCTGGTGCCCCCTTCTGTTTCCAAGCGGCAGCCAACGTGAGCTTGGCAGCTCCTAGGCAGAGCCACAAGATCTTCTTGTCCGCCCGAGTCTGGTATTCCAGACCAGGTTCCCGTAGGCCCAGTAGGACAGAGGCGATGGAGTTCTCGACAGAATAGTGAAGAATGGCCTTGATATGCGAGAGAATTTCCTCCTAATAAGGCCGAATCACCGGGCAGTCCCACCATATATGGCGGAAGTCACCCAGGAGCCCACAACCCCTCCAGCATTTGTCGGACGTGGTCGGATATATGCGATGAAGCCTATTCGGGCAAAGATACCATAGCATAAGTGTCTTAAGATGCGATTCCCTTGGATGCAGTGAGTGATTAAACGCAGTCAGGTCCCGCCACAGTGCAGACCATTCGTTATCAGAGATATCTCTCCCCACCATTTCCTCCCACTGTTCCATGTAACGAGGCCTAGGCGCCTCAGCAGATCGAAGTAAGAGCTGATACAGGAATGAGATAGTTCCCTTCATGGTAGATGACCGCAGTAGGAAGGCCTCAAATAACGATGGTGGTCTTGTAGCTGCCTCCCGTATTCCAGGCGACGTAGCCCAGTGGAGCAACTGCACGTTATGATATCGTTCAGTCTGGGGGATCCCATAGTCCCGCATACAGTTAGTAAAGGAGAGAGGATCCTGCCCATGGAACAAATGGGCCAACGCTCTACAGCCCCCTTCCCTCCAAGCATCGAAGGGTCCCTCTTGGAGCGCCGGTGAGAAGGCTGGGTTGAAATGTATAGGTGTGAAAGGTGAGGGAAATGTAGTCCACCTCTCGTCTGAGGCAAGTGTGTCCCAGACCTTCAACGTCCTCCCTGTAGGGGTGCTAATGTAAGCGTTAAGAGGGCGGTCCTTCTTGGGCTTCCACGCCAGGTCCCATACTGATCTACCAGATACGCTCCGGTCCATGTGGAGCCAGTGCTTCTCCGATGTTTGCTGCGACCACTCCACTAACACCCTCAGTTGTGCCGCTTTATAATAGAGCTGCAGGTCCGGGAGTCCTACCCCTCCCTCAGACTTTGGTCGACGCAAGACCGTAAAGGGGAGACGCGCCCGCCCCCCCTGCCATATAAATCGCAATATCTGAGTCCTGAGGAGTCGAAAGAAATCGCTATCCAGTGGAATGGGCAGTGCCTGGAATAAATATAGATATTTGGGAAGGAGAACCATCTTTACAGAATGGATTCTGTCCTACCAGGACAGGAATTTAGGTTTCCACCTGTCCAATTCAGCTCGTGTTTTTGCTAATAGAGGGGGGAAGTTGGCTGAGAACAATCCGCCCACCGTCAATGTCAAATGGACCCCCAAGTAAACTATCGAACTTGTGGCCCATGCTAAGGGCGTCAAGGGACGTACACGCTCCACCTCTGCCTGCGATAGGGTGAGATTCAAGATATATGACTTACTATAGTTGACCTTGAAACCGGCCACTGTTTCAAACTGCAATAGGGCCTCCCTGATGCAGGGTAATGAGTGTTCCGGGTCCGCCACCGAAAACAAAACATCATCCGTGAATAGCGTGATTTTATGTTGTTCTCCCGTGAAGGGAATGCCCCGAATCCCCTCGCTCTCCCGTACCGCCAATGCTAAAGGTTCAATGCTCAGAGCGAACAGGAGAGGTGAAAGAGGGCAACCCTGCCTGGTACCCCTGGAGTGTGGAAAGAACGCCGAAAAGTGTCCATTCACTGTCACCCGTGACCTGGGGTTGCAAAAATTGGCCCTCACCATAGTAATAAATTTATCCGAAAAGCCATATGCCGACATTGTGTTAAACAGGAAGCCCCAGTCCACTCGATCGAAGGCCTTTTCGGCATCCAACCCAACCAGGACCGCCGGGATGCGGAATCTATCTGCCTTTTCAATGAGGTGCACCACCCTCCGCATGTTATTGTGAGTCTGGCGCCCCTTGATGAATCCGGACTGGTCAGGATGAATAATTGCCGGCATCAGATCCTGTAACTTGCGCGCCAGGATCGCTGAATATAGCTTAGCGTCTATGTTAAGTAGCGCTATTGGGCGGAAGGAAGCGCACTGGGTAGGATCCTTCCCCGGCTTTGGCAAGACAGTAATTACCGCCTCCGCCAAAGTTCCGGCCGAGGAACCAGAGGTGGCCATATCATTAAAGAGGGACACTAAGAAGTCGCAGAGTTCGGTGGCGTATGTCTTGTAGAAGACGGCTGTATAGCCATCCGGCCCGGGTGCTTTGTGTAGTTTCAGATTTTTGATGACTTCAAGTACCTCTTCCCTGGTGACCGGGGCCTCCAACAGTTCATTCCACTCCTTCGATATCTGGGGGAGTGGTAGGCGCCGCAGGTACTCCCTTTGTGCTTCCGTATCGAGACCGTCCCCTGCGTAAAGGTCCGCATAAAAGCGGCCAAAGATGCCCGCCTTCAATTCGTCCCTATGCTGTAACACGCCCGCGTCATCCTTAATCCCACCGATATATTCACGCTCCCTCCTGTCACGCAGTTGACGCGCTAGGTGTCTACCCACCTTATTCCCAGAGGAGTAAGATTGTCGCCCCAGCCTTAACATCGTGAGTTCAGCCCTGTTATTGTAGTGGGCTCTCAGTTTCCCTCGAACCGCCGTAAGTGGACGTAGAGTCGCCCTCGATGAATTGAGCTTGTGCGCATGTTCGAGTTTGGCCAACTCGGCCTCCAAGTCCTCCCGGTCTTTCCGCCGCAGCCTATTAAGATTGGCATTAAGGCTTATACACGTTACCCTTACGGACGCCTTAAAGGCGTCCCAAGTATTAACTACCGATGTGTCCGTTGTGGGGTTGAGGTCAAAAAATTCCCTAATGGCCTCCCGCAACGCCCTATTCGATGCGTCATCCCTGACCACCGAGGCGGGGAAGTACCATTTCCGCTGTCCGTTACCGGACGATGTCCAGCGAAGGGTGAGGACCAGCAAACTGTGGTCGGAGACTGACAGCGGGAGAATGGTGGAATCTAGGACATCTCCCCTAAGGGCCTGGCTGAGGAAAACATAATCTAATCGGGAGTAGGAGTGGTGTACATGGGAAAAGAATGTGTAATCTCGGGAAGTAGGGCGATAAAATCACCATCCATCAATCAGCCCCATTTCTCCCATCAGCAGTTGTGTTGCATCCGAAAACACACCCTTAGCAGCCCTGTGAGTCCTAGAGCTATCCACAACCTTGTCCCACACCAAATTAAAATCCCCCATGAGGAACAAGTGCCCATCAGCGAAATCCCCCACCTTCTGCAGCAAGTCCTGTAGGAACTTATTTTGGCCAACATTAGGGAGATAAACCACCACAAAGGTACACATTCGTCCCCGAACAACCCCTTTCACCATCAACCATCGGCCATCCTTGTCACTGTGCACCTCCACAGGTTGGAAATGCAGCGCGGCGCGGAAGAGGAGGGCCACCCCTCTGTGTTTCGTAGTAGCAGAAGACCTGTAAATAAGAGGGTAAGCCTTATGTCTAAGGCGCAGCTCGTCTTTGCGCGCTAGATGAGTTTCCGGGAGACCCACCACATCCAGCTGATGATCAGTCACATATTTCCAAACTTTCTGTCATTTCTGCGGCGAGTTAAGCCCTTTAACATTCCAGGTCCCTAGACTAACAGGCATCACATAGTATCACCCCGACCCCTGCCAATACCAGCCCATGAGTTCCCCCACCCAGAGGCCTAAACTCACCCGCCACATGTACTGCCGACGAACTACCCGCCACCCCCCACCCTACTCCACCAGCCGGACAACAAGTCATCTTGAACCTTGAAGACGCCCCCTCCGCCCCAATCCTCTGTGTTTCCAACGTGCGTCTCAGCCACACACACCACCTAGCACCCTTGTCACCACCATGGACCCTCCCCGACCCCCTCCCCTCTCGCCCCCCACCCCCCAACACACCCCACAACAAAAGGAACAAGAAGAAGAAGAAGAAAAAACTCAAGTCACTGAACCTGAACCAGTCTCCAAACAGTTCCAGTAGGCCATAGTTCGACAGGTCCTTTCTGGACTGGAAGCAGGGCAGGGGGACCGACACGGTGACCCCCAGGGCCACGGTCCGAGGCGTCTTCTCCAAAAGTACAACCAAAGCCCCGGTACCATACGGCCATAGCCCCTCCCGTGCCAGACCCTAGTAACCAAAAGATCAGGCCGCTCCAGAGCTTTGCTGGGAATCAGCTAACGTTGCTGAGGCCACCGACGCCACTGCATCTCCCCTTTCCTGCAGGCTAGCAGCCCGATCCGGCCGCTGACGTCAGGGAGACGAGCCCACTCTATGCCATGAGGACGAGCGATGGCGCCTCCTCGATGGTGATGCGGTAGTTTCCTGGGAAGGTGCGACGTCATCCAAGCCTAGGAGATCCTTTGCCACCTGAAGGGAACGAATCTGCGCCAGCCTGTTCTGCCACCGAAAGATGATACGAAAAGGATGACCCCAGGAGTAGGAGATTCCACGGTCCAGCAGAAAGGAGGTCACGGGGCGAAATTCCCGTCTCTTCCGAAGAGTTGAGGCAGCTAGATCCTGGTAGAGCTGCGGGCGGTGGTCCCTAAACTGCAAAGACGAGATGGCTCTGGCCTTCCGCAGGATGCGCTCTTTCACTTGAAAATCGTGAACACACACGAGGATGTCCGGTGGGGGCCCCCCCGCCGGGGTAGCCCTACTCTGTGCACCCTGTCCATTCTTATTTCCTGCACATCCTCCTTGTCCAAGACCTGCAAGAACAGGGCCTGCACGTAGCCACGCAGGTCCCCCGCCTCACCGTCCCATTGTGGTAAATAGTGATTTACCGTCGGAATTTCTATGCGGTAAAGTTCAATAAAATAACTCAATCGAAAATAAAGAGACAAAGTCCGTGGCAGCTGAGTTTCAAAATGGGTTTTATTCCATAAAATAGAATGGTTCGAACCAGGATATCATGTTCCTTTCACCATAAAGGATCAGGAAGGGATAGAGCATACTTTATTGACAGAGTATAACTTTTATAGTTAATGCACAGAATGGTGATGAATTACAGAAGGCGTAACAGCTGAGAGAAACGAGATAAGAACACATGTGCGTAGCAATACGTAATCAGAAGGCGTGCACTAGGGCGTACACAGAGGCGTGTGCTAGAAACGTCACATGAAAGTGACACAAGTGGGTGGATACATAGTGGAATCTTGCAGTGTCAGCAGAAATCTATGGCAAGGATGCGCGCGCAGCAGCATGACGTGTGACTGACGTGAGGCTGGAGGGTGCAGGGGACTTGACATTTAGCACTAGAGGAAAGAGACAGAAGTCTGGCATGTCAGATCAACTCGTTCCTAAATCATATCTGATATCTTGTGTTTGGGGAACTATATTATCTAGAAGGAAAGGTATCTCGGGCAGAGGCTACTCTATACTGACTATTAATGCGTGCATATGTGACTACGTGTCTGCGTGTAATGTGAGGGCCATGGGCCTACCATAGTAACAGGAGCAATGAATTACTTGCATGGAGACAGAGAGGCCGGGCCCTTTGCTCTGCAGCCGGGGAAATGTTTATCTATTCTGCTAGACTGGAATGTGTTTTCGAGGAGCTGAGCTCGGCTATACTGATAACTTGAAGGCAAAACACTGTCTTTGGCAGGCAAGCAGGCCGAGCCGGGCACCGCTCGCCACGCAGGGAGTAGGACAGAGGTCAGGGAGGCATCCCACGTTGCAGCTTTTCAGGAGGCAGAAATCAGGGCCTAGCCCTGCAGGACTAGGGAAAACGTGGAAGTGCACCATAAAAAGACGTTGGCAAGGCATACTTAGGAACTGAATTATCGATCCATTCATGGCAGATCTGAAAGAGGACATGTTAACGTTGGACGCAAATGTATTTGCGTCTTCATAGCTGGCACAGGAGGGAAGTTACATGCACTTTAAGCTCGTACATGGAGACGGTGGGGTACACGTTAGGGAACATTTCTGACCATAAAATTTTATATTTCCTCATTCCCTCCTTGTTCCCCACGGACCCTTCATGATACATCAATCCTCATTAGTCCATCTATTTGTTCATATAACATCATTTGCTCTTCCTTTTTCAGACGGGATTTAGAATGTGGACTTGGATGAGGAAAACAGGAGGTGGCGCACAAGCCGCAAATCGCCGGCCCACATTGTATACATAGGCAACAACTGAATACTATGAGAAGGGCTATTCCGAGGAAGGATAGGACTTTCCAACCCCAGGCTGATAACACGCTCCAGAACCAACCGGACCAAGTCCAAGTACCTGGGTTCTGGTGTATCTGACTTGCAATCTTATGGAGACGTGTAATGGCTTTATATACTGACGGTGCATTATTAGGAATGAAAACACAGCAGCTCGATCCGAGGACTTTACAGGCCCCGCCCCTATCGGCCAGGATGACGTCAAGGACGAGACGATTTTGAAGAACGACAAGTCTCATAGCAGACTGTTCCTCGGTCAAGTTACCTAGGGCGGAAGTAGTTTCATTCACTACTGCTTCGAGGGTTCTGGTTAAGTGACGTATAGATTTACTATTAAAGACAGCACCTAAATAGGGAAAGAAACCTTTATTGAAATCTGTGTATCGTTCCCATGCCGTTTCAGTATAGTCGACAAGCGGGAGATCTCTCTTGTGTCTGTTAGGCACTAGCCGGGAGTTTCTATGATAATCAGGTGGAGCTAGAAAAACAGGTGGCAGAAGGAATGCAATGTAACATGTCCCAATCTAGTGGCAAACGTATATAGGCTGTATGACCACAAATGAAATAGGAATGGCGGGTAGCTTTGAATGTAGACTTGCCTTTATCACTGAATTCGATCACAGTAGTACATTTACTATGACCTAGAGGTACTGAACCATTTTTTCTGACACATAATTCGCCTTTGACGGGTAATACTGACATAGAGGGTAAGTCTGGTCCTGTATCAGACTGAACATTTAGAATCATGAGGTTGAGTGTATAATTCCCTAATCCATATACTTCATTTTCTAGATCGGTCCCTGTCCTTTGTGGAAGACCCTCCTTGTTAGGGTAACATACTTTATGCAGAACTGTGTTCAGATTTCCCCATATCCAACTGCCTTTGTAGACTACGGACTCAGAGTCTAAAGAATTTATTAAACTAAACCAGGCACCACAGGAACCATTATGTGTGAACGGGTACGGGAAGAGGGGCAGGACTCCCTTGTATTTCTGATAGGGAGGAAGTCGGCCACATATCCAACAATTTGTAGCATTGCTGGTCTGATGAGAATGATGTAACATACTGATAAAAGTATTGTTGCGCAGCGCAAGTCGGTAAGACAACTCATGAGGGGGTAGTTCACTGAAAGTATGCTCGACAGTGCTGTTTGAAAAGAAATGTGCATGTATGGAGAGAGGGAAATACATGTGTAACAGAATACTTGCAGCAATAATCGTAAGACTCAGAAAAACATAATCAATAATGTCACTATACAGTGACTACGAAGAGATTTACAATATTCTCGTTTCTTGAGCTGTTTCTGTCTATATCTCTCTCTATTGGGGTCTAACGGGTACATGTCAGAAACTGTCTAACCGATTCACCTAGGGGAGGACTTAAACAATTAAACTGTCTGACTTGCTAGACCTCAGTTTTAAACGATATTCTTGTTGAGGAGTTTTCTCTACCAGGGGGAGTTTAGAGTCACTGGAATCTGGGCAGTCCTTAGAAGGGGAGGAAGAGTCAGTCTCTGGCGGTGATCCGTAAAGTTTTTTAACATGACTCATATGGACCCATCCTTTGCGGCCCTCAAGCTTCACTGCCGTCCTCGTTGTCAATAAGACGAGCTTCGGCTCCTGCCAGCGGGGCTCCAGCGGGCTTTTCCTGTCGAAATTGCGCACAAAAAGAAGCTTCCCGGTGTAATCTCGTGCGGCTTCACCTCGGTGTTGTCGGGAAAGGCTGCAGCTACCTGTGAACGACATGATTGTAGTGCAGACATCAAGGAGGCAAGGTAATCTGTCAACATATTACTATCAACATCAGTTAACTTTCTTGGCATAGGCGTCCCCCACATATTCGGTGGCCTACCAAAGACCACCTCATACGGGGATAGCCCTGTTCTAGAGTGTGCAACCATTCTCATGTAAAATAATGCAACTGGCAAGGCGACTATCCAGTCGACCCCTTTCTCGGCACAGATTTTTGCAAGACGTGTTTTCAGTGTCTGATTGTGGCGTTCCACGAGACCTGCTGCCTCGGGATGTCGGACGCAGTGGAATTTCCACTGATATCCTAGCAAGAGTGAAACCTGCTTCATTAATTCGGACGAGAATGGTTGGCCGTTATCTGAGTACACGACACGAGGCAAACCGTACCGTGGGAAGAATTCGCGAACCAGCTGCTTGGCAGTGGTCGGAGCAGTGTAATCTGGGACTGGATATGCTTCTGTCCAACGGGAAAGTGCACAAACAACTACGAGGACATATTTGAATCCTCGACATCGTTCCATCTGGATATAATCCATCTGGAGGACTTCAAAAGGGTAATCGGGAGGATTGAATCCACCTTGCTCTACGGGAATGCTTTTGCCTGGGTTGAACTGACAACAGATCATGCAAGTACGCACTTTCTGTTTTGCTGCTGCTCGTAAATGTTTGTTGTACCAGAGATTCTGTAAACTGTCTAACATGGCTTTTTCTCCCAGATGTGCTGGACTATGTGCAGTGTTGTTAATAACTTGAACCATAGAGTCGGGGAGAAACCATGTGGCTTTTCCCTTCGTCATCCATCCCTGATCTGTCTGGATCCCTCCTAGTTCAGTCCATTTCTTTATTTCGTCTGGAGTAGCATGTGTCTGTATGTCAATTACATCTAGTGCAGGATCCTTAACTGTCATGCAATGTGTCGGTGTCGGAACTATTGTCTTTGTCATGTCAGCTGCATGTGTATGAGTCAGAGCTGTGTGTTTCGCGGTTTGATCTGCCAGGTCGTTACCCTGGGAAATGGTGTCAGTAACTTTAGTATGTGCTTTACACTTCATGATGGCTATGGCTGATGGCAAATGTATTGCTTCTAACAGTGCTTGAATGAGGGGACCATGTTGTATTTTGGCTCCGTGAGAGGTCAAAAAACCTCTTTCCTGCCAGAGCACACCGAAGTCGTGTACGACTCCAAATGCATAACGTGAATCTGTGTATATGTTAACATTCCTGTTTTTGGCTATTATACAGGCTCGGGTCAGAGCGATAAGCTCTGCAGCTTGAGCAGACAATGTATCAATACGGTGTGTTTCTTTGACTTCAGTTTCAGTGGTCACTGCATATGCGGCCACTAATTCGCCTGTGCTTGTTCTCATACATGAACCATCCACATAAAGTGTCAGGTCTGGGTTAGTCAGTGCAACATCTGTCAAGTCTCGTCGGGGCTTTGTTACTGCATTAATGATCTCTATACAGTCATGTGGAGCTGGATCTGTTATGTTCGAGGGTAACAATGTGGCAGGATTGAGTATGTTACAGCGTCTGATTTCTATGTGTGGTTGGAACAATGTCAATTCATAACCTGTCAGTCGTGCTATAGTCAAGTGTTGAGTCTGTGTTCGGTTTAAAAGAACTTCCACAGAGTGTGGAACTTGTACTGTCAGAGGATGTCCTAACACTATGGAATCACTTTGTCGGATTGCTAAGGCTGTTGCTGCAACTGATTTTAAGCACGCAGGCAGAGCCTGGGCTACTGGGTCTAATGTACTTGAAAAATAAGCACAAGGCTTATGTGAACCTGCTTGATCTTGTGTGAGGACAGACAACGCTGTACCATCACGTTCTGTAACAAAGAGTGTAAAAGGTTTGCTGTAACATGGTGTTGCTAAAACTGGTGCTTGACATAATGCTTTCTTTAATTCTTCAAAAGCCTGTGTGTGTTCCTGAGTCCAAGGGAGGACAGTCGAAGTCGCTGCCTCCTGTGTTGTCAACTGTATAAGTGGCTTGGCTAGAAATGCGTACTGGGGAATCCATTGTCGGCAGTAAGAGGTGAGGCCAATGAAGGCCCGCACTTCCTTTTGTGTCGTGGGTTGCGGTAAGTGTGCAATTAACTCGATGCGGTCCGGTGTTAGCTGTCTCCCCCTCTTGGACAGCAAGTGCCCAAGGTACACCACTTGCTGAACACAGAATTGTAACTTTGAAGGGGAAACCTTGTGTCCCTTGTCTGCCAGAAAATGTAAGACTGTCAGTGATGCGTGTTCACATTCAGGTTCGCTACGAGCGGTGATCAGCAGATCATCGACATACTGCAGCAGGGCAGTGTTAACTGGCATTTGAATACTGTCAAGTTGTCTTTTCAATGCTTGGCTGTAGATGCTGGGGCTTTCTGTGAATCCTTGAGGTGCGCGTGCAAATTTGAAGCTTCGGCCATTTAAACAGAATCCGAAGAGATATTGGCTTTCCGGATCAATGGGGACACTGAAGAAGGCGTTCTTGAGGTCAATTACAGTGAAGAACGTCGCCTCTGAATCAATAGCAGTCAATAAGGATGAGATGTCGGGGACCACAGGGTACTGTGGCACAATGCATTTATTTAATTCTCTCAGATCAATCACCAACTGATAAACTGGTGGTGCATTTGGGTCAGTACGTTTAAGAATCGGAATGATAGGGGAATTACATAGATTGGAGTCGGTTTCGACAACCACTCCCTGTGCAATGAGCTCTTCAATGATTTCCAGTAAAGCCACTACAGCATCGGGTGGTAACTTGTATTGCCGGATTCGGGGCAGAACAACACCTGGCTTGAGTGTAACACGGTATGGTGTAATGTGCATACAACCTACATCAGTTGGGCCTTTCGCCCACAAATGGTCTGGTACATTTTTCAATCTGTCATCAAAATCTCGTAACACATAGTGACCTTTAAAGTCACGCAGAAATAGTCTAACTCCTTCCGGAGAACAACATATGACCGCTCCTAGAGCCTTCAGTGTCTTGATACCTAACAAGTTTTCTGGACATGACTTTGTGAGTAATAAGTCTGTAGTGCGTGACAATGGACCAACTGCTAGGGGAACAGGTTTCAATACTTCATTAACAATAGGCTGTCCTGAAAAACCAAGGGAAACATTCTGTGAGCCTGAGAGGGGTGCCCCTGGAACCTCATTGTGACTTATCGTTGTTCGACTTGCCCCTGTGTCAATCAGAAACTTTCTATCCTTTCCTAATACTTGACTATGTACATAAGGACCCTCTTGATCTACAGGTACTTCAATAAGAGGCAAGCCAACTTCCCTCTCTAGGCTGTTTCATGTGTATCGCTGATAATCGGGGTAATCAGATTGTGCATACTGGTACATCTGTTGTGAAACTTGCTGTGTCGCGGCAATAGGCTGTGGCTGTTGTGCCGCTACTGTCTGTACTGTCTGTTGGGGAGCATGCATTGGCTGGGTGTTCTGTGGAACATGTTGCTGGACCTGATGTTGGATCTGGTCCTGTCTAGGCTGACGGGGTCTCTCTTTAGTTTTACCTGTGGATATGTTGTGTTTCAGGACGGCACATTCATTTACATAGTGACCTGGCTGTTTACAGTAGTTGCATGTCCCTTTAACAGGAGCCGCCAATTTATTAGACTGTGTCATACCCCTTTTCTGACCGTCAGCTGGGACTGACTGAGCAACTAGCATTTTCATTTTCGTGTCTTTCATACGCCTTTGTTCGTGATCTTGTTCTTCTCTAATTCTATTCTGGTGGTACTGTAACATTTGTAACATTTGGGATGGCGTATTTGCTTGCCATGTACTCTCGACTTTATATACACGGTTCTTAACCTGGGGCAGGGAATTCTCGACTAATTTGGTTACAAAAAGGTGCGGGTATGACTCGCTACTTGGTTTCAGGCCGCTATTAATAATAAAACATTTCTCGAATCTGGAATAAAAATCACTAGTGTCTTCATCGTGTTTCTGTTTACAGGCTGAGATTGCGTCCCAGTCTTCCTTTTTCGTTGTCAGTAATCTTGGCAAAACCTGTACAATTAATCCTGGTAATGCTTTGGCTTTTTCCCCAAGGCCTAACCCTGGAGTACGACCATTTTCCTCGTCTTCTATTTCAGTCCAATTAATCTTTTTATCTCCCACCTCCCATTCTTTCTCTTTGAGTTTCTCGTAAATGCCAGCTGGCAACAATACTTTTAACATTTTCATAATATCTGAGTACGTGTAGTCACCCATGAGTAGCATATCTTTAATTTCTCGGTGAAAACCTGCAGGGTCTTTATCGTGACTGGGTACTAGTTTCTTCATTTCTAGCAATTCTATTTTAGTGAGGGGTGTATATACATATACACGTTCTAGTGTGTCATCTTCTTTTCTTACTGGATGTACTTCTCGTAAGGGATTCTGTCTGTCGAAGTAAAACATTTTTCTTTCTGGGGGTGGTGGAGCTGACATAAACTGTGGTTTCAGAAAAGTATTATACTTGAGTCTCTGTTCTAGAATTTCTTTAATTAGATCGGTACCTAGGCCTCTCCACCTATTAGAGAGCAGTTCTACCAATATGTCCGGTAAGGGACCCGGATCAGAATGTTGGCTCTTAAACAACGTAATGAGATGCTGAATCATGTATACACTAGCTAATTTTTGTTCATCAGGGGAAAGGCTCAAAAACGTCTGAGCTACTACATCATCATTATACGTACTAGAATTGTCAGCCCATTGTACGGCGGACCGAGCTAGTTCTTGTTCATCCATGGAATTGAGTACATGGTACCCCATTCGATCTTTAAGTATTTTATCGGTAGCCTGAAACAAATGTTCAGGAGTCCTCGGATTTGACATGGCTGCTTGAAAAAGTCTCTTACTTTCTGGACGTACCGGACGCATTGTATTATTAAAGGGTCTTCCCTTACCTACATATGCTATCATTTCTTTAGCTGGTAATTGCAATGTTTGTGCTGTGGTCTCGGGTTGTTCCTCCTCCTCCGAGGATTCATTCTTGTCTGAATCTATTTCTCTTTCAGGCTGTCTTCTTTCGTGTATTTTAACTACTACTTTTCGGATCCTTTTGTACATGTTTTCTATACAACTCTGTTTATCATGTTTCCGTCTGCTATATTCTGACCCCATTTGTTAAGTGCGTTCATTTCTTCTTTGTCTACACCAGGCCTATCTTGGTCTCTTATCAAGCAGTTTATGAAGAAGCATAATATCATACTTTGAGTGTCAACTTCCTGGTATGCCATGGCCTGGCCAATACTTTCAGGACTTTCCCCCGTTTGGACAAAATGATATATTCTGTCTAGATGGTCAATCATTCCTGGTAGTAACATTAAATAGTTTGCAACTCGTCGTAGACGTACTGATGCTAGCATCATTCTGTCGTCTTTACCGGGTACTGGATCATATCTACAGTCTGTGAGAGGCTCTTTAAGTATATCATAATTCACTGTTTGAGGTGTACGTTGTTTTGCTAAATCCCTATAAGTCAGTCTATGTGTTTGTGGCGGCGTTTGAAAACCTCCTGTCGCACCTCCTGAGGTGCCAGGTCCAAAAGGATTTAGTGGATTAATGCCAGGAATAATAGGTGCAGGAAGGGCTGGGGGAATAGGCGCAGGATGTGGGACGGGAGGAGGAGTTTGTTGTTGCGGAAGTGGTTGATTATCTCGGGGCGGGGTGCCATCAGCAGGTGGCGCATGGACACGTGGATTTGTATATGCGGGAGCTACGTCGTCTAAATAGGAAGAAAGGAATATGTCCTTTGCGGTCTTGTGGCGTAATTTAGTCGGAACTAATGGAGGGGGCAGATCTTTTGGTACTTCCGGGGTGGCCTTAGGTAAACCCTCGGGCAGAAGAGGATACATACCATTCGCAAGAGTGTTTCGCTGTCGGTCTACTTGTTCTGCTTTGACTCGTATACCTTCCTCAACTAATTCATTTTCTCGGGCTTTTTCTGAATCTTCCCTATGTTTCTCTGCTTTTCTGAATTCTTTTTCTGTTCGTTTATGCGATTCTTTACGCCACAATTCTATGGCATCTTTCTGAGATTGTCTGGCTTTCTTTTTCCATAGCGCTTCTTCTACTCTCATGATGCAATCTGCATCCCATGTCCCCGTAACGGGCCATCTATATTTCTCTTCTAGGTTCTTAGTATAATCGGCCCATAAATCTAGGTACAGTATGGCCTCGAAGCCATGCTTATGGTACATAAAATTTCCAGGAGTGTCCCTAGGTGGGACAGGAATTGCTTCCTCTAGTATCCCTTTCCTAGTTCCTATCTGTCTTAATTTGCTGAATAATGGCATCTTGATATTCGGTACTTGATACTTACTTGAACCTGAACACACCTTTGACACAAAAACACAGTAATGTATATCAAACAGTCACTCATACCACGACATTAATCACATAAAAACATTTTGAACACATATTGACTACCCTTGACTCTAAAACGAGAACAAAAATCGAACACTTGAATATCTTGATATACTGTTAAACAGTACAGATACACTGCTAAAACAGTGCAGACCGGGTCTGTGTACCCAAACCCGTCTTTACCGGATACATAGTAATGCACCCGTCTAGATGCGTCCCCAGCAACGGTACTCACCGGGAAGCACGGAACGGAAGGCCTCGGAAACTCGACTGGACTGGACCGGACTGGACTCGACTCGACTCGTGACGTAGATACTTCGGAACTGGTGGGCCTCTAGATACCTCGGACCTTGTTCTCTTTGGCTGGGCTCTGGTCGGGATCCTCCGCACTCCTCACCGCCTCGTCTGGGTGCTGATCGCAGTCTCCGTCACCTCCGTAGGCCTGAGGGAGATACAGGAAATCCTGCGGGTACGCGTAATTGTCCGTCTTGGCTGGGGCAGGGGGCAAAGCCTGCAACGCACCTACCGGCGCGTGGGGTGGGGGAGGGGTCCCTATTCGGGCGCCAAATTAATGTGGTAAATAGTGATTTACCGTTGGAATTTCTATGCGGTAAAGTTCAATAAAATAACTCAATCGAAAATAAAGAGACAAAGTCTGTGGCAGCTGAGTTTCAAAATGGGTTTTATTCCATAAAATGGAATGGTTCGAACCAGGATATCATGTTCCTTTCACCATAAAGTATCAGGAAGGGATAGAGCATACTTTATTGACAGAGTATAACTTTTATAGTTAATGCACAGAATGGTGATGAATTACAGAAGGCGTAACAGCTGAGAGAAACGAGATAAGAACACATGTGCGTAGCAATACGTAATCAGAAGGCGTGCACTAGGGCGTACACAGAGGCGTGTGCTAGAAACGTCACATGAAAGTGACACAAGTGGGTGGATACATAGTGGAATCTTGCAGTGTCAGCAGAAATCTATGGCAAGGATGCGCGCGCAGCAGCATGACGTGTGACTGACGTGAGGCTGGAGGGTGCAGGGGACTTGACATTTAGCACTAGAGGAAAGAGACAGAAGTCTGGCATGTCAGATCAACTCGTTCCTAAATCATATCTGATATCTTGTGTTTGGGGAACTATATTATCTAGAAGGAAAGGTCTCTCGGGCAGAGGCTACTCTATACTGACTATTAATGCGTGCATATGTGACTACATGTCTGCGTGTAATGTGAGGGCCATGGGCCTACCATAGTAACAGGAGCAATGAATTACTTGCATGGAGACAGAGAGGCCGGGCCCTTTGCTCTGCAGCCGGGGAAATGTTTATCTATTCTGCTAGACTGGAATGTGTTTTCGAGGAGCTGAGCTCGGCTATACTGATAACTTGAAGGCAAAATACTGTCTTTGGCAGGCAAGCAGGCCGAGCCGGGCACCGCTCGCCGCGCAGGGAGTAGGACAGAGGTCAGGGAGGCATCCCACGTTGCAGCTTTTCAGGAGGCAGAGAACAGAAAGGGCTTGATGGCAGAAATCAGGGCTTAGCCCTGCAGGACTAGGGAAAACGTGGAAGTGCACCATAAAAAGACGTTGGCAAGGCATACTTAGGAACTGAATTATCGATCCATTCATGGCGGATCTGAAAGAGGACATGTTAACGTTGGACGCAAATGTATTTGCGTCTTCATAGCTGGCACAGGAGGGAAGTTACATGCACTTTAAGCTCGTACATGGAGACGGTGGGGTACACGTTAGGGAACATTTCTGACCATAAAATTTTATATTTCCTCACCATGGCACCGCCCGAATGCGAATGTTGTTCCTTCGGGAACGATTTTCCAAATCCTCGGTGTGGGTTTGCAAATCCAGGTTCTGTTCGGTGAGGCGGATGATGTCTTGTTGCAGCAGATGCACATCGTTCGCCACACTCAGGTCGTGATCCTCCAGCGTCGCCACTCGCTCTCCGATGCCATCCACGTCTCTCCGCACCTCCCTCAAGTCGGACGCCAACTGCGCACGCAATTCTGAGATATCCTCTTTAATGGAGACGAAGAGCTCTGTCATAAAGGCCTTAGTGACAGGTGCCTCGTCATCCGATTGCTTTGATGAGCCACTGGCTCCCGGAGAGGCCGGTTGCTGCGAAGATTTAGGGGCTCCGTCTTTCCCCGGCCTTCCCTTGCGAAGTGTGGTGGCCATCCTGGAACCGCAGTTGTGGCGGAGGCAAGGTATTCCCAACTCCTCAGGTAAGTCCGATAATGGCGTACAAGGGTAGCGCAGTCCTTCCCCCCCAGCTGATCGAAACCAGGAGAAGCAACACAGGCAGGTCGGCCGCCTGGCCCAGTGATCAGAAGCAGGTCCCCCAGCGTACCCCGCCAGCCCGCCAGAGATAGCGTCGCGATTAGGCAGGACTACCCCCTTGCGCAGGCCGACCGCGCTCACAGTTCAAGCTTGGGTGCCAATGTCCGTACTGGTGCGACAGTATTCAGGCAGGTATTTCGCTTCTGGCTTAGTTTGCCGCTGCAACTCCAGACTAATCGCCAATAGGCAGAGATAGTGTCGGTGTGAGATGCGCACATTCCGTGACTGACCGGGTCCTGCAGCCCACCATGCGTGCAGGCTCCTCGCTGTCGGCTTCCCAGCCCCCGGCTGTCCACGCTGTACCACCTCGTGCTCCCAATGTTCAATGCCAGTGTGCTGCCCCCGCTTCGGGGGGGGGAAGGGTCAAACCCTCACAAAAAGCCTCCGTACCACTGCCAGTGGTGTCTCCCCAAAGTCGGCCACCTCGCCACGTGGCCCGCCCCAGCCCAGCAGAGTCTGCCACAGGGATCGCCACCAGCGTTGTTCCTCGCCTCCGTGCCCGGGAACACAACCCAGGGGCCCAGCCAGGCTCTTCCCTGTCCCCACCGGGGGTCGCTGCACTCACCGCCGCCCCAGGAGGCACTCCCTCTGCTTGTGCCGATCTTCCGCTTCAGGGTTCAGCCACACGCCAGGGGGCCAAGCAGTTGTGTGAGGTCGGGGGCCTCTCCTCCGGTCTCCGCTCTAGGCCGCAGTCCCTGGCCTCGAGTAGCTGGCCGGCCTCGTTGCGGCGGCTGGGGCGCCCGGCCGTCAGGCTCCTCCCTCTCCCGGGCCGTCTATGTCCGAGCAGCTCAGGGCTCTACCGGGGGTCCAGCGGCCTCCGCTATACCAGGCACGTCACCCAGAGCGACTCCGCTGTCCTCCGCTCTCCTCCGTCTCCACAGGCCTGGTGCTGCCGCGGGCTCGCGTAGCGGCCCGACCAGCTGCTAGAGCCTCCGTCGGCTGCAGGCGACACAATCCAGCTCCGATGCCCCGTGAGGTTCCTTTCTGGCGGCCACCGTCTCTCGGGTCACTCCGGAGCAGCCCGCAGCCCAAGGGGGACCCCGGGGCCGATGCAAATTGAAGCTGTGTAGGGCCTGGCGCCGGAGGGGACTCACAGCACGTCCTACTCCGCCGCCATCTTGGCCACGCCCCCGCTTTTATTATTTTTATGTGCTGTTAAAATCGAATAAAGCTAAACTTGAACATGTACACCCCCTGCATGCACCCCATGGTGCAGAGGCAACAGGGGTCCTGTAGGACCACCATGAAAATTGTGGAGGTGAGGAAACTCCTAATATGCTCGGGGGTGCTGCAGTGACAGCACCAGCATATTACGGGTCTCAGACCGCTGCAACAGTGCCAGGGATTGTGGAACCCTGGCAGCAGGATCGGCGGTCCACTGGTGAACTTGTAATAAGGGTCTAAGACACTGTGATCCACAAGGTTAAACTAGTTTCTGTGAGAAGAACGTGTCTCATACATGTTAGTGTGTGTTATGTGCGATTTATTTGCAAAAGTTTAGCAAACATTTACACAGATATGATGTAAAGTGCATAATTGTTCAAAGCAAGTTTGTGAAAATGAACTAACGTTTTTTAAAGCAAGATAAGAGACACACTGTAGAAAAGGATCCAATATAGTTCATAGCTGATTTTACTTTTGACAGCAGAAGGCAAAGCCACATCATTATTATCATTATGTAGCTTTTAATGTCGCATCCACCATTAGGGGATCTGAGAACATAATCAGCAGTACTGAGAAAGATGAAATAGAATGTGTCTGTATGCTGTGCTCCGCATAGACAGGCACTAACCAATAGACAGTCTGTCGATTATTGCGTATGTTTTAAATGTAACTTTGTAACAAATATAACAGTGGTCAGCAAACTAATACATTTTCTGCAAGACGTGTAGAATATGGTCCAATATTTTGCCTTAACTTAGTTTACCATACTAAACAGCTGCATAAAGGATCAAGCAGCTTCTACAAGTGACATATTTTAGGAATTCTTTGCTGGAGAAACAGCATTTTAAATGCTCTCGTTCTCTAAGAAACAATTCGTCAATTGAGTTGTTTTCTGCAGAAATGATCTCATAACTCTCACCTCATGCTTATACTATGTATTGGTCTTCATATTTTACTTCATGAGTTTCCTGACGCTAGTTTGTTTGTGATCTCTGGGAGTGAAGATCGCTGGATTGTAGGCTTCTATTTTTTCCCTAGGATTTGTGGGATCACACAGAGTACAGATTTCGGGACAAAGCTGCCCCTACATATATATATCTTATATCCTGGGATTTCCTAAGATGAGGCCCTTTTCAGTGTATCTTTGTCATCCTGTCCTGAAAGTCAAATCAGCAGAAAGGGATGTGTTAAGCATATCAATGTTTGTTTGGATCTTGTCAAGTTTGATAACGACTATCATCAACCAATCCAAAAGGTTCCCTTTATGTAATTCTGCATTGGGGAATATTGAATGAATCTTAGATTGCTCTTCATTTCTCATGATTTGTGAGTGGACATAGCTTGGTTCTCTTAATGCAGGAGGGTCAAGTTTACAGTAACTACAATTTAATCTCAGCACTGGACAACACTAGTATTAATCCAGGCAGATCTACATTACATGTAAGGGTGGTATTTGGTGGGTGTTAAACTACTATCATACAATCATGTTAAAAACTTCCAAAGTTCTTAACACATTATCAAATGGGTATTAAAAACAGACATTTCTGAGCTACATCTTTGGTAAACCGTGGATTCAATGTCCATCTAGGTTTCTGGACTAGCTTTCCACTATCAACACATGTAACATGAGCTGGCATTGGAAAAGCACTGATAAGCGCATAGCTTTTAACACCCTGATAGCTTTTGCAAATGTCTGCCTGCTGCTCCTCAGTTACAAATTAGAATGTGGGCCATAGGAAGGGACATGGTCAATCAGTCACATCTTCTAAGTGGAGCATAGTTTGGAGGTGGATGGGTGAGGTGAGGCCTTCACCAAAGTCCAAATAGACTCAGGTCCACTTTAAAAGTGCAATGCTAATATCAGCTCAGGAGGATGGACAACACTGATGTATGTACCCAATAAAGCAATGTTGAATTCACCAGGAGCCTCATGGAAGGCTCAAAGAGCCAGCCCTGGAGATCTGTCTCGACATCGTCAAAAAGTAGCCATGAAAATGATGAGTCACTGAGTGGGATTTATTGATCCAACTGTGCTTGCTCAGTCACTGGATCAAAGAAGCTTGATGGTGCTGAAACTCCAGCAAGGTGGTGGCAAACATTGGGTCGAGCTATGAAGGGGTGGCTGGTTGCGGCAGGATTTCAAATAAGCGAGGGCTGCTCACTGGAAACACTGTTCAGTCATGGTGTGGAGTTATTTATTACTACTTGCAGCTATTGAGCTGGTGAGCTTGGTTTGGCTCGAAACCTAGCTCGTCCTGAGGTTTTCCATGGCTGGAGGAATCCAATTTCTGAGTTCAAAAACCCTGTCCAGGCTCCTCGTGGCAAGCTCCTTCTAGCAGGGCAGCATTTTCCAAAATATAGCTGTGCATTAACTATGTTGGGAATGTAAGAAGTTAAGAGTTGGATGCAGACTTTAAGCTCACATGCAAAAGAGTAAGCCTGGCTTGGTTGGACTACATTATAGAAATTGAAAGAAACACAGTATTTCATTCATGTGTTCCGGGTATAATTTTGCTACCTTTAAAAAAAAGAAAACTTTGCATGCATCACAACCCTTACAAAGTCGTGAGTCTCCTGACTTTGAAACTTTGCAGAGTGCTAATGACAAGCACATTCTTGTTGGCATTGCCTACTGTTAATATTGCATTATCTTTGTGCAAGTAACAATTAAATAATACAAATAAAGAAAATGCAACTCACCCATCCATATTCCAGGTCCCAGCACCAACAATAATTGAAAAAACGGACAAAAACAGCTTGCAGGAAATCTCCGGCGAGAATGGTTATGTATGTAGTCATTATGTCAGATACCGTCAGGCGTACAAATTCCTGTGAATACACATAAGCAGCTCAATGAAAACAAGTCTCATAATATTTGAGCTTACTCTGGGTCACAAGTAATAGCCCAACTCATAAAAAGATAATGTGTAACCACTGCATGTATGCACGTGTCTTTAAGATTCATAGGTTATTACTATGTTTCTTTTTAGTCTGGTGATTGCTGCCATTGACTGGTAATATCAACACATCATATTCTCCTCTATTGTAACATCATGTCCAGACAGAAAAAGATAATAATGGGTGTGCAATAACTAGAAATGACTACTTTATTGACATGACAGAACTCGTCTGCCTTAAATCTGACATAGCTTATGATACACAACACTTTCTTCCACAGGCGTGGGAATGGGGACAACTCTTGCGGTTCCATTTTGCCTGCAGCTATGAACATAAAAATGGTAGTTAGACCTCGTGTAACCGCCATCGCCTCGTGGACAATTCTGCAAATAAAATTTTTTATGAAGCATATGTCTAGCTCTTGGAGGGAGTGATGGCAAAGGATTAAACCGGGGCAGATACATCAGTTGTGTTTGGTACCTGAAACGGGACACCATGGCATAAGGCAATCTTTCAATAATATCTATCTTCAATAAACATGAATACTTGTTTGCCTATTACTTGAATATTTCAGTGATGCATTTAAATGAGTCATACAACACGTAGTCATACATAAGATAGTAATATTATCATCAAGCTGTATCATAATATAACTTAGTGAATTAAGTTCTGTCAAATTTATGACGTTAGCTATTGTGGAAATATTAGACAACCTGTAAGCCATATTCAAGGACAAATCTGTGAGTATGATGCACTTGATGTAACAGGTGGGATCTTTTTGAATTTGATTTTGTAAAGAACAAAGTGCAGGCCTGCCCAAGGTTTTTTTTGGCTATATCGAGTATTACCTGCCCAACCATTGTCTCCCAGCAGGGCCCTCTGGGAACGTCGGACGGATCCACTTGAAAAGGAGGGGCAGTGGAGTTTCCAGATACTGTTCCATTGTACAAACTTGCTTCCCATATAGTCATATTATACATCACAATCTTTTCTTCTTCTCGCTAAAAGTATGAAAGAAGGCTGGTTAACAATACAATATTGGCACAATAGATGCATCCCTTTATGGGTAGCTTTCAGAATTAGATCTCGTGAGGGTGAGCGTAATGTAAGCTGCTTGCCTTCAGATTGATTTCGTCCATCAGGGCTATAAGGAACGTGTACAGGTTTCCCAAAAATAGAGCAAAGATACGTCCCAGTTGCCATCTCAGTGCTATTCTAGGATGATAGTTTTCCAAACCGCTAATTACATCAAATAAAGTTGGACAAAACATGCCCAGGAGCGACATAACCATGTTAACCTATAAAAAGAGAAAGGCAAGTAAAAATATCACTTATTGTTACATTTCAGGCGTGGCAATTTTTTATTCATGTATGTATATATATGGCATTTCTGTACATTTACAAATATGACATATTTAAGTTGGAATTCACTTTCAATATTTCTGAAAATTAAATGTAACATAAATTTTATATAAACATGAAATTAATGGGATTTATTTACAAATAGCATTTTCCTTTTTTTCTACATTTAAAATACGTTAGAACATTAATTTATAATAATGTTTACCATAAATGTATTTTTACTATAATTTCGATTTTTCAAATTTTCCCTGTACTTTACCATATGGAGATATCTGCCACTGGGGCAGCAGAAAAAATGATAATACATTTTTTTTATTTAATAAATACTTCTTTTTAGTTATTTTTTATTTTTTACCATTACATTTATTTTTATGTAAATATTTAAAAAGTTGCCTGCCTCCCTTATTTTCTATGTAGTCGAAGTCCTGCTCATTTTGCTCTACCCCCTGTTTTAGGGGTTTAACAAGTACGTTAACACTTTTGAGTAACTTCATTCTCCTAAATGAAGAATAGCCAAAAGTAGTAAAATTACTCAAAAGCGTAAGAGTAAACTTACATGTGTAGATTTACTCATGTGTAAGTTTACCTTTGTGAACAGGCCCTATTGTATTATCCTGTGCCAGGAAAGCTTTTCTATATTGATGTCTTTCCTGTTTGGGGCTAAGCAAATTTAGCCAGCATCGTTATACTTATATATGTATTTGCCTATTTCATTGTTCTGTAACCCACTAGGTTGTGACAGGAGTCCCTTCTTATTGTTTTTGCCACAAAGTGGGACAATCAATAATATTGGTGGATCCCCTTTGCTTTTGGATCAATTGAGGTAGGTTTGGAATCTGATAAAAGGTTAATTTAGGGTTGAACCTTGTTCTAAAGTTGTTCATTGCTCCTTGGGGTCCAGACGTTATAACTAGTCGGGACAGTCTAGGCCATATAGATTGAAGAGGGGAAAGTCTGTTTCAGTAGGTGGGTTTTAAGGTTTTGTTGAAAGATGTCAAACTTGGGATGTTGAGATGTTCTTTAGCTCCGCTTTGAGGGAGTTTCACAGTTGTACTCTCTTTTTAATCTCTTTTCATGCTTTTCCTGAGTGAGTATGAATTTCAAGATAAGGCACTTAGGGGCATATTTAATGCGAAGTGGCGGAGCGCGGCGTTAGCCTCCTTGGCTTAATGCCACGCTCTGCCACTTCTGAAAAGCAGGCCTGCACTTTATTTACAACAATATGGGACAGCCCTGCGTTTCCCCTTATAATGGCGCTAAATGTATCAGCCTAGCACCAACGCAGGCACGCTTGCATCTTAGTGATAGGGGATCTGCGTTGAGGGGAATATTGTGTATGTGCAGGAAGGTCTACTTTCCTTCACATAAACAATCTTTAAATTGCTTTTTGTAACTTCTATGTGTGCTGCTTTATGCAGCACACATAGAAGTTGAAAAACTTAATTTTAGAGGGATCTTTCTGTCGATCCTTTCGATTCCCCCTGTTGTTCCAAAATGGTGGGCAGGACGGTGGGGCATGGGTGGAGTGATGATGTGTTACCCTAGAATTGGGCAGAGGTGCCTACCTTATAGAACATTCCACAAATGCTTACAAACTCCTCCACAAGAGAGAGAGATCAATCTGGGCCTGGGCAAAGCGACGCTGAGGAATGGCCACTTGAAGGAGACAACACACCTGATCCCTTCTGCAATGATAAGTTCAAGAACATCTGACTTCAGTTGACAGAAACTAAAATTTGTTTCTCTGGGGCCATTGTTTTTGGCCCCATCTGGTGTCTACAGGACAACAGAGGGATCGACCTGCTGGAGGGCCAAGAAGGACTCCCCTTGATTTCCAGGTTGCGAAGCCACTCCACCTTGGGGTCCGCTGACAAAGACTCTGCTCCCAGAAGAGGTGCCTGGTGCCCAAACAGGAAATATGTGTTGCACAAGGCACATTAAGAGCCGAGGAGGTCTTGAATGAACAGTCCTGGTGGCTAAAGCTGACCACCAGAAGCAAGAGGAGATCTTTCCCCTCCAAACTGGTCCTTCTGTACCCCAAAAAACTGCTTCCTCCAATGGAAGAACCGAGTCCAGTTCGACACAAGCAGATTTAGTCCTTGTACCACCAGGATACTCCAGGGGAGAACTAAAACCAAACGTTTGGTGCAAACAAAATGGAGGATTAAAGGGGGTATGTGAGTGGGCCACCTCCCCATAAATGCTCATTATTCGCAGGGAACCCCAGTTCCTGTCAACCAACACTACAATTTAATAAACTGATGCAATAACCAACATTTGTGCTCTCTAATTGTGGGTCTCTGTGTGCCCCCCTTCAAAGGGACCAAAGGCACTGGAGAGTGTGTCAGATGCTTCCTCCATACCACATGGTAGTGTCTGGGAGGGACAGGCACACCTGACAGCAAGCCTCCCACCTGCAGCCAGCATGTACAGGAAGAACACTTAAACTTGCTTCTACCAGTACTTGCGTCATTGACCAAGAGTAGAAAGGGAGCTGCCTTTTGATAAATACACTCTATTATATTGTATTTAGTGCATGTGTGCTGTATTGTAGTTATAGGGTTTAGGGTTCACGAAGGAGTATAAACTATTGGGGGTGGGGGGGGGGGTTGTTCCCATAGATAGTATGCTTTACTGAGATAACCCGACTCATTAAGGTCTGTTTTTTCCAGTCATCATCCCTGATTTTATCCTTGTCAACTGTGGGCGGGAATAAAACAGTGGCCCACTGGTTAGGCATATTTAACCTCACTTTTAACAGTCCCCTCCACTTCACTTTTTGACATGCAACCAGTTAGTGCTACTGCACAATCGTCAAGTCAAAGCACGCCTCAATCCGTAAAGGATTGGGATGAAACCCAATGATGAAGCATGCCACATAGGAGCAACCCTGGTGGGTGACGGGTCTCAAAAAAGCTTTTTTCTAGTAAGTGAATACAGTGGATTCTCACTGTATCCGAGTATCATTTCACTTGGGCAGGTTTTCTTTTGAAGTACTCAATTTTTTTGTGACCCATAGATATTCCCACATGACATCATATAAATTAATGTCTAGTATTGATTATAGTAATGTACTTTTTCTTATAAGTAAACATACCAGCTAGACAAAGAGTTATTGGATGTTATTTGTTGCCTATAGACTTGGTACTAGCACATCACCTACTCTGAGTAAGCCTTGGACTGTTCTGCCTCTCACTACTTGAAAAAGTCAAGTGCTACAACTGGATACTAGATTCCCAATAGACAGGAGTTTGCAGACATACTACTTCGGAAAGAGTCCATATCCTTTGCAATTAATAACACATTTTCCTAAATGACAAATTTGTTTACCCAGCATTCTCATTCTTTTAAAACATAGGGGCATATTTACAAGCCCCTTGCACCGTCGGTGTGTCACTTTTTGTGACGAAACCGGGTGGGCATTTTGCTGCCCTATATTTACAAGGACACAAAAAGCCAACCTGCGTGGCTTTTCCTGTCCTTGTAAATAAGGCCTTTTACAAGCAATACTTGGCATTAAAGCGGCGTTCCATGTGTGTTGCTGTGGGTGTTCCCAAACATCACCCATGGAACCTAACACATTCCCAGAATTACAAAAAATTGTAAACCTGAGAATGTATCAGAATGCTACCCCCCTATACCCCCGGGAAGGCATAGGGGAGGCACAACGAGGAGAAATGTTTTTATTTCTCCTCATTGTTTCCTCTTTCTATGATTTCTGCATTCTGCAGCACACATAGTAAGAGGAAATCACCTCTTGTGATGGTTTTTGTGCTGGAAGGTACCCCTTCCTGCAGAAAAATAATCTCTGAGCAACACAGGCACCCTTGCACCATGTTGCAAGGGTGCCCGCGTTGGCGCATGGAAGCCAATTGTGCACCAGCCGAGGTGGGAGCACAGGAATCCGTCATATTGTTGTAAATATGACGCATCCCCTGTACTTTGTAAGTGACTAAGTGTGGCACAGCAAAATGGCTTGCAGCACTATGCTGAGTCACTTTGTTGTAAATGAGGCCCATAGTATTGTGAGATTTGTTGTGATCTAGCCTGCATATATGGTACCAGCCCCTATACATTCTGCAATGTGGTTTACTTTTCCCTATGAACCAAATGGGAGTATGACTCCGCACTCATGTGTCTTCGTAATTGTAGTTCGTTTGAACAAAATGTTTTGGAAGTGTGATTGGTGCTTGATGTGAGTCCCCTTCTGAGTCACAGGGTCATATATCAATGTCAACATGTGTTTCTTGAGCCTCAAGATTCACTTTCACATCAGCACTCAAGTATATTTCATACAGAGGTGGAAAAGGTTTTTTCAATAGCCGTTTGAAAAAAATTGTCACAAGTTCATTGGTCTGTTCATTTCATTTAATTCTCATGAAATTATCAGTTTTCATATTCTTTTGATTGTTCCAAATTGTCATGATAATATATCACTTTTTTATCAATTTTTCATATTGCCCGATGCATTTCGAGCTACATAGCTCTTCCTCAGGGGAATTTTTTATCTGCAAAAAATAAGTTTCTTTACTAATGGTGTACCAGATATAATCAAAGCAAAAAGTCATTCAAATGACAGTATCGTAATCATCACGTTCCCTCAACATGCAATGCATGCAAAATAATGTATATCTTTGTATCACCTTATAACCCTGCTGTTTGTCGATTTGTGCGTGATAAAGTAACTACGTGTGTATTGATGCGTGTCTGTCTAAGTCTACATCACTGACCTGAACCCTTGTGGCTTTGAGCTGGTCGAGGAGCTGTAACGATAAGCGGAGGTTGATGTAACTTGTGGACAAGGCTTTTTACCTAAAACATTACCAGAGCAAATACCTCCCACCACCTGGGATATTCTGTCTATCTCTTACCATGTTTGAACTTTGTACGGTTTCACCGTTCTCGCTGTTTGGCGTGCGACGCTCTATCTGTGTGTGTTTTTATATGGTTGTGTGTACCAGTCACGTGGTGTTGACGTACTGAGTGAAAACGCGCTGTTTACTTTCTACTTTCCGTTGCGTTTCATGAGTCACGTATTACATCGTGGCGACCCTTTCTATCTAGGTGGATCTATGTTTATGGTAAACCCGGTGAGTTTGATGTAGTAAAGGAAAATGTGTGGCATGAGGTGAATTAAAAAAATAAGATGGATATTTAATAAATGCCAAATTTTACTGGGGAACATGATGTGATATAATGTGATAATTTCGTCACTGGGGCATGTCATATGAGTACATGTTGTGTGAAAAACTGCACATATTAAATTGGATCATTATAAATGCATCGCACCCAACATGGTCGATGCATGTCTAAATAAAATGTTACAGGAAGCAACTAAGTTCAATCCATTCATTCAACCCTTTCGGGTGTAAGGTACACAAGAAATTAATCCAGAATGTTTCTCTCCGTAACAAATGATTGTTATTGTCTCTTCCCGGCAAAATTGCAACTGTTTCCAAAATGCAAAATTTCAGTTGGGATGGATTGTGTTTAGCTTCGTTGAAATGCGCTGCCACTGTGGATTTCTGATTTTTTAACCTGATGTTGCTTTTATGTTCAACCAATCTGGTATTAATTTTTCTCTGGGTCTTTCCCACGTATGACAGACCAACACGGACATCTCAATAAGTACACAACATTGCTGGTATCACATGTGCCTGATACTTTAAGTTTGACTGGTGTACCTTTCGTGGGGTGATTAATCACGTTCCCTTTGATATTTGCTGAACAATTTCCACAATTGTGACAAGGTACAGTTCCTTTATATGTCTCTGTTTCCTTAGGATGTGGTTTTTTGATTAATTCTTTGAGGTTTTTTTTCCTCTCATATGCAAATATGGGAGGTTTGATAAATGATCCTTTGAAGTCTTCCTCAAGGGCCAGTAACGGCCAGTGTTTCATTATTGTTTTTTTGATTGAAATACTTCTGGTTGAAAATTTCAAGACAAATACAGTTCTTTGTTCCTCTGGTTTTGCTTGTGTGGATAACAAATGTTGTCTTTGTAATTTGTCTGCTCTTTCTGCAGCTGCTTCCAGAATGGACTCGGGATATCCTCTGTTTTTGAACCTGAGCAAGGTTTCTTGTTTGTGTTTGCTATACAGTTCTGTAGTTGATGCTATTCTCTTAATCCTGATCAGTTGTGAAAACGGTAAATGCTTTTTTAGTGAAGGCGGATGAAAGCTTTTGTAGTGGAGTAGGTTATTTCTATCTGTGGTTTTTGTGAATACACTGGTGGTTAGTTCTCCTTCATGGTTTGAGATAGCTACGTCCAAAAAGGATATTTTGTCTTTGTTGATGGAAAAGGTGAATTGAATTCTTTCGTTGATATCATTGAGTTGCTGCAGGGCAGTTTGTAGAGTGTGTGTTGTTCCTTTCCATAATACGAATATATCATCGATATACCGTTTGTAGAGAATTAGATTGTTTTGCCATACCTGTTGGTTCAATATATGATCGAGTTCAAATCTGTGCATGAACGTGTTGGCATACGTGGGCGCTGCACAATTGCCCATCGAAGTTCCAGACAATTGAACGTAGAACTTGTCTTTCCATACAAAATAAGTGTGGAACAAAGTGAAGTGGATAAGCTCCATTATAAATACCTTTAAATCCCCACTCTTTTCTTCGTTTACCAAAAAACTCTCGACCGCAGTCATACCCAAATTGTGCGGTATAGAAGTGTACAATGACTTCACGTCTACCGTAGCCATGATCATATCTTTGGTGAAATTAATTTTGTGTTCTTCAAGAATGTTTAAAAAGTGGGTGGTGTCTTTGACGTACGTGGCAGATTTTTGGACAATGTTCTGTAAATGTCTGTCAATTAACTTCCCAATTGGCTCGTGTATCGATCCCACTGTGGATACGATTGGTCGTAGTGGCGGTTTGGTAGGGCTCTTATGGATTTTGGGTATCATGTAAATATACGGTGTTGAGGGATTTGTTTTCAAGAGGTAGTCTTTTTCTTTTTGGCCTATCACGCCCTTTGCTATTGCATTTTCAATGATGTTGAATAGAATTTTCTCGAATTCCTTGGTGGGATCTGTTTCCATCCCCATGTATGTCTCTTGATCTTGAACGTGCATGTCCACTTGTTGTTCATAGTAATCTGTGTCCATGATGATGAGGGCACCACCTTTATCTGCTTGTCGAATTGTTATTTGTTGGTTATTGGCCAAGTTTTGTAATGTTTGTTTGTCTTTTTGAGTTAGGTTGGTTTGCTTCGATCTGGGTTTCTTGAAAATGTCTTCTATTTCTTTTGTTACTACTTTTTCATATGCATCAAGCACTTTATGGCTTACCGGTGGGGTGAATTTGCTTTTTGATCTTAGGCCCATTAGTACGTTCACTCGAGGTGGTGTAGGTGTCTCCATAACATTTGAAAAGAAATGGCGTAACCTTAGTGATCTAAGGAATTTGTATAGACAAACTTTTGTTTCCAGTAAATTTTAATGGTACGTGGGTACATATGATGATCCTTTTTGTAGAGTTTGTATTTCGTTAGCTGTCATATTGTACTTGGATATGTTAATGACTAAGGTTTCTGGCTCCTTGTATTTTGTGCCACTGATTCGGTGCTTGTTGGTCTTTTTCCCCCGCCGGGTTCTTTTTGAGGTCCAGGGCCTCTCTCTAAAAAAGGTACTTGATCCGATATAACCTGGTTGGTAGATGTTCCAGAACATCTACCAACCAGGTTATATTGGATGTTCCAGATGTGAATTTTATAATTTGCTGTTTCGAATGAATTGAATGAATTGAAGAATATTTCGTTTGTTGTTCCTGACTGTGGTAGGAGAATCAAGTGAACTTGATCCTGTCCATATGTTGCTGTGTATCCTGGTTTAAAGTTGCTTTCTTTCTCGTGCATTCTGCCAACGCAACAGGAAGAATGAAAAAATGAGTAGAATCGTTGTGGCTGTGTGTCTTTTTCAATAATCTAGTGACTCAGGGCGTGATGTATGACCCTTTTTTGCGACTGCAAACCGGAGGACCTCCCGTTTACGGACGTAAAAAGGGGTAATAGCATGTACAAATGCTATTTTGTGAGTCACTGACTCGTAAAATAACATTTGCAACTCTCAATATTAGTAAGGGACGCCCCTTCCTAATAGCGAGTCAACATGCTATGTACTAATGTTTTGCAACCACATTTGCGGTCGCAAAACACTTGCAGTTTTTCACCTTCTTCAAGTAGCTGGTAAACCACTCACTTTGTGAATATGTCGGAAAATATTTTTTAAGAGCAGGCAGTGGTCCCAGAGACCACTGCCTGCCCTGGTCAAAAACTGTGGGTTTCCCAGGTGGGACCAGGACACCAACAAAAATGAATTCAGAACAGAAGAATAGCAAATGAGCATCTGGAGCCATTCATTTATTTTTCACTGTTCTTGGCAAAGAGTGCTCCCTAATGCCCTGGGCTAATCTGCACACATTTTCCTTGATGGTGGGGCTCCAATATGGACACGGGCACCAACAGCATATTAAGGGTTGTGGGAGCTACAGGGTGTAAGCAGCCCTCCTTAAATAGTATACATTAAAAACCTTATTTTCCTCGGATCTATAGAATATTCGGGATGGGCATAACCTGCATAATTCGGCATAGCTTAATCATGTTGAATTACCCAAGAAGTCTGCTGCATTACACAGACTTCCGCAAAAATGGGTAATCCTTCATTTAGCTCTATTTTCTTAGCGCAAAAATTAACACTTGCGTCAAAGCAAGGATGCATTTTGTGCATGAGTAGAGAGATCGAGCAGTTGGTTGTGCTCACTAAGGGCCCGATTACGATTTTCAGTGGTGCAAAGACAGGCGGTACGCCACCCCTCCTCACCACACTGCCCAAACTTGCCACCGCCCACCCGCCAAATGACGATTTTAAAGTGGTCTTGTGGGTTGGCTGCATGTCTGTCCCAGGGCGGTACTTCTTTCAAAGGTGGAGGCACAGCAATAGACGCCTCACAAGGATCCTGCACTGCATTGACTTGAAAGTCCATGCCATGCAGGAACTGTTATGTCTGCACACAGGGGAGCACATGTTGTTATGTCCCCCATGTGTATCCACAAGCATAGGAGGGACAGGGGGCCCTGTAGGGCCCCATTTGTATCCTCTCTGCACAGTGTACATGGAGAAGGAACCTCCACGGCATCGCCAGCTGAGGGGAAATTCGTAATGCTTGGGGAATCATATTGCAGTACCCTGAACGCTGCCCAACCTTCAGGGAAAGGTGGTTCCCTGGCAGCGGCGACAGCCCCAGGGCGGTCCAGCCACCCAACTCGTAATGAGGAAGTCAGACTGCTGCTGCGGGCATTGCTGTACTGCCACCACCGCACCCCAGCGAATCTGGCGGGCCTCAGACCACCAGACTCATATTTAGGGCCTAAATGTGCACTTGGTGTAGGATTTTCCCCCAGCTTACTCACAGCATTTAGCACTATTTTCTTATTGCAAAAGGCAACCTTGCATCCAGAAAGAATATAGCGCTAAACGCAGGAGTACTGCTATACCTGTCAGCCTTTCCCCAAACCTTTTGCCTCCACTCCTCCATTTTGCTGAACTTATTTTTGTTGACCTTATTACTCTGTGCACTTTACCAATGCTAACTAGTACTAAAGTGCTTGTGCTCACTCCCCTAAAACATGGTTAATTTGGCTTATATTCAATTGGTATGTTTTACTTACATATAAGTGTGACTTACCATATGCCCAGGGCCTGTTAATTAAATGCTACCAGTGGGCCTACAGCACTTATTGTTTTAAACTGCCATGTCGACTTGGCATTTAAACCCCCTTGCCACTCCTTAAACTTCCCTTTTATTACATAGATGTCACCCCTAAAGTAGAGCCTAGGTAACCCATAGAGCAGGTTGCTGTGTATTTGAAAGGTAGAACATATTCTCTTAGGTTTTACATGTCCTGGTAGTGAAAAACTCCTAAATTCATTTTTCACTAATGTGAGGCCTACCCCTCTGGTAGGATAACATTGGGGACTCCTTATTACATTTATTATGCTGTAATTTCTAGTTGGGAGCTGGTCGCTGTATCTTGTTTGTTGTTTTTGGAATTGTAATGAAAAACCCTATTTAATGTCAAAATCTTTTTTATTTATTACAATTTTGAAAATACCACTCTTAGAAAGTTGGCATTTTTCTGCCCTTTAGTGCCTGCAGTCTGACCTTGGTCTCATACCTGGGTGTCACTGACAGTTGGACTTTGTGAATGCCTTCACAGAAATTACCTATCATCTCCACATTGTGACTGCAGTCAGTTTAGAGCCAGGGCAGGGGAGTCAGGAATTTCCACGCACTTCAAAACCACTGTCTAGTAGCTTCTCACACCTTCCAGAAAGAGGGTACGAGGGTTTAAAAACAGGACCTCAGACACCAACTTTTAATTACACTGCTGGACCTGTGAATACTCTGCTAAGAAGAAGGACTGCTGTGCTGCCAAAAGAACTGCCACTCTTCTCGGCTGCTGCTCTGAAGAATTCTGACCAGATGTGCTGACCTGCTGCTTTCTTGCCTAGGTGTGAAGGACAGGACTTGCAACTGTTGAACCTAGGACCTCCAGAATGCCTCCATGAGTAGATGACTCCAGCCTACGGTACAGACTGCTCCAACAACCTTGAACCCAGCACCTGGACTCTGCAATCTGTGAGTCTATCCTACCAAGTGGTGCCACCCCAGTCCTGGACCCTTAGAAGTGGGCCTTCTGTGCCCGGCCAGGCTTTGGGGATCCAGAGGAACAGACTAATCTCCTCTGCTGTGCGGTTCAACCACAAACAGCACCCGGTGCATTGATGCTGCTGTGTGGGTCGGAATTGTCGCAAAGATTTGCAGCACCTCTGCAACTTCTTTGGAACTACTACAGTGTAATATATCCTTGGCGCAGGCCCTTGAATTCCTCCTCGACTGCAACCTGGATGACGATGCTAGACTTCACATCAAAGCCTCACAGTTCCTCAGAACCGACGTATTGCCATGACTGCATGATACATCCTAAATGCTGGACTTCGCATTGTAAGCCCTCATCAACAGAATCCTTGATGACAACATAGGAACTCACATGGCAGCCTTGCTGCAACTTCAAACTGATTCATCGCTTTGACTCCACAACACATCTTTGACGGAGTTCCTTGAAACGCACTGCAAAGCCAGGATTTAAGATACTTTGGGGCATACATACAAGCCCCCATGGCCACCACAATGTCACTTTTACAGACATTGTGGTGGCGATAGGAGCTGCGCCTTATGGACAAGGCAGTGTTAAGCCACTTAACGTGGCTTAACTCTGCCTTCCACATAAGGAAAGAGGCATGCAGTGGGTGTTGTAGCGGGCATTCCACCGCAACACCCATTGTATTTGACGCTGCCTCCTATGCAAAAGGGTGGCGTACATAAGAGGCAGTGCCAAAATTAAGACCATGTAAACCCCTAAGTTGGCAAAACGAGGAGAAATGCCTTATTTTTTCGTATTTTTTCTTTTTCCATATGAGCCTGTAACGTGGTCCGACCATTACCCGATTAGGTTCTCCTGGTCATATGGCAGGACTTGTAGAAGCTCTGTCCCACCTCCGGCTCCTCAATCCAGGAAGATTAATCTCCCAGGGTAAACAGACATAATATCGATTCCAAAATATCGATTGGACAAAATATCGATGAAAAAATATAGACTGGACAAAATATCGACTAGACAAAATATAGACAACAAAAATATCGACTAATATCAACTAGAATAGCAAAAATATCGAATCAAAAATATAGACTAGACATAATATAGACTAGAAAAAATATAGACTACAAAAATATCGAAAATAAGGTAAGTTATTAATATTTAATAATATTTGAGTAATATAAATCTGTAGCGGGTTGTGGGTTTATAGGGGAATAGGGTGGGAAATAATTTAATTATAAATAATTAATTATGTAAATTTTATCTAATTGTTAATTAAATAATAATTTGAAAATAATTAAAATATAATTGGTAATTAATTTAAAATAAATAATTGATAAATAATTAATATTTTGTAATTTATTTTCTGTAGCGGGTTGTGTGTTTATAGGGGAATTGGGTGGGAAGTAATTTTATTATAATTAATTAATTATGTAAATTTAATCTAATTGTTAATTAAATAATAATTGGTAAATAATTAAAATATAATTGGTAATTAATTTAAAATAAATAATACGTTTTTGGGTAAAGGGGTATATTTAGGGTTCAGGGTCAGTTTTCAGTTTTTGGGTAAAGGGGTATTTTTAGGGTTCAGGGTCAGTTTTCAGTTTTTGGGTAAAGGGGTATTTTTAGGGTTCAGGGTCAGTTTTCAGTTCTTGGGTAAAGGGGTATTTTTAGGGTTCAGGGTCAGTTTTCAGTTTTTGGGTAAAGGGGTATTTTTAGGGTTCAGGGTCAGTTTTCAGTTTTTGGGTAAAGGGGTATTTTTTGGGTTCAGGGTCAGTTTTCAGTTTTTGGGTAAAGGGGTATTTTTAGGGTTCAGGGTCAGTTTTCAGTTTTTGGGTAAAGGGGTATTTTTAGGGTTCAGGGTCAGTTTTCAGTTTTTGGGGAAAGGGGTATTTTTAGGGTTCAGGGTCAGTTTTGGGTTTTTGGGGTACAGGGATATTTTTAGGGTTCAGGGTCAGTTTTGGGTTTTTGGGGTACAGGCGTACGCTTTCTCTACTGTAGCACCCACTGGAGTGGTTACATTAAATTTAAACCTTTTGCTATGCCACGGTAAATATATTCTATATGTTTTATTAATAACATGTATTTATATATATATGTATTATTATTATTATTTTTTAAATTTACATTAATTATGTAATTATGTTACATTTATTTAATAATTTTAACAATGCTTATATTAAATATATGTAATATTATAATAGTTTTAACTTATTTTAAAGACATAAAAAATCGATATTTTGACAGTCTATATTTTTAACACTCGATATTTTAAACTCGATATTTTTGTACTTACCTGTTTGTAGATAGAAAGTCGATATTTTGTCTGTCGATATTTTGGCAACGATATTTTTGCAGGTCGATATTTTGGCAGTCTATATTATTTCAGTAATCCATCTCCCAGCCCTCACAATGGCATTACGCCAGTCTTGTCCGGCTCCTGCCTCGGATTTAACAGGGGCGGTAGACAACTTTGATCACTGGATCAGTCAGGGGGTCAGTGCCAGCTCATAAGCTAATAGTGGTATAATTTGGCGCTCTCTCCCCTCGCAGCCCTGGTATTCCTCTAAGCTCAGGGACTTGAAACTGGGGTGCAAGAGGCTGGAGCTCTGCTGGTGCCAGAATTATTGTATGTCAGCGAAGACGACCCTGCGATTAGCACAGAGGGAGTACTATATGGCCATCAGGAAGGCTAAAAGCGACTACTTTGCCGGGAGAATTGCGCTGGCTCGGAACAATAGTAAGGAGATCTTTGCTATTGTCCGGAGCTTCCTATCTCCCAGTGCAGAACAAAGTTTGCTACCTGTTTCCCAGGAATGGTGTGAGGAGCTATCCACCTTTTTTGTTGACAAGATACTAAAGATACTAAAGATTCAGGATAGTGTTGGCCCACCTTCCAGGACTGTGGATACCCCTTCCCCAGGGCCCCCCCTATCTTGTGTGCAGGCTTCCCCCGGCTCACCTCATTTCTGCCCACTACGGAGTCAGACATTTTAGCCATTCTTGGGTCTCTTAAGTCGGGTTCTCCTGTAGACCCTTGTCCGGCTCGGGTACTTGCTGGTGTAGCCGAGGAGGTTTTCCCAGTAGTAGTGGACATTGTTAATCTTTCCCTTCAGACCACCTCAGTACTGGTCCAATGGAAACAGGCTAAATTGCTACCCCTCCTGAAGAAACCCTCACTGGACCCTCTGCTTCCTGCCAACTACTGGCCTATCTCGCTCTTACCAGCCTTGGCCAACGTCTGTGAGAAAGTGGCCTTTCGGCAGCTTGAGATGTTCGTAGAAGCATCAGGTGCTCTCCACCCTGCTCATTCGGGGTTTAGATCTGCCTACAGCACGGGAACTGCTCTGGTGGAGTTGTCGGAGGCTATCAGAGAGTATTTTGACGGGGCAGCAGGGCGGCCCTGATTTTACTCAACCTCTCTGCCGCCTTCGACACGGTACCCCACCAGTTGCTCTTGGCCAGGCTATCTTCATTCGGGATTTCGGGCTTGGTCTGGGAATGGGTTAAATCCTTTTTAGACTCCCGCTCGCAGCAGGTCTGTATGGCTCCATGGGATTCCTCTGTCAGAAACCTTGCAACTGGGGTTCCGCAGGGCTCCACTCTGAGTCCTCTGCAATTTAATATATACTTAACCCCTTTGGTCTATCTGGCAGAGGAGCTGGGAGCTAAAGTAATAGCGTTTGCTGACGACACTCAGCTGCTATTTACTTAGAGGGTCTCGGACCTTGGCAAGGACACCGAACAGACGTGCCTAGCATCTGTATTTCACTGGCCGCCCCAGGCCTCTCTCAAATGTAATAAGGATAAATCTGAGCTCCTCCTGTATGACCCGTTTCCTTCGGACTTCAGAAACAGCCTATGGCCACCTAACTTCCCTAGCCTGCGTTCTGAGGATGGGCCTGCAAGAAATTTGGGGGTATGGTTTAGCGAAGACCTACGATTTAGCGACCATGTAAAAAAACTGACGGGAGTTTGCTTTGGTACCCTCGAAACACTCAGAAAAATGTTCCCGCTGCTCCCGAAAGTTGCCAAAGAGACGATTACCCGTGCCTTGATCTTGTCGAGGCTGGACTATGCCAATGCTCCCAGTATAAGAATTGGATTGGTAGTTTGGTCTGCCCTGTTCCCATGATGCACTGGGCCAGGGTCAGACTAATTTGCATATAGCCAAGTTCTGAGCTGGGATGGTGCAGTGAGCTAAAAAACGGTGATGGATCAAGCCCTGATCTTTGGACTGGGTAAGAGTGGTCTGCTTAATTCAGACACTCTGTTCATCACCACCCCCTTTTCTGAATCAATGCTCTGTTCATAGGCATGTCTGGCTATCTTCTGTGCAAACTCAAAATTATTCAGAATGCCGCGGCTAGACTCCTCTTTAATGCCTCAAGAAGGTCCAGCGCGCGGCATTACCTACGGCAACTTCACTGGCTGCCTGTGGTTCAGCGAGTGCAGTTCAAAGCTATTACTCTGGCTCACCGGGCCCTGCATGGACATGGTCCCACCTACCTCAGGATGCGCTTTGCCTTCTATGTTCCAAACTGACCTCTGAAATCTGCCTCTCTCCGCCGAATGATCGTCTGGGAGGCCAGTCACTCTCTGTCAAAGCTGCTGAGGCCTGGAATGTGCTCCCTCCTGACCTTCCACTTATACAAGAGTTCCAACTCTTTAAAACGCATCTAAAAACACATCTGTTCGGTAAAACCATCTAATCTGACTACCGCCTCTACCCCAGCTCACTTCAGCGCCAGGACACTCAAGAGTATTAGTGCGCGTTACAAATTCACTATAACATAATATAACATCCGGTGGAAGCCGTCCTCTGTTAGAGTCTCAAAATGTTCAGGAGTCTCTATCTTATCCTTATCCTCCTTCTGAACCAATGATGGCTTCTTAGCCAATCTAACCTGGCCATGTCCTTCTGATTGGTCCATGTTACCAGTTTCCAGCCCCTCAATTAGAGAAATACTTTATTTGCTGATTAATAAAAACCATTACAAACGAGAAAAAGAAAACACTTTGGGTTGTGACAGAAACTTGAATATACCAATTAGATCTAACTGGAATCACATCTTTATCCAAAAAGCACATATACTACATTGTATTGAGGATAATATCAAGATACATTCTAAAGTGCATTTGTGCAGTATCTTACATCTAACAGCAATAATGAAAGAGCACTTAGTTATTTCAATTCGATCGGTCTCATATCACCACTTTAGAAAGGAAAAACCCATCTAATACATTTTTTTGCAAATAATATCAAGGAACATTTTTAAATGAATTCTTATTTCACACCAATTTCAACAGCCATTTCTCCAAATGGGTGATAACAACAATCTTAAAAGAACAACTACCCAACCCACAAGTTCAAAATACATACTCAAAAGTGCCAAAATTAAGGTGCAATAGATAAAGTTACCTGTGCAGAATCTTACAACTAGCAGCAATAGTTAAGAAGCACTTGTGCAAGACTGATATTTAGCAGCAATAGTTAAAGTGCAATTGTGCACCGTCTACATCTAACAACATTCTAAACAATCAAAAATTAATCAGAACAGACCCACACAATCGAGTAATTGAATCAAAATTGGGATGGCGCCCAGTTACGAGAGCTTGAAATCTTTTAAAACTTCGGTTTGAGGGCCATTCACATAACTTCAGGAAGTATTTTATGGGATTACAATTTTTTTTAAAACATTTTTGAGATTGACAACATTGTCCTGTAAAACCAGACTTTAATAATCTAGGCATGCAATTGATGTAGCTTTTTTCTGCGATGAGAGCTAATTTTACAAACTGTGGAATCAGGCGAGGCGTGTTCCCAGAAAGTCAAGTTAATATAGCTTGTCAACATGTTCTCACCCTTAAATTGTTAAAGATGGATTTTAATAGAGGTTTCATCTCTTCTAACAGCTGAGGACAAGAAGTTACAATATGCATAAAAGATTCTTTATAAAAACCACATAACCTACAGTTGATTGTGGGCCTAATGTGTGCTATCTCTCAAATCGTAACAGCATAAATATGTCCCTTAAAAATGGTTTTAGATGGGTTGTGAGATACGATTGAGGTTCTAATTTGGTGAATGAATTAGCAACTGACCAGGAGTGAATATTTTGGTAAGCTCTTCCTTGTCTAAGAGAATCGATAGGAAGTTAGCTGATAGATTTCTTATCTGTTTAAAAGCCACTTTCCTACTAACTACGTCTTCGAGGGGCGGCGATTTAAAGTTATTTAAACTCTCCATCAAAAATGCTCTCTAGCCCTTAGCATGCTCATACCTCATCATCTCTTGCAAACATGTGTTCGCAAGGCTGCCCTGGTCTTAACAAAAAAAAGAATGTAACGATTTTAAAAAGACAGATTGTCTTTACAGAGTTTGTCTTTTCAGACCTAATTCCAATCTGACATTGGCATGCCCAATATACCTTGGAACCCTAAAAACAGATTTAAAAACTTGTATTTGTAGGTTATCGAGGATTTTTGCGTCTTTACCTCGAAAAATCATTGAACCATAAGCTAAAGAGGAAATCAGCATTGATTTCATGACCTTAAGCAAATGCTCATGGTTTGGACATGCTAAAGTATCTCTTAACTTTCTAAAAGCATAGTACAAGGCTGTAGCTTTAGTTTTTTAGTTAATAAAATGCTGTTTGAAAGATACTTTAGTATCAAATGTAATACTCAAATATTTATAGAATTTCCCAGTTTCAATATTTAACCCATTAATCTTCCATACTCTCTTGTCTGATTTGGTACCACCAATCGTCATTATTTTTGTTTTCTTGGTATTCCTTTGTAAACCATTAACAGTTATATGAATATATTAATATTTTTAGACCTATAGCCATGTGGGTGGCTTAAAAGTATGGTATCATCTGCACATTGTAAAAATTTGACAGCCCACAAATTATTTTATCAATTTTCTCCTCCACGAATGTAGCTAGACTGTCACACAGGTCTTGTGCGGCACTGATCTCATTTTTAAGGCAGTCTAGTTTAGGGAGTCAGCCATTATTTTAAATATGCTTCTAGTGCTATTAGGAGCATTTCAAATAGTGCTAGTATAGTATTTTGGTTTTGCTTTGGAGATCTCAATTTTATAGTTTCTCAAGGCTGATTTCAGGGCTATTTTATTCTCATCAAGCTTCTTCCACTACCTTTCTGACTGATAACAGCCCATTTTTTTAGCTCCTCGTTATACTACGGTGCTGACAGTCTGTGAGTGTTCTTTAATTCCTTCATTGGGAGAAAGTGATCAAGGGTGGTTCTAATCAGTTTGCAGAATTCTAGATAGTTTTTGTCCACCGATTTATTTATGCCAAGAGGACATTCCTCTTTGAACAAAGGGTTATCTTTTGCTATTTTCAAAAGTTTATTCCATTCTCTGCCACAGCGGTTATTTTTCACAGTGGCTCTATGTTTGGTCATTCTAGGGTTTAATACCGAGAATGTTATAAGATAGTGGTCAGTCCAGCATAAGCATGGGCGGAAAATCCGTTACGCTCGCGGATTTTGCGGATTTTCGGGAAATCCGCAATCCGCGAGATTTGCGAATTTCCCGCAAAATCCGCAAATCCGCGAGCAGCGGATTTTGCTCGCGCTGCTCGCACTGTTCGCGTGAGTTCGCGCCCCGCGAATAAGTGCAAAATTGCAGAAATACGATCTTAGCAAAACTGAAAGTAACTACTTACCAGGTTCAAAAGTTCAGGCACATCATTAGTAGCCATTTCCTGTAGTGCTTCCTGAGGGGCCCCTCCAGAGTTCAGTTGCCAGTTGAAACTATTATGTGACCCTGCTCTGAACCTCAGAATAGTTACACATATGCCACAAAGGTCCTGAATTACAGCTAAGGGAGACAAGCAGGAGCCAGGCTGGAAGTTAAAATCCATTAATCAGCCCCTAATTCATTATTGTCAGTTGGGGCAGGGCAGGTGTTGTAACTAATTTTGCAACAATGAAAGCACTTAGCAAGTGCAAAAGATCACTAATCAGGGCGCACTAAGGAAGCAGGTGCCAGCTAAAAAAATATTCTGTGACACATTAATCAGCCCCAAATTAATTCAGGTCACTTGAGGCAGGGAAGGTGTGCTTTGCTTTGCCGAAAATAATGTACACTGGACAACCAGAGGGTGTGGTGATGAAACAGAGGGTGGCATGGGTGGGCCAGAGGGTGGCATGAGTAGTCAGAGAGTGGCAGTGGTGACAGAGAGTGGCAGTGATGAAGAAGAGTGTCCCAAACAGGCTGGACACGTAGAAACAACAAGTTCGCAAAACTTGCGACCCGACAGGTAAGTTCGCAAATTGCGAAATTGTAAAAACCCTCGCGAACTGGCAGAAACACGGGCGAACACAAAAAAAAAAAAATCCGCAAATTTGCGGGAATTCGCGGATTTTGCGGATTGCGAATCCGCAAATCCGCAAAATTCGCGGATTGCCAATCCGCAAAATCCGCTCATGCTTAGTCCAGCATAGGGGTAGACTGCTTTTTTTTACAGAGGTTTATATAGTACAAACTTGACCCGGTATCGGGTATCAGATCGCTTTACATAGCACCAGTTGAATTACATGAGGACACAATCCATTTTTGTTAGGCATGGGGAGATTAAGTGATTTGCCCAGAATCACAGGATGTTCAGCGTCATTGCTAAAACTCGAACCAAGTTACCCAGATTCCAGGTCGACTGCCCTTGCCGTTAGGCCAACTCCTCTCCCCTTTCTATGACTGTCACAGTTTTAGCTGAAAATATTAGATCTACTACATGTCCTCCTCGATGTGTCAATTCCAACACCATTTGTTGCAGGCCTATGTTCTTGCAGGATTGAAGGAAGTCGTTTAGAGCTGGACCCGTGTCCTCATTTGACCACAGGTTAAAATCCCCAAGAATAATAAATCTGGCATGAGTGATCGACATATTACAAAAGATATCAATCATAGACTGTAGTTGGTGACAAACTTGTCCAGGGGACATATAACACACGTGAGCATGTGACCCGTATGATCTTTTAGTGAGAACCCCAAAAGTTCTATATCCGCAACTTCATCGATATCAATTGGGGTGAAGTTCCATTTTTTTATTTTCTTTAAAAATAATTCCCACTCCACCTCCTTTTCCTCCAACTCTAGGTTTATGAAAGGCCCTATCGCCTAGTGGACATGCCAGCCCCAGTTCAAGTTCTGAATCTGGGCGTGTCCATGTTACGATCAGAAACACTGCATCCAGGTCATATAATTCCAGTAAGAGGTGAATCTCTAGATGATGTTTCACTAGGGATCTGACATTTAATAAACCACATTTGAAGTCATTATTACCCCCTATTTCTATAGAAACTGTTCTTGGAGTTACCGGCACCATGTGGTTGATTCCACCACCCCCATGCTCACCTATAGCCATGAGTTGTTCCCTGGTATATCGGAGGTGGATTTGCCGGGTGAATGTGTCTTCAAACCCGGAGCATGCCTGGCGCTGAGCACGACCGGTGCGCGGACGGTCGCAGATGGGCTTGCCTTTAGCATGCCGGCGGCACTCCTGCTGCGCGCGTTCACGCTTCCATCAGCCTTAAGTAGTGAGGGTAACTTCCTCCTTCTGGTCAACTAGACCTCTAACCAAGATGGCATTCAATGGGTGACCTGCTCTTACATGCTGAGTACACCAGCTCACCTCTACTTCCTAACTCATGTGCAATAACAGTTTTTGGCATAAAATAATTAAAAAACATTTTTTGTGCAAATCTTGAAATTGTGGCAATTGTAGCAATTTCCAGCAGTATGTGCAGAGTACTGTTCATAATAGGAGTGTGCTTAAGTCATGTTCAGACAGGTGTGGGGAAATGATCAAACTTTTCAAAATGGTAGACTGGGATGTCACTCAATCCATTCTCTTCATGAACTACACGATATTGTTTAAACTAATGTATCACTGGCCAAAACAGAATCCAGTGGCTCACCACAAATGTCATTCTTCCACTGAAAAATAGGAATGAATAGGGGAAAATAGGAGGAAAAATCCTGAGCTTGCAAAATCCTCTAACAGAAAAAAATGAAGAAGTGCCAGCACAAGTTAAATATTATCACACTGAGATTTCCTTAACCTGGCAAGTAACTGCTAGCGGTTTTGAGCCCTAACCAATTCCCGGAAGGATGGTGAACAGATCTTCCATCCTATCTCGACGAAAATTTTGACAATCAGTCTTCTCCATTTATTTAGCCACTGAGGGAAGTTTTGTGCTGGAAGCCTACTTGTTGACACAATCCATGTGGAGAAAATGAGATACCTATTGACGCCCTATAAATGTGGGTTTTAAAAAATATATAATAGTGTTGTATCCACTATATAACTGTCACCCACACGGTGGCAACACTAAGGGTTCTTGGTCAGTTTTTTTTATTAATCGTCCCACTTTTAATGTTGCTTAAAAGGTAACCAAGCCTATGTGTAAGGCTGTCTTGTTGATGGTCTGTGTTACTGGAAAAGGCAAGGAGTTCATCTGTGAACTGGAGAAAAAACAGCAATGTGCTCAAGTATTAAATATAACATGATAAGCTGTTAGTATCTTCTGATTGGCAAACTGCTTCTGCCAGTGAAAATAAAAGCAAATACTACAAATAATAATTATCTGCAATTGGCAAATATGTCTCAATATGTTGCATACATTAACACGGTTGAGCAAAAAGCAATCATTTTGCAGTGTTGTGGTGTGCTGAGATAATCGTGTTTAGTTTACTTGAAACCATTTGGATAGTATGGGTGTCAATGCTCTGAAATACATGAAGATCCCTGTCTTCTTGGATGAACACTTTTTCTTGTAGCAGGTGAATCCTTGTGTTCGCAATTCAGTTGTGTAGGTTAGGCACACTGAATCTCCTTGTGCCGTGGGTAAGTTCAGTTTTTTCATGAATCCTGGTCCACCTCTCCTTCTAAAATGCCAGGATTCTCAGAAGAACACACGGCTATATGAAACCACAAATCTAATCAAATCAAGAATTGAAGGACTCCGCAGGCACACGCCGGGAGCTTTTAGCGCCGATTTTAAAAATTGTTGAATTTGTGTTTTAACTCGTGTGTATCTAAAAGCCTACCTAGCCCACCTGAAACAGCCGTGAAACGCTTCGTAGCGCCGGCTGCAACGACCTTTACAAACGCCATTCAGGCGAGTCCCTGGGCCACGCCCACACTGCAGGCCACGCCCCCTCTGCCAGGAAGCGAATAAAAACGCGCCTTCTAGAGCGCCGCCACAAGAATTGAAGGACTCCGCAGGCACACGCCGGGAGCTTTTAGCGCCGATTTTAAAAATTGTTGAATTTGTGTTTTAACTCGTGTGTATCTAAAAGCCTACCTAGCCCACCTGAAACAGCCGTGAAACGCTTCATAGCGCCGGCTGCAACGACCTTTACAAACGCCATTCAGGCGAGTCCCTGGGCCACGCCCACACTGCAGGCCACGCCCCTTATTTAGCTACATCATGTGTTGCCACCGGAAGCGCAGCGGACGAGCGCAGCGGGAGCGCCGTTTGCGCGCCGAAGGCGCGCCTAAGGCAAGCCCGTCTGCGCCCGTCCGCGACCAGCCGGGACCAGGGGCCACCCCCCCTGCCTCTCCCGCTCCCCCGGTCAGGACCTACAGCCCCACTGCTCTACGGTCCATTGGAAGCAGAGCTACTGCCTCATGTACCCGTACCTTCACAGCCTCATCCCTCCCGTCCTGCTGCCCTGATTGCAAACACTTATTCCGAAAAGCCTCAGCAGGCCCCCCGACATCAAAATACTGCATGCTGGCACTAAACTGTCGATCATTACCTAAGCATAGCACTCAAATGTCCATACTGCTGGAGGAGCGCGAGCCAGATGTTATTTTTTTAACAGAGACTTGGCTTTCCACTCATTCTGACCCTGACATAGTCGCAGCCCTACCAAGTGGATACCACATCGTTAGATCGGACAGACCAGTGGGGAAAGGCGGCGGTCTGGCTATTATACTCAAAAACCAGTACCGTTGCCGCACCACAACAGAAAGCATTCCCGAATGCGAAAGCATAGAATTCTGCATAGAGTTCAATGCCAATACCTCCTTCTCGGGCACCTTGATCTACCGTCCTCCTGACCCATCAAAGCTGTTTCATAGATCGCTCCCAGAGATCATTGCTAAAAGGGCTATGTCCGTGGCTAACTACACAGTCCTGGGTGATTTGAATTTCCACTTCAACTCCCCCTCAGATAATATTGCCAAAGACCTAACAGACGACCTAGGAGCTCTGCAGCTGTCCCAGCTGGTCACAGCCCCAACTCACGAGAAGGGCAACCTGCATGATCCAATTTTCAGCAGCTGCAGCGACCTGATTGTCGACTCTCCTATCCCCCTCCCATGGACGGATCATTTTCTGATACCATTTTCCTGGGCAACCCACAAGACCCCTCAGTTACCCCCCCGGACAACACTCAGGAGAAACTGGTCAAAACTCCAGCTTGAATCCTGGCTGCTTAGCCTGGACGCCACCCATCCGCCTCCCTGCTCAGACCCTAGTGCAGCAAACGAAAATTATGTTAGCTGGATTACGAACTCACTAGACACGATCCTCCCTCTCCAGAGATCCTCGTCTAAAAGAATGCAGAGATCAGCGCCCTGGTTCTCTGACTCTTTAAGAGAATTAAAACGTCGTTGCAGGCAACGAGAGAGAGCCTGGCGCACGGATTTTCTCCCGGAAAAAAAGGACGCATATAAAGAGGCAATAAAAACTTACAGAGAGGGGATCAAGACGGCGAAAGCAACCTTCTACTCTGACAAAATCCTAGAGGCTAAATCAAAACCCAGGGAAATTTTCCAGATAATAAAACACTGTTCAAATGCCACCACTGCCCCCCCTCCGACTAAAACCCAAGTTCAATGCAATGAACTTGCAGACTTTTTTCATAATAAAGTCCTGAAAATTTACTCCACCTTTCAAACAGGAGCCACAGTTCCAGAGGCAGCTGACCCACCCCCCCAGGAACACTCCCTCCCCGTGTCCAGTCAACCCTCGAGCACTTCCCTCCCCTGGACCTTGACACCCTCGGTAAAATGGCACGGCAAGTCAAATCGGGTTCCCCACGCGACACAGCCCCACCAGAAGTTTTGATGCAAGCACACGAAGCCACCCTGCCTGTTATGCTAGAACTCCTTAACACATCTATAGCCTCAGGTGTTGTTCCTACAGCATGGAAACAAGCCATGGTGCGGGCGCTGCTAAAAAAAACAAACTTGAACCCCGATGATTATTCCAACTATCGTCCCATCTCCCTCCTCCCTTGGGCCGGCAAGGTGTTGGAAAAATATATAAACGTCCAACTGGTCCAGTTTATTGAAAATCATTCCCTACTGGATACATCCCAGACAGGTTTCAGGCCAAAACACGGTACCGAAACTGCCTTATTAGCGGTCGCCGAGGAATCTCGAAGGGCTCTGGATCAGGGAGGATCAGTGGCAGTGATCCTCCTTGATCTAAGCGCCGCATTCGATACGGTCAGCTATGCCACCCTGCTGAACCGTCTCCGGGACATCGGAGTCTCTGGCGATGCTCTAAGGTGGTTCGGCTCCTTCCTGTCCGACAGATCATTTCAGATCTTCGATGGGGACACAATATCAGCCAGCAAGCCCCTCAGCTGCGGAGTACCACAGGGCTCCTCTTTGAGCCCTGTGTTATTCAATGTCTACATGAGACCACTGGCTGGAATCGTCGAACCGTACGGCATCAAAATTGTGTCGTACGCCGACGACACTCAGCTAGTGGTATCACTGGCTCAAAAGAACATCAGTCACCCCCAAGGAGGCCTGCTGAGCTGCCTAGAGGACATAAAGGAGTGGATGACCAGCTCCTCCCTCAAATTAAATGGAGATAAAACAGAGCTCTTGCTTCTAGGCCCTGCCTCGCCAACACCTTTTATCTCCTTGTGGCCCCAAGCCCTGGGCACTCCTCCCACCCCCAAGGAAAGCGTCAAGAGCCTGGGAGTGTGGCTGGATAGCAAGCTGTCCTTCTCCACCCAGGCTACCAAACTGTCCGCCACCTGCTTCGGCATCCTCAAAACCCTAAGGAAGGTCCTTCCACTTCTGCCTCCAGAAGCCAGTAAAGTGGCAGTCCAAGGCCTTATCCAGTCCCGCCTTGACACAAACAATGCTCTATACGTGGGGGCTCCCGAGATGACCCTCAGGAAACTCCAGATAGTGCAAAACTGCGCAGCGCGCACCCTGTTAAAAATTCCTCGAGCTGAGTCAGCCAGATCTGCACTAAAAAGTCTTCACTGGCTGCCAGTTAAACACAGAGTGTCATTCAAGGCGTTGTGCATTGCACACCGGGCATTCTGGAAAACAGGACCTGCTATTAACAGCAAGCTCGTCATCCCCTACCACCCAAACAGGAACCTCCGCTCCTCTGAGGCTCTTCTGGCAGTGGTTCCCCGAGTAAAGAGAGCCAGATCCGGGGGTAGGATGTTCTCGGTGAATACCGCCAAACTTTGGAACACCCTCCCCCTCTCACTCCGTTCCAACCCGGACCTGTTGTCATTCCGCAAAAAGCTGAAGACCTTACTATTCACCAAAGTCTCCGAGCTATAATGTGTCACGTCACCGGTCCCTTCGATTCTTACCCCCAGCGCTTGGACGCCCCCGGGCAGCAATCGCGCTCAATAAATCTATTTCCAATTCCAATTCCAATCCACCTTATGGTGTACCATTCTCTCAGTTGGGATACTGTTTGCTACTCCATAAGCTTTTTTAACCTCCTTAGGCACGATCCACAATCCAAGTATTATAATTTAGTGGTCCTTTTTGTATCCTGTGTCGGATAGTTAATCTTGGCAATGTCAGGACGTAGAGCAGCTCTTGTATTTCTCTGTTATATCAAAGGATGGGTGCTGGTTCGGATGCTTTGCTGATGTTTGTGTGCAAATTGTGGCTGTAGAAGACATATTCAGTGATTGTCCTATTCGCAATGGTAATTTTTACGAATTAGGTGGTCAAAGAACGCTCTAGTAAAATGTAGGTCAAGTGCAACCTTGGGGTTTCCTAGCATATGTTCCACCCTGGTCGTTCTCTTTCAGCTTCTCGTGATGAAATGATGCTAGGAGTCTCATGGTTAAGGAACCCAGGGTAATTAAGTGGTAGATGGCTCGCTTGCCATCCAGCTAAACTCAGGGTTCATAAGTCTCTCTGTAATTTCTTCTAATGTATTGTATTCCTTAGTGTGTGTGTTGTTTTTGATACCATCCCTGAAATATCTCGTTCCAGGTTGGTATCTTGAAGACATCAGTCACTTTGGATAGCTTACCTTGAGCTCATTGCCCCTCTCTTTGCACACAGCTGTTCCTCTTGGATGTTGGAACTGTCGCATCTGGATGAGTGTCTTGGGTGAACAGTATATTTTCTTAAAGCTTTCTTGTGGTAAAGGACGTGATCCAGTATTACCTGTCTCTTGACTTCAGACATTTGGTCTCCTTTGGCAAACTATCTATTTACTTGTAGATGACTGCTAGTTTTTCTGTGTTGATATAGCATGGGAGCTACTCTTTCATAACACAAAATTGAAAGGATTACTCTTTGACCTTGAATCAGTTTCCTTTCGACCCTCTGATCCACAGATAGCCCTCCTTTTAGGGCTTCGGATTTGAAGAAAACTGACTAATGAGATACCTCACAAATAGTTTTTCGAGGGTGTGAATGCCGATTCCTCAGTTAATATTCATGCATATTAACTAGTACGAATGAACCACAAATGTTGTTTATTTGTGGTTAAAATTAGATTATTTCTTTAACATTGATACGAGTGAGAATTTGAGAAGAGCGATCCCAAGACCGCCATACTTGTGTTGGGAGTCTGACCTCTGCATCCTCAGCGGTCCAACCACCTGTTTAGGACCACTGCCAGGATCTAGGTTCCCATGGTGGTGGCAGTGGGGAAAGGCGCGATTTGTGGCGATGGTGCCTATGCCGGCACACGATGCAGATCATGACCTTCGTTTCCGATAACCTTTTTAATGCGGAGCACCGCCATGAAAAGGTTGGTAAAAAAGAAGGTAAGGGTGGTAGAGGGTGTGGGCACATGTTATTCCCCTCCTATTCTTCTACTGTCATGCATGCACTGTGCGCCATGCCCGACATGGTACATGGCAACAGTGGAGGTGCTGCAGTGCCGCAGCATTGTCTTCATGCTCGGTATATGAGCCCAAGCATGCTGCTGCCGCAAGAACACCACTGGCGACTGCCACCACTGCAGCCTGGCGGTTCAACCGCCAAGGTCGTAATCCGGCCCTTAGACCTACTCATGTTTTAAAATATAACTGAATATGACTCAGCACTCAATTTCACAGTATTAACTTCTTAAGACATTAATGTTACATCTCATACAGTCCAAATCTAGCGGATGAGGGACACATTCTAGTCAGATGTAAAAACATAAAAAATATGGTCTTCAAAGATGCCACGATAAGTCACAATCTGTTCTAATTAATCATCCTTTATTAACGAAAAAATATTCAAACATGATTTCCATTTGTAGCCAAAGCCAACACTTTTCAGGGCTAATGGGTACTTGCCCTCAAATAAGGTTCAGATCTCCTGTAGTCCAAAAATGCATCATATCCAACGTATGGGCATGGTCACCACACGTCCCATCCAAGTTTACACGGTTCCTGGAATACCGCATGCTCTCCGCATTCATAGCCTTTTAACAAACCTCAGCTTTTTCTTGTAAATCCTACTCATGCTTTAATTCTGCACATTTAGAATGGTGCGGTTTTTGAACTTGACTCGTTTGTTTTCCCCATCCCAATTTGTGTTCCGCCATGCACAGGTGTGTCCTTCAGAGTTCATTAAATAGCATGAAATTATTGTGTTCAGCTGTATTGTACGCCATGAAACATTTACAAAATGTAATATTTTTTGCTCCTGATGCTCTAAACAGGAAGGATCTTTGATGTGTACACAAATTTAAGGTCATGTCTTTCAGCCGAACTAAGGTACTGTTTGATGCTTATATATCTGAATGTAATATTGCTATCTGTGTAAGGAGTAGTACACCATATTCAGTAGATGCAGGGCAAAAGTTAACCACGTGATGTGTTTTTTGTTTACCTCCTGGTTGTGTTATGTATCTTTCATTGATACACCACAGTGACTGCACAGTATCGATGTCTAAAAATGTATAAACACTCATAATTTTGGGGATGAGCCCGAATTCTTTTCTGATTCGCATTGAGGCAGACTTCATGTCAAGCCTTATTTACTTAGGGGCAGATTTACAAGCCCCTTGCGCCTCTTTTGCGCCACTGTTGCATCACTTTTGTGACGCAGCGGCGGCGCAAAAGATGCGCCATGGTGCAGGCTATTTATAACGTGATGCATCTAGGAGATGCGTCACGTTGGAAAGCCCTGCGCCATGAGGAGGCGTTCCTGCGCAGGGGGTGCGTTCCGGCGAAGGAACGCCTCCTAAAAGAGGCTGAGTGAAATCTACAAGATTTCACTCAGTCACTTTTAGGCCAATGCTACGTCAAAACCCCTGCGCCTGCTTGAAGCAGGTGTAAGGCTTGACGCAGCATTAGTAGAACAGGCCCCCCATAGCATTGCTGGAGCTGCGTAGCGCATGCGACGCAACTCCAGCAATGCAATACCTTTACGGCACAGATGCGTGACGCATCTGTGCCGTTTTTGCCCCTTGGTGCGCCGCATTGTAAATGCGGCGCATCATGGGTGGCAGAGGCATGGCGCACAATTACTGGCGCATCCCTGCTAATTTGCAGGGATGCTCCAGTAATTGTAAATATGCCTCATAATACTTAGAATATTCTTTTAGGTCTTATCACCCTACCAGGCAATCCACATGACAATCCACATGCTCCTTGATTCACCTACTGCCTCTGGCTAAACCATATGTATTTTTGGCTTCTGATTAGAGTAGGGGTCAGTTTCCACTGCCAATTAAATATTTTACATCAATTTGCACACTAAGCATTTTGATATGAAATGACTAACCAATGCATTTGCATGAAACCTGTCTTCCATGGATGTTCCTGAGTGGGTTTCCTTTGTCTTCTGGGTAAATATTATACAATTTGTCAGGCTTTCATCTGAAATAGACTCACAATTAGCCTTATCCACCAATCTGCCATTTGAATGCAAAAAAGCGCACCAACCATGGCAGCTACCAGCCCAGTTTTTCATGGATGTTACAATGTCCTGCACATAATATGGTTCTCTCTTTTACAGATCGACACTCTTGTACACAACTTTTATTGTAGTACTACTGCAGAGGCCTTCGATCAAATGTATGATGCCTGAATGAGACAAAAGTGGTATAACAGAGCTCTACAATGGTCCACAATCTGTCACTGCTGATGGAAGGAAGTGAGTACCCTCAGATGTGACCAGGTAGCATTGTACAAGGAACAAATGTATAGCCTTGTTTGATCTTTCATGTTTTTGGCTCAGGTAATCCTTTACACATTACCAAGCAGCAATCTTGCTTGAGCTGTGCATCTTGGAATTAGAGTGTAGTGTTAATTTCCTTGAGGGACCACATTATGTTCTGCTCCGTGGCTTTCCAATTTGCACACAAACCATTGGTGCCTGGACAGAATATAAAAACAAAATATTGTGATATAAAAATATCATGTAAAGAATATCTGGACATTAAAAATATTGTCGCCAGCAATATCGAAGGTAAACATATCTTTTTTAGTGTTGTTTTAAATATCATTGTAAAAATATCAGTGTTAAAAATATCGTATGCAACATTGTTTGTAAGAGTTAATTAGAATGTATTGTAGTGTGTTTAATTGTAGTTTTTATTATTATTATTATTATAATTATTTGACAATGTCGAGCACCGTCTTCACAAACATTATTACCGGGTGGTTCAATTCTTCAGTTAACATTCTTCACCTCACTTTTTGCCAGCACCAACAATTGCCTTTGCCTTGCCACAGACCTTCTTCATTCTATTTTTTAAGTTCTTTGTGCTGTTTCCTAGATGTCATTTTCTTTTCATACAGCCCATGCCAGGCGAGTCTGTGCTTGGGCTCATTCTGCTTTGCATAGTTGAGAGTTGCAAATCATACCAAAGCCAGCTGTCTTGTCACCACCAAAGTACGTTCTGAAGTCAAATACAACGATGACATCTGGGTGGTTTTGCACATTTTGGCAGGCTTATCCCAAATTTCAGTCTTTGGGACTGTGGCCTTTCCAGGGTAAACAACATCCATGATTATCTGCTTCCATTGCAGAAGTCCACTGTGACACCCCAGGCAGTTGCTGTAGACAACTGGCCCCTTTAGAAGTGGAGCTGCTGTACCTGTTCTCTGGTGAAGTTGATTCAGTGGTGTAGGGCGTTTTCTCCCTGTGAAAGTTGACCGAAATATCCTCATCTTTTGATGGAGTCAAGTGTAAAGGTAGAGATATGCACATATATTGTCTTCATATGTGGAATACCAAACAACTGTAAAAAAACATTAAATATTTGTGCTTATTAAGGTCCTGATTTATTTCGATTGAGCTACTCAATGGCTGTAGAATGTGTTATCTTCCCTCTGGATATGTCTTGGTTCTAAAGACAGATGCTGTAACATGATAAATGATTGTGGTTGTATAATTCTGGGGATCTAGTTCGGTCATCTGCCGTGTTATGGATGTTAAGGTAGTGCATGTCAGTGACTTAGGGACTGATTATGACTTTGCTAGTTGGACCACGGAATGTTGTTGGTGGGCCGACTGCCAAAAGTCCATCGGTCCAACCGCCGTATCAGGAGTATGTCGGTCGGACGGACATCAGCCGAGTGACACACCACAATCATGGATCCCAACGGTGCGGCACTGGGGAGGATTGAGGGGAATGATGTGGTGCTGAGGAAGGCACCGCTTTGCAGATTACAATCTGCATTTCTGACGTCCTTTACATGGCAGTGACCCCACCATGTAAAGGATATTGGACACGTGAAGAGGGAGCTCCAAACAGGCCCCCCGGACAATTTTGCCCAGGGAGTGTTGTGCATGGGGGCACATGTTGCGTCTCCCTCTTCATGCCTTGTCGTGCATGCACTGTGAGCCATACATGACATTGTGATTCGTAACACTGCGTTCAAGACAGTAAAGGTGCTGCACCGTGGTGGCACTGCCTTCAGGATCACATAAGAAGGCTGAGTATGCTGCCGCTGACAGACCGCCGCGGTCGGGCGTCCATGTCATAATAAGGCGGACGGGACACAATGGCCTGGGGTCTGACTGTCAGGTTCGTAATAAGGTCCTTAGTTCCTGTTTCTATTTCACATGTTTTATTTAATCTTGCTATTCATAAGAACATTAGCTATTTCCATCATGTTGCGTTTCTGCATTTTGTTTTGTGCATCCTATTAATCTTGTTGATGCAATAACAGAAAGCTCAGAGAGAAACCAAAATACTGGTTGGGTGGCACACTATGGTAATCACAGAAATGTAGTTACATGTTTAAATTACACCCCTTTGAGAGTCCTGCACTTTTTCATCCCACTGAAAGTCCTGTCTGAACATATTACTCTATGAATGATTGCAGCCAGCAGCTGTGGGTGCCTCCCCAAGCCTGAAGCATTTTCCTTTAAAGTTGACAAAGACACTGGGCAAGTATGCACTTTAAAGGGCTTGAAGTTGTCTCACTATACAATCTGGACACTACAGTAACTGTTGAATATATTAATGCAGTAAGATACAGGGTGTTTTTTTTATATATTTCAAGACTATGGGGCCGATCAGGATGGTGGACGGATTGCCTCCGCCAGGCCGGCGGGAGCAACCGCCGGCCCGGCGGAGGCAATCCGTCCGCAATCCTCACAGAAAAGACCCCCGCCACATTAGGATGGCTGGGGGGTCCACGGCGGATGGCAAGACCGTCCGCCGCTTTTCCGCCGGTCGCAAAGGCGGAGGATGGCTGGGGGGTCCACGGCGGATGGCAAGACCGTCCGCCGCTTTTCCGCCGGTCGCCTTCGCGACCGGCGGAAAAAGTGCATACATATGGTGGCGGTGTCTGCGAGACAACGCCAGCCATATTATGATGCCGGCGGTCCTATGCCTTTCCACGGCGGCATTGCCGCCGTAGAAAGGCACACGGTCTTTGCTTTGGGGGCCACTTGCGTGCCCCCAGGGTGAAGGGGTGGTGGGGGTTGCACATGGGGGGAACCTATGGCACCCCCCTGCGTTTCAAAGTACAACATGGCATGCACCGCACAGTGCCTGTCATGTTGTGCCTCGAAACGCACAACATGCATTTTTAGCATTGCGGCGGGAGGTGCTTTCAGCATCGCCCGCCGCAATGTTAAAAATGCGGGATGCACCCGCTTCTGTGGCGGGTGCATCCTAATTCGAGGCACGTGACCTCCGCCCCTCTGGCGGATGGTCCCTTCCTCCGACAGGATGGCGGACTGACTTTGTCCGTCCGCCATCCTAATCGACCCTCCAAATGTTCAGAACCATCTTCCTGTCTCACTTAATTCATTATTAAAATTAGCTTCAAAATGCACTATTTTTCATCCTTTTTTCAAATTTTTCCTGGGGAGGACCTCCTGAACCGTCAAGCTTCCTCGCTTTGGTCGTTACATGAAATTCATTCCCAACTTTTACACCCCACCACTTTCAAATGTCACCATCCACCACTGGTTCCAATATGACATTACTGCAACACAGCAGTTACCGCAGTGAAGAATATTATTCACAGTTCTGTCCATGTTGAAGTTTGCATTTAAGAGCATACCTGAAGGACATTCCTCCGCACATGTATAGACGAGATCAAAAAGGTCCTACCATGTCAAAGGTAAGACCTTAATCTAGAATGCAGTCTCATAAACACATCATTTTGTGATACTAAGTTCTATTTGTATGCCTAAATGTCCCTAGATTGTAATTTCTTGAACCATTGTGTACCATTGACAACTGCAGATGAAGTATTTGTACGAGTTGTCATTGGTTGCATTTAATTTGTAACCATTTGTTACTAATTGTAACCATTTGTTTCTATTTTAATTAGCTACAGAGCTCATGGTTTGTATGTTTTTTATCTTCTACTAGCGGAGTCTCAAACCTAGGGTCACAAATAATTTCAGGCGAGCCTTATATGTATAATAAAACAGCTGAAATGTGACTTTGAATTGTCTCCCATGCAACATGTGGGTGCACTGACAAGAAAATGCTGATATCATTAGGCTCCCCTCGATGCAACCAATTCAGCTATTGGAATACCTTGGCATGTAAGGACCTTCAAGCGACCCTAAATATCAATGCAAGGAATTACATTTGTATCCCTAATTTAGAGATAAGAGTGGCATTCGGTTCTCCATGGTTCAAACATTGCAGAAGTAGTGGAGTAGGGTCTTCGGTGGACAGGGGACCTTTTAGTCGCTGCTTACATTGCGTCTTCAATGTTACAGCCCTGCATTAGTGAAGCACTGCAATGGATGATCTCGGGGTATGCCACGGCCACAACTGCAAGCATTCCTTTAGGAATGAGAGGTGCACAGGCATATTTGACTGGCTCATATCCTGGCATGCTCCCAAAAGCATATTTTGTACCAGAGGTAGATGTGTGCACTTTAATTTACACAGGTGCATCCCATTTTGTACCTGTGAAAATCCTCTTTGAGACCTAGGGCATGATCAAAATGAGATTTTTTTTCCTAATCAGCGATAGTTCTAATCTGATTTTTTGTAACGTATCTGGCTGTTCGTGTAATCTTTTGCCATTTTTTGTGCTTTGGTTGAAGTGTATGTTTCTTCGGTGACTGCACATCACACCCACCAATTATGTAAATGTGTATTTTGTTTTTTTAGATATATTTGTAAGTAATTAAATCAATTATTATTAAACAAATATTATTCCAAGTTCTACTACTGGACAAAATATAATCGTATGGGTGTTCTATTGCTAGCTGTACAGCATCCAAATGTCTTTTCTCATGCATGCAAAGTACAAGAAGGTGATTAGGATGTGCTTGCTGCTTCTTCAAAACATCTCACTATACTGACCTTAAATTAAATTAACCACTTTGCTTCTTGTGGATTGGCAAGCATCTCTAGCTGATGTTGGAATATATTCTAATCGTAGGAACGGGATGCACTCCTTCATTTTCCAAGGTTTTATAAGTTTGTGCTGTCTATTTATTCATGCGTGCAAACTTGGTAAGATGCCTTGCCCAGTCGGCACTGAGTAATGAACAACTTTCAGAAAAAGGGGCACCATTACGCCCCGCCCAATTGCACAGCTGCGTTGTGGCACTTTGGCAATACTGTATTCCACGTACTCCATAATTTATACCGCTTTTAAACAATTTAAACACGACTTTCACTCGAGATTTTTATCCATAGTGTATCTGAGTCCACACACGGGGTGTCAATGGCATTTCCCAAGCTTCTAATGTTCAAACTGTGTCCCGCCGGACTTCTTGAAAGAAGACGATTAGAGCAATATTCATAAAAGGCAGCGTTTATTGAATTAGATACCCAATGCATTTCGGGCATGTTTGCCGTTCGTCAGGGGTCACTGTAAACAATCATAAAAAACACGTGGTCACCAATTATTGTATGAACATTTGACTTCTCAAGTTTCTTAATCACAGAGAATCATTGGGTATCTAATTCAATAAACGCTGCCTTTTATGAATATTGCTCTAAAAAGCGGTATAAATTATGGAGTACGTGGAATACAGTATTGCCAAAGTGGCACAACGCAGCTGTGCAATTGGGCGGGGCGTAATGGTGCCCCTTTTTCTGGAATATATTCTAAAACATATTATACAGTCAATGAGCATGAAAAACTGACCTCATTTCGTTCCCACCATCCGTATTTCTCCAGGCCTTCCAGTGCAAATTTTTGGGATCGCCTCACGACAAAATAAATTAGGTAGCCACTTCCAGCAAGGGTGCACAGGGCTAGAAAGTTAGCCAGCACTCGCAAGAATCGTGTTAAATGAATATTTTCATCTCTACGGTTTTCCTGCTCTTCCAAAATAGATTCCTGTGAGATTTTTAGGAAACAATGTAAATTATTTTCTGCAGGAGAAAAAATACAAATTGAAGAAAAAACAAAGTCAAATGTCATCCTTGTAATTTCTATTTACCAGCAATAAACTCACTCTTCCTTGGATAAAGACATCTGAGGCTGACAAACACAGACAATAAAAATGCATGCAGACCTAGAGTCCACATAGCACAAATATAGTTAAGACAGTACACATGTATGCACACAGAAGGACAGGGGGTGAAAGCATATAAAGAATGAAGGACATTTCATGTTGTAAAAAATACGCTATCAACAGTCTCAATTAAATAGCCTATACGTAAATTATACTGAATATAGCAATATACCAACAAGGATGTTATGCACAGATGAAGCTGTGAAATCCAGAGCCAGCGCAAGATTTTGCACTGACTATCAGGCATTGGTAAAGAAGGAAGTGGATATGAACTTCTCCATCCGGCATGCCCCCTGAGAATTAGCACCAAAGCTGACCTACGCCTTAAAGATGATATAGGACATGATAAAATAGCTGAAAATGCTACACTATAGAAAGAGAAGAGGAGCAGAATAGGAGGTGGTCTCCTAGAGAGGTAAACGGCAGAGGGATCATGTAAACCACTGGTAAGGTAGAGGAAAGATTAATGCCATTGCCTAATCAAACCTTCGCCTCTCTTTAGAGAACTTGCTTCTACTGGTTTGTGGGAATCAAACCACAATATTCATCTGAACCTCATTATTTTGATATCCTGAAATGTACCTAAATAATTTAGCTCCAACGTCTCCAGGTGAACTAGTGTTTAGAGACTACACTCCTCATCAGGAAAACACAATTTACTAGAGTCTAAACAGGAATAAATATGGGCAGCATAAAGAACCGAGTTCACACCAAAAAAAAGGCAAAAAATGCTTTTTATTACAGAAACTTGGCACCCCTACATTTTTCATGTGGACAGCCAGGAGCCAGGGCAGGGGAAGCAGGAAACTTCAAGCACTTCAGAGGGGATTCTCGGGAAATTTCTCCCACTTCAGAGAAGGTGCCAGGTATAAAAACAGGACCCTCAGACCCATTCTTCAGGACATTACTGAACCTGTGGATACTACAGAGGGACTGCTGTGCTGCTTTACTGCCAGAAGCACTGGCACTCTGCTGTCCTGTTACTTTACTGCTCTGCTGCCCTGCTCGCTGAGAAGGAAGACTGGCCCTGCCCCCTTCCTGAGCCCTTCTGGCCTCTGCTTGAGTGAATTCCTGATACTCAAGAGGTGCCCCTCAGGTCCTTGACCCTTTTGTGGTATCAGCCAAGCTCCTCCCTTACGAAAAGGAGAAATCCTGACGTTTGGGGCTCTTCACAATCACGAACAGGCCTGTTCATGCCAAGATCATGCCAGCCGGTCAACCATCATCGCAAAGCTCCAGTATACTCGACTCTGCCTGCTACACCGCCCGTCAGTGATGACCGGCAACGCGAAAGCTGCACTTTGCGCCACAGCATCAACAGCCCTTGGTGACCGCCAACATGAATCTCCAGAAATGGCTGTCTGTGACAGTATCTTTGCATTACAGTGACGCCCATCCGTGACACCTGGCCTGCTCTTCGCCCTACAGTGACTAGCATCTGTGATGCTCTCCCTGCTCCTCACAGCCTCCTTCTCCACGAACGGAACTCTATGCCCTAGACTTTAGAAGGTATTTCTTGCAGTATATCCCTGTATCCGGTCTACAATCCATTGCGGTCGGCCTGAACTTGTGACTTTCACCCAATCTCACAAGACCGGATAACCACAGGATCTACTGATTGGATTTTTTGCATTTTTCTTGTGTTGTGTTTCAATTTATTACTGTTTGAAGTGCTGCATAAATACATTACACATTGACTCTTAATGAAGCCTGACTGTTTTTGTGCCAACCAACCAGAAGGTTAAGCGTAGGTTAATTTAGTGACTTTTGTGGTTGTCCCCGACAAGGACTGTGGCTGCTGCATGAGAAGGGCTCACACATCCCTCAACTAGCAACACAATTTCTCACAAGTGTCTTTTTATTATTCATGGTCTTTATTTATGAATGTATTTTGGGGTTGCTTCTCATTCTATAAAATCGCCTCCATTAAGTGGATAAATAGAAACATTAGGGTAAAGCCATATTTACTTTCAAGAAGCCTTTGTCTTTTACTTTTACAATCGTTTTTGGCACTTCAATAAAGTTTAATTGCAAATCTGAGATGGGATTTCATATAGGACAGTACAAACAAACCCACTAGGCTCCCCTCTTACCTTAAAGCTAGTTGTGATTGATGCAAACTTGTTGTCAGCAGTTTCTGGGTTGCCAATCAAGTAATCCCAACTTGTATACATTTTCCAGCTGAAATTAAAACTGTTGTCATCCCCGCCGCCTTCATCATTTGCATTTTTTGCCATCCTATTTTCGGATACATAGTATGAGTTAGTACGTATACACTGTGTTGACAAAATACATGACCGGGCAAGAAAGAGTTTGCACGTTCCGCTGTACTAAATATCTAAAACATGCTTATGGGCATAAGTATTGACAACCAACAATTGTACAATCCATTCATAATTTGACCATAAATGAGTCATGTGTTACATCAGTGTAGGTTTAGGATGATTGCTGAAATGTTTGCATATTTCCAAGACATTACAAATAATAATGTAAAATGCATAAGAAAACAAACTATTGTTTTACACCATCGCTGCTTAAAGAATCATCACCGCTTGCAATATCTAATTGCTGACAGGAAGGGCACAAAGCCACTTTCTTTATGTATAGTATGTTGTAAAGTAAATACTGTGTTGGGTGATATGGCCCGTGTGGTGTTGGCGCTCACTAGTAAATGTAAATGTATGTGTCTTGTAAAGCGCACTGCTGCCCTGAGGCGTCGTGGCGCTGTAGACCGCTGGGGAACCCGTCCTGGCTATCCCTGTGAGATGGTCCCTACTGGGTATCTCCAAGGTGAAACCAGGCATCCCCGGCGAATGTGGGGGGCCGTTGTAGAGATGAGGCAAGCTAATGCCCAGAGTTGCTGAGTGTGATCCCTGGTTAGAGTAGGCACCGAGGCGAGAATTATCGAGTCCGCTGACCCTGGTCCACAACCCTGCCGCGTCGGGAATTGAACCCTGGTCCCGGGCCGTTCTCTGCTTCCAGGTCTGCCGCCTCTAACCAGTGAGCCACACCACTCTACTAGTGACAGTCCTATTCCACTTCGTTATTCCTTATTATGGTGCTCAAGGCAGGAGGAAACATCCACTCCTCCGAAGTTATTATCTCTAGGGATCTAACTTACAATTGAAATCCTTAAATACACAGGTGACTTCCGGTTTTCTCACATGCAGCGGCCATAATAAGAGCCGGTGTTGGACGCTGAGAAACATCCGTGCACAAAAGGTAAGACTGGGATTTATTAGTTGGGACACTCTGTAACCATACTATTGATTTACTGATACTGATCAGATTGCTTTATATTACAGTGCCATTACGCGCTATCACTGGAGGCTCGTCAACTGTCTCACTCACCGTGGATGTCGGGTAAGACATTCTCTGTCTTCTTGCAACTTAACATTTAACTTTGAGAATACTCGACACAACGAGCATATCGGAGAAACTCTGGGCAACTGAGTCTCTATGACGCGACCAACACTTAAACACGATTTTAAAGTATTAGGGGCATATTAACAAGGGCTGGCGATATCATTATCGCTGCTTGAGTGTCCGTTTGTGGGCGAAAAGCGGCGATAATTTTATCGCAATATCATCAAGGACACGCTAGCGCGTGTTTCCTTGACTTAGTGCCGGTTTCCAGCATGCCTAACTTCGCATCTCTAATGTGGGTGTCACTGGGCGTACCCCTGACGGGCTACCTTGTAAAATATCGCCAAATGTACATTGCAATATTTACAAAGAGGCCCACGCATTTTTGCAGACATCGCTGGAAAACCAGCGATGTTCCATGGAAAACACCGATATCGCTGGAAAATTATCGTCAATGCGTTGTTAATACAGCGATAGCATGGCAATAATTGCCAGCGATAGCCGGCAGTAAAAAAGTTCTCGCTAAGAGCGGCCAGCGATAATTATCACTGCCGCTTGATAATATGCCCGATGTGACTTGTAAAAGGACGCTACATTGCAGCCTGCGCCCTTGATCATTTCATGGCCCAATACCCTTTAGGAGCTTATTTAAACCTTGTAGGCACTTCATGTAGCCTAACTGGGGGGGGGCTTAACCTGGGTTAATGATCAGAACTCACAAGTCTGATTTGCACACTATGGAAAGGAAGGAGATGTCAGCTTGATTGCCCTATACATTTCTGGGATCAGGAATTGACATTATGGCACTCCACACCGTAATACAGTTTTCATCGTGGATATATGTTTACCAATAATAAGGGCACTTGTAATTTAGATTTCAGAGCCCATTGAGGACTAGAAACTTGGATCATCTTTACCTTTTCCCAGCCTCCTAACGGTGGGGACAAAATAATAACCGGCACAGCTGTAGGACTTACTCATATTGACTGCTTCCATTTAATATATGCGTGGATACTAAGAGTGTATCCTTAGAAAATGCTCTTGGAATATTTACAATAATATTTTAGGCTTAACAACTTTTATTCGCATCAACACCGGTACGCCCCCTCCTACTTCTTTATAATTCTTTTCTCATTCACTGGCACTATGAAGTTATACGATATGAGCACTTCCTACTCCATCCTAGGTGTTACCACCGTTCTGCACCAACAGTGATATTGATATGAACACTCTCGACTTCATCCAATCATAGCAATTTCTAGTGTGCGACCACCATTCTGCACCAGCAGTGATATTGACAGGTGCACCACAAATGCGAAGGGTATAATTAAAGAGGAGTATAGTGTCTGGGCAAATTTGCGTCATTCACAACTGGAGGTACCCGGCTTAGCTGCCCTTTCATGCCCAAATAGCAATATTTACTATCCTTTACAATGAGCAGCCAGATGCGTTTTCTTTTAACAAGATTCCGCCTTGGCACTTTGCACTTTTTGGTAGCGTTACCCAAACAATCTTGGTGGATGGTCAAACTTATTTCTTGCCCATGTGACAAAAGAACTTCCCGGAACACCTTGCACTTTACTCTTTTTTGTGCATTTTATAAAGAACCAAGGAGGAGATTTTTGATACCCTTACTAATGAATATTCACCCATGTACATATATTGAGGGGTACAGATATTTGCAATCACTGATCAATCCTGTTATTTTCACTGCTGTGTTAAATTTTATTAAAACTGCAATGGGGTTTAGGAAACGCTATGAAGCGCAAAAATTGGGTGGGGAGATGAAATGATTTGTATTCTTTTTTACGTCAAATTGGTGCGAAATTCTTTAGCCATTATTACAACTATGCATAAGTATGGTTTTAACTTGCAAAGGAACTTTCATCTTTTTTTATGTTTTTTAGAAAACAAAATGTATTTTGAATTTGTATTGTTCGTTTGTCGAAACTTCTGTGGGCATGTCCCGAATAAAGTTAATTTGACTAGATTTGATAGGTGCACCCCGTCCAACAATATTATATCCGCCCAGGAGATATTTGTCACTGTGATCGAAGTTGACCCCTCGGTACCAGAATGACTCAAGTTGACAAAGGAAACAATCAAATTCCAGTTTTTTCACCTCCTCACGGCTCACCCCGCAGGGAAAAGACACACAATTTACCCCAATTAACTCGAAGTCCCATCATATCTCCAAACAGGTTCAACAAATTAAAAAGAGCAGGGAGGTCCTTAGCAGGCTCCCGTACATCAACCAGAATTCCATCAGTATATAATGAGACTGCGTGCAATTGCAGCCCACCGAGATGCCTAGTCCGGGCCCCTAACTCGTAGCAGAGTGGCCAAGGGTTGCATAGCCAGTACAAAAAATTGCAGGAGACACTGAACACCCTGGATTAGTCACCCTACCTATAGAAAACTGACAAGAGATTTGGTATCCCATCTGCACCCTGGCTCGCAGTGCCACATCATAGCGCTGCTGTGGTATCGTTACGCTGCTCCTCTCTGCATTACTGCTCATTCGAATTGCTGTAGCTTTCAAGGTTTAACGTAGCGCTCCGCCCTGCTTGCTCTGCATATTTCGTCTAGATTGTGGCTGTGTGCGTAGCGCTGCTCCTCTCCTCTCCCGATCGGTGGCGTAGTGCTCCGCATCGCTTTGTGTGCCTATTTAAAGATTTTATTTTATTATTGTTCCTTCATTCCACTGCTAGCCCGCTCTTCCCGCACTGCCCCCTGTTTGCCTGATTGCGCCCATAGCGTAGTGCTGTCCTTCCTTGTTGTTGTTTGGACACCATTTTGTTGTGCCTGCAGCCCGTCCCTCCCCCTACGCCCACGCCTCCCTGCTCCCCCTCCCACGCTCCGCCCCCTCCACTATCCTTCAAATGCCAGATGCTCCAACGCGCAGCGTCCACGCGCTACGTACACGCCGAAGGTGCGCCAAAGGTAAGCCCGTCTACGCCCGTCCGCGCCTGGACCGCGCCCAGCGCCAGACCCGCTGCCCCTCGCGCCGCCCAGCCCTCCCGCATTACCTACGATGCCGCCACCCTCCTGGCCCTTAACCCCGGTCGCGCCCCCAACTGCGTCCAAGCCGCTCCTGGACACACCCATGGACCTTTCTCCTGCTACTCCTGCAAATTCATCGGCACCGACAACATCCCCGCTACAACCACACCACAGATTCCCGACCCCAACCACCTACAATGCATCCTTCTCAACACCCGCTCGGTCCACAGACACGCCATTGACCTATGGAACCTACTAGACACCATCTCTCCGGACGTCGCCTTCCTAACAGAAACATGGATGAACGCTTCCTCCGCCCCAGACATCACCATTGCCATCCCTTAAGACTATAAGATCACACGCAAGGACCGGCCACACAGGAGGAGGAATCGCTATCGTCCATAAGAAATCAATCCGCATCTCAACCAGCTCTGACGCCAACCTCGCCAACTCCGAACACCTTCACTTCCAGATCCACATCGACCCCAAGACCACACTCAGAGGCACCCTCCTCTACAGACCACCAGCACCCCGCGCAAAATTTAGTGAAGACATCACGGACTTCATCACTCCTCACGCGCTCCCCTCCAAAGACTACATCCTCCTGGGAGACCTCAACTTTCACCTTGAAAAGATCAACGACCGCAACACCACCACCCTCTTGGACAACCTCGCCAACCTCGGACTTAAACAACTGGTCACTTCCCCCACCCACATCGCAGGTCACACACTCGACCCCATCTTCACCTCCAGCAATCATGTCTCCTTCAGCCACACTACGGATCTCCTCTGGACTGACCACAGCTGCGTTCACTTCACCTACAACAAGCCAAAACCCATCAACCACCTCCAACCAACTCTGCAAAGAAACTGGAACAAAATCACCACCGACCAGAATTCCTCATCGCTCCTTCTAAACACCCCAGCCCACTCTTCTAACCCAGACCAAGCCGCCGCCAACTTCACCCTATGGTTATCCAACACCGCCGACACCTTAGCACCACTGAAAAAACGTCAAAGCAAACCTGGCAACAAGAAGGCCTCATGGTTCAACGATGATCTTAAGAAGTCCAAGAAACTCTGCCGCTCCCTTGAAAAGGCCTGGAAAAAAGACCCAACCACTAGCACCAAGGACGCCTTCAAAAACGCCACCCGCACTCACCACCAACTTATCCGAAAGGCCAAGAAAACAGCATTCAAGGATCGACTTGACAACAACGCCCACAATAGCAAGGAACTTTTCAACATCGTCAAGGAATTTTCCAATCCCTCGGCCAACTCCAACGACATCACCCCCTCTCAAGCCCTCTGCGACTCCCTAGCCTCATTCTTCCACAACAAGATTGCAGACATCCACAACAGCTTCGACAACCAACCCGGAGACCAACCCACCCAACCATTTGCTGAACACTCTCCCCCCGTGAACACCCTTAATGACTGGAACCCAATCTCCACTGAGGACACCATCCGCCTGATGAACTCCATCCACTCAGGATCCCCCACAGACCCATGTCCTCACCACATCTTCAACAAAGCAGACTCCGTCATAGCACCGCACCTCCGAGACGTCATCAACTGCTCCTTCAACTCCGCCACCTTCCCGGAAAACTGGAAACACGCCGAACTCACCGCCCTTCTGAAAAAACCCACAGCGGACCCCACCGAACTCAAAAATTACCGCCCCATTTCGCTCCTTCCATTCCCGGCCAAAGTAATCGAGAAAGCTGTCAACAACCAACGCGCCGCTTTCCTCGAAGCCAACAAATCCCTCGACTCCTCACAATCTGGCTTCCGAGCAAAACACAGCACCGAGACCGCCCTCATCGCAGCAACAGACGACATTCGAACTTTACTGGACAATGGAGACACAGTCGCCCTCATCCTCCTCGACCTCTGTGCAGCATTCGACACAGTCTGCCACAGCACCCTTTTACAACGCCTCAGTAACATCGGAATACAAGGAAAAGCACTTGAATGGATCACCTCGTTCCTCACCGGAAGAACGCAGAGAGTCCGCCTTCCACCATTCAAGTCCGAGGCCACTGAAGTCATCTGTGGCGTACCCCAAGGGTCCTCACTCAGCCCCACCCTCTTCAACGTATACATGAGCCCCCTCGCGGCCATCGCCCGCCAACACAACCTCAACATCATCTCTTACGCGGATGACACTCAACGAATCCTTTCTCTCACCAATGACCCCAGCACCGCCAAAACTAACCTACACGAAGGAATGAAAGAAGTTGCCGAATGGATGAAACACAGCCGTCTGAAACTGAACTCAGATAAAACAGAAGTCCTCATCTTAGGTACATCCCCCTCTGCATGGGATGACTCTTGGTGGCCGGAAGCCCTTGGAAAAGCACCCATCCCGACAGACCACGCACGGAACCTAGGCGTCATCCTGGATTCTTCACTCTCAATGAACAGACAAGTCAGCGCCGTATCCTCATCCTGCTTCAACATTCTTCGCATGCTCAAAAAAACATTTCGCTGGATCCCCACCGAAACCAGGAAAACTGTCACCCATGCTCTGGTCACGAGCCGACTGGACTACGGAAACACCCTCTACGCAGGTACCACCGCTAAACTCCAGAAAAAACTCCAACGAATCCAAAACGCCTCAGCCAGGATCATATTAGACATCCCACGCAATGAACACATCTCTGGTCACCTGAAAGACCTCCACTGGCTACCCGTCAATAAGAGAATCACTTTCCGACTGCTAACCCACGCACACAAATCACTCTACGACATCGGACCAGAATGCCTCAACTCACGACTGTCCTTCTACACCCCCGCCCGCCAACTACGGTCTTCCAGCCAAGCCCTCGCCACTGTACCTCGCATCAACAAGACCACCATGGGAGGCAGATCCTTCTCATACCTGGCTGCTAGAACATGGAACTCACTCCCCACTCACCTTCGCCTTACCCAGAACCACCTAGCATTCAGAAAGCAACTTAAAACATGGATATTTGACAAGTAATCCTCCTCCCCTTCCTAAGCGCCTTGAAACCCTCTGGGTATGTAGTGCGCTATATAAATTCCTTGACTTGACTTGACTTGACTTGACATAAGGCAGCCAAACCCATCCCAAGAACTCGGGACCCATTACCAGGGCCTCCAAGACATGCAGCTAGTATGACTGCCCCAAGGTGTCAAAACATTTTTCAAAGTCAAGGGAGATCACAACTGGGAGCTCTGTGGACCCCTCGACTGCCCCCATGATATGACACAGCCTCTGTATATTTCCAGAGGTGGCCCTGTGGGGTATGAACATGCATTGTTTGCTACATACCAATGCCTGGAGGAGCGGAAGCAATCAATTCGCTATCACTTTACTCAAGACCTTATATTCAATGTTCAACATTGATAGGGAATGATAAGAGCTGACCACTAGGGGGTCCCAACCAGACTTGAGTAGAATCACAATGAGGGCTTCACATAAAGAGTCAGACAATCTGCCCTGTTGGTGGGCTTTGCGATATACCTCAAGTAGCCTGGGTGCTAGGGTGAGCCTGAACGTGACATAGTATTCTACTGGAAATCCATCAGTTTCCAGGACTTTATTGTGAGCCATCTGACTTAGGGCTGCCTCGATATCCTCTATCTGCTCTGGTTGCTTGAGTTCCTGGAACTGAAGGGAATCAAGGCGAGGGAGGGCAGCCCAAGCAATGTGAGTCCTTGTGGGCTCTAGAGGAGGATCTGGGGGAGGAGTATAATATCTCATGGTATTGTGCAAAAACCTCACAGATCTCAGCTTGGGAATTCAGAATCCCACCAGTGGAAGTACGAATAGCTACAATGACAGTCCTAGGGACTTCAGAGAGTAGGAGCAGTGCCAACATGCGGCCTGATCTTTCGCTGTCCTCATGATGACTGTTGACGAGCTAGAGCCGGCTTATAGTCGATGCTACAAAGGAGAATACAGTACAAATAAGCCATGCCCACTCCCCCCACGAGGTCTTCATGCAATGCAATGCCCGCTAATTACCTCTCTTCATGGCATCCCATTCCAAGCCCCTAGAACCCACAGAGACATCATTCCCCAGAAAGTAGTAAGCCAGGTGCATTCTATGACATCCTTATAAATCATGACGAGAAAAGCCTTGATCCACAATGGCCAGGTAGGGATTCTCCCCAATGAAAGGTCACTTTAAGAGGGCTGTTATCTGACATTGTTCGCCCCAGATACTCTGAGCCTTGCACATGGGGCCAAAGCTCCCAGTTGCATAAAAAACATAGCGTTGGCTGGTATGGACCTGATGTTTCAAGGCATTGTATGAGTATTCGGTGTCTCTCAGGTACCTCAAAAACAAAACATTATGATACTGTGTGGTGACTGTCTATTGTTGAAAATGCTTGGTGGCTTGTAGACCCTGTGTCCCAGACAGAGGGAGTACCGACCTCTCTTTTTCAGTGCAGTGTACGCAGTTAATTCCTCACCCCAAGGCCAGGTGCTCGTGAGAGAGTAAAGTTGGGGATAGTGTATGGAGGAAGTCCCCCTGAAGTGTATTATGTGCCATAATGAAACTAAGGATAGAGGATACTCATCCAGGGCCCCCTAAAGTATGACAAAGTGGTCATTCGGATCCACCACTGTTCTACTCTGACCAAAGGGGTCTCCAGGGGCTATCTATATCATTACTCCCCTTGCAAACATGGAATATTCAGTACTATTACCTGTCTGCTCCAGCACCTGGAGACTTTGTGTAATTCAGCGATGGGAAAGTGTGTCTCCTGTAGACATGCCACATGAATAGGCCTCCGTCTGAGGTAGGCATAGATTTATGTGACGCCATCCCCCCAATATTCTACATTAGAACATTATATGTGGTAGCCATGGGAGGTAGAACGTGGCCCTATCTGGAGACTCAGTAGCATTAGTGCACAACCCAGAACCCCCAGCTCCCCTCATTGCCTCCTAGCCACCCTGCAGAGCCCCTAATAACAACAAAACACAAAATAAAGGAATCACTCTCACTCCCTTGGCTTGGACACCATCAGGCATCTTGCCAGAACCTTACCAACTAGACAGTATGTGGTGAACAAGTGCCTTCAATATGAAACAGTCCATGCAGGAGTCTGTGGCGGTCTAGCCAAGAGATGTACAAGGCAGTGTCTGATTCAGTCAAATGCATCCTGGGCTTTTGTGGGGACCATAAATGCCCCTAATTTGTCACATAACACAATCCACCCTCCCAGTGCCTAGCAGTAAACCTTCCCAATCAGGACACAAATCAGTTCACTCACCTGCATGTGAGAAGTCCCTATTCCAGAGTTAGGTGTTGGAGCGACCTTATCAAGGCAGTGACAAATTCCCCATCTGAGGCCACAGAGCCGTGAGCATCCGACACAGATTGCTGGCTACTGTCAGGCTCCAGAGTATGAAACTGATTCACACTATGCAACAAGACCACTGCTACTACTTGCACTCACTTTTTAGCTGGTTGCTCCCTGGTTGGGCCCACATTAGTCTCACATAAGACCATCCTGCAGGTTCTTTCCTTCCCTCTCTGCGGGTACCTGAACCTCCTTAGTCTGAAGCTACTACCAGGCCTCGTCCGGTGTGGAAAAGAAGTGAGTAACATCAGCATCCACCACCCTGAGCTTCCCAGGAAAAAGGGGAGCATAAGAAAGTCCTAGATTCTGCAGTTTCCCCTTCAAAACCCTGAAAGTGTTGCAATGCCTCTGGGCCTCAGCTCTGTAGTTAGGGTAGGCATTGATAGTATGGCCATGTTAGGTCCAAGGGCGTGAAACAGCTGTAAAATGTGATCCCTGTCTCTGTAATGAGCAGGCTTGCAATCACTGGGTGCGGAGGGTAAACTGAGTCTACATTCATGATGCGGACATCCTAACTACACGCATCAACCATGGGGTCTATTGGCAATTCAAGCGATCGCTCATATATTCCTGTGCTCACACAGAAAGGATAGGCCTAGACATATAGATAATTTGTCATGGTTGGGATGTTTATTTCATACAGCCTGATAATAATACTAATTTCTTTGTTTAGTTTCATTTGGCTAGTGATCGTAGCACATTTACATCATAGTAGACTACGATAGTTTCAATAAATATATTGTAAACTTTCTTTGTTTCTTTCTTTTGTTTACTACAGGCATGCACGAGTGAAAGACAAAAGGTGATGATCTGTTTCCCTGGTTCACTTGGGAACCAGAGGGTCATGTTCTAGGTTGCCAAAATCACCTACTGCTCTGGGAAGGTTAGGAGTTCAGGTGATGCACTCAGAGCTAGCCAGGATTTGGGTCGATAGATACTGATGTTGTAGAAAGACTCAGTCCTTAAATTCAATTTTTTGGAGGTTTTTGATTATTTTATCCATTTTCAAGCTGTGGATGCTAATACAAAGACAATTCATGAATATACTGATGTTGCACCACCACAAAATTATAGAGCATATCCACTCTTAGAAATTCCACTTTCTCAGTGAGAACATCAACATTGGTTTCAAGGTGCCCTAATAAACGTTCTTAGTTATGTACACACTGGTGCTCTTAATAATGAAGAGGCCACCTCCCCAGCATAATCTGGTTCTACACTATACCCTGACCTACGAAACCTCAATGTTAATGAGCTAAAGCAATATACACTGGTCTTGTTAGACTATATAGAAGCTTAACTCAATATTTTATGCGCACCTTAATGGCTATCCTAGCAAGGGCAGCTTTAGCAGGGCAACTACAGTTGCCTGCAGCATGTACTATAAGTCCTGAAATTATTATTCAATTATGGGTGGAATTTCTGCAAACTGTGAGGAAATTCCTTTTTGGATATCCCCAAAATTGATCAGATTGAACCATATTTCCCCTTACAGGACCACAAGTGAGGCAAAGAATATTGACTATGTGCTTACCAAAAGGGATGGTTCTCAAATAGGGGACTACGCCACTTATGACACAGTCTAAGTGGCGTCTATATGATCACACATGGTGCCCCAAGTATGTCTGTCTTGCCAAAAGTGTTAAAACAAATACAGAACCAACAAGGGACAGCTGCTGTCCTAGATTTGGAGATAAAATCAATGGGAAACGTTCCAGTGGACTCCTCAATGATTCTGTTGAACATTAAAGGTGATGCAGCATTTTTGTCAATACTCTAGCGGCTACGAAGGTTGATCCAGTCAACCAGGAATGTGAGCTACCTATTATTGCTGAAGTATGTACTTCTATGGGTTGCAATAATTTGGGGCCAGACCCAATAATCCACAGCTTGGCAAGCCTGGTTCCGGCAAGGACACTGCCAAGCAGAACCCGGAGTTTGATAAAAAACAATATGGCAAACCCAAACCTGAAGGAAAACCTTGGTCTCCACCATTGGAGCCCTCTGAAAGATGCTATAATTTGCGTGATTGGACATAATTAAAAGCACCTGATACTTATCAGCTTTCTGATACTCGTCCTTCTCGTAACTTTCAGGACTCATCTGAAATACAATACAAGAGAGCAGGGCATTCTGAGCACAGACAGGAAGAGTAGGTGAAACTGAAAAAGGACTCACAATGCTCGTCTGACGAGAAGATAAAGAAGGAGGGGAAACCTACTCAATTTAAGCCCCAATTTAAGAACAGCAAAATACTCCACAAACGCTGGACTCCCCTACTACTAAACAGGAAATGAGCAGCGGCTCTCCTTGACAATCCCACAGAGGTTACTATAGTGCACTGGAATCTCAAGGAGATTCTGGAAGGGAAAGAAACTAATTAATGTGTTACTGTTGAAACCCCAGATAGATGCGTACCCCCTCCAGACAGATTATATAATTTAGATATGCAAATTGAGGATGACGTACAGTGCACCATTCGGGTAAATTAACATTAGCCTATGCCATTCTTCTAGTAGAGGTTGATTGACTGTCAGAGTTTGTACAAACATCCTCACAAGGTGAGAAAGTTATAATACCAACATTTTCTGCACTTGCCCCTGATGAGGTCAAGCAAGTCTATGCCGCAATTTGGGCTCTTGCACTAGCCCAGCTTTATATTGCAAACATGCCAGCTGGGATAAGGACTTTCCTTATAATGTAATACCCATACGATCCAGCCCACAAGTGCAGCCAAAATACCAAATAAAACGGGATGCTAAAGTATCTGTTCAAGAAATACTCTCACAATTAGGGTACCAGGGAGTAATTGAACCCTGTGTCTCTTAATAGAACCATCCCCTTTTTCCTGAAAACCGGATCATTCCTATTGTATAACCTTAGACTATAAACATTTAAATAGTCATACATGCACATTTGCAATTAAAAATACACACAGTGCAGCACTTCTAAATTATATAGTCCATAAAAAATATGAAACAATCTTGGATATTTTCAATGTTGTTTTTCTGCCAGAATATACCACCTGAAAGCAGGTATTGGGCAGCCTTCTTGGCAATAGACTTTCAACTTTGCTTTCGTAAACTTCCCATGGGGGATAAGAACATTCTTGGACTGTTTGCTGACCATATTTAGCAGATTCCACAAAATATTGACCAAGACGCATTGTCCTATGTAGAAGATATCTATCTAACGGGCGATGTGTTAAACTCGTATTTAGCCGGGGTAGCTTGCATAATAATGGGATTTACCAATCTGGCTTGAAGTTTAACATTAGGATATCTAATATAGCATTACTAGGATATGAACTTACCCATGAGGGAAACAAATTTGCACTACACTTCCTAGAATAGTGTGCTCTGCTACAACCGTCAAACACTCTTAGGAAACTACAGTCCGTATAGGGATTCCTCAATTTTGACAGAACTTTCTTACCTGATTATGCATAACTCATTAAATCATTATATAAATTAATTCATCCTGATTTTTGCAGTTCACATTTGATATCCAGACGTGGGTCCCGTGCTCTCCATGCCACTGGAGTCAAGCTATCCTGCCTGATGAGGGGTGAAACCCTGAAACCGGTCCTAGGATGCCTTTTCCCAGTCCAGGGAGGACATGGCCTGGCAGTTTGTTCTGGACTGTTTCCATTAGGCACAGGGTGAAGACTGATTTCCATATGGCTGGGTTCAAACCGGTATGGCATTGTGACCAAAACACGATTGATTTAGGCCCAGATCTCTGTACTGGTGTGAATGTATGACATTGTTCTGCATTCTGTCCATCAATTGTTGTTTTTATAATTAAAGAAAGGCCACTTGCAGAAGGAAAATACATAATTGTTGTTACTCCCAATGAAAGCAAGTGTTTCAAATGCTCCATCCCAAATAGATACAATAGACAACATCCTTAACATCTACAGATGTAGACTTGTCTTGGACCCATCTTTAGGGGCACAATAATTTCTTCAGTATGAGCTTGTTTATCCCATGCCTAACAATGTTTTGCCTCTTGAGCAGTATAAGTATATGGTTTACTCTGATGGTTTAGCACTGCCTGCTATAGGGGCCAGGCACTAATATTTTGTGGCATGTGCCCCCGTTAATGGTGTAATATTGGATGGTCAATTCCAACCACTAAAAACTCACACACAGTGCTTAGGGGCTTTGCTGTGCAGTTGACTGAACTAAAAGCCTTGCTTCTTCAAACAGAACATATGGATCCTGAATTCTCCACACTTACAGTGTGTGATTTGTATTATTTTATTTGCATTATTGGTGCCAGAATGGATTCAAAGATTCTAAAGGCGTAACTATAAAGCAGAAATCACTTGGGTGAAGGTGGCAGACCTAAAAGATAGGCTGCCACAGACTCATGTAATATTTATATAGTCATCAACGTGTGGGAACACACATTGTATGGAATTCTTTGGCAAATGAAGTGGCCAAATCTCAAGTTTCAGCTGCAACAGTTGCTGCGATTACTCATTCTCATACAAGGGTGGATGATGATGTACTCGCTGCCGTTAATGCAACACACGACAGCACCCCTTTGTCTGGGGGCATTTCAACTAAATATACATACCTTTTAAGTGAACAAAATATGACCTTTTGTTACAATTCCGAGGGATTGCAATCACTTGATTCCCAACCTAGACTACAGACTAGCCTTGGTGATAGCTGTGCATGAAGGTGTTGCTTCTGCACATGCAAGTGTGGCTCCCACAATTTCATTACTTCAGCAGCATTTTTGGTGGCATGGCTTATATAAACAGGCTGAGAAACATGTCCATTGTTGTGAGATTTGTCCACAAATTAAAAGTTCTACCATGGGTTGTTCACCGCAGACCAACCTGTTGATTTCCAACAAACCTTTCAGCTGGATCTATTTGGACCATTGTGGTCGTCTTAAGTCGGATGAGTGTTTAAATGTATCCAACTTGCAATTGATTCTTGCTGAAGGTTCCTCTGGGTGTGGTCCCAACATTCATTGACGCTGGCACTGCAATTATGGAAACCCAAGTTTTTATCGGAAGATATGCATGGACTACATTCCACTTGAACCAGGGCCCTGCTTTTTCCTCGAATGCAGATAGGGATATAATGGCTTTCCTGGGTGAGAGGTGCATTGCTTTCCCCCTACCTCCTGGGTGAAATTCGGTAGTAGAAAGGATGAACCATGATTTAAAGCAATCCTCAACAGCTAGCTTAATACGTGCCAGGTATAGCTGGATCCATCTCCTATATGGGGTACAAAGAGTACTTTATAACCTCCCTGAACAATCTCTCTGTGGCCGGACCCCATACGAGGTCCTTTTTGGAATCAAAATGTATGTTTCAGACCTTGACGGTCCAGACATGGTGGTGGTAGCCATGCCCTTTGACGTAAGGAACTTCAAAACTATTTCTCCACAGCTGACGGGATGGAAAATGAACTTCCGTTAATTCCTAAGGCCACTAAAAGTGACAGCCATACAAAGGAAGTGCGTATTGTACTTACTGCTGCATCTCCTGCAGATGATGTAATTTCTACTGCTCCACCTCTTGTGTAAGCTACCAATTCCCTTACTACACCTTTGACTCCTGTTTTTCAACAAAATGCTTCTGGTGATTATGTGGGACCAGATGATTTTTCATGTCTGAAAGGCACTTATCTGGTCCCTCCTTGGATCTAAGTTTGGATAACACTTTCCTTGGTTTTCCTTTTTCTTCGGATTGGATTTGTGACTGCTTTATTCTTGCTTATAAATGGCTGTTATCTGCCTGAATGCTCTGCCACAGAATTTGTAGACAAGATGTTAACACCTTACTCATCTTCACATAAAGAGACATGGCCCTCCCTGAAGCACATTTCAGCTGTCCCAGCAACTGTTGGAATTGTTTGAGATAAGGTCCCCATTGTTATTGTTGGTCCTACAGAAATTCTGCTGATTCTTTTGTCTTCAAAGTGTCTATGGGTGGTGTTATTGTACCTGGGTTGCACTCTGATGGCTGGAATGTTGACACTGTAACTCCATGCTCTCAGAGCTGGTATATTATAATGTTTTTGAAAGTGAAGACCTGTATCTAAATTCTGCTAATTATGGTGAAAATGTTCTGTTATTATTAGGAAATCAATATTTTCATTGAGCTAGTGTTAAAAGCACACTTTCTAATTACACATAATGAGAACATTCTGACTCCCCAACAAGGAAGCTCAAAAACATATAGGATAAACACACATATTTTTCTGGACATGATTCATTAGACCCGAAATCTTTTAGTTTTAAACTTTTCCCTACATCAGCAAAGAAATAAATGCTGATCAAACCAAGCTAATATGTACAGATTTGTTTGTCAAACAATTAGCCTTGAAAGGCTATGAGCATTTGAAGGATACCATTGAAATAAAATCAATTTGGGGTACTAAACATTGGCAGGTTCAATAAACAGACACCTATATTACATCCTCCTTAATTCTAACACAAATGAATTTTCTAAATGGCAAAGTTCAACAGACTACGTATCTAGGATTTGCTAAAATTAAACACTTGAATTTACCCAGCATTCCTTCCACTGGCCAAATTGATAATTGCCAACATTTAACCTATTATAGTAAAGAACAGCTTCATCGTATGGAGCAGAATGGTACATTTAACTCCACACTTTGTGATCCAAACGGTAACTGTGGCCAGTGGGCACAAATGGTTGCCAAGCTCATTTTTTAAACCCACACGGGGTTTAGGTCAAGCAGGCCAGACCCTCTTTATTCCCAGTCTCAACACTCAAGGATAGTCACTAACTATTCGGTAGGGAAACTGTGCAAACTATGGTTGGAACACTCCATACTGTCTGCAGTGAAACAACACCTTTCACTCCTGTTGGAAGACATGGATCTAGCCAATGTCTTGTTGGTCCTAAGTCTCCGTGCTCTAAAAGATTTATTTATGCAACTTACAATGAAATTTGGAAAGTGTCAAAAATGGAAGCATGTTTAAGGAAAATTCACCACGATCATTTGAATAAAGTAGTTGCTGTTGATAATAGCTTTAATAGGTTGTCTTCTCGCATTTACAGTTTGAATAACATTATGTCCTCTGTTATTGATATTGTGCAAAATGGCATGTCTTTATTATACCATAAGTCAGCTTAGATCTGTTATGCAGTTTAGTTGGACACTTCAGGTCCTAAAAGTGGCCACGTGCCATGGCATTTCTTAAATTGTAAGTAACAATTCTTGCCTTTCAACCTGACACATAAACAGAGACTCATGGCCAAAAAAGATGCCACTTACACAATGTTACACATTCGGACATTCGAGGAATTGCCATTCAGAGTAGCTGAAACACCCTCCGCAGTAATACATTGCGTAATATCTTTGCTAATTTCAACATTCCAGTTTGCATCTTGTATGAAGCATTTTCCAGTAGATAGATATGAAGCCCAGGGAGGGAGCTTTATTCACAAGTTGTGGTCTCGTCCTTTTGATTACCGATGTGAATGGCGGACAGAGAGGTATTCCTTACTGGAAACAAATGCGACTCCTCTGTCGGTCACTCACTTGTTTGTAAGCATGTTCCCATTCATGAAGCATGTACTACTTCAGCAGAAAATTTGGCCTTTTTTCTAAAAGGAATACCAGCACCTTTCCAGTTGAAGTTATTTAATGTTAAGCGACCAAGATTGTTGTGCAATGAAAGCCAACATCCCATATGTTCTTTCTTTTTCTCAGATAGTGACCTGCTGAAATAACGTGTGTTTCTCTCAAATGCATTCGGTTTCTGATAGTTTATTATGGCCTTCAATTCCAACTTCGAAACCAGATTTCAACAAGCAAAGCTGGCTCAGAGCCATAGTGTTTCAAAAAGATGTGCCATTAACATCTGCTTGAGAAACGTTTGAACTGGAGGTTGCGAGGACATTGAGCGAAATACAGTCCTTTTAAAGCATCAATTTAGAGCTACATTTCGGCACACTTGTAAATCACATCTTTATTGCTTCCAATACTGCTGATATAGAGGACACGTTTTTTAAACAATCAAAACTGGCTTCATCAGTACCTTTCAGAAAATTTTCGGAGGGACACCGGCCTTTATACATTCTTTGTTTTCCAGACTTTTTGGGGGCATACACTTGGTGTTATTCCTCTTTGCTGCATTTCAGTTAGATTTTTGTTATGCTACAAAAGATGCTCCTTTTCAACGCCCACTGATAATGGAACTACCACTGGTCAAGCTGTGCTGTGAGCGCATGATACGATTCCTTGTAATCCCCCTGCTCTATACTGACTTGAATACTGACTGGTCATTGTCATTCTGTCCCACTTGGTTTACCACCGTATAACTTGTGTTTTACTGCGTATGGTGTCCATTCGAGTGGGCACTTGATGTTTGCCTTGTGCTGCAATTGCCTGTTCCTTCTGACATGAACCTGTTAATGAGTCCAATACCAATGCATTTTTGGAACAGTTCCATGATCTAGCAGTTGCTTTAAGATGCATGGTGTGAGTTGCTCTCTACTGGGGAGATGGGTGCTTCAGCACCAGGATTTCAGAACTCAGTTTCTAATAACGTGGGTGCAGGACAACAGACTAATTACTCCACTTTGGCCAATAACAAGGATCATATCTATTCTTTGGAGCTTTTAAATGAGGCTATTGAGGAATCATCATCCGCAGAATCCATTCTGGATTCACTAAACATTGGTCTACTGGAAGACATCTTTAGTGCCTCCAGCTCAACCTAATTTGGTCCCCTTTTCTAAATGTTCATGTTCCATTTTTTAAATTTTTTATTATACCTATAAATTTTAATATTATGCTTATTACCATCGAATTGAGTTTGCTTCTCTTGTATTTTTTTATTAATTTGCTAGTCGCTAAGTTACTCTTCCAATCTAGGAAGGTATGTAGTGATTTCCCTTCTGAGTCCACTTTGGTTCTTGCTTAGTTTTGCGTTTTACATGTTTTAGGCTGCCTCTGCTTTGCAGAGCCACACATAACACATTTGTTTTTGTGATATTATTTTAGGAATACACTGTACACGTTGTTTGTTATGCAGTGACTCTTCTTTGGATTCAGGCTGTACATTTTATCTAAGGTTGCCTAAAATAAATAGCAACATGGTGCACTGTTTTCTTTGCCCAGTCAGCAACAATTCCTAATATTTTAAACATAACACAGTAGTACAGCTGCAGCTTTCCAACACAGTAGTTCATATAGTTCTTCTCACATACAAAATTAAAGAGAGGGGGGACACAGGGAGCTACATAAAGGTCCAGTGACTCATGCTCCCGAGGAGAACCTTACAACCAACAATTGTCACTGTTCCTATCAGAAGAGAGAGAAAGTAAGGGAAAAGAACTCTGGTCGTCCTTCTACTCTGTTTGTGGGGGACAGTGTGTCCTGATCTTGATGCCCTCACACACCCGAAGGATGTCATGCTTCATTATAAGGCTTATGCTCCTCGTCCGGTCGGTGCTGCAATGCCCTACGGGTCCCCCAAAGGGTCACTTTGACGGAGATCTTTTGATAAAGCTGTGTGGGTGCATGGGTGTGAGAGGCAATGAAGCCCTAATGTGAAGTTAAAAAATGACTGGAGGGGTAGTAAGTGAATTTATTGAAAAAAGAAGTCCCTCTGTTATTGTTAAAAACCAAGAAGGTGGTGCTGTGAGGGATATAATGGCCCGCTGTAGCTAGGTGTGTAGCATACCCCTAATGGATATGCTTGTAGGTCTACATGTTTCGTGCTAAATCTCGGTCTCTGGAGGAGATCCAAAAGTGCTTCTTCAGTACCAATTAAGATAATTTATAAAGAGTAAGAAAGATAATGGCATATAGTAATCTAGTGCCACTGGGAAAGTGTAGTAGTAGTACTCCCTTAAATGCGGGAACAATTCCCCATTAAAATTGGTCTGTGGGTCCCTCGAGACTGTGCCTCGTAGATGAAGGCGCGGTTACACCGAGAGAACTCAGAGTAAGGGCAAGCAACAGTGTGTCTTCTAGAAACTTGTCTCCAGAAGAGCTGGCGGACAGGAAAGCAGAAAGGGAGGTCAGACTCCAAATGACCAAAATGAAAACAAAGGATAAAAAGGCTGAGAAATCCTTGGAAGAAAAGAAAATGCTAAAGGAGCATGAGAGGAGCCTGAAAGAATTAGAGATTGAAGCAACACAATGCTCAAAAACACCAATGGTGGAAGCGTGCATGCAGTGTCTGAAAGTGACAAAAAGGAACATATACCCAAAGACTTGGTGCCCACCTATATGGTGGGTGATGACATTGACAAGTGGTTTGTTCCTTATAAGGTTGCACTGAGGGTGCACAGGTGCCTGAGGAACACTGGGGGGGGGGGGTGGCTAGTGGAAACATATGGCTGCAGTGGCTAGGGATCCTATACTCACACTAGCGGTAGATTACCAGATCAAGTATGCACCATGAAGGCCACCCTTTCACAACCTTTGGACTGACCCCCGAGAAATACCACCAGCAGTTCAGGGCCAGCCAGAAACTTCCACATCAGTCTTGGGTAGGCTTCTTAGGTTACTTTAGAAAGGCACTGAATGGTTGGAGGAGGAACAACAAAGGCACTGATTATGATGGGCTGTAACACCTAATTATGAGTGCCCAGATGCTCAATATTGGTTTCACAGAGCTGTGCTAGGATCTAGTAGACTGATCCCAGGAAGCTTGCTCCGGAGACAGACATATGTGTCAGCTTCCTGGTGTCCAAGAAGGCATTGGTGGGGACTCATAAAATAGTGGTCAGGTTTTCCACCAGAAGAAAGAGAGGCGAGATAAAAACAAAAAAGAGTTCTTGCAAGGCCCCCAAAATAGTTCTCAAGGGAAAGCATCTCATTCCCAATCTCGCCACCCTAAGAAAGATTTTGTAGACAAAATATATGGTAAAATTGTCCCTAAGTACTACAAGTGCCATGCACTTGTACAATGTGCACATGTACAATGCGCATATCAAGGCAGATGCCAAGTGCTCTAATAGGGCAGCTCCAGTCAGTGGAGGGGGGAAGCTGAGGTAACCTTAGTGTCCCTATGTGAAGGAGAGATGGTACCTGAGGCCAACATGTCTTCAAATACTTCCAAGTATAGGCAGTGGGTTACCATCCTTGGGCAGAGGGTATAGGCTTTGAGGGACTACTGAAAGGTGTCATCTGGTATCATCCGGACAAGTCATAACCAATACGTTTCACCAGCTTGTAGTAATGGACAACAGTGAAAGACACTTCCCAGTGGCTCTGGTTCTTTTTGAGTGATGTGGGGGGTTCAGGTAGCTGTGAGCTCTGCTATGTCTGTGGATTCTTTTCTAGGAAATGACTTGGAGAACACTGTCTGAAATGAAGTGGAGCTCAAGTCCTACGTGGAAATGTTGGGGTTGCCTCAGTGCGTCTGGGTGACCACTCGGTCATTGGCTGCCCCCTCAGGACAGTCAAAAGAGATGGAAAAATGGCACAGGTGGGTGCAAAGAAAGGGAAGAACAGGAGACAGAGGTATCCCACATCGGCAGCTCCCACAGTACTGGTGGATGGGGCACCAGAGGAGTTGACCGGGGAGGATATTACCTCCCTACATGACTTGCCTGAGCTTGATGGGTGGCAAGTTGAGGTTGGGTCCACCAGCAAAGGAGTTCTGACAAGCAGAAAGAGTGCCCAACCCTTTAGAGGCTGAGGCAACAGGACATATCCCAGACATCTACTGGGAGAACAACCTAGGGCACCAGTACATTGAGCAGCACATGTGCAGGTAGTCCACCAATATCACAGGGCCTTCCTACTGGATCTGGCTCGAGGGTCATGAGACATCCTTGGCAGGACATATAGGGCAGGACCAGACCTTTCACAGGCTTCTCACCCCCTTTACAGGTCCCAGATGAGAAGAACCTCAGATGCTTTCAGTAGTTTTAGGTTTGCCTGCCAATTGAGTGGAAAGACAAGGAAGAAGGTCAAGGCTGCCTTGACTACCATACCGGTCATAGACACCCCTTTGAGATGATGGGCATCAACATTCTTGTGCCCTTGGACCCCAAAACTGTCCTAGGCAATAGGATTATCTGGGTTTTGGTGAACCATGCCACACAATACCCCGAGGCCATCCCTCTGAGGACCATAACTGCACCGGCAGTGGCCAGGGCCTTAGTTGGGACTTTTACCTGAGTGTGTTTCCCCAAGGAAGTGGTGCCAGATAGGGGCACTAACTTGACAGCTTACATGAATTCCATGGGGAAAGAATGTGGGGTAACCTACAAGTTCTCCACTACCAGACTAATAGGCTTGTTGAGAGGTTGAACAAGTCTCCTAAAGGCACATTTATGGGCCTACCAATGCCAATGGGGCAGAAGTTGGACGTCTTCTTGCCCTGTCTGCTCTTTGCCTACAGGGAGGTACCACAGAAATGAGTGAGGTTTAGCCATTTTTAACTCTTCTTTGGCCAACCCGTCAGATGACATCTCAGTTTCGTTAAGTAGGGGTGGGAGCAAGCTCCATAGAAATCCCCTACGGGACATGACTAGTTACAAGCTAGCACTCCAAAACCAAATTTAGAAGTTCTAGAAGAAGGCTTCTGAGAAATTAGGAGCTAGCCAGCAGGTGATAAAGCAGTGGCAGGACCAGAAGACCTCTCTGGTAGAGTTTCAGCCTGGTGTGGGTTATGGAGATAGTTGAGCCCAGGGCCCTCCAAGATCATTGGACCGGATCCTTTGAGGTGATTAGGAGGAAGGGGTAGGCCACCTATCTTTGCCTCAAGACCCCCGAAAGCTCCTCTACAGGTCCTCCATCCTGGCTGATGATGGCAGTTAGCCAGAAACCGGTCCTAGGAAGCCTGATTCCGGTCCAGGGAAGACATGGCTTGGCAGTTCGGGCTGGACTGTTCCCATGAGGCAAAGGCTCAAGACTGATTTGCATATGGTCATGTCTGAACTGGGGTATTGTGGTGAGCAAAATAACAATGGATTAAACCCAGATCTGTGACTGGGGTGAATGTTTTGCCAATGTACACAATTCCGTCCTTCATCTTGTGTGTTTTGCTGTTCGCCCTATGTGAGAAGGGTATGCCTAGACGTGGGTCCCGTGCTCACTACGCCACTGGAGTCAAGCTTTCCTGGCTGATGATGGCTGATAGCCAGAAACCGGTCCTCGGATGCTTGAGTCCGGTCCAGGAAAGACATGGCTTGGCAGTTCGGGCTGGACTGTTCCCATGAAACACAGGCTCAAGACTGATTTGCATATGGCCATGTCTGAACTGGGGTGGCGTGGTGAGCAAAATAACAATGGATTAAACCCAGCTCCATGACTGGGGGGTGAATGTTTTGCCAATGTGCAACATTCCGTCCATCATCTTGTGTGTTTTGCTGTTCGCCCTATGTGGGAAGGGTATGCCCAGACGTGGGTCCCATGCTCACTAAGCCACTGGAGTCACGCCTTCCTGGCTGATGATGGCTGATAGCCAGAATCCGGTCCTAGGATGCTTGATTCCGGTCCAGGGAAGACATGGCTTGGAAGTTCGGGCTGGACTGTTCCCATGAGGCACAGGCTCAAGACTGATTTGCATATGACCATTGCTGAACTTGGGTGGCGTGATGAGCAAAATAACGATAGATTAAACCCAGATCTGTGACTGGGGTTTAATGTTTTGCCAATGTGCAGCATTAAGTCCATCATCTTGTGTGTTTTGCTCCTCCATCTCAATCGCCTGAAGTCCCACCATGAGAAGTCTAAGTTTGCCATGGTGCTGGTACAGATGATGAAGTAGAAGAGGAAAGTGAACCCCTCCCTGATCTTCTGGCATCCAAGGACAAAGATGGGTCAGTAGAGGATCTCAGTCTCCTCCCTAATCTTACCCCCAGAGCAGCAGAGGGAATGTAGTCATCTATTGGGACAGTTTGCCTCTCTGTGCTCTCTCACACGTGGCCTAACACACTTCTGGACCCACAATATTGAATATGGTGACAGCCCCATGTCAAGAACAAAATCTACAGACTGTCAGACAAAGTGAGGGCTAGAATCAAACAGAGGTGCCCAAGACGCTGGAGTGAGAGTGATTGAGCAGTCCAGAAGTCCTTGGTCCAGCCATTTCATGCTGGTTCCAAAGAGTGCCATACTGGGCGCCGCGAGAACATTTGTTCCATGTGTACTACCTACAGGGGGCTCAACCCAGTTACAAAGTCTGATGCTGACCCCATTCCTCAAACTCATAGGCTCATGGATCAGTTGGGGGCTGCCAAGTTTCCTGAGTACTTTTGACTTGACTTTAGGGTACTGGCAGATTGCACTGACTAAGGGGACTAAAGAGAAGTATGCACCACAGGGCCACTTTCAATTCAGGGTAAAGCCCTTTAGTCTGAAAAATGTCCCTGCCATCTTTCAGAGACTGGTGAACCATGTTTTGGCTTTAATGGAGGCCTTCAGTGCTGCTTACGTGGATGACATAACTGTCTTCATTAGTAGCTGGGAGCACCACCGGTATCACCTCCAGGAAGTGCTTTAGGCTCTGCAACAGGAAGGCCTGACTATAAGAACCAGTAAGTGCTGGATGGGCAGGGGTCTGTGGTGTACCTGACACACCTGATGGGCAGGGGTAAGGTGCCCGTCCAGAACAAGAAGGAAACCATCATGGCCTGTGAGCCCCAGAGACACAGACAGAAGTGAGGGGGGCTATCCTGGCTCTCACCGGTCACAATGGGAAGTTTGTCAAGGGATATGGCATCCATGTTGCCTCTTTGACTGAGCTGACTTTGATGAAGCAGCCAAGCAAGGGGATCTGGACAGAGGCATGTCATAAAACCTTTGAATTCCTCAAGCAGACCATGTGTACAGCCCCTAGATTTAAGGCCCCTGACTTTTCCGAGTAATTTATTGTGCAAGCTGATGCATCAGAGCATGACATAGGGGCAGTAATCTCCCAGTTAAATGAGGAGGTCCTAGACCAGCCTGTAGCCTTCATCAGCAGGATTTTACTTTCCCAGGAACAGAGGTGGAGTGCTGTCAAGAAAGATGCCTTTCCTGGGCACTGATGAAGCTGAGACCATACCAATTTGGGAATCAAATCCTGGTTCAGATAGACCACAGTCCCCTTAGATGATTGGTGTAGATGAGGAAGGAGAATCCCAAACTGTTGGGTGGTTCATTTCCCTACCGGGAATGGACCTTTGGGTGGGACACACAAATGCTGATGGTCCCTGAGAGTTTTACGCTTAGTGATGAGAACTCCAAGGACATTGGGTAGCTCTCTCCACTGAGGAGACACGAGTTAGACCTCTCCGTGTTAGAGGGGTGTCCCTCCAAACTTTTTACTGTCCTTCCCTTATTATTACTGATCTTAGCCTTAGGACTCTGCATACTTTACCACTGCTAAACAGTGCTAAGGTGCACATGCTCACTCCGTAAAACATACTGATATTGGCTTATACTAAATTGAAATATTTCATTTATGTCTAGGTACCTGGTAAAGTGACACTACCTGTGCCCAGGGCCTGTAAATTAAATGCTGTTAGTGGGATTGCTTAAGTTAAGGAAAACACAGGTCCTAAGCTTAAGCAAAATCATACAATGATATTACGTAGACCAAAATAGGCTGCTATATAGTCTTTCCATGTCCAGACGGACAGGGAATTTATTAATCAGATTAAGTATTGAAAGTTCAGATACATTTAGCAACAAAACATTTCATTGCAGTAAGGCACAGTCCTGTACCGTACTGAAAAGGTTAGTGAAAAATAGAATGAAAGGTAGTAAAAAGAAAAGGTACTTCAGGCAAAGGAAGTGAGCAATCAGGGCACTGTTTAGAATCAATGTTATCAGTGTTTCCCGGAGTAGTACATACACACATTAATGTACAATGGTTAAACGTATGTCTACTCAAAGGTGTCGACGTTTCGATCCCGTGCTCTAGTTACAAAGGGGATTCAGAAAAGGGGGTGGTGATGAACAGAGTGTCTGAATTAAGCAGACCACTCTTACCCAGTCCAAAGATCAGGGCTAGATCCATCACCGTTATTTATCTCACTGCACCATCCCAGCTCAGAACCTGGCTATATGCAAATCAGTCTGTCCCTGGCCCAGTGCATCATGGGAACAGGGCAGACTAAACTACCAAGCCAATTCCTCACCAGAAAGAAGACAAGCTACCGGGGACCAGTTTCTGGCATTTCAGCCGTCTTCGGCCCGGCTTGCTTGAATCCTGATGGTGCAGTGAGAAAGGAACTCATGTCTGAGTATACCCTGCCACACCTATAGTGGCCAAAAACGATTCAGAAAAGGGGGTGGTGATGAACAGAGTGTCCGAATTAAGCAGACCACTCTTACCCAGTCCAAAGATCAGGGCTTGATCCATCACCGTTATTTATCTCACTGCACCATCCCAGCTTAGAACCTGGCTATATGCAAATCAGTCTGTCCCTGGCCCAGTGCATCATGGGAACAGGGCAGACTAAACTACCAACCAATTCTTCACCATAAAGGAGACAAGCTACCGGGGACCGGTTTCTGGCATTTCAGCCGTCTTCGGCCCGGCTTGCTTGAATCCTGATGGTGCAGTGAGAAAGGGACTCATGTCTGAGTATACCCTGCCACACCTATAGTGGCCAAAAACTATTCAGAAAAGGGGGTGGTGATGAACAGAGTGTCTGAATTAAGCAGACCACTCTTACCAAGTCCAAAGATCAGGGCTTGATCCATCACCGTTATTTATCTCACTGCACCATCCCAGCTTAGAACCTGGCTATATGCAAATCAGTCTGTCCCTGGCCCAGTGCATCATGGGAACAGGGCAGACTAAACTACCAAGCCAATTCTTCACCAGAAAGGAGACAAGCTACCGGGGACCATTTTCTGGCATTTCAGCCGTCTTCGGCCCAGCTTGCTTGAATCCTGATGGTGCAGTGAGAAAGGGACTCATGTCTGAGTTTACCCTGCCACACCTATATTGGCCAAAAACGATTCAGAAAAGGGGGTGGTGATGAACAGAGTGTCTGAATTAAGCAGACCACTCTTACCCAGTCCAAAGATCAGGGCTTGATCCATCACCGTTATTTATCTCACTGCACCATCCCAGCTCAGAACCTGGCTATATGCAAATCAGTCTGTCCCTGGCCCAGTGCATCATGGGAACAGGGCAGACTAAACTACCAAGCCAATTCTTCGCCAGAAAGGAGACAAGCTACCGGGGACCGGTTTCTAGCATTTCAGCCGTCTTCGGTCCGGCTTGCTTGAACCCTGATGGTGCAGTGAGAAAGGGACTCATGTCTGAATATACCCTGCCACACCTATAGTGGCCAAAAACGATTCAGAAAAGGGGGTGGTGATGAACAGAGTGTCTGAATTAAGCAGACCACTCTTACCCAGTCCAAAGATCAGGGCTTGATCCATCACCGTTATTTATCTCACTGCACCATCCCAGCTCAGAACCTGGCTATATGCAAATCAGTCTGTCCCTGGCCCAATGCATCACGGGAACAGGGCAGACTAAACTACCATGCCAATTCTTCACCAGAAAGGAGACAAGCTACTGGGGACCGGTTTCTGGCATTTCAGCCGTCTTCGGCCCGGCTTGCTTGAATCCTGATGGTGCAGTGAGAAAGGAACTTATGTCTGAGTATACCCTGCCACACCTATAGTGGCCAAAAACAATTCAGAAAAGGGGGTGGTGATGAACAGAGTGTCTGAATTAAGCAGACCACTCTTACCCAGTCCAAATATCAGGGCTTGATCCATCACCGTTATTTATCTCACTGCACCATCCCAGCTCAGAACCTGGCTATATGCAAATCAGTCTGTCCCTGGCCCAGTGCATCATGGGAACAGGGCAGACTAAACTACCAAGCCAATTCTTCACCAGAAAGGAGACAAGCTACCGGGGACCGGTTTCTGGCATTTCAGCCGTCTTCGGCCCGGCTTGCTTGAATCCTGGTGGTGCAGTGAGAAAGGGACTCATGTCTGAGTATACCCTGCCACACCTATGGTGGCCAAAAACGATTCAGAAAAGGGGGTGGTGATGAACAGAGTGTCTGAATTAAGCAGACCACTCTTACCCAGTCCAAATATCAGGGCTTGATCCATCACCGTTATTTATCTCACTGCACCATCCCAGCTCAGAACCTGGCTATATGCAAATCAGTCTGTCCCTGGCCCAGTGCATCATGGGAACAGGGCAGACTAAACTACCAAGCCAATTCTTCACCAGAAAGGAGACAAGCTACCGGGGACCGGTTTCTGGCATTTCAGCCGTCTTCGGCCCGGCTTGCTTGAATCCTGGTGGTGCAGTGAGAAAGGGACTCATGTCTGAGTATACCCTGCCACACCTATGGTGGCCAAAAACGATTCAGAAAAGGGGGTGGTGATGAACAGAGTGTCTGAATTAAGCAGACCACTCTTACCCAGTCCAAAGATCAGGGCTTGATCCATCACCGTTATTTATCTCACTGCACCATCCCAGCTCAGAACCTGGCTATATGCAAATCAGTCTGTCCCTGGCCCAGTGCATCATGGGAACAGGGCAGACTAAACTACCAAGCCAATTCTTCACCAGAAAGGAGACAAGCTACCGGGGACCGGTTTCTGGCATTTCAGCCGTCTTCGGCCCAGCTTGCTTGAATCCTGATGGTGCAGTGAGAAAGGGACTCATGTCTGAGTATACCCTGCCACACCTATAGTGGCCAAAAACGATTCAGAAAAGGGGGTGGTGATGAACAGAGTGTCTGAATTAAGCAGACCACTCTTACCCAGTCCAAAGATCAGGGCTTGATCCATCACCGTTATTTATCTCACTGCACCATCCCAGCTCAGAACCTGGCTATATTCAAATCAGTCTGTCCCTGGCCCAGTGCATCATGGGAACAGGGCAGACTAAACTACCAAGCCAATTCTTCACCAGAAAGGAGACAAGCTACCGGGGACCGGTTTCTGGCATTTCAGCCGTCTTCGGCCCGGCTTGCTTGAATCCTGATGGTGCAGTGAGAACGGGACTCATGTCTGAGTATACCCTGCCACACCTATAGTGGCCAAAAACAATTCAGAAAAGGGGATGGTCATGAACAGAGCAGACCACTCTTACCCAGTCCAAAGATCAGGGCTTGATCCATCACCGTTATTTATCTCACTGCACCATCCCAGCTCAGAACCTGGCTATATGCAAATCAGTCTGTCCTCCACGACTGTCCTACCCCGGATAACTCAGCAGTCTTTAACCGCATTGAGCCTACGCACCAGCATGATCAACTCTGCGCTCTAAGGAACCGAGCCACACACTGACACGCTTGATGTGGTGATGTGGACCAGGCTCCACATCAAGCGCTTCCGCGGACCCGCATTGTGGTCCGATTGAATCTAGACATCGGTCTAAATATTGTGGATCCTTGAAATCATTGACCGCTTAACAACTGATTGTTATGTGTTTATCTAGGCTCCTGATCGATACTGCGACCTTATGCCCCTATTCGGCTATAAATCCATTTATTCCCTATATTGGCATAACCGTTCAAGTGCGATTTTCAGAAAAGTCATCTCTGGCCTCACACGAACAGAGCCACATTCCAGCATAGCTCTCTGCCACTTCCTGTGCGACCAATTAGTGCAATGACAGGGCAGGAGTCACTATCTGATATTCCTAGATTAACACTCCGAGTTCTTCAACAAGATAAAAACTCAGCAAACCTGGAAATCCCCGCTTGCTGTGTTTTGATTAGTAATGGAACTCTAATGAGCAACTGATAACTATCACTTCCTAGTGACATCTTTAATTGACGTCTTATGTCCAGCAAACTTGCGTCAAACCCGGCACCTGTCAGGTATAAATATTACCAACGTTGCCTTAAGCAATAGCTCGTGGCTCGTTGCCTGTTGTTAGCTGTCTGCAAGACCCGTGTTGGTAAAGCTAGCACCCTGTCGCTGCAAACTGCTGTCCCCTTGGTGGTGAAGCTACTGATACCATTATCGCTGCTAAAGCGCGAACGATGGTGCAGTACGCTTAGGAGCTGAACAGCCGTCCCTCTGCGAAGACATCCAGCAGATTCCAGCTGCCGCGGACGCTGTCCCCCGCCTCCTCCTCCTCGACGCGCTGAGAAGAGAGCCGCTGCCTTTCTCCTGCAGAGAAATCCAGCTCCAGCGTTTCCGGTCTACCCTTGCGGGTGACTGGGATATCGAGTGCCCCCTGAAGGAAATACCAGACTTCCATCATTCTATTCAGAGGTATGGTGTTGACTAAACCCTTAGATGAGAATTCTTGAAGCAAACCTTGGCAAAACCAACTTAACTTAAAGCTACTTACTTACTCCCCTTCCACGTGTTAGGCTTAGGTCAGGCACACTGGGGTAGGCGTAGTTAGAAGCACCAGTTGAGTATTTTAGCCTAATGTATATATGACTGTATATATGTTTTATTACTTTTAAACCATTGTATGGCTAAGAAACCATATCAATGCTTTTACAGTTCTATTTCGCAATCCTTATCTTACTGTACGTACTTTTTATAATAACAAGTCTTGCAATTGTGGCAATACATTTCTCTTGTATGAGAAGAAAGACTGTTCAATAAATGTTAACCTTTATTGACAAACGCCCGTCTCTCTATTCTCTATATCTCGTGAAAGTAAACTGCACTAAACTGACTGAGTGAAATACATGTCTATTGTTTCACACGACCCTAGAGATTGACTCTTGATCTGAGGAGCAAAGTTGTCATGTTGCACGGTTGTTGGAAAGCTGAATCCCTTCTTGTCTGTGCCAAGGAAGCTGATCACTTCCCATGCAGAGAAGAAAGTTTCCAGTGACCTCTGAGCTAGTTGGTAACACACCCAATTATGTTTAGCATAGTCAGTGGAGGCCTGGAATATCCGCAGTTCCACGTCGATACTACTGTTTATGTTATTCCAATGCGCAGGGCCTAGTGGGAAACTAGGAACTACACTACATGGCGTCCAACGTTTGGTAAGGCGATAAACTAACGCAAGACGTTAGAGTAACTCAGTCGTGCATATTTCACACAGACCCCTTTCTCCCGTAAATACTCCAATATGCGTCTGGAGTGGGTGAAAGGTTAAAATCCGCCCGACCTTAGTAGGAAGAGATTCCTATGTAAAGCTCCGGTTTATTCAACGTTGAAGGATACAGTGTTCCAAAATATTGTGCACCTAATCTTTGTCTCCTTGGAGACCTACTCTGCAAACCTTGCATTTTTACAAATGCCAGAAAATAATGGAACCACTGGGGCCGCAGTAAATGCAACTCAGCAGGATTCCGACGATATGGTACCGGGTGCAATAATCAACCGGGCACATTTAAGAAAATCCATAACTTTAAAACTTATAGAGAACGGACTGACACCACAAGGTGGTACAGTAATTTTCGTGATAGAGGCTCACGAGTATCGGCAGACAGAGGTATTCTATTCATGGATAAACTTTCCAGCGGTAAACGCTATAACAAAAGAGTTTCACTTTTACAAAATAGAGAAACCTCCGGAAGAGTACGCTCCTTTCGAGGAGATTGAAATTCCACTTAAATTTCAAGAGCACCTGCTCTGGTTTAATGGCGCCCTAAAACACAATGATCACATAACTAGGCTCGGTCCTCTAGGTAGACCAGGAGCCACGTGGCCGGTTCTAGCCAGCTACACACCACATCCTGACATTGTAAAAATGTCTAAAGAAGAGCTGTTAGTACAGCTCAAAACACTAATTAAAATACATAGGCAATTAGTCCAATATGTAATGCGGACAGCAACAGTCCAACCAGCTGTTAATACACCACAGCTGACCCCTCATCAGGGGAACACAAATAAAATTACACCACAGAACATACAGTCATGTCTTGGTAAAACACCCGTAAAACGGGAACAAATTCCTTTCTGGTTAGCACAGAAAATCACTCAAATAGAGGCAGTATTTCCTGATACTACCCCTATTGAGAAACACAGAATCTTGACCATCTGCCTTCCTATGGGAATCGCACCACACGTGGAGGACTGCGACACTTGGGGTACAGTCTTTGCTTCCATTTACACAAAAACACACGGTGTTCCGTCTATGGCGGTAGTACCAGAAGTGCTAAAACAGATTCAAAATGAATTCGGTCCAGAGCCCACTTTAAATCTAGGTATGAAATTACTGAAAGACTTCAAGCAGGTCTCGGCTATATTATTAGCCAACATTAAAGGAGAAGCAGCATCTGTGGCGATCCGCCAGAAGTTGAAGGAAACAGATATAAAAGATCCTGTTGAGCTTGCAAAAATCATAGAAAAATGCTATGAAGAATTAGGTAGAGACAGCTTGGGTGGGAAACCGGTAAAGCCCCAACTGCTCGAAAATCCTGAAAAATTATTTATTAAAAATAATTTAAACACTCCTAAAAAGAGCTGGGATGGAAATAAACAATCCACTCCCAAGGAAAAAGTTTTCCAGTCCAGAGGAAGGTCTCCTCGACGGAGGGAAAGAACTCCGACTCGAGAACGCCAGTCTCCCCAGAGGGAGCCCTCTGAGAAAAGATATAACCTTAGAAATAGGGATAATCTGAAAAAACCTGATAGATATCAAAGTATTGATACACGTCCCTCTCGATCTTTTCCACAGAATTCGGAAAGAAGAGGACGGTCAGACCCAGGAGAGCACACCAAGTCCAAAGACAAGGAACCTGCTCAAAATAAGAAATCTCAATTTCAAAAAAAGAAGGTAGCCAGTATTAGAGTAATCAACCATGCCGAGAATACTGAGGACACAGTTGAAAAACGGGGAGTGGGCATTGACAATGTTGGACAGTGCAGCAGAAATCAGTATAGCGCGCAAGATCTTGATGAGTCATCTGGAGACAGTGGACACGAATGAATACATTCAGGTTGAAACTGCCGACACCAGACTTAGCGAGCCCCATAAAATATACGAAATAACATTGCGTATGGAGGGTGATAAGACTAGGAAATTTAAAGGGTCTATTTTGGGATAAGCTCTCAAAAGGCTATGATATTCTGTTAGCTGAAAAAGATTGGCCCCCAGAGTTTGTCAGGGAGTGCCCTCGTGGCGAAGAAGTGATTATGCCTGCCTTCTCGAATCACATTCCGATTCACAAAAAATATACACATGCAAGGAAATGGGCAGTAGCCCAGGCACCTGCATTATATAAAAGTCATGCAGAATGGGATGAGGATTCACCTCCTCACAAAATCCAATTAAAAAGTGAACCAACTGCCCAACGGCAGTATCCCATAAAGAAAGAAGCTAAAAAACAAGTCAGGGAGATTTTAGATCAACTTGAATACCAGGGGGTGATTGAAACATGCACCTCTCAAATGAACAATCCTTTGTTTCCTGTCTCCAAGCCAGACAATTCATATCGTCTAGTTTTGGACTACAGACACCTTAACTCGTGTTGTAAAACTTTTGCAGTACAAAACTCGCATAGTGCAGCCCTAATGAATAACATAGTTAGGAAAAAATATAAAACGTCATTAGACATATCTAATGGTTTCTTTTGTCAAAACATTGCACCAGAAAGCAGATATTTGACCGCTTTCTCTGCATTTGGGTCGCAGAAAAAATTCTGTCGACTCCCACAGGGGTTCAAGAACAGCCCAGGACTATTATCAGCTAGGGTAACAGAGTTACTACAAATCTATGATGATGAGGCATTATCTTACGTAGATGATATTTATCTCACAGACGACGACTTGGATACTCACTTGAAAAGAGTGAACACCATCATACTTGGGTTCGCGGCAGAGGGTTACAAATTCAACTTTAAAAAGTCTCGAATTGCCCATCTGACAGTACTATTTTTAGGGTACGAATTATCAAGTGAAGGGAAAAGCCTAGCGGACAACTTCTTAGAGAAGTGCGCTGTACTCCAAGCTCCAAAAACGCTGAAGAATTTACAATCCATTCTAGGTTTTCTGAATTTCGGAAGAACTTACATTCTAAATTACGCAGAGAGGGTTAAACCTCTCTACGAACTAATTAAACCTGATTTTAAACAAATCAATTGGACTCAAAAACACACAGAAATTTTGAGATCACTGCAAACAGACATGTTAGCAAAAACAAAATTAGATACACGTGACAACACACGTGATCTTGTAATCCGAGTCCTCCCAGGAAGATGCGGATTCACATACCTAACCTCTAATGAGGGAGAAAAGGTACCAATTTCAATTAAATCACACTTGTACACACAAGTAGAAAAAACATTCAGTCACACAGAAAAAACTGTGAAAGCAGTGCAAATCGCATTAGCAAATGAACGAGAACTAGCACATGGCAAACGGATTATTATCCTTACAGCGGAATCCGCCTTCGAAGCGCTATTCAGCCCAGTAAACCTGCCTACAGTGTCACTGGATCCGAAATGGATACAGTGCATAGATTCTCTAGCAGCGGAAGATGTGAAATACTATTTCGCCCCGCAATTTGAAGAACTGAATGATTTAGAATATGAAGAAGAATATCCTCTGCCAATCGAAATTCTGCCTCTCCCACAATACGCCTGTATAATCTATACAGATAGCTTTGTACAGCATTTCAACGTAGAGAGAAAATCCTACGAGGCAGCATGTGCGATCATTAAAGGTCGTTGGCTGTGCTGTAAATTCAGATCGAAAGTAACAAAAACTGAATCTGTAAGAAACTGTTCGGTTCAGAGAACTGAAATCAGATCTTTAAAGATGGCGCTCGAAAATGCAGAACGTGAATTCCCGACACTTATAGTGTGCGATTCTCATTTTTGCGTCAACTCTTACAACAATAAGCTGCAGAGTTGGATCGAAAACGACTACAAAGATGACACAGGTGCCACAATAAAGCATAAATTGCTCTGGAAACAGGTAGCTCTTTTACACAAAGAACTACAAAAGACTCACGTGATTCACGCACAGAGTCTTCAACGTGATGGCGTTCACGTTGCAGGGAATTCATTGGCTAATACAGCCACAGCGGAAGCAACTAAACCGGCTTCCGTAGCCACAAAAAAGCGTACAGATAAATACATAGACGGGGAAACCATGCTGGCAGTAAAAACGACCGTAAAAGGCGACTGTGCAACACTACCCGTAAACTATCCACTCAATTATGCATACATAATCGATGCAAACTCCATTCCTTTTGCTCGAATCCCTGGAGTGGGGGACAGAGTAATTCCAAACAGGAGCAGGAGGGGCTTCCTCTTACTGGAAGCACACATGGGGTTGGGTCTGAGACACCAAACAATAAAAGCCTCTCTGAAAGAATTACAATCAGAGTACTGGTGGCCAGGAATGAGCATAGATATTCAATGTTTTGCTCAAAATTGTGAAAACTGCAACAGAGATCGCAGTAATGAACAGGCCAGTGTAGTTTCAGGATCCCTGCTAGACAGCATAAGGTGGTCTATCTGCGCAATCAAAGAAGAGAAGCGCGTCCCAGTGTACACCATTAAGACTAAAAGCACTTAAATAATGAGGCCTCCAGCGCTCGGCTGACGCTAGAACGGTTATAAAAGATTTGCGAGTCTTTATCGGCACATACGCAATTACCACGTTCCATTCTGATCAGGGTCCTGCTTTCAGCTCTCGAGCTTATAAGGAGGCCATGGCTAGCATGGGAATTGGGTTGCGGTATTCTTGTCCGTCGCACCCCGAAGGGAATAGTGTGGTAGAAAGAAAAAACCGTGACATAAAGCAATCTATAACAGCGAAGGTATTAGGTTCAAGGTCTGGGTGGGTCAAACAATTATAAGTGTGCAGACTAGTCTTAATAACATGGCAAGAAATTCTCTAAAAGGTTTCAGCCCATACGAACTATTGTTCGGAATTAGAATGCGTATTCAGGACCTCGATAGTCAGATGTCAGTGGTACAAGAAGAAACAACGCACTTTGATGTAAAGGATCGTTTGGCTGTTTTACAGGAACTGAATGAAACAAGAAAATCCTTAAGCAACATAAAGTTAAAGCAACAGCCAACTACCACTGACGAGGCACCACCAGCAACAGCCCCAGCAAGGCCTGTCTGGATTCCAAAGATTGGGGATCTAGTCAGAGAAAAGATCGCGGTTAAGAAGGAATTTGGGCCTTCTTATAGAAAAGCAATACCTGTCTTGGCAGTCACCGGAACAAGATCAGTTGTGCTACCGCCTCTTGCTGGTAAAAAGGAGAACAGAGTCGTGTCCATCGACCTGGTAAAACCACAAGCATGTGGCCTATAATCAACAGTAGGCCCAGTGGACTCCCAAGAAACAACAGAATACCCAAACTTGCAACAATCCAAGAGGTTCAAACTGAAAGACTCATCACATTCGATCAGCCTGCAGTGCACAATGAAGGACTATGCCATAATGCCATGGAACTCGTGCCTCTTGAAACACAGATTGAAACAGTTCGTCAAGAAACAACACCAGTCTACAATGATGTGGCATCAGAAAGTGCTACCGAGAGACAGATTGAAAAAACAATCCCATCAATTGACAGAACTGCCTCTGGTTATTTCATCAACTTCGACAACTTCTCTGAAGATCAATACGACCCCGAAGTGATGCCAGAAACAAAAAAGTATTCGAAAGAAAATACAACAGGACTCCTTCAACAAATCAAAGAATTATATCTGGATTCACCGTTGATTGAGCATTGGATTATTTCAGGGGTATTCATACTCCTACTATGCCTAATTTTAGTTTTAATTTTAGGAAAGTTTATTACAATTGAATGGACAGCAAGTCAGAACATCAACCTAGTCCTGAAACCACACAGATCATCCCACGTGAAGAAAAGAGAACTGTCAACAGTAAATGTCACAGCAATTCCAATACCTGGTGGGGTAGTATGGGAGAAAACAGACTATGAGATCTATGGTCCGGTCGAAATCCGGAATTATCCTCAACAACTAAAGGTTTCCTTAAGTGACTTTGTGACACCTAGTACATTCTCTGATGATTGGGACTTTAACAGTATTAATGACATGATGTCTGATTTAGTAATGTCAGCTAGATTCACAGATCATGATTATTTACAAGGTTCATCTAGTTATGAGCAGTTATTCTGTTACACACACTATGGGGATCATTACCTGCATAAATCTGCACAGCCTAGAAACGTTTTTATGTATAATCAATGGGAACATTGTGCTACACCACCTAAAAGCAGTTCTAAAGCATTTTTTGAGAAATTCAAATACTTCTCAGGGTTTAACACCAGTAATGCAGAAACGTTTTATTACAAACTGTTAGATAAAACAGGAATGAAAACAATGCTGACAAATTCTAAATTGATATATTCAGAAGCATTTTATGACAAAATGATGACATTTGGTTTTGATTATTGGAAAAATAATATTGAAACGAAAACAATTTGGGGTACAAAAGATTGGCAGGTGCAAGGCATAGAAGCACTATTTAGAACCTGCATGATACCAGAACAAATGTTGTTTTTAAATGACACAATACACCAAACATCTTGTCTTGGCCTAGCTAAGATCAAAGACCTTAAAACACCGTCTATTCCAAAGCCAATACCTGAAAATTCAACTGCAGATATTGAGTTAGACGTGTCACAAATTCTACATTTCAACAGAACAAATCCTGATTGGAAAAAGTGGTTAATCTGGCCTACAGACACAAACAGCTGTCAAGATAGATTCCTGAATAAAACACAGGGGTTAAAAATGACCAGATTAGACCCGAGATATTCCCAGAGACAACATCCAGGGATTATAACAACATACAGTGTAGGGAAGCTCTGCCTTGAATGGCTAACATCATCCACACTGGCTGAAATTAAGCAACACTTGTCTTTACTAAAAGATGGTGCTGATTTGCGCGATTTCATTCTTGGACCACGCAAACAGCGTCAAAAGCGTTTCATAGCGACCAGTATCTATGCTGCTTACAACGAGGCTTGGAAAGTCAAACAAATTGAAACTGCTGAGAAAATACGAGAAATTGATTGTATTAATTTGGAGAAATCACTTTCTGTAGTAGACAATGGGTTAATGACTCTGTCTTCCAGAATATATTCATTGGACAATATTGTATCCTCTGCCTTTGATGTGATAGACAGAGACTTGCTAATGTTACAACATGGCCAGTCGCAATTGCGCTCTATTATAGAATTAGGCTGGACGCTGCAAAATCTTCGTTCAGGCTATGTGCCTTGGCGTTTAATCAACACAACGTCATTATTTTCCAGTTTTAACCTTACTGATAAACAGATCAGTTTGGCACAGAAAGGAGCAGACTATACAATCCTGAGCATCGAAAAACTCGAGAGATTACCATTGACAATGTCAGAGAGTCCTGTCATTGAATGGATAATACACGGAATTATCCCAATTCCGATAACAACTTTCTGATTTAAAAAGTGCCTTGAGTACATACCTGCTGGCCAGTATGAACAATTGGGTAAAGGATATGTAAAATCTGAATGGAAATTACCATACACTCATTCTTGCTATAGTGACAGCGACAAAAATGTATTTCTTAGTGGTGAAAATTGTAAACATTCACTAAGCGGTATACTTTTGTGTCAGGGTATTAATTTACACGGAGCATGTGATGGAAATTCTAACAACCTTTCATGCCACCAGCTAGTCACACCTGCAACTCAGATAGAGCCCTTCTTTATGCAACTTTCAAACGGGAGTTACATTCTTAGAACGGATCACAGATGTTGTGGCCTTGTGCCAGGGAAAAGTTATCTAGTGAGTGTAACATCCATGGTCAAATGCTGTATGCAAGCATTGTTTCCGAGTGGGCCTGCATACACAGTGACTCCCATCTGGCCTCGTCTGAATCTCTATTCTATACGAATTGATACATTAAGCAAAATGAAATCTGTACTTTTACAGACAACAGTGCCTATAACGTCATCAAAAGAGACGTATGATCTTCTAGTTGCAAGGACAGCTACTGAAGTTCATGACCTTTTATCAACAAATTGCCCCGTGCATTTCGTAGAAATGTTCAGCAACTCCTTAACATGTCTAGTGCCACAAGCATCCCAGGCATATTTAAGACAGTCTTTACGGGACTTCTAACACCCTTCCAGGCAATTTTGGGAATCGTTCCTAATTTTGTACACTCTGTTTTTGGCGGCATACCATTATTTTTGGGACTCGTCGCAGGGATTTTATTTTTGACCCTCCTGCTTCGTTATGGCAAGCCGAAACTCAGACATAGCTCCCATGGGAATGGAAGAGACAATCCTAGCAATGCGCTACCGGGACAGGATAACTAACGTCCTTGGATTGGCCAGGCTGAGAGATCTAAACATGACCTGGTTCCTTTCATTCAGACCTATATGGCAGAACTGTATCTTACCGGTACTAAGATGTATGCTATGCGGCGATGAATGCGTGTTGGACATCTGTCTTTCACTTCCATCAGCAGTACCAACGGACGTCGATACTTTGCTCAGTCCAATAACGGCTCACGCATTGTGTTGTCCCCAGCGGCTACCAATCCTGATGACAGCATTCGTTGAGACTCCTGTACTACGACTAGGTGGTAACAGTGGAGCGAGTGACAAAAGCAACATCACCCAGGTACGACCTTCTGTGAGCATTGCTGCTCCTGACTACGATGACAGCAATCATTCTCACACCTGCCAAGTTACAGCGCTATCTAATTTGGTTGAACTATCACCTGATTTTGTAGACCAATTCTTTGAGAGCCTGTCTGATACGATGTTCTCACCCGTACAGAAACAATAACTTTTGAGAAGCTTTCCGACTCACAGCGTTCTCATGAACTCTGAATTCGGCCTTCAGTTTTGATCAACAAAAACTGCAGAAAGTGTTGGAACTCTATTTCCCCGTTCAAGCATTAATTCTTTTTGAATTGGATATTTTTAATATTGATTTTTTTTGGCACGAACAATTCTTTGCTTAACGTAAAAACTATTCTTAGAGAACAGAAGCTTCAAAACTTCTATTTTTAAACACATCTAGAGACATAACAACATTACATCAGCCTCTAGCACATGTTATTGCAATGCATTTATATGTGATGATTTATCTCGCCCTTCTTCTGTCAGAGATACTTCATGTGTAATCCTTTTTGCATAATCGTTCATTGATTTCATATGCAATAATTTTTTGAATGATTCTATGCTTCAAAAAACGTACAGTACCTAAATTTCACGTATTACAGATACGCCTATTTCGAATGCATATATGTATTTTGGGGTGGGCAATGTTACACATGCATCCTATTGCTCTAGTTTTAGTAATTTGATGGACATGAATACGTGGAGTGGGTGTTATGTGTTTATCTAGGCTCCTGATCGATACTGTGACCTTATGCCCCTATTCGGCTATAAATCCATTTATTCCCTATATTGGCATAACCGTTCAAGTGCGATTTTCAGAAAAGTTATCTCTGGCCTCACACGAACAGAGCCACATTCCAGCATAGCTCTCTGCCACTTCCTTTGCGACCAATTAGTGCAATGACAGGGCAGGAGTCACTATCTGATATTCCTAGATTAACACTCCGAGTTCTTCAACAAGATAAAAACTCAGCAAACCTGGAAATCCCCGCTTGCTGTGTTTTGATTAGTAATGGAACTCTAATGAGCAACTGATAACTATCACTTCCTAGTGACATCTTTAATTGACGTCTTATGTCCAGCAAACTTGCGTCAAACCCGGCACCTGTCAGGTATAAATATTACCAATGTTGCCTTAAGCAATAGCTCGTTGCTCGTTGCCTGTTGTTAGCTGTCTGCAAGACCCCGTGTTGGTGAAGCTAGCACCCTGTCGCTGCAAACTGCTGTCCCCTTGGTGGTGAAGCTACTGATACCATTATCGCTGCTAAAGCGCGAACGATGGTGCAGTACGCTTAGGAGCTGAACAGCCGTCCCTCTGCGAAGACATCCAGCAGATTCCAGCTGCCGCGGACGCTGTCCCCCGCCTCCTCCTCCTCGACGCGCTGAGAAGAGAGCCGCTGCCTTTCTCCTGCAGAGAAATCCAGCTCCAGCGTTTCCGGTCTACCCTTGCGGGTGACTGGGATATCGAGTGCCCCCTGAAGGAAATACCAGACTTCCATCATTCTATTCAGAGGTATGGTGTTGACTAAACCCTTAGATGAGAATTCTTGAAGCAAACCTTGGCAAAACCAACTTAACTTAAAGCTACTTACTTACTCCCCTTCCACGTGTTAGGCTTAGGTCAGGCACACTGGGGTAGGCGTAGTTAGAAGCACCAGTAGAGTATTTTAGCCTAATGTATATATGACTGTATATATGTTTTATTACTTTTAAACCATTGTATGGCTAAGAAACCATATCAATGCTTTTACAGTTCTATTACGCAATCCTTATCTTACTGTACGTACTTTTTATAATAACAAGTCTTGCAATTGTGGCAATACATTTCTCTTGTATGAGAAGAAAGACTGTTCAATAAATGTTAACCTTTATTGACAAACGCCCGTCTCTCTATTCTCTATATCTCGTGAAAGTAAACTGCACTAAACTGACTGAGTGAAATACATGTCTATTGTTTCACACGACCCTAGAGATTGACTCTTGATCTGAGGAGCAAAGTTGTCATGTTGCACGGTTGTTGGAAAGCTGAATCCCTTCTTGTCTGTGCCAAGGAAGCTGATCACTTCCCATGCAGAGAAGAAAGTTTCCAGTGACCTCTGAGCTAGTTGGTAACACACCCAATTAAGTTTAGCATAGTCAGTGGAGGCCTGGAATATCCGCAGTTCCACGTCGATACTACTGTTTATGTTATTCCAATGCGCAGGGCCTAGTGGGAAACTAGGAACTACACTACAGGATGTCATCCAGCCCACGTTGCCTCCACGACTGTCCTACCCCGGATAACTCGACAGTCTTTAACCGCATTGAGCCTACGCACCAGCGTGATCAACTCTGCGCTCTAAGGAACCGAGCCACACGAGCTTTAAAGCCCATAGCGCACAACAATCCCTTACGCCCTGCGCCCCCACCCTCGGCGTAGGCGTACAGATTATCTAAACCAGGCAATTAAATTGTTAAGTCCTGAAGATGATCCCTTTGTAACTGGAGCACGGGATTGAAACGTCGACTCCTTTGAGTAGACATACGTTTAACCATTGTACATTAATGTGTGTATGTACTACTCCGGGTTGGCTGGACTCCTGACTTGAGCCTCATGGACAGAAGGCTCCAACAACCTTGAACCGAGCACCTGGACTCTGCCATCTGTGAGCCAAGTAGTGCCACCCATCCCCGGTTCCTTGGAGGTTGGTCTGAGGTGCTCTGCCAGCCTCTGTGGATCAAGCGGAGCAGACACATCTCCTCTGCTGCACAGCACAACTCCAAGCAGAACAGATGCATCACCGCTGCTGCATGGAGCGGACCTGTCTCAAAGACCTGTAACGCATCGGAGCCCATCAGTACCACCACTGCACTGCACATCCTTGGTGTAGGCCTCACATCCATTGTCGATAGCAGCCTCAACAACAACGCTGTACTCTGCGTCACAACCTCGCAGCTCCCTGGTACCAGGATATCACTCCAACTGCGTGTAGCATCCTCGACTCTGGACTTCGCATCGCAAGCCGTCGTCGACAGGATCCTCAACGATGACCTAAGACCACGCACCATAGCCTTGCTGCATTTCAGGAAGGACACATCGCTTCAGCTGCATGATGCATCTTAGAAGTGGATCCTCACAATGCTCTGCAACCCAGAATTTAAGGTACTTTGTTCAGCAGGCCTAACTGGGTCCTTGTATCCAGCACATCATCTATCGCGGTCCGCCTGAACTTGTGACTTTGTCTTTTATATCCACAGTTGAACCTTTGTGCTTTTTGGCACAATTTTTACTAAAATATTTAAAATTTAATATCTTGTGGATTCTCCTGGAGGGAACTGATAAAAAAGCCAATTTAGGGACATGTCAGTGTGTTGTTTCAAACGGGAAAAATTGTTGTACAAGCCTATATATTTTATTTATTTTTTATTTTATTTTTAGCTGTTTTATAACGCGCTCCGTTACTACCAGAGTGTCCTGGCGCGGATATACAGATCCAGACGTCCATATCTGGTTACCTATTTTACTACAGCCTCAAAGTTTCTCATATACCCCTCTAAGGTTATACTAAACAGTAATCAAAGAGACCCTATCATATGTGCATATTCACTATCCCTGAAACTTTTACTACATCAGAGTGCTCACCTTACACATCATTTTTAGGATACCAAATGTTTCTACGTGTGTGAATACTGTGAGAAGAGACGTTGAAACTAACTCGGTACCTCAGATTGGAACTGCTTCATTCTCACAGGATGGCACATTTCCCCAAGAGCCAATATTCTATTCTAATATCTTTTGGTGCTCAAAGGCTTTGTGAGTCTCATGGTCAGCTGAATATGCTTTGCAAGGTCTAAACACTTCACTTAGGTACATTTTCATTTTATTTGGATCAAATTTCTCTTGGTTGATGTTTCAGTAAGAACACACATTACAGGAATTGGAAGGGATTTGGTCGTTTTCAGGGTCTTAGTATCATTAAACTTCTCTTCAGTTTCATTTCGAATCCCTAAATGTTGGCATTGTCTCACTTGGTCTTCTTTTCCTACTTCTCTGTGGGGGTGCTAGCCCTCAGTTCCTGCAATACTGCCTTAGGTCAATAGGAAGATGAAAACATTTTATACATTCTAAGCACTGGTAAGCAATGTAAAAAAAAAGTCACAGCTCGGGCAAAGGATGTTTAGACAGAGTCTAGAGGCCTCATAAGTATTAAACAAAGGTCTTAATGTAATATTGTCTCAGCCTTAGGTAAGAAGCACCGAGAACAATCTTTGCTTTAAGGGAGGTGCTGTGGGTGCAACGATTCAGCAACTCAAAAAGTGATACATTATTCTAAATATTAATGATTGTAAGTCCCAACCAAAATATTATTAAAAGGAGCATTTATTTGCTAACTACCACAAACTGTTTAAAATAAACCAACAGAAGGGGACTGGGGAAAATTAGTTTCAGCAATTGTAATAATTCATTACTAATTAAATCTATGGAATACATGTCCTTCTATGCAAAATGAAGAATTACAAAAATCCTTCAGTGGTACTCCTTTTCTTTTCAGGAAAATCATGGCAGATGTCGGTACGTTTGTAAATGTTCCGAGTGAAAAAGGACGGGGGGCTTTTGTTACCATGCCTTGCATTCCGTTAGCAACTCGCTAACCCTAAGACCAAAATGTGTTTAGGGAGCTCACTCCAGTGGTTTGTTTCAAGAATTTATTAAAGCTGGAATATACAGGACTGGATAAACTGCACAGTAGCAGAATTGACAGTTATCCCTTTACCAGATGGATGATAGAGTTTTGTCCCAGGCCTTGAACGGGTCTCTAGAGAGTATTCTTCAGTAAGACTTTACTGCTAGCAGTTTAGTATAGTCCAGTTTCAATACTTTATTCGATTGCAAAATAAAATAATAAAAAATGCAGTGAACTAGATTATAAAATCTTAATACACAATCTAATAAAAACAGTTCATAAGACAAAGAATATCTTTGAAAACAATGCCCAGTAATAGTCAAGAGCAATTTAAAATGTTCTTTCTAGTATAAAATACAGCCCACAAGAAGCTTGACATACTACATCATATCTTAATGGTAGACACAGATTTAGGGTAAAGATAAGCAGGGTAGCATTGTGTGAAGTTGAGCGGTCTTAAAATGGGCAGAATATACATTTTTCTCAAATTGCTGTAACATTTGCAGAAAAGAACGACATGCATGGTACTCTGTGCCGTCAGAGTATCACAAGGGACAATTTATTAGTATTCATTTCTGGAAAACTGATCAAGTATCATTCTGAAGCTGGTGAGGATAAATCTATGCCTTGAGTTTAATATAAATTTCAGATAAGGCTGCATTTCCTGCATAGTTAGGATGGAGCGCTTGATTTTTTGTACGCTATGCTTTAATATTTCAGTGGTCACTCTAAGATTATCAAGGTGTGCCACACATTCATTTTTCAAGTCTTTTCTATTAATGGCTTCCAGGGATTCGGGCTTCACATAATAAAAAGGATGCCCCAGATCACGGAAAAAAACTTTGGATATATTTCAACCAGGATAAATATAAAGTGGAGCTGTTCTTGAGTCAATCCCTGATAATGGTACGATTTAAGCCGGTATAGTCTGATGTCCAAATTTTATACCATAATAGACTGGACTGCAGTATGATTAAATCTGTAACGTACGGCACACCCGATTGGCAGACATATGCAGAGGAACTCTTTGGCGTGGCAAGAAGATACTTTAATAAATTAATTTCCCACCCCCTGCAATGTCCTACAGTTAGTATGTCCACTCATGTGGGTCCATGAGCCTTCTTTGTGAAATAATATGCCCAAATATGAAAAGTTAGTTGTAAAACAATATCTGTACCCTTGATTTTTATGTCTCAATACATCGCTGTTCTTCTCCCACATTTCATGATGAGCATTTTAGATTGGTTAACTAGGAGACATAAGTCCTGCTTATAATCGACAACATTTGCAAGAAGGCTCTGTAGGGCCAGAGGAGTTCTAGACATAAGAACGGCATCATCCGCATAGCGGAGGGCTGGGGCAGGGCAATGTCCAATTTGCGAAAGGTCTTTACATTGGATGGATAGCAACGCCCCTATACTGTTTATATATAATGAAAAAGAAATGGTAGTAAAACACAGGCCTGTCTTATCCCTCTCTCTTCATTAAAACATTGTGTACATTCTCCCCTGGTGCCAAATCTAACCCTAGCGCTACATCCCGAATAAAACTCTCTTAAAATGTTGATAATGGATACCTCCACCCTTAAATCTCTTATAATTGCCCACAGCTTAGCATGAATGACACAATCGAAAGCCGATGACAAAACAACGAAGGCCAAATAGATGTTTCCCTCTGTGATCTTGGTATACTTTCGAATTAGCATGCTTTCCATTTTGCAGATCTGACAAAATATCATAAGATTCTGCCCAATCCTGTGGCCTATTCAAGATGATATGACCAGCTATCTTTGCTAAGGAATCGAGAAGGGAGATCGGTTTATAGCATCCAGGATTACACAGATCTCCCTTTTTGTAAATCGGGATGATATTTGATGCTGCCCACATGGGTGAAACGCCTGTGTTACAGCATACACGCAATTAATGGGTATTGGCCTTAAACAAATCCACTGGTATAGCGTTCCTCTATGCTCAATGGTGTAGTATAGTCTTTGTATACCACAGTAATTCTGCAGATGGCCGTTTGCAGACTTCCGAGTCTGAAAATAAGACAAGACTGCTTTGCATGGTCATCTTCAGACCTTGACTATGGCTTTGTCTGTCGAACTTCTCCTGCAAACAGCTACGTTCAGGGCTTAGTATAGCTGGGCTTTTGCGTTAAGAATAATCTTTGACAGGTCTACTTATCCTCACTTTTTGCTAGATATTACAGCCGCCAATCAGGGCAACAGCAGCAGACACTAGCCCAGAAAACTCCATCAAAAAGATGGTTCCTTAGTGCTGAAAGGTATGTTGAATTTAGAAAAGAACGAGAAAAGCGATTTTTTTTGCTTCTTGATCAAGGGTCTTCATAAGTGGTACATAATTTTATAGGAAGACCTTGACAATATGTAAGATGCAATTGCCATTTATGTTATAACTGGAAGTTTCAATGTCATTGGTGTGATAGTAAAGCTATCAAGGTGGCACACATCCTATGCCCAGTGGCCAGAGGGAGGAGTGTTGAGCCTACTCTATAGTGCGCATGACAGTTTAGTCGGCCGTCTTGGGCAGAACAAACAGTCATGCGCACTTTGCATGTTCTCCACCAGCTATATTGCACAACCTCGGTGGAGAACATGCCTAGCCTCCCAGTCTCTCTCTGAGCACCTAACCACGATGCTCAGACCAATCACAATGCTGCTGAAAGGCAGTGTTGTGATTGGCTAGGAGAGTCTGGGAGCCTGGGTGCTTCCTGTGCAGAGGAGAGGCGGCAGCTGGTGACCAGTGACCAGCAGGTACGTTTTCTTTCTTTCTTTTTTTTATATTTTCGAAGGCAGTTATTTCTTGTTTTTAAGACAACTCCACAGGGAAAATATGAGACTGTCCTGTTCTATCCTGGTACTTCCTGCAGGCAATCATTCAACCTTTCTGCAGTTACTTTCAACCCCCCCCCCCTCCTCCCGTATGTGGCTTGTCTTCTGTGTACACACACCATATTAAAAAAACAAACTTTTTTCTCAAATTTAACATGTCTTTTAAATACTCACGTTCTGATTACCACCATGAAGCTATAAGCAAGGGTTCCAAGTCCCACTAGTAGGTAGGAGAGGGGCAACCGGAACTGCAGCCAGCCAACTGTCCTAATATTGTTGTAATAGCCGTAGAAAAGGACAGAGTATTGTGCATATCCCTGTAAGCAGAATACATGTTTTGGACTTTATTTCACAAATATTAAACACACCAATATTAAAATCTTGTCTGCATTTTTTTCATTGGGAATATCTACATTTGCAACAAACCAGGCAAAAATCTCATTCCCACGCAAGGGAAATATTACTCTTACTATACAGGTTTCTTGTACATTGTATACTGATTGTTGGAAATTGGGTTACTGGGTGAGGAGCGGTGAAACCCAACTCAAGCAGAAACCACAACTTTGGCCAGGGTAAAACAACAAGCAAACCCCAAACTAACCTGTGCCATCCCTTCTGGTAGCTTGGCACAAAAGCAATCATGCTTTTTAAAGAAACTCAAAGTACTTGCTTGCACTAAGAAGTCAGACCCAGCCTGCGCGCTATTCAGTTTCAATATCTCCCCTACAAGTAAGAAAGGTTGGAATGGGGAAAAATGAGCACACTGGGACAATACAAGCAAGTTTTTTTCTGGGTGTCTATAAATAGAGACACCTACTAAACTGTTCCCTGAGTGTGGGAGAATTGTTTTGCATCCTTCCACCAAGGTAATTTATGTTATTTACCTACGAAGAGATGAATATAATTTGACTCTTTTCCTTCTCTTGGCGAAGTCTCCTGCACATGGTTTAGGCTCAGAGAATACAGATAAAAGCTAATACTCATGCAGGCAACCTTTCCTTGAACTGTTGGGCGCTTAAATACTTACTGAACCAGAAATTATTTTTGGGTATTCAGATGGGACACAAGCGTCAGCGGTGCCTGTAAGGAATTATGACACACGTATTTAATACAGTTCTCTGAGACTTTCCTTTGAAGTTGCATTTGACACATCTATGGTTGTGGGTCTCTTTTCCCCAATTCCTTGCTGTCTCCTACCTTTATTGTGTACTGATGACAATCCTGACCAAAATAATTGTGCCAAGTGGGTTGAAACGTGGACAACAGCATTTGTGGACTGGTTTTTAAATTTATTTGTGTTTTTTGTCACTCATGTTTTGAGTGCCATCTGGAACAACATACTGTCCCAATCAGTCACATTTATATATTTCTGTATATAACACAAGTGTACTTTTGTAGTCACTTTACTCACCGTAACTGGCTGTCCCTTTATAGGAGCATCCTATTTTTGGACAAATACAAATGCTGTGCCATATGATTATGGATCGTTATTACATTATCTGAATATGATAAACAAAATAAATGCATTTATTGCTAAACTGAAATAACCTGAAGAAGAGTTTCTTTACATCGCTATTGCTGTGGAAGTCCAAGGGTACACTTCCCCTAAAGGTACCACCTTTTTATGATAATAAGTAACCTCCAATGCAGCAACAAAAAAAGAGTTACTGGGAAGATGGCCGGCACTGGCGAATCCCACCACGTGTAGCCGCAGGTGACCGCACTGCCCCTCCCCCTGTCTCTAAGCTGATTCTGCCTGCAGCAAGGTAAGGAGATGCCGAGAACGCAGAGAAAATGCCAAGGCGAGTGACAAAAGCCCAGTTAAAGTGTACTGCCTGGGAAGTTTTGCTGCCCTTTTTTTCTGCTCTTGAATGCCTCCCCCCCCCCCGATCCCCCGACTGGAGGGGTCTGTGGAAAAGAGAGTGCTGTGGTGGTGGAGGGCTCTCTGTTGAATCCCAAAGTCGGGCAGCGAAGTAAGGGAAGAGGCCATGCTGCTCCTTCACAGACACCCTCACAGACTGTCAGCTTGAGGTGAGTCGGCTATGCAGGCACCCCCCCCCCCCCCAGACATTCTGTTAGTTCTTTTCTGCTGCTGCTACCGGGATGCCCTAGAGGCCCCCTTAGGGGATACAAATGTCATCCTTTTTGGAATACTGGCAGGAAAAAGCAAATGGAAGGAAAAAGTAAAACATTTTTAAAGGACTATTAACTGTTGACAGGGGCTATGGAGCTGTGGGGGCATACTCTGAAGTGGAGATTGCTACTTGGCAAGCCCCTTCTTTTCTATTTTTTTTGTTAAAGTTGACATCTGAGACTTATTGAGAAAATAGTATATAACTCTGCACATAAGTTGGCATATTCAGTTGGTGTTGGGGCAGCGATTTTTCTAATTAAGAAAACTGCGGTTTTGACTTCTTGATCCTGACCATGATGGGGAAGCATTTAAAGATTGCCACGGTAATGGCTCTTGTTGTCTCAAGTGTGGGTCTTAAGTCTAAATCTCAAGCAGTGCAGATAAAGATAGCTTCAGCAGCAGCAAGAAGCGATCGTGCGCAAAAATCTTGCCGATGGTCAGGCCCAATACCAAGCCATCCGAGCTCAGAAGAGGATGTGGTGGAGGACAGAGTCGGGGTAAAGGGGATGATCAAACGCTGGAACCTCCTCGGCAACAAAAATCAGTTGAGAAATTAGACTGTGAGGGATCACCCCAGGCTCAATCTGGCTCAGCTGGGAAAGTTGTAATTTCTAACGAAGACAGCGGGATAACAGGGAATATTGAGGAGAGGTAAGACTCAAAGGAAGTTTCCTATAGCTCGCTTTATGGGAAAACAAAGGAATACCCATTATTTATGAAATCTAAAATATCCTCATCGTCTGCACAAGTTCAAGTTCAAGAGCAATAGCCCAGCAGTAAAAAGCAAGTGAAGGTGTCACAAGGCGTTCAGGCTTCTACTTCGTCGAAGATTGAATTGGAAAAAGAAATGGGGCCTCCTTGACCCCTAGTACAGCAGAAGGGGCTCTCAATGGGAGGTCAGCCTTTATCCTCCATTCGAGGTAAAATCCCAGAGGTAAGACAGCAAGATCAGGCTCGAGAAACATCAGAAGAACCCTCAGGAAAGCAGACGTCAGAAGAAGGGGGCGTCATCTAATATGACATAAAAAACATGCTATATCTTATCTTGGATGAGATATGTGAGCTTAAAGCAACGCAAGAAAGCAAGCTAACAGCATTACATCATCGCTTGCCAAAAATTGAAGAGGCAGTTGGTAGCTAAGCGGAAAGAATGCAAAAGGCCAAGTCTCAGATATCACAGCTTGAAGACCAGATGAACACAATGCAGCACCAGGCTACTTTAGATAACAAACAGAAACCTTAACTCAAAAGTAAGCTGGAGGAGCTGAAAAACCATTCATAATGCTCCAACCTGTGGCTGTTTGGGGTTCCAGAAGGTTGCGAAGGATCACAAGTGCATCAATGCGTTGAGACATTTATTAAGGACAATATGCTGCCAGAGCTCTCAGGAGACCTTACTATCACGAGAGGACATAGAGTCCCAGCCCGGCCATATCCGAACCCTAAGTTGCTGCAAACAATATTAGTAAACTTGGCAGATGTTTGGGTCAAAGAACAGGTATCGACCAGGGCCATCCAAAAGAGACAATTTCCAACTCGCGAAGTTCCTAGCTGTCGCATTTTCTCTGACATGTCAGCAGCAGCAGCTTCAGGTAGGAAGGAATTTGTTAAACTTCTGTACTTGTTTAAGGCACAGGGGGCTCAGGCGGCTATAGCTCAGCAATCTAAGGTACAAGTCCTGGTGCAAAGGAGATTTCATATGTTTTCAAATATTGATGAAGTTCAGGAAGTTACTACTGAAAAGTAGATAAGGAAATCAAATCCGGGATAGTGTTTGTTTTATTTTGAATGAGCAATAATGAAAACATATGGATTGGTTACTGGTTTTTATCCTTGAGGTGAAATGGATCTGAAAGTAAGGATAATCTTGATTAATGTAAATGGATTGTCCAACAAGCAAAATATTGTGGTTTGATTAGAGGGCTAACTTTTTTTTCTCCCCAGATTTTATATCCTTAGAAAACCCATTTAAAAACAAACACACCAAAACTTTCTATCCAAAAATATTATTTGAAGATATTCTTTGCTTCTGCTGGATTAGCAGTAGGGGGACCTATCTATTTTGGGCAAGGGATCGATTGGGACATCTCTCAGGTTTTAAGAGACCCAAAAGGGAGGTGGATTTGGGTTACTGTCTGGGTCAATGGGAGGCTCTTTAATTTTGTAAACTATTATGCCCGAAAGAAGATGATCTTAAAGCCCTTATGAAGATTAATGAGTTGGTCAGAGGGATAGTGATTCCTTCAATCCTAGGGGGGGATTGTAACTTTATTCAAGACTTGAAAAAGGATACCTTGAAATGAACTAAAAAACAACTAAGGCCTAGGACTAAACAAGTATTAGATTGTATAAAACAGGATTATCATTTAATAGTCCCATGGCGTAAGGCTCATCAAGATATTTCACAATTTAGTTGTTACTCTCGCTGATTTCAGTTAGTGTAGCATATTGATTTCTTTCTTATCCCTCGATACATTAATTGCTTAAGACCAGAAATTGGAGTAAATTAATTCTCAGATCATTCATTGGTAATAATTGAAATTATAATGTAGGCAACAAGGAGAGAAAAGTCCGGGTGGCAGATGAATCGTCTCCTCCTCTCGAATCTCCAATGAGTGGAAGATATGAAAAGATGGATAAAAAGATTCTTGTAGGAGAATAAGGGCACCACAGCTATATTTTCGGTTTGGGGGTGCTTTAAGGCCACATAGTGGGGACAGATGTTGGCTTGTGCGGTCTCACAGACTAAAGCTCGGAGGATACTTGTAGCTGAACTACAACAGGCAGTTGATACTGCCTTAATGCAGATAATTAGTGGCTCAATTCAGCGCTCTGTAGCTAAGGAAGTATTAGATAAAGCTAGGCAGGAGCTAAGACAAATGTTTATTCTTGAAGAACTAACTAGCTCACGGACGTTCCAGCATGTATGAAGAAAGTCAAATGGTTGGGAAACTGCTCACTTGGTCAAGCAGAGTTAAGCAGGAGGCCGCAGTATTAACAGAATTTTAAGAACCAGAGTCATTCTTGACCACTATCACAAGCTATATACAACAAGCTACCAGTCTTAATAATGGTTGAGGCTGAAAAAGCATTTGATTTAGTTAATTGGGACGCTCTTTTTTATGGTTTTAGAAGGCTTGAGTTCCAAATACAAATAATTATTATGCTAGAACACTTATATCAAGGGGCCCAGGCTCAGGTTTTTATAAAGTTACATTTAGCAGGGTATGTGGATATAAATAGCGGAACTCTCCAGGGTTGTCCCCTATCCCCTGCATTGTTGACCTTTTTTATCCCCTTCGATGCTCATGGCGGAATGGTTTCGTCATGAGCATCAGTGTTATGTTATGTTATGTTATAAACCGTTTTGTAGCGCGCTCTGCTACTTGTGAGTATCCTGGCGCGGGGAAGGGATCAAAGCGGCATAGAACAAGACAGAGAGAGCATCCTCCTAACCTGCATTCATACAAAAAGGTGGGTTTTCAGATGTTTTTTAAAAGCAGTCACTGTCGGCATGGAGCGAAGATGGAGAGGGAGGGCATTCCAGGCCCGAGCCGCCACCACCGACAGTGACATACCACCCAGTCTGGCGCGTTTGAAGCGGGGAAGAGACATTTTGAACAATGAGGCAGATCTCAGGGTGCGTGCCGGGATGTACTTGGTGAATCTTCTCTTCAGATAGGAGGGGCCTTGGTCATGAATTGCGCGAAACGCCAGCACCAAGGCTTTAAACCGAATGCGTTGTATTACTGGGAGCCAGTGAAGCGAGCGCAACTCCGTGCGCACGCTCTTCCACCTAGGAATGTTAAATAATAGGCGTACAACCGCATTCTGGACGATTTGGAGGCGATTGACAAGGTATGCCGGAATGCCACTAAACAGTGCATTTGCATAATCAAGGCGGGCCAGTATGAGAGCCCTGGCAACCGACTCTCTGGCCTCCCTGGGGAGCAGGGGGAAAAATTTACGGAGCATTTTCAGAGTGGCAAAACAAGTGCCGGTGAGTTTTTTGATGTGATACTCAAATCTGAGATCCTCCGTAAACCAAATACCCAGATTTTTTGCAGGTCTCCCCATCTCTGTTGGGCCAGGAATGTTTGGGGGCCAGAGTGTGCTCTTGAATGAGGGGGGAAAGGAGCCGTAAAAGAGCACCTCGGACTTGTCCTCATTGCACTTCAGCTGGGCCTGTGTTAACCAGCGAAATACTGAGGACAGACATAGATGAACAGTAGATGTGTCCAGGTTGTCATCAGGCCAGGTAAACAACAGCTGGGTGTCATCAGCATACCCTACAATTTTAGCCCCGAACTGTTCAGCCAAGTATACCAGAGGTGTAATGTATACATTGAACAGAAGGGGGCTAAGTGTGGACCCCTGCGGGACCCCCGTAAGCAAAGGTCTTTGCTCCGAAGCATACGGAGGCATCCAAACTTGCTGGGTCCTATCTGATAGAAAAGAAGAGAGCCAATCAAGCACCACTCCCCCAATACCAATGTCTGACAGCCGGCCAAGAAGGAGATCATAAGGGACAGTATCGAAGGCGGCAGAGAGGTCCAATAAAATTAGGACCGCTCTGCCACCTCCATCAAGACACTCCCGGATGGCTTCAGACATCTCCACCAGGGCCGTCTCGGTGCTATAAGCGGCCCGAAAGCCCGATTGGGCCAGGTGGAGGGCATTAGATGTTTCCACAAAGCTCTCCATTTGTAGAAGAGCAGCCTTCTCACAAATTTTTGTGAGAGCAGGCAAGAGGGAGATGGGTCGATAGTTACCCGGGACCGACACATCTAGTCCTGGTTTTTTCAGGAGTGGAAGGAGTTTAGCGTGTTTCCAAACCTGGGGGACCACGCCAGCGGTCAAAGAAAGATTCACCAATTGCGTGATCTCACTATAAACAGTCTCCGCCACCTCCGAAAGCACTCGGGCAGGGCATGGGTCGACAGGGGAGCCCGATTTAAGGGACTGGAGAAGACGAAGAACATCCTCTTCCAAAACCTGTGCAAAGGTGGTAAGTTGGTGCACAGGGAGTGCGGGAGAGGGTGAGCAGGGATCGGCCACAGAGCGATCAGCGGAAAGTGCCTCTAAAAGGCCTCGCTGGATCTTCGCTATTTTAGTTATAAAAAAAGTGGACAACTCCTCACACCATTGTGCAGAGGACGGGAGGGCCATGGCTTCCGCCACAGGGGACACAAAGCTTTTGACGATCGCAAAGATCTCTCTGCTGTTATTGTTGGCCTTGTTAATGCGCCCGGCATAATAGAGACCTTTAGCGACCCTAATGGCTCCATAGTAGTTTTTTTGTGCAAGTCGAAGGGCGGATTTAGCCTCGGGGCTATATTCTCTCCTCTATAGGCGTTCTAGTTTCTTACAGCCCTGCTTCAGCTCTCTTAATTCTGGGGAGAACCAGGGTTGGGAGGGCGCGCGTCTGGCTCTGGTCAGCACTGTTTGTTTAGTAGAGGCAGTCGCCGCCTGCCCTATCCATTCATTGAACTCCCCTACTACATCGTCCAAACATCCCTTGAGATGTGGGCGAGTGTTAGACAGGGCAAGTCTGAACGCAGGTATATTAATTTTTTGACGATGGCATGTGGGGGGCGGGGGGCTGGACTCTGCCAACTCCCAACTAAACCTGACCAGGTCATGATCCGACCAGGATGTTTTTTCCACCGACACTGGCTGGATGGGGAAATTCGTGCATACCAGGTCAAGTAAATGGCCACCCACATGCGTAGGCCCCGACACCCATTGAACTAGCTGGGCGAGCTCCAGAATTTCCCCGAGCCTACGAGCTTCAGAGGAATCAGGGGTATCCATGTGAACATTTAGGTCCCCGACCAAAAGAAACTTAGTGCCCCTTTGCTCATGATGGAACCATACCGTCATGAGGACAGTCACAGGAAATCCCTCTGCTGCAGACAGCAGAGGGATTTCCTTCTCTCCCCTGTGGCCTCGGGAGCTGGGGAAGAGCTTCCCCAGCTCCCGAGGCCCCCTCCCTGGTTTCTGTGCCATGACGATCAGCCCGCACAACGCGCTGTCGTCATTGCACAGAAACCGAAACTGAAATGAGTCTTTAGGCTTATTTCAGTTTCACTTTCTATGTGCTCAGGGGGCTATCTCAGGACCCGGGCACGTAGAAAGACGGGAGAGGTATCATTGGAAAGGGGAGAATCTCCCCTTTACAATGAATCCCTGATTGGGGATTGTCCCAGGAGGGCGATCCCCAAGCAGGTATCCACCCACTAGACACCAGGGAGGGGGGAGCGGCTCCTTGGGCAAGGGCTTTTGCTCCCCCCAAATTGTTTGGGTGTAATTTAGTCTTTTTGCTTCACCTGGGGGGTAGATGGGGCAGTAGCTCCCAATCTGCCCCCTGGGGGCAAAAAGCCCACTAGACCCTAGGGATATTTAGATATCGCCACATAATTTATTGGGATGGGGGCTTCCCATAAGGGGCATGTCCGTGCCCCACCCGCAAAAATTTACAGCCTTTCTGCCCCCCTGAGGGGCATTGGGGGCAGAAGCCCCCAATCTGCCCTGCCAGGGGGGCAAAAAGCCCACTAGACGCCAGGGATTTTTTGGGGCAAAGTTGAATTAGGGTGGGGGCTCAAAAAATGGGCATGCCCATGCCCCCACCCCACTCCCCCAAAAATAAAAGCCTTCCTGCCACCCCTTGGGGGCAGGTGGCGGCATTAGCCCCCAATCTGTGTCTCCGGGGTGGGGGCTAAAAGCCCACTAGACTCCAGGGATTTTTTGGGGCAAATTTTAATTAGGGTGGGGGCATTGGCATGCCCATTTTGGGCAGCCCCACCCTGATTAAAATTTGCCCCAAAAACTCCCTGGCGTCTAGTAGAGTTTCTGCCCCCCATGGGGGGGCAGATGTGGGCATTAGCACCCAATCTGCCGCACCTGGGGGGGCAAAAAGCCCACTAGACGGCAGAGATTTTTTTGGGGCAAATTTGATTAAGGGTGGGGCTCCCAAAACGGGCATGCCCATGCCCCCACCCCCTCCCCTGTAAAAATAAAAGCCTTCCTGCCCCCCTGGGGGGCAGATGGTGCCACGGGGGGCTAAAAGCCCACTAGACTCCAGGGATTTTTTGGGGGCAAATTTTAATTCTGGTGGGGGCATTGGCCTGCCCGTTTTTGGCAACTCCCTTCCTAATTAAAATTTGCCCAAAAAACTCCCTGGCATCTAGTGGACTTTCAGCCCCCCTGGATGGCAGATGGGGGCATTAGCACCCAATGTGCCCCGCCGGGGGGGCAAAAGTTCACTAGACGCAAGGTTTTTTTGGGGCAAATTTGAATTAGAGTGGGGCTGCCCAAAACGTGCATGCCCATGCCCCCAACCCCTCCCCCACAAAAATGACAGCGTTCCAACTCTCCCTGGGGGGCATATGGGAAAGTATCCCCCAATCTGCCCACCGGGGGGGCCAAAGGCCCACTGGTGCCAGGAATTTTTTGGGGCAAATTTTAATTAGGGTTGGGGCTGCCCAAAACGGGCATGCCAATGCCCCCACCCCATCTGCAACAATTACTGCCTTTATGCCCCCCCCTGGGGGGAAGATGGGGAAGTTGCTCCCATTCTGCCCCCCCTGCGGACAAAAAACCCACTAGACGCCAATGATTACGCTGTCTTTTTTATGTGTGGGGGTGGGGGCTGCCCAAAATGGGCATACCAATGCCCTCACCCCCCAAACAAATAGCCACACTGTTTCTGACCCCCTTGGAGGCATATGTGGGTAATCCCGCCCTCCCCCAATATCCCCCCAGGGCGGCAGAAAGCAGACTAGGCACCAATTTTTTTTTTAGCAATATGCCAACCTGTCGATTTTGGGCCCTAGCGCAGCCAGCAACTAGGGAAACCTAGCAAGCCTGTACATTTTTCCAAATGAGACACCCAGGGGATTCCAAGATGGGGTAACTTGACTGGCTCTCACAAGGTTCTGTTACCCAGATTCTCTTGCAAACCTAAACATTTGTCCAAAAAAAAAACTTTCCTCACATTTCTGTGGTGGAAAGTTCTGGAATCTGCGTGGATCCACAAAATTCCACTCACCCCACGATCCCTGAAGCCTGCCGATAAAAACTGTGCCTCACTCGTGTGGGAGGCCCAAGTACCAGCAACAGGAAGGGGCCCAAAACGTTTTGAGGCAACATCAAAATTGCCTATCACCATACAACCTGGTTTTGCAAGGAGGGGTCACCTGAGTTTTTGGCCCTGTGCTCAGCAGCCATTTAGGAAAACCTACCAAACCCACACATTTCTGAAAACTAGACACCACCTTGCAAAACCAGGTGGTTGTGAGATAGGCAATTTTGATGTCGCCTCACTACGTTTTGGGCCCTTGGCTGTTGCAGGTACTTGGGCCTCCCACACAAGTGAGGCCCCATTTTTATCGGGAGACCAGGGGAATGCTGGGTGGTAGGAAATGTGTGTGAGCCCGGTGATGCCACACTTTCCCACACAAAAATGTGTGACAAAAAAATATTTTTTCAGCTAAAATTGAGGTTTGCAAAAAATTCTGGGTATTGAAACGCTGGTGGATCCACACAAGCCATACCTCCCTGGAAGCCCCTGGGTGTCTAGTTTTTGGAAATGTGTCGGTTAGGTAGGTTTCCCTAGATGGCCGCCGAGTATGGGGCCGAAAACCCATACAAGTGAGGTACCATTTTTATAGGGAGACGTGGGGGAAAAGGGTTATTTTTCACTGCCAAATTGAGGTATGTGACCACGTTGCGTCTTTTCTTGTAAGACTTTGGGGAACACCGGGTGGGTGGAAATTTGTAGATCTACGCAGATTCCAGAACTTTCCACCACAGAAATGTGGGGAAAATGTGTTTTTTTGTCAATTTTTTTGGTTTGCAAGGCATTATGGGTAACAGAACCTGGTGGGAGGCACTCAAGACCCCCATCCTGGATTCCCCTGGGTATCTACTTTAAAAAAATGTATAGGTTTGCTAGGTTTCCCTAGGTGCCGGCAGAGCTAGGGTTTAAAAAAACAACAGCTAGACGCTATGGCAAAAAAGAGTCATTTTTCCCTGCGAAATTGAGGTGTAATCACGTTGCATTTTGCGCCATTTCCTGTCGGAGGCACTAGGCCGACCCACACAAGTGAGGTACCATTTTTCTCATAATACTTTGTGGAACGTGGGATGGGTAGAAATTTGTAGATCCATGCAGATTCCAGAACCTTCCACCACAGAAATATGGGGAAAAGGTGTTTTTTTTGTCAATTCTTTAGGTTTGCAAGAGATTCTGGGTAACAGAACCTGGTGGGAGCAGTCAAGTCACCCCATCCTGGATTCCCCTCGGTATCTAGTTTTCAAAAATGTATAGGTGTGCTCGGTTTCCCTAGGTGCCAGCAGAGCTAGGATTCAAAAAGGACAGCTAGGCACTGTGCAAAAAAAGGGTCATTTTTCACTGCGAAATTGAGGTGTGACCACGTTGCGTTTTCTGCCATTTCCTGTCGCAGGCACTAGGCCGACCCACACAAGTGAGGTACCATTTTTCTCGTAAGTCCTTGTGGAACGCAGCGTGGGTGGAAATTTGTAGATCCACGCAGATTCCAGAACTTTCCACCACATAAATGTGAGGAAAATGTGTTATTTTTGTCAATTTGTAGGTTTGCAAGGGATTCTGGGTAACAGAAACTGGTGGGAGGCAGTCACGTCACCCCATCCTGGATTCCCCTGGGTGTCTAGTTTTCAAAAATGTATAGGTTTCCCTAAGTGCCGGCAGAGTTAGGGTTCAAAAACGACAGCTAGGCACTTTGCCAAAAAAGGGTCATTTTTCACTGCGAAATTGAGGTGTGACCACGTTGCGTTTTGTGCCATTTCCTGTCGCAGGCACTTGGCCGACCTACACAAGTGAGGTAGCATTTTTCTTGTAATACGTTGGGGAATGCGGGGTGGGTTTAAATTCATAGATCCACACTGATTTCAAAACTTTCCACGACATATATATGAGGAAAATGTGTTTCTGGGTAACAGAACCTGATGGGAGGCAGTCAAGTCACCCCAGCCTGGATTTTCCTGGGTGTCTAGTTTAAAAAAAGTACAGGTTTGCTAGGTTTCCCTAGGTGATGGCAGAGCTAGGGTTAAAAAACGACTGCTAGGCACTTTGCCAAAAAAGGATCATTTTTCACTGCGAAATTGAGGTATGACCACATTGTGTTTTGCGCCGTATCCTGTCGTAGGCACTAGGCCGACCCACACAAGTGAGGTACCATTTTTCTCGTAATACTTTGGGGACGTGGGGAGGATGGAAATTCATAGATCCACGCAGATTCCAGAACTTTCCACCACAAATATATGGGGAAAATAGTTTTTTTATCAATTTTTTAGGTTTGCAAGGGATTCTGGGTAACATAACCTGGTGGGAGGCAGTCAAGTCACCCCCGCCTGGATTTCCATGGGTGTCTAGTTTTCAAAAATGTATAGGTTGGCTAAGTTTCCCTAGGTGCTGGCAGAGCTAGGGTTCAAAAACAACAGCTAGGCACTTTGCCAAAAAAGGGTCATTTTTCACTGCAAAATTGAGGTGTGACCACGTTGCGTTTTGCGCCGTGTCCTGTCACAGGCACTAGGCCGACCCACACAAGTGAGGTACCATTTTTTTTGTAAGACTTTGGGGAACGCGGGGTGGGTGGATAATTGCAGAACCACGCAGATTCCAGAACTTTACACCACATAAATATGAGGAAAATGTGTTATTTTTGTCAATTTAACAGGTTTGCAAGGGATTCTGTGTAACAGAACCTGGTGGGAGGCAGTCACGTCACCCCATCCTGAATTTCCCTGGGTATAGGTGTGCTAGGTTTCCCTAAGTGCCGGCAGAGTTAGGGTTCAAAAACGACAGCTAGGCCCTTTGCAAAAAAAGGGTTATTTTTCACTGTGAAGTTGAGGTGTGACCACGTTGCGTTTTGCGCTGTTTCCTTTTATTTTTTTTAAATTATTTTTGTGAGCAGATTCAAAGGGTACATAAACAGAAAATACCAAAAAATATATAAGGAGTTTACAAACATGAGTTCAAATAGAAAATAAAAAAGAATAAAAATAGGTTTTGGACAATAGAAATAAGAGCTTGTAATACATTAACCAATTTAAACAAATATATTAAGCTAAATAAGTAATACAAAGTTACATAATTCATTTCACCGTCATTTCATAAAAGCTCTTAAGTATCTAGAAAGTTTTGAGGAAAGAATATCTACAAATAATGTTTTTGTATAGTGATTTCCAATTAGAAAAGTTATTTATTCCTTTGAATCTCATACCAGGTGGCAATTGGAGCCCATATTTGTTCACCAAGTGATCTTGAGTTTTTACCTCTGGTTCTATAAATTGCTGTTTCTTGTTTATATATACCTAGCAGTCTGTTCAACCATCCCTGAAAAGTAGGGGCGTCGGGATCTTTCCACCGTGCTGCCAGGATAATTCTATAGACAGCCGTACCTACATAGATAGCCAAGGTTTCCTTATTGCTATGACCTAGGGAGTCATCGTATCCTAAGATAAAAAGAGTTGATGATGCTCTTACTTCATGTCTGAAGGTTTCGGCCCAAAACTTAACAATGCATATTTTAATCTCGTCAAGCTTTGGGCATTCCGCGAACATGTGAATGAGATTGGCTGGTCCTAATGCGCATCTAGGGCATTGATCATGTGCCCTTTTTCCCAAAGTGAATAGTTTAGAAGGGGTAAAGTATATGTTATATATTGTTTTGTAGGTTTGGGCTTTTAAATTGGAGGCCAGCAAAACTTTAGATGATAAGTGTAGAGACATATCTATATCAATATTTGCATTATTCAATTTGTTGACCAAGTTTGTTTCGATATCTTCGAGATCATCAGGATGATTCCTTATAAATAGATCGTAGATATTGCCTATTCTGGTTGTCTGTTTGCCTATGAGATCTAGAAGTGGTATGGATTTTACGTCTATATTTAATATCGACTGTCTGAGGGATGTGGAGATTTGTATGAATTTTAAGTAATCTGTAGGGGGGATTTGATATTTAACACAGAGTTCTTCAAATGTAGTTTTACGTTCTCTGCCAAGAAAATCACCAACTGTTACAAGACCTAGACTCTCCCACCGCCTAGAGGTATTATCGGTGAGATAGAGTGGAAATATTGAGCTATGCCATAAGGGTGTATATTTAGTATATCTTGGTATTGTCAGTGTTTTGGTAGTTCTTTTCCAAATTTTTAAAGTATCTGTCAGAATCTTAAATTTAATCTTTTTAAAATAAGATGGTTCAACTTGTCTTAACAGTAGGCCCCTGGCTTTGCTACCCAACATTAATTCATAAATTGATGCTATAATCTGGTCTCGGCTGATGTCCAAATAACTTCGGGCTGAAAACAAGATGGTCATTTGTTGTAAGAGGGTTGCTCATAGATAGTATGTTAGGTTTGGAATTGCTAATCCGCCTCTAGAATATGGTAGTGTTAATTTAGGGAGCGCTCTCCTAGTTTTTCCGTAATTCCAAATAAACCTAGATATTGCTGACTCTAAGGTTTTGATTGTATCTCTGTTAACTAAAAGAGGAATTGCTCGAAACATATATAAAATCTTTGGAAATACACTCATTTTAATGTAATTTCCTCTGCCGATTATAGAGAGGTGAAGATTATTAACTCTAAGTAGTTCTTTTTTAATTTTTTTAATATGTAGGTCATAATTTAGCTGGTTGATTTCACTAATTTTTGGCGAAATATTCACCCCCAGATATTTTGCATTATTGACTCTATATTGGCTGACAAAAGGCATGTTCTCAGTACATATGACCATCGTTTTATCCCTATTCAGGGAGTATCCTGAATATAAACCAAAGGATCGAGCGATTTCATCGATCTCAGCTATTGCCTCTTTGAGATTTGTTGTTACTACCGCCACGTCATCAGAGTAAGCGAGTACTTTAGTGCTATGCATACCTACTTTGATTGGTTCAATTAAAGACGAGGTTATGAGTTTAAGAATTAACTAGGCACTTTGCCAAAAAAGGGTCATTTTCACTAAGAAATTGAGGTGTGACCACATTGCGTTTTGCGCAGTTTACTGTCGCAGGCACTAGGCCGACCCGCACAAGTGAGGTACTATTTTTCTCGTAAGACTTTGGGGAACACGGAGTGGGTGGAAAATTGTAGATCCACACAGATCCTAGAACTTTCCACCACAGAAATACAGGGAAAATGTGTGTTTTTTGTCACTTTTTTAGGTTTGCAAGGGATTCTGGGTAGCAGAACCTGGTGGGAGGCACTTACGTCACCCCATCCTGGATTTCCCTAGGTGTCTAGTTTTTAAAAATGTATAGGTTTGCTAGGTTTCCAAAGGTGCCAGCAGAGCTAGGGTTCAAAAACTACAGCTAGGCCCTTTGCAAAAAAAGGGTTATTTTTCACTGTGAAATTGAGGTGTGACCATGTTGCGTTTTGCGCCGTTTCCTGTCGCGGGCACTAGGCTGACCCACACAAGTGAGGTATTGTTTTTCTCGTAAGACTTTGGGGAACGCTGGGTGGGTAGAAATTTGCGGATCCTCGCAGATTCCAGACCTTTCCACCACAGAAATGTGGGGAAAACGTCCTTTTTTTTGACAGTTTCTTAGGTGTGCAAGGAATTCTGGGTAACAGAACCTAGTGGGAGGCAGTCCAGTCACCCCATCCTGAATTTCCGTGGGTGTCTAGTTTTCAAAAATGTATATGTTTGCTAGGTTTCCCTAGGTGCCCGCAGCGCTAGGGTTCAAAAACGACAGCTATACACTTCGCAGAAAAAGGGTAAATTTTCATTGCGTAAAAAAGAAGTCATTTTGAAAAATGACCAATAATTCTCATGCTAGTATGAATATTCCCAATTTTGAAAATGTGCAAATATGTACTATTTCTAAACTCTACAACTTGTTCCCATTTCTGAAATACATAGGTGTCTTTCTTACCGATTTTTCCATGTATATATTTTCACACAATAATTGCTATATACCTTGTACATAATAAAAAGCCATTGCAAATTTCTAATCAGTTTTTGACTCTGGGTTCGTCTGCTTGTTGGTGACTCCTGTATATCCCCACAACCAGGAAGGTCCAGCGGTTGTAACGGTATATTGCTTTCAAAGAGCTGTCATAATTACAAGAAGTTACAGTTGAAAATGTTGACACAAAAGGCTGTTTTAACAATTTTTCACTTTTTCCAACATTTAACTGTTACTTAACATAAGGAAACCTTGATGGATCTACACAAATGACCCCTTGCTGAATTTAGAATTTTGTCTACTTTTCTAAAATGTGTAGATTTCCAGGATCCATTATTGCTTTCACACTCATTTTTACCATTAACTGGAAGGAGGTTGAAAGCACAAAAAATAGCAAAAATAGGCTTTGACCCAGAAAAATGCCAAAACTGTGTAAAAAATGTTGGTTTTCTGACAAAAGTCTGTCATTCTCTAAAAACTGGGAACATTTTGATTTCAGCCCCATGAAGCCTCTTTTGATAACATTTGTAGGGAAAAACCCATACGCTTTTATTTGTAGCCCGTTTTACCAATTTTTCCGGGAAAAAACTAATATTTTCTGTATTTTAGCAAATTTTTGAAACCCCTCCAAGGGAATCCACAAACCCTGGGTACCTTTAGAATCCCCATGATGTTGGAAGAAAAGGACGCAAAATTGGCGTGGATACCTTATGTGGTCTAAAAGTTACAGGGGCCTAAGCGAGCACTACCCCAAATAGCCAAAAAAAGACTTCGCTCAGGGGGAAAAGGCCTAGCGGCGAAGGGGTTAAAGAACCACTTGCTGCTAGGTTCAGGGCTAATCAGGAGATAAAGGCACCATTAGAGGGTAAGCCCAAATTAAAACTGTTTGCAGATGATTTTATTCTCTATCTTAAACCTAAGGAGCATAATATAAAAATAACATTGACAGAGTTTGAGCAGTTGGAATCTATAGGGGGATATACAATCAATCATAATAAAACCCAAATCCTGCTACTTAATACAGACTACCAAATTCTTCTGAGTTATCTGCAACAGCAAGCCTGCTCCCCCGAGCCAATCCAATGCCTTGGGATATATGTTACAAATCGTTATGAGGGTTTTTTTTTAATTGAATTACAGAGGGATGGTTATTAAGATAAGAATCCTATTAAATAAATGGTCACTTTTTCCGCTTTCATTAGTTGGTCGAGTTGCTCTTATAAAAATGTCTATCTTACAATTATTAATTTTCCTTTTTACTTATGAACCAATAAGAATTAATATGTCATATTTAAAGGAGTTGGAAGCAATGTTTTGTCAATTTATTTTAAGTCAAAAGGGGTCAAGGGTAAAATTGTCAGTTTTTCAACTCGCTATAAGTCAAGGAGGGATGGTACTCACCCAGGTTCGATCCTATTATGAGCTTAAATTTTTGGATATAGTGACTCATATTTTAGATGGCAAGGCATCGCTATTTTTTTTTTTTGTGGCTAAAGTTGTGCAGGAAGTAGTATCTCAGATTCCGGTGTTTATTAAGACTGCCAAGCTAGCAATGAGACACTACAGGACTTTGGGGTCCGATTACGGGTATTATATTCTATGAAGACTCAGACAGCGGGATATGAGTAATCAAAACTCACAGAATGTAAACATTTGGGCCTGTGTAGGCAGAATAGTCAGATATGATTTTGGGAAAGCAATGGCTTCACGGTACTCGGTCAATTTATAGTTGAGGGAGGCATCTACGTTGGCAGGAGATCAAGGCAAGGTGTGGAACGAAGTACAAGCCCTTTTTTTTAGGGTTTTTCCAGATTATGCAACTTTTGAAAAGATATTGCTCCCCATCTGGTTCCGCTTAATGCCTGTACCAAAGGGAATTTTATACAGTAATACATTTTTTAGGTAAAATTGCTCAAGAAACACATTGCACTTTCTCAGAGCTTGAGTGGCAGAGGATTTCACTGAAGGGCAATAAGGCATTAAGAGCAGAACATTTTAAAAGAATGTGATTTTTATCCCGCTGGAAGGGCTATACACCAAGGGCCTTACATACAGAAATAGAAGATAGGTGCTTTTGTTGCTATCAACTGGGACAGGGAGTGGCTCTATATCTTTATTACTTGTCCACTTTTAACCCAGTTTTGGGAGAAAGTGTTCTCTGCCCTCAACAATGGTTTACAGAGAAAATTAAAACCTGAGGCGGAGATAGTTCTTTTTGGGGCATTAAGGCAGACCCAAAATACTTCAATTTCTAAAGGGGAGGAAGCATTTATAGGATTATTCTCTTTAATAACATGGTCCCTGATCCTTCAGAATTGGAGGACAACTACATTCTCAGATTATCTAAACTGGCATAAACAAATGGTTTGCATAAAAATATTTGAGGAAGCTTATGCAAAAAGGGTAGGTATCATGAAAAGATTTTCAGCAGTTTGGCAATATATGGATAAAATATGTCAAGTTTGATTTTAGCTTAAACAATATAATTATGATAATAGTGGAATCATTAAAAGAACTGCACTTTATTCTATATATATTATGGCTATTCATATGTAGGGGTAATGAGGAAGGAGAGATACATGGAAATCTGGGTCTCGGGCACAGAAGTAATATGTGGATACATTTTAGTGGAGGATAGTTGAGAAAAGCACTTTAGGGGTGTTAAAGGCACAGCACTTTAGTTTGAGGAGAGATGTTAAACTTCTGCTTCCACATAAGGTCCATTGCTTCGGGATAAGAGGTAATAATAAATTGATTATTAAGAAATAAGAAATAGGAGTTTTAAATGTTATGAATTAGAATACTATGTATCAAGATTAACATTAATAATCTGATCCCGTCTAAAATGGTATGAGTGGTACTGATAGTTGTGTGGTTGGGGGCTTGGGGGTTTTATATGCACTTTAGGGCTAGAATTTGCCCAATAATTTAGAATCATTGTAAGTGGTTTTTATTCTCTGTACCGGAATGTGCTATTGTTATAGAGTTTGCATAGGATTTGAGAGCACTGCACTTTATTATCTGCAATTTGGTTAAGCGGTAGTACTAAACCATCAAAAGATTTCCTGCTGCAAGATAAGAAAAAGCATTCGATTTTACGAGTTATAAATAGTTATATTCATTGTGATATTTGAGGATGTCGGGTTTTTGCTATAATTCTGCTAAAAAAAGATAATTAAAGTGTTACTGGTCATTTTTCATTTATCATCTGATTTAGAGGAGTGTGGTACCAATCAATCCAATAAAAGTGTGGTAGATAAGCTAGTCATACAATTGCAATGATCAGCAGAATCTCCACTGTATCTAATCAATAGGATACAGAATTTCTAATTCTATTGCAAAAAGGAGCTATGAATCCCACATTTGCAACTAGGGAAATCTGCCATGATAGTCCTGAAAAAAGGCAGCAGGAACTTTTTTTAAAACACCCCTAGTGTGAGGAGGATCCACACAGCATATCCATGAAGTGGGAATTGTGGGTACTAATGATGTGCTAGAGTGGTGAAAGACTCTGAAGGGCTGATATCACATGATGAATTGTCCTCTGGTACACATATTGTGCCTTAAATATTGTTTACAAAATAATTCTCCCAGTTAGTATAGATTTTCTATTATTAATCATAATGGTGCTATATGTTTGTAAACATTATTTAGGACATGCTTTTTATGCCAAACAATATCGCTGTTGAGAATATAAAAAGTGTCAGATGAGATTCTGACGTTTTTATTCTGGAAGAACTATGGCAAGAATTATGAGATGGCTAGTAACTCAAGCTGGAAATACAAGGGCCAGAGTTCCTGATAAACAGTTCGCATCTCTGTCCCAGTTACAGCCCATCATGAGTTATCAGGCTCGGAATTGGAAAAACATGCGGGTACCTGAATTAGTGGTCTTGTAATTGGGGAGAATGTGTAGGTTCTAGATGTACCAGGTTTACCTGTGCATGGTGTTCCCCATTCAGGGCACTTTATCACTCTCATATTTTTTTCAAGAGGTGGAATTTGTATGTGGTAAAGCATTGATTTTTACCAAGTTCTTTACTGCGCCGCATGAAAAAAGTCTGAATGGTATCACTTGGGGAAATACCATTCTCCACAATTCAAAATGAGGGCCTAAATCAGGAGAATATTTTTGACGAGTCTGGCAAAGGAGCAAAACAGGCTGGAAACAGAAACACTGGGCCCTATTTACAAAGGTTATTTTGGTTGTAAATGTACGTTTAAAGACAGCATTACCAGAAAGATGTTCCTGGCAGGCTTTAATGGTTTTACAACTGCAGATTTCTCTGCTATGATAGTGCTGAGAAAATTAAAGTATGTAAAGTATGTAATTGCACTCAACGGATGGGAAATGGACATTTCAAGCCACGGACTGCCTTTGATGTTTGGAATGACCCATAAAAGTGCATTTGTGGGCATTCCATTATTCCTCACTGACCCTTTCCACCCTTGAAATGGTAGGAGATGTACTCTAGCCAAGGGCTTGAGTAACACCTCCTGGAGGACTGTAGAGGGAACGGATCACTGCAGACTTGCTGAGGGTGGAAGGAAAAATGGTTTCATTACGGGAAAATAATATGCATTTGCACAGGGAGTTCAATTCCCCCCGTGAGGAGTTTTCTGTTATGGGGAACTCTGCACAGATGATTTTCCAAATTATATGCAGTCAATATGCGACTCACACCAAAAGAGGAAAAGTTTTGCTTTGGGGGGAATTCTTAACTGACTAGTGATGTTAAGTTGACTGTTGCTAGCAAATCCCCATCTGAACTTACTTGATTTCAGGAAAATACACTGACAGTAGCCACTGCATCAGCCTTCGGAAGGGCCATCCGCTTGGTGGTTTTACAACTCTGGAAGATGCAGTAGTTCATTTGTAAAAGAGTAAGGGCCTCATTATGATGTTGGATGGAAACTTTTTGCCCGACACAGTTTCAGAATCGGTACTAACTATATTGTTCAGTCGAAGTCCCATTGACTTCTATGGGAGCCTGTGTTCCACCCAAAAACACAGGCATGGGGTGGGGAACCGATTCGGAAAGACTGTGCAGTTTACAATTAACAACTGCAAATATCATAATTGGTTGGGCGGATTGTAAACAGACTAAGGCGGTCGGAAGGGTTCCGACACAGTCAAAGTGATTCGGACTGTTGGTGTAGGCTTTCCACCCGACATTGTGATGAGGCCCTAAGTATCAGGTGTCCAAAGCTCTACTTAGAAGCCCACTGCCAGCACTATTTATTGCCAGAGTGCCTAATACCGAGGCTGCATACTCTCAAATGCACAAATGCACCTCCTGCCTCTTTAATCGACGGCCAGACACTCCCTCCCTCTTTGTCTCACTCATGTAGGTCCCTGCTGTATCCCTTTAAATGCTTTTTTGCATTGTTCTTTTACTCAAACTTTTGGTTTTTGGTTTTCCTTCTCTTGCTCTCTTTATATGTCTGGGGGCATATTTATGTCCCAGTTTGCTTTGTATTTGCACCACGCAACATAGTACATGCCTGACGCAAACCTTAAGTGAGAATTATGAAGTCATGCAAGGCCACTTTGGGTGGCCCTGAGTGACTCCATAGATCTGGAGAAAAGCAACACATAAATAAGGAAATCAAAAGTGACTCTCTTTAATACGGCTTTGATTAATTAATAGTAAAAATAAAATGGCCAAGTGTTAAAGAAGTGTTCAGAAAAAATATATATATATATATACATATATATATATATATATATATATATATATATATATATATATATATATATATATATATATTCACTGAAAAAACCATAGGTTATAGACCATATATAGTTAGGGATTAGCATTTACAAAACCTTAATTTACTCGCACAAAACCATTGACATTCGCATATATAGTTAGTTGCACTAACTATATAACGCGCACCCGCAATCCACTGCTGATGATGTCACATATTACATCATTCATGACATGGTCAGTGACATCACTGATGACATCTCAAATGACATCACTGATGACATCACTGATGACATCTCAAATGACATCACTGATGACATCTCAAATGACATCACTGATGATTTCATTCATGTGACAATACAATCCATCTCCTCACACTTTAATATAACCTCTGTTACATCCAGTGAAAAATACAGAATATAATTTTTTAAACCATTGACATACCAATACTAGTTACTACATACACACTCACTGATTCCTATGTCTACACACAGATTCACTCATTCACCCATAGAATCATACATGCAATCACTCATCTTTACAACACTATCATATGCACTCATACACCAATACAGACACTCACACTCTGCCACTCATCCATGGAGTTACTCACACACCTAGTCAGTCCTGTAAAGAATAAATCACACTTCCATTTTCTAATCAATACAGTTAAACATAGAGTACCTTACATTTTCAAACATATACTAACACATACTTACTCTCTTATACAATCATTGATACAAGAACACATTGATCTGCACAGAGTCACACATCTCCCAGCCAGCCACACACACACTCAGTCTCCCATACAAATACTTCGACAATCAATCAAGAACCCATATAGTTACTCATATAGCTACTGATCAACACATGTAGCAGTTTACAGAACAACAACAGAACAACAGACATAATGATGCACAAATTAAGACAGTTTAGTCACTAACCCATGCACTCAGTGAGACACATTTAATCACTCACTCATACAGTCAGTCACGCACCTACTAAATCCTTCATCCAGACACTTCTACATCTACTCATTCTTCAATATGTAAAACATATTTAAACTTTACAGAAACGCACAGTCACTGGATGATGTCATCAGTGATGTCATTTGAGATGTCATCAGTGATGTCATCAGTGATGTCACTGACCATGTCATGAATGATGTAATATGTGACATCATCAGCAGTGGATTGCGGGTGCGCGTTATATAGTTAGTGCAACTAACTATATATGCGAATTTCAATGGTTTTGTGCGAGTAAATTAAGGTTTTGTAAATGCTAATCCCTAACTATATATGGTCTATAACCTATGGTTTTTTCAGTGAATTTTCAAGGTTTTGTAAATGCTAATTCCTAACTATATATGGTCTATAACCTATGGTTTTTTCAGTGAATATATATATATATATATATATATATATATATATATATATATATATATATATATATATATATATATATATATATATATATATATATATATGAGGCCCAATGCTGGAAAAAGAGGTTTTTAATCAGGCAGTTAGCAGCGCAGCGTTCTTCCATATACTAACGTTTCGGCGTGAGCCTTGTTCACAGCTGGAAGTCATAATCATGATTGGCAAGTGCGCGTGTGCCTGCTTTTGAAGAAATATCGGTCACCTGACAATGCATAAAAATACAAGTCCCGCAATGCATTGCAAACACATACTCAGTCATTATTCTGAAAGTTCACAATCTTTCTTTTACCATCGATATGGATTCAATGTTCTTACGTGCAATAACATTGTCTTGGTGTGGGATTATTCCATCAGAGTTGTCAGGCGGATTAGCAATCTCTGCAGTGTAAAACGATTTTCGTTTTGCTTGAAAAAGAAACCCCATAGTCCAGCAAAATCGTAGAAGGATGTGAACCTTCACGAATCCTTTCCACCACGCTGACATGTTTTGCTCCTTTAGCTTTCCTCTGTAGGTTTGGCGCGTGGGTGGGTCATGCTCATCATTTGAAATACAGCGAAGCAATTCTCCGAATCTGGAGCCCCCGACCCTTCAAGGCGGCCTCACGTAAAATGGGCTCGGAGTGACCCATCAAGAAACACCATCAAGTGTAGCACAAAGAGTGAGGCCCAATGCTGGAAAAAGAGGTTTTTAATCAGGCAGTTAGCAGCGCAGCGTTCTTCCATATACTAACGTTTCGGCGTGAGCCTTGTTCACAGCTGGAAGTCATAATCATGATTGGCAAGTGCGCGTGTGCCTGCTTTTGAAGAAATATCGGTCACCTGACAATGCATAAAAATACAAGTCCCGCAATGCATTGCAAACACATACTCAGTCATTATTCTGAAAGTTCACAATCTTTCTTTTACCATCGATATGGATTCAATGTTCTTACGTGCAATAACATTGTCTTGGTGTGGGATTATTCCATCAGAGTTGTCAGGCGGATTAGCAGTCTCTGCAGTGTAAAACGATTTTCGTTTTGCTTGAAAAAGAAACCCCATAGTCCAGCAAGATCGTAGAAGGATGTGAACCTTCACGAATCCTTTCCACCACGCGGACATGTTTTGCTCCTTTAGCTTTCCTCTGTAGGTTTGGCGCGTGGGTGGGTCATGCTCCTCATTTGAAATACAGCAAAGCAATTCTCCGAATCTGGAGCCCCCGACCCTTCAAGGCGGCCTCACGTAAAATGGGCTCGGAGTGACCCATCAAGAAACACCATCAAGTGTAGCACAAAGAGTGAGGCCCAATGCTGGAAAAAGAGGTTTTTAATCAGGCAGTTAGCAGCGCAGCGTTCTTCCATATACTAACGTTTCGGCGTGAGCCTTGTTCACAGCTGGAAGTCATAATCATGATTGGCAAGTGCGCGTGTGCCTGCTTTTGAAGAAATATCGGTCACCTGACAATGCATAAAAATACAAGTCCCGCAATGCATTGCAAACACATACTCAGTCATTATTCTGAAAGTTCACAATCTTTCTTTTACCATCGATATGGATTCAATGTTCTTACGTGCAATAACATTGTCTTGGTGTGGGATTATTCCATCAGAGTTGTCAGGCGGATTAGCAGTCTCTGCAGTGTAAAACGATTTTCGTTTTGCTTGAAAAAGAAACCCCATAGTCCAGCAAGATCGTAGAAGGATGTGAACCTTCACGAATCCTTTCCACCACGCGGACATGTTTTGCTCCTTTAGCTTTCCTCTGTAGGTTTGGCGCGTGGGTGGGTCATGCTCCTCATTTGAAATACAGCGAAGCAATTCTCCGAATCTGGAGCCCCCGACCCTTCAAGGCGGCCTCACGTAAAATGGGCTCGGAGTGACCCATCAAGAAACACCATCAAGTGTAGCACAAAGAGTGAGGCCCAATGCTGGAAAAAGAGGTTTTTAATCAGGCAGTTAGCAGCGCAGCGTTCTTCCATATACTAACGTTTCGGCGTGAGCCTTGTTCACAGCTGGAAGTCATAATCATGATTGGCAAGTGCGCGTGTGCCTGCTTTTGAAGAAATATCGGTCACCTGACAATGCATAAAAATACAAGTCCCGCAATGCATTGCAAACACATACTCAGTCATTATTCTGAAAGTTCACAATCTTTCTTTTACCATCGATATGGATTCAATGTTCTTACGTGCAATAACATTGTCTTGGTGTGGGATTATTCCATCAGAGTTGTCAGGCGGATTAGCAGTCTCTGCAGTGTAAAACGATTTTCGTTTTGCTTGAAAAAGAAACCCCATAGTCCAGCAAGATCGTAGAAGGATGTGAACCTTCACGAATCCTTTCCACCACGCGGACATGTTTTGCTCCTTTAGCTTTCCTCTGTAGGTTTGGCGCGTGGGTGGGTCATGCTCCTCATTTGAAATACAGCAAAGCAATTCTCCGAATCTGGAGCCCCCGACCCTTCAAGGCGGCCTCACGTAAAATGGGCTCGGAGTGACCCATCAAGAAACACCATCAAGTGTAGCACAAAGAGTGAGGCCCAATGCTGGAAAAAGAGGTTTTTAATCAGGCAGTTAGCAGCGCAGCGTTCTTCCATATACTAACGTTTCGGCGTGAGCCTTGTTCACAGCTGGAAGTCATAATCATGATTGGCAAGTGCGCGTGTGCCTGCTTTTGAAGAAATATCGGTCACCTGACAATGCATAAAAATACAAGTCCCGCAATGCATTGCAAACACATACTCAGTCATTATTCTGAAAGTTCACAATCTTTCTTTTACCATCGATATGGATTCAATGTTCTTACGTGCAATAACATTGTCTTGGTGTGGGATTATTCCATCAGAGTTGTCAGGCGGATTAGCAGTCTCTGCAGTGTAAAACGATTTTCGTTTTGCTTGAAAAAGAAACCCCATAGTCCAGCAAGATCGTAGAAGGATGTGAACCTTCACGAATCCTTTCCACCACGCGGACATGTTTTGCTCCTTTAGCTTTCCTCTGTAGGTTTGGCGCGTGGGTGGGTCATGCTCCTCATTTGAAATACAGCAAAGCAATTCTCCGAATCTGGAGCCCCCGACCCTTCAAGGCCGCCTCACGTAAAATGGGCTCGGAGTGACCCATCAAGAAACACCATCAAGTGTAGCACAAAGAGTGAGGCCCAATGCTGGAAAAAGAGGTTTTTAATCAGGCAGTTAGCAGCGCAGCGTTCTTCCATATACTAACGTTTCGGCGTGAGCCTTGTTCACAGCTGGAAGTCATAATCATGATTGGCAAGTGCGCGTGTGCCTGCTTTTGAAGAAATATCGGTCACCTGACAATGCATAAAAATACAAGTCCCGCAATGCATTGCAAACACATACTCAGTCATTATTCTGAAAGTTCACAATCTTTCTTTTACCATCGATATGGATTCAATGTTCTTACGTGCAATAACATTGTCTTGGTGTGGGATTATTCCATCAGAGTTGTCAGGCGGATTAGCAGTCTCTGCAGTGTAAAACGATTTTCGTTTTGCTTGAAAAAGAAACCCCATAGTCCAGCAAGATCGTAGAAGGATGTGAACCTTCACGAATCCTTTCCACCACGCGGACATGTTTTGCTCCTTTAGCTTTCCTCTGTAGGTTTGGCGCGTGGGTGGGTCATGCTCCTCATTTGAAATACAGCAAAGCAATTCTCCGAATCTGGAGCCCCCGACCCTTCAAGGCGGCCTCACGTAAAATGGGCTCGGAGTGACCCATCAAGAAACACCATCAAGTGTAGCACAAAGAGTGAGGCCCAATGCTGGAAAAAGAGGTTTTTAATCAGGCAGTTAGCAGCGCAGCGTTCTTCCATATACTAACGTTTCGGCGTGAGCCTTGTTCACAGCTGGAAGTCATAATCATGATTGGCAAGTGCGCGTGTGCCTGCTTTTGAAGAAATATCGGTCACCTGACAATGCATAAAAATACAAGTCCCGCAATGCATTGCAAACACATACTCAGTCATTATTCTGAAAGTTCACAATCTTTCTTTTACCATCGATATGGATTCAATGTTCTTACGTGCAATAACATTGTCTTGGTGTGGGATTATTCCATCAGAGTTGTCAGGCGGATTAGCAGTCTCTGCAGTGTAAAACGATTTTCGTTTTGCTTGAAAAAGAAACCCCATAGTCCAGCAAGATCGTAGAAGGATGTGAACCTTCACGAATCCTTTCCACCACGCGGACATGTTTTGCTCCTTTAGCTTTCCTCTGTAGGTTTGGCGCGTGGGTGGGTCATGCTCCTCATTTGAAATACAGCAAAGCAATTCTCCGAATCTGGAGCCCCCGACCCTTCAAGGCGGCCTCACGTAAAATGGGCTCGGAGTGACCCATCAAGAAACACCATCAAGTGTAGCACAAAGAGTGAGGCCCAATGCTGGAAAAAGAGGTTTTTAATCAGGCAGTTAGCAGCGCAGCGTTCTTCCATATACTAACGTTTCGGCGTGAGCCTTGTTCACAGCTGGAAGTCATAATCATGATTGGCAAGTGCGCGTGTGCCTGCTTTTGAAGAAATATCGGTCACCTGACAATGCATAAAAATACAAGTCCCGCAATGCATTGCAAACACATACTCAGTCATTATTCTGAAAGTTCACAATCTTTCTTTTACCATCGATATGGATTCAATGTTCTTACGTGCAATAACATTGTCTTGGTGTGGGATTATTCCATCAGAGTTGTCAGGCGGATTAGCAGTCTCTGCAGTGTAAAACGATTTTCGTTTTGCTTGAAAAAGAAACCCCATAGTCCAGCAAGATCGTAGAAGGATGTGAACCTTCACGAATCCTTTCCACCACGCGGACATGTTTTGCTCCTTTAGCTTTCCTCTGTAGGTTTGGCGCGTGGGTGGGTCATGCTCCTCATTTGAAATACAGCAAAGCAATTCTCCGAATCTGGAGCCCCCGACCCTTCAAGGCGGCCTCACGTAAAATGGGCTCGGAGTGACCCATCAAGAAACACCATCAAGTGTAGCACAAAGAGTGAGGCCCAATGCTGGAAAAAGAGGTTTTTAATCAGGCAGTTAGCAGCGCAGCGTTCTTCCATATACTAACGTTTCGGCGTGAGCCTTGTTCACAGCTGGAAGTCATAATCATGATTGGCAAGTGCGCGTGTGCCTGCTTTTGAAGAAATATCGGTCACCTGACAATGCATAAAAATACAAGTCCCGCAATGCATTGCAAACACATACTCAGTCATTATTCTGAAAGTTCACAATCTTTCTTTTACCATCGATATGGATTCAATGTTCTTACGTGCAATAACATTGTCTTGGTGTGGGATTATTCCATCAGAGTTGTCAGGCGGATTAGCAGTCTCTGCAGTGTAAAACGATTTTCGTTTTGCTTGAAAAAGAAACCCCATAGTCCAGCAAGATCGTAGAAGGATGTGAACCTTCACGAATCCTTTCCACCACGCGGACATGTTTTGCTCCTTTAGCTTTCCTCTGTAGGTTTGGCGCGTGGGTGGGTCATGCTCCTCATTTGAAATACAGCAAAGCAATTCTCCGAATCTGGAGCCCCCGACCCTTCAAGGCGGCCTCACGTAAAATGGGCTCGGAGTGACCCATCAAGAAACACCATCAAGTGTAGCACAAAGAGTGAGGCCCAATGCTGGAAAAAGAGGTTTTTAATCAGGCAGTTAGCAGCGCAGCGTTCTTCCATATACTAACGTTTCGGCGTGAGCCTTGTTCACAGCTGGAAGTCATAATCATGATTGGCAAGTGCGCGTGTGCCTGCTTTTGAAGAAATATCGGTCACCTGACAATGCATAAAAATACAAGTCCCGCAATGCATTGCAAACACATACTCAGTCATTATTCTGAAAGTTCACAATCTTTCTTTTACCATCGATATGGATTCAATGTTCTTACGTGCAATAACATTGTCTTGGTGTGGGATTATTCCATCAGAGTTGTCAGGCGGATTAGCAGTCTCTGCAGTGTAAAACCATTTTCGTTTTGCTTGAAAAAGAAACCCCATAGTCCAGCAAGATCGTAGAAGGATGTGAACCTTCACGAATCCTTTCCACCACGCGGACATGTTTTGCTCCTTTAGCTTTCCTCTGTAGGTTTGGCGCGTGGGTGGGTCATGCTCCTCATTTGAAATACAGCAAAGCAATTCTCCGAATCTGGAGCCCCCGACCCTTCAAGGCGGCCTCACGTAAAATGGGCTCGGAGTGACCCATCAAGAAACACCATCAAGTGTAGCACAAAGAGTGAGGCCCAATGCTGGAAAAAGAGGTTTTTAATCAGGCAGTTAGCAGCGCAGCGTTCTTCCATATACTAACGTTTCGGCGTGAGCCTTGTTCACAGCTGGAAGTCATAATCATGATTGGCAAGTGCGCGTGTGCCTGCTTTTGAAGAAATATCGGTCACCTGACAATGCATAAAAATACAAGTCCCGCAATGCATTGCAAACACATACTCAGTCATTATTCTGAAAGTTCACAATCTTTCTTTTACCATCGATATGGATTCAATGTTCTTACGTGCAATAACATTGTCTTGGTGTGGGATTATTCCATCAGAGTTGTCAGGCGGATTAGCAGTCTCTGCAGTGTAAAACGATTTTCGTTTTGCTTGAAAAAGAAACCCCATAGTCCAGCAAGATCGTAGAAGGATGTGAACCTTCACGAATCCTTTCCACCACGCGGACATGTTTTGCTCCTTTAGCTTTCCTCTGTAGGTTTGGCGCGTGGGTGGGTCATGCTCCTCATTTGAAATACAGCAAAGCAATTCTCCGAATCTGGAGCCCCCGACCCTTCAAGGCGGCCTCACGTAAAATGGGCTCGGAGTGACCCATCAAGAAACACCATCAAGTGTAGCACAAAGAGTGAGGCCCAATGCTGGAAAAAGAGGTTTTTAATCAGGCAGTTAGCAGCGCAGCGTTCTTCCATATACTAACGTTTCGGCGTGAGCCTTGTTCACAGCTGGAAGTCATAATCATGATTGGCAAGTGCGCGTGTGCCTGCTTTTGAAGAAATATCGGTCACCTGACAATGCATAAAAATACAAGTCCCGCAATGCATTGCAAACACATACTCAGTCATTATTCTGAAAGTTCACAATCTTTCTTTTACCATCGATATGGATTCAATGTTCTTACGTGCAATAACATTGTCTTGGTGTGGGATTATTCCATCAGAGTTGTCAGGCGGATTAGCAGTCTCTGCAGTGTAAAACGATCGTCGTTTTGCTTGAAAAAGAAACCCCATAGTCCAGCAAAATCGTAGAAGGATGTGAACCTTCACGAATCCTTTCCACCACGCTGACATGTTTTGCTCCTTTAGCTTTCCTCTGTAGGTTTGGCGCGTGGGTGGGTCATGCTCATCATTTGAAATACAGCAAAGCAATTCTCCGAATCTGGAGCCCCCGACCCTTCAAGGCGGCCTCACGTAAAATGGGCTCGGAGTGACCCATCAAGAAACACCATCAAGTGTAGCACAAAGAGTGAGGCCCAATGCTGGAAAAAGAGGTTTTTAATCAGGCAGTTAGCAGTGCAGCGTTCTTCCATATACTAACGTTTCGGCGTGAGCCTTGTTCACAGCTGGAAGTCATAATCATGATTGGCAAGTGCGCGTGTGCCTGCTTTTGAAGAAATATCGGTCACCTGACAATGCATAAAAATACAAGTCCCGCAATGCATTGCAAACACATACTCAGTCATTATTCTGAAAGTTCACAATCTTTCTTTTACCATCGATATGGATTCAATGTTCTTACGTGCAATAACATTGTCTTGGTGTGGGATTATTCCATCAGAGTTGTCAGGCGGATTAGCAGTCTCTGCAGTGTAAAACGATTTTCGTTTTGCTTGAAAAAGAAACCCCATAGTCCAGCAAGATCGTAGAAGGATGTGAACCTTCACGAATCCTTTCCACCACGCGGACATGTTTTGCTCCTTTAGCTTTCCTCTGTAGGTTTGGCGCGTGGGTGGGTCATGCTCCTCATTTGAAATACAGCAAAGCAATTCTCCGAATCTGGAGCCCCCGACCCTTCAAGGCGGCCTCACGTAAAATGGGCTCGGAGTGACCCATCAAGAAACACCATCAAGTGTAGCACAAAGAGTGAGGCCCAATGCTGGAAAAAGAGGTTTTTAATCAGGCAGTTAGCAGCGCAGCGTTCTTCCATATACTAACGTTTCGGCGTGAGCCTTGTTCACAGCTGGAAGTCATAATCATGATTGGCAAGTGCGCGTGTGCCTGCTTTTGAAGAAATATCGGTCACCTGACAATGCATAAAAATACAAGTCCCGCAATGCATTGCAAACACATACTCAGTCATTATTCTGAAAGTTCACAATCTTTCTTTTACCATCGATATGGATTCAATGTTCTTACGTGCAATAACATTGTCTTGGTGTGGGATTATTCCATCAGAGTTGTCAGGCGGATTAGCAGTCTCTGCAGTGTAAAACGATTTTCGTTTTGCTTGAAAAAGAAACCCCATAGTCCAGCAAGATCGTAGAAGGATGTGAACCTTCACGAATCCTTTCCACCACGCGGACATGTTTTGCTCCTTTAGCTTTCCTCTGTAGGTTTGGCGCGTGGGTGGGTCATGCTCCTCATTTGAAATACAGCAAAGCAATTCTCCGAATCTGGAGCCCCCGACCCTTCAAGGCGGCCTCACGTAAAATGGGCTCGGAGTGACCCATCAAGAAACACCATCAAGTGTAGCACAAAGAGTGAGGCCCAATGCTGGAAAAAGAGGTTTTTAATCAGGCAGTTAGCAGCGCAGCGTTCTTCCATATACTAACGTTTCGGCGTGAGCCTTGTTCACAGCTGGAAGTCATAATCATGATTGGCAAGTGCGCGTGTGCCTGCTTTTGAAGAAATATCGGTCACCTGACAATGCATAAAAATACAAGTCCCGCAATGCATTGCAAACACATACTCAGTCATTATTCTGAAAGTTCACAATCTTTCTTTTACCATCGATATGGATTCAATGTTCTTACGTGCAATAACATTGTCTTGGTGTGGGATTATTCCATCAGAGTTGTCAGGCGGATTAGCAGTCTCTGCAGTGTAAAACGATTTTCGTTTTGCTTGAAAAAGAAACCCCATAGTCCAGCAAGATCGTAGAAGGATGTGAACCTTCACGAATCCTTTCCACCACGCGGACATGTTTTGCTCCTTTAGCTTTCCTCTGTAGGTTTGGCGCGTGGGTGGGTCATGCTCCTCATTTGAAATACAGCAAAGCAATTCTCCGAATCTGGAGCCCCCGACCCTTCAAGGCGGCCTCACGTAAAATGGGCTCGGAGTGACCCATCAAGAAACACCATCAAGTGTAGCACAAAGAGTGAGGCCCAATGCTGGAAAAAGAGGTTTTTAATCAGGCAGTTAGCAGCGCAGCGTTCTTCCATATACTAACGTTTCGGCGTGAGCCTTGTTCACAGCTGGAAGTCATAATCATGATTGGCAAGTGCGCGTGTGCCTGCTTTTGAAGAAATATCGGTCACCTGACAATGCATAAAAATACAAGTCCCGCAATGCATTGCAAACACATACTCAGTCATTATTCTGAAAGTTCACAATCTTTCTTTTACCATCGATATGGATTCAATGTTCTTACGTGCAATAACATTGTCTTGGTGTGGGATTATTCCATCAGAGTTGTCAGGCGGATTAGCAGTCTCTGCAGTGTAAAACGATTTTCGTTTTGCTTGAAAAAGAAACCCCATAGTCCAGCAAAATCGTAGAAGGATGTGAACCTTCACGAATCCTTTCCACCACGCTGACATGTTTTGCTCCTTTAGCTTTCCTCTGTAGGTTTGGCGCGTGGGTGGGTCATGCTCATCATTTGAAATACAGCAAAGCAATTCTCCGAATCTGGAGCCCCCGACCCTTCAAGGCGGCCTCACGTAAAATGGGCTCGGAGTGACCCATCAAGAAACACCATCAAGTGTAGCACAAAGAGTGAGGCCCAATGCTGGAAAAAGAGGTTTTTAATCAGGCAGTTAGCAGTGCAGCGTTCTTCCATATACTAACGTTTCGGCGTGAGCCTTGTTCACAGCTGGAAGTCATAATCATGATTGGCAAGTGCGCGTGTGCCTGCTTTTGAAGAAATATCGGTCACCTGACAATGCATAAAAATACAAGTCCCGCAATGCATTGCAAACACATACTCAGTCATTATTCTGAAAGTTCACAATCTTTCTTTTACCATCGATATGGATTCAATGTTCTTACGTGCAATAACATTGTCTTGGTGTGGGATTATTCCATCAGAGTTGTCAGGCGGATTAGCAGTCTCTGCAGTGTAAAACGATTTTCGTTTTGCTTGAAAAAGAAACCCCATAGTCCAGCAAGATCGTAGAAGGATGTGAACCTTCACGAATCCTTTCCACCACGCGGACATGTTTTGCTCCTTTAGCTTTCCTCTGTAGGTTTGGCGCGTGGGTGGGTCATGCTCCTCATTTGAAATACAGCAAAGCAATTCTCCGAATCTGGAGCCCCCGACCCTTCAAGGCGGCCTCACGTAAAATGGGCTCGGAGTGACCCATCAAGAAACACCATCAAGTGTAGCACAAAGAGTGAGGCCCAATGCTGGAAAAAGAGGTTTTTAATCAGGCAGTTAGCAGCGCAGCGTTCTTCCATATACTAACGTTTCGGCGTGAGCCTTGTTCACAGCTGGAAGTCATAATCATGATTGGCAAGTGCGCGTGTGCCTGCTTTTGAAGAAATATCGGTCACCTGACAATGCATAAAAATACAAGTCCCGCAATGCATTGCAAACACATACTCAGTCATTATTCTGAAAGTTCACAATCTTTCTTTTACCATCGATATGGATTCAATGTTCTTACGTGCAATAACATTGTCTTGGTGTGGGATTATTCCATCAGAGTTGTCAGGCGGATTAGCAGTCTCTGCAGTGTAAAACGATTTTCGTTTTGCTTGAAAAAGAAACCCCATAGTCCAGCAAGATCGTAGAAGGATGTGAACCTTCACGAATCCTTTCCACCACGCGGACATGTTTTGCTCCTTTAGCTTTCCTCTGTAGGTTTGGCGCGTGGGTGGGTCATGCTCCTCATTTGAAATACAGCAAAGCAATTCTCCGAATCTGGAGCCCCCGACCCTTCAAGGCCGCCTCACGTAAAATGGGCTCGGAGTGACCCATCAAGAAACACCATCAAGTGTAGCACAAAGAGTGAGGCCCAATGCTGGAAAAAGAGGTTTTTAATCAGGCAGTTAGCAGCGCAGCGTTCTTCCATATACTAACGTTTCGGCGTGAGCCTTGTTCACAGCTGGAAGTCATAATCATGATTGGCAAGTGCGCGTGTGCCTGCTTTTGAAGAAATATCGGTCACCTGACAATGCATAAAAATACAAGTCCCGCAATGCATTGCAAACACATACTCAGTCATTATTCTGAAAGTTCACAATCTTTCTTTTACCATCGATATGGATTCAATGTTCTTACGTGCAATAACATTGTCTTGGTGTGGGATTATTCCATCAGAGTTGTCAGGCGGATTAGCAGTCTCTGCAGTGTAAAACGATTTTCGTTTTGCTTGAAAAAGAAACCCCATAGTCCAGCAAGATCGTAGAAGGATGTGAACCTTCACGAATCCTTTCCACCACGCGGACATGTTTTGCTCCTTTAGCTTTCCTCTGTAGGTTTGGCGCGTGGGTGGGTCATGCTCCTCATTTGAAATACAGCAAAGCAATTCTCCGAATCTGGAGCCCCCGACCCTTCAAGGCGGCCTCACGTAAAATGGGCTCGGAGTGACCCATCAAGAAACACCATCAAGTGTAGCACAAAGAGTGAGGCCCAATGCTGGAAAAAGAGGTTTTTAATCAGGCAGTTAGCAGCGCAGCGTTCTTCCATATACTAACGTTTCGGCGTGAGCCTTGTTCACAGCTGGAAGTCATAATCATGATTGGCAAGTGCGCGTGTGCCTGCTTTTGAAGAAATATCGGTCACCTGACAATGCATAAAAATACAAGTCCCGCAATGCATTGCAAACACATACTCAGTCATTATTCTGAAAGTTCACAATCTTTCTTTTACCATCGATATGGATTCAATGTTCTTACGTGCAATAACATTGTCTTGGTGTGGGATTATTCCATCAGAGTTGTCAGGCGGATTAGCAGTCTCTGCAGTGTAAAACGATTTTCGTTTTGCTTGAAAAAGAAACCCCATAGTCCAGCAAGATCGTAGAAGGATGTGAACCTTCACGAATCCTTTCCACCACGCGGACATGTTTTGCTCCTTTAGCTTTCCTCTGTAGGTTTGGCGCGTGGGTGGGTCATGCTCCTCATTTGAAATACAGCAAAGCAATTCTCCGAATCTGGAGCCCCCGACCCTTCAAGGCGGCCTCACGTAAAATGGGCTCGGAGTGACCCATCAAGAAACACCATCAAGTGTAGCACAAAGAGTGAGGCCCAATGCTGGAAAAAGAGGTTTTTAATCAGGCAGTTAGCAGCGCAGCGTTCTTCCATATACTAACGTTTCGGCGTGAGCCTTGTTCACAGCTGGAAGTCATAATCATGATTGGCAAGTGCGCGTGTGCCTGCTTTTGAAGAAATATCGGTCACCTGACAATGCATAAAAATACAAGTCCCGCAATGCATTGCAAACACATACTCAGTCATTATTCTGAAAGTTCACAATCTTTCTTTTACCATCGATATGGATTCAATGTTCTTACGTGCAATAACATTGTCTTGGTGTGGGATTATTCCATCAGAGTTGTCAGGCGGATTAGCAGTCTCTGCAGTGTAAAACGATTTTCGTTTTGCTTGAAAAAGAAACCCCATAGTCCAGCAAGATCGTAGAAGGATGTGAACCTTCACGAATCCTTTCCACCACGCGGACATGTTTTGCTCCTTTAGCTTTCCTCTGTAGGTTTGGCGCGTGGGTGGGTCATGCTCCTCATTTGAAATACAGCAAAGCAATTCTCTGAATCTGGAGCCCCCGACCCTTCAAGGCGGCCTCACGTAAAATGGGCTCGGAGTGACCCATCAAGAAACACCATCAAGTGTAGCACAAAGAGTGAGGCCCAATGCTGGAAAAAGAGGTTTTTAATCAGGCAGTTAGCAGCGCAGCGTTCTTCCATATACTAACGTTTCGGCGTGAGCCTTGTTCACAGCTGGAAGTCATAATCATGATTGGCAAGTGCGCGTGTGCTTGCTTTTGAAGAAATATCGGTCACCTGACAATGCATAAAAATACAAGTCCCGCAATGCATTGCAAACACATACTCAGTCATTATTCTGAAAGTTCACAATCTTTCTTTTACCATCGATATGGATTCAATGTTCTTACGTGCAATAACATTGTCTTGGTGTGGGATTATTCCATCAGAGTTGTCAGGCGGATTAGCAGTCTCTGCAGTGTAAAACGATTTACAGCAAAGCAGAGCCCATTTTACGTGAGGCCGCCTTGAAGGGTCGGGGGCTCCAGATTCGGAGAATTGCTTTGCTGTATTTCAAATGAGGAGCATGACCCACCCACGCGCCAAACCTACAGAGGAAAGCCAAAGGAGCAAAACATGTCCGCGTGGTGGAAAGGATTCGTGAAGGTTCACATCCTTCTACGATCTTGCTGGACTATGGGGTTTCTTTTTCAAGCAAAACGAAAATCGTTTTACACTGCAGAGACTGCTAATCCGCCTGACAACTCTGATGGAATAATCCCACACCAAGACAATGTTATTGCACGTAAGAACATTGAATCCATATCGATGGTAAAAGAAAGATTGTGAACTTTCAGAATAATGACTGAGTATGTGTTTGCAATGCATTGCGGGACTTGTATTTTTATGCATTGTCAGGTGACCGATATTTCTTCAAAAGCAGGCACACGCGCACTTGCCAATCATGATTATGACTTCCAGCTGTGAACAAGGCTCACGCCGAAACGTTAGTATATGGAAGAACGCTGCGCTGCTAACTGCCTGATTAAAAACCTCTTTTTCCAGCATTGGGCCTCACTCTTTGTGCTACACTTGATGGTGTTTCTTGATGGGTCACTCCGAGCCCATTTTACGTGAGGCCGCCTTGAAGGGTCGGGGGCTCCAGATTCGGAGAATTGCTTTGCTGTATTTCAAATGAGGAGCATGACCCACCCACGCGCCAAACCTACAGAGGAAAGCTAAAGGAGCAAAACATGTCGGCGTGGTGGAAAGGATTCGTGAAGGTTCACATCCTTCTACGATCTTGCTGGACTATGGGGTTTCTTTTTCAAGCAAAACGAAAATCGTTTTACACTGCAGAGACTGCTAATCCGCCTGACAACTCTGATGGAATAATCCCACACCAAGACAATGTTATTGCACGTAAGAACATTGAATCCATATCGATGGTAAAAGAAAGATTGTGAACTTTCAGAATAATGATTGAGTATGTGTTTGCAATGCATTGCGGGACTTGTATTTTTATGCATTGTCAGGTGACCGATATTTCTTCAAAAGCAGGCACACGCGCACTTGCCAATCATGATTATGACTTCCAGCTGTGAACAAGGCTCACGCCGAAACGTTAGTATATGGAAGAACGCTGCGCTGCTAACTGCCTGATTAAAAACCTCTTTTTCCAGCATTGGGCCTCACTCTTTGTGCTACACTTGATGGTGTTTCTTGATGGGTCACTCCGAGCCCATTTTACGTGAGGCCGCCTTGAAGGGTCGGGGGCTCCAGATTCGGAGAATTGCTTTGCTGTATTTCAAATGAGGAGCATGACCCACCCACGCGCCAAACCTACAGAGGAAAGCTAAAGGAGCAAAACATGTCCGCGTCGTGGAAAGGATTCGTGAAGGTTCACATCCTTCTACGATCTTGCTGGACTATGGGGTTTCTTTTTCAAGCAAAACGAAAATCGTTTTACACTGCAGAGACTGCTAATCCGCCTGACAACTCTGATGGAATAATCCCACACCAAGACAATGTTATTGCACGTAAGAACATTGAATCCATATCGATGGTAAAAGAAAGATTGTGAACTTTCAGAATAATGACTGAGTATGTGTTTGCAATGCATTGCGGGACTTGTATTTTTATGCATTGTCAGGTGACCGATATTTCTTCAAAAGCAGGCACACGCGCACTTGCCAATCATGATTATGACTTCCAGCTGTGAACAAGGCTCACGCCGAAACGTTAGTATATGGAAGAACGCTGCGCTGCTAACTGCCTGATTAAAAACCTCTTTTTCCAGCATTGGGCCTCACTCTTTGTGCTACACTTGATGGTGTTTCTTGATGGGTCACTCCGAGCCCATTTTATGTGAGGCCGCCTTGAAGGGTCGGGGGCTCCAGATTCGGAGAATTGCTTTGCTGTATTTCAAATGAGGAGCATGACCCACCCACGCGCCAAACCTACAGAGGAAAGCTAAAGGAGCAAAACATGTCCGCGTGGTGGAAAGGATTCGTGAAGGTTCACATCCTTCTACGATCTTGCTGGACTATGGGGTTTCTTTTTCAAGCAAAACGAAAATCGTTTTACACTGCAGAGACTGCTAATCCGCCTGACAACTCTGATGGAATAATCCCACACCAAGACAATGTTATTGCACGTAAGAACATTGAATCCATATCGATGGTAAAAGAAAGATTGTGAACTTTCAGAATAATGACTGAGTATGTGTTTGCAATGCATTGCGGGACTTGTATTTTTATGCATTGTCAGGTGACCGATATTTCTTCAAAAGCAGGCACACGCGCACTTGCCAATCATGATTATGACTTCCAGCTGTGAACAAGGCTCACGCCGAAACGTTAGTATATGGAAGAACGCTGCGCTGCTAACTGCCTGATTAAAAACCTCTTTTTCCAGCATTGGGCCTCACTCTTTGTGCTACACTTGATGGTGTTTCTTGATGGGTCACTCCGAGCCCATTTTACGTGAGGCCGCCTTGAAGGGTCGGGGGCTCCAGATTCGGAGAATTGCTTTGCTGTATTTCAAATGAGGAGCATGACCCACCCACGCGCCAAACCTACAGAGGAAAGCTAAAGGAGCAAAACATGTCCGCGTGGTGGAAAGGATTCGTGAAGGTTCACATCCTTCTACGATCTTGCTGGACTATGGGGTTTCTTTTTCAAGCAAAACGAAAATCGTTTTACACTGCAGAGACTGCTAATCCGCCTGACAACTCTGATGGAATAATCCCACACCAAGACAATGTTATTGCACGTAAGAACATTGAATCCATATCGATGGTAAAAGAAAGATTGTGAACTTTCAGAATAATGACTGAGTATGTGTTTGCAATGCATTGCGGGACTTGTATTTTTATGCATTGTCAGGTGACCGATATTTCTTCAAAAGCAGGCACACGCGCACTTGCCAATCATGATTATGACTTCCAGCTGTGAACAAGGCTCACGCCGAAACGTTAGTATATGGAAGAACGCTGCGCTGCTAACTGCCTGATTAAAAACCTCTTTTTCCAGCATTGGGCCTCACTCTTTGTGCTACACTTGATGGTGTTTCTTGATGGGTCACTCCGAGCCCATTTTACGTGAGGCCGCCTTGAAGGGTCGGGGGCTCCAGATTCGGAGAATTGCTTTGCTGTATATATATATATATATATATATATATATATATATATATATATATATATATATATATATATATATATATATATATATATATATATATTCAATGAAAAAAACATTGGTTTTAGGCCATATATAGTTAGGGATTTGCATTTACAAAACCTTATTTTACTCGCATAAAACCATTGAAATTCCATATATAGTTAGATGCGCTAACTATATATCGCGCACCCGCAATCCACTGCTGATGATGTCACATATTACATCATTCATGACATGGTCAGTGACATCACTGATGACATCACTGATGACAACTCAAATGACATCACTGATGACAACATCCAGTGACTGTATGTTTCTGTAAAGTTAAAATATGTCTTACATATTGAAGAATGAGTGGATGTATAAATGTCTGGATGAAGGATTTAGTAGGTGCATGACTGATTGTATGAGGGAGTGATTAAATGTGTCTCACTGAGTGCATGGGTTAGTGATTAAACTGTATTAATTTGTGCATCATTATATCTGTTGTTCTGTAAACTGCTGCATGTGTTGATCAGTAGCTATATGAATAACTATATGGGTTATTGATTGGTTGCTCAAGTATTTGTATGGGAGACTGAGTATGTGTGTGGGTGGCTGGGAGGTGTGTGACTCTGTGCATAGATGTGTAAGCAGTTGATTAACTAGGTGTATGAGTTCAAGAGTGCATGTGGAACCAGCTATATGGGCGGTTGACTGTGTGCATGAGTGTATTGGTGAGTGAATGGATATCTCAGTGCTACATGTCAAAGTAAGTACATATGTAAAACACAGTACATGTGAGAGTTAACATATATAAATAACTGTGCATAAGAGCCAGTGAATGTGTGAGTGGCTGTATGGATCATTGTGAACATGTATCAAGGATTGTATAAGAGAGTAAATATGTGTTAGAATATGTTTCAATAAGTAAGGTGTGTATAACTGTATAGTTGAGGAATTGGAGGTGTGTTTGATTCTTTGCATGACTGTCTAGGTGTATGAGTAACTCCATGGATGAGTGACAGTCTGTGAGTGTCTGTTTTCACTGAGTGTATCTAAGGATATATCAGAGTCTGTAGAGGTTCATCGTATTAACACATGAATGATGTCATCTGTGATGTTGTCAGTGATGTCATTTGAGTTGTCATCAGTGATGTCATCAGTGATGTCATTTGAGATGTCATCAGTGATGTCATTTGAGTTGTCATCAGTGATGTCATCAGTGATGTCACTGACCATGTCATGAATGATGTAATATGTGACATCATCAGCAGTGGATTGCGGGTGCGCGATATATAGTTAGCGCATCTGACTATATATGGAATTTCAATGGTTTTATGCGAGTAAAATAAGGTTTTGTAAATGCAAATCCCTAACTATATATGGCCTAAAACCAATGGTTTTTTCATTGAATTTTCAAGGTTTTGTAAATGCAAATTCCTAACTATATATCGACTATAACCTATGGTTTTTTCAGTGAATTTCAATGGTTTTTTAATAGCAAATATGAAAAGCTTTAAAATGTCAAGTACGTGATAGATAAAAACATTTTCGTATTTATGCACGCTGATGTGCTTTGAACGCTGCACCCCCCTTCCCCTCTCTTTTCTCTTAGGAGTACTCTCTCTTTGTAGATAGTGAAGGGTAGTTAACGCAGGCCTTTGCCCCATTGTAATCCGTCGTGCCTGCTTCTCTCTCCATTTGATTGATTGTTATCCAAGCATTTACTGTTTTAGAATTGGTTCTCTTTGGTTCATTCTCTATTTACAAACAAGCACAGAGTCGCAATACTCTGTTTAGTCTTTGCAGATAGTGAAAAATCGTTTAAAAAAACAAATGGAATCGAGCAAAATCAGTAGGCCACTAATGGGATCTCTTTTTGACCTCGCTAAAATAGAAACATTAACCACAACCCCTCATGAGAAATACGAAACTAGTGAGATGAACTGAGCTCCACACCATGAGGGCTGCAAGACAGCTCGGCTCCGTCACCCATCCCGCCCAAAATAACGACAAACCCTATGCAAATATTAAAAATATAGACAACACACCAGCAAAGAAACAGGGTAAAACATTTTATTAAATAACTATTTACATAACGTTGGTTTATAAGATGATGTCAGTAGTGGACCGATGTGTGAATAGGTCGGAAGTAGCACAAGGCGCCAAGATCCGGATGGAAAGTCCTGGATGTTGGGTGCCATAGTTCAGAGTTCTGAGTTTGAGCCTTTTTCAATGCCTGTGCTTTGTTGTTTCCCCTCCATCAAAAACAAAAAAATATATAAAACTGTGCAAAAATACAAAAAAATCAAAAAATGTTTACAAAAGCAGTGCTTGTAAGACTGTCTGAAGCTTATTTCCACCTACTGCAGCTTCACTATTCTCAAAGTAAGTGAGGGTCGTTTGTGGACCTGACTGCATTTGAAAACAATGTTATATGGTACCTCCCTAAACCGCTTGACGGAGGCCCCCGAGGGGCGGTGTGATGGCACGGACTCGGAGAAGACGCTTGGCTCCGACCCCCTCCCCAAGTCTTATAGCACTGGTGTAGCCTGAGATCGCCCCCGACATAGGCGGCCGGCTCCCGGGGTCCGGCGGAACTTTTTGCCTTTTGATGACTCTTCTATTCTGGACTTTGTCCCACAATCCGTTTGACCTGAAGACACGCTGTAGTGGGGCGCCCCTTTACCGTTTTAGTTGCCATTCCGCCCGCTTTTGCTACACTGTGCCTCTTCCGCCATTCAGCTGTTTACCGCCCGCTCTTGCGACTACAGCGTCTCGCTCACCATGTAGTTGAGTTGATCCCGCTCTTGCGATGCAACGATAGGCGGCTGCCACAGGACTCTCAAAATGGCGGCCGGCTCTTCGGTTTTAGGCCTGGTCCACTAAAATGGCCCTGGGACACCTTGGAACTCGGACGCTTCCCTGATAGGGCTTGGGTCCCATTCTCGAAAGCGTCCCCTCAGCCTTGAAGATTCTACAAAAGTCTTGGGGGCCCCCGACTCCCGCAGGCTTCTGGTGGGGAGCGGCTGCCATGTCTGCTCGTGGAATGGCCACTACGGAGCTACGAGATGGTAGTGCTCTCATGCTGACGCCAGCTTTAGTCTGAAACAATCCGAAACACTGTAGACTACCAATTCGATCAGTTCCGGTAGCGCCCCAACATGACCCGGAAGAGAAGAACTTGCCCTCCCCTCTTTGACTGATGGTTCTTGTTGCCTGTCCCCTCTGTTGTCATTTAACAGAACTTTTTGGACTGCTGAAAGGGGTTGTGTTCCGAACGCTGGTTGGTGGAGACATTTTGACTATATTCTTGACCTACGTTGTCACGTAATGCGTTATATGACACGCCGCGTTAGCGCACCCGGAAGTGATCCGGGGCGCGGCGCGCAGCGCGTAACGTAAGCATAACAGGTCATGTGACTTGTTAATAAAACTTTTCATTGGTTCATTTTACTTTTGTTATTTTAATGATGAAAAGCTTGGTCATATGACCTAAAAATTACGCTTTTTATTGTTTTCGAACATTATTTTTTTTTAAACATATATGTTATAATATTCCAGGCTAATGTACTTTCCCGGAAAATTTACAACTGTCCTGCAAGTAAAATATATTCCTTTTTCGAGAAAAAGGGCGTTTCTTCGTTCCATGACGGAGCCGTTGAGTAAAAGAGACTCGTCCTGCTGTCTTAGTCGCCGATACGCCTGATTATCAGATTCTTATCGATCACTTTATGTTGCAGGAGTGGAAAACACAACTGCCCTTGACCATTTATCTTTACTGCGTTCCTACATAATATACCTTTTATCCGTCATGTAATTGGACTGCTTTATTTCACTTGCCTTTTACTGATTCGAAAACAGTGACTAAAATTAAAAACTTTACCAATGTAAATACTACTACCATGTTTTGTTTTAATAACCTTTATTGTGAAAATGTCAGTATACAAATACGGGCCTATAACCACGTGGGCCGGCCACGGAGCAAACTGAAATCGTATATGATGAGGAGACATTTACACTGTAGAGGAACTTACAATAAAATTTTCTAGATATACATTTGCGGGCAAGGAGTTACGAGTCCCATTTATACCGGCGCCATTTTGGGCGAGGCCGGGCAGGTCCAAGATATAGTCAAAATGTCTCCACCAACAATCGGCCAGACCAGAACCCCTTTCGGCCCTTTATGCTACAAGATGGTGTCTTCCATTCAGAAAATATTGTTGGCAGCATTTTGAAAGGAAAGTTAAACAGCCGTTCTCCTAGTGAGTCTCACATTGTTACATTTAGGAAGAATGTTGAAGAGTAATATGTGGAAAATCTGAAGCCATTTTTCTACAAACTCTCAATCAGCCTTGGATGGAAAAAAAAATCCTGAAGAATGTACAAACTGAAAACCAATTTTTGTCTGTATAGCATCAACAGCAACGCTTGAGTCAGCTTTGTGTCAAGCCGCCATTTTCATTCAATCAATAGCGTCCCCCTGCACACATTCAGGAACCTGGTCGTGTCTTCAGGTGAAACGGATTGTGGGACAAGCAGAAAGGAAAAGGAAAAAAGTTCCGCCGGACCTCGGGAGCCGGCCGCCTATGTCATGGGCGATCTTTGGCCACACCAGGGCAATAGTGAAGCTGCAGCAGGTGCAAAAGAGCTTCAGACAGTCTTACAAGCACTGCTTTTCTAAACATTTTTTTGTATTTTTGCACAGTTTTATATTTTTTTTTTGTTTTTGATGGAGGGGAAACAACAAAAAACAGGCATTGTAAAAAGCTCAACAGTGCAGGGCGCCTTGTGCTGGTTCCGACCTATTCACACATCGGTCCACTACTGACATCACCTCATAAGCCAACGGGGCACCCCACACTGACTTTCGGCGCAGCATTGTAGGATGGCCACACCAGTGCGGTCACTTGCTGGACACCACCTCGGTGCCATCCGGATCTCGGCGCGTTCGAGTCACTGTACCGCAAGAGTGACCGGAACTCAGCTGGTCACGCCGTCTTTCGGCGCAGCATTGTAGGAAGGCCATACCAGTGCAGCAACTTGCTGGACACCACCTCGGTGCCATCCGGATCTCGGCGCGTTCGAGTCACTGTACCGCAAGAGTGACCGGAACTCAGCTGAACACGCCGTCTTTCGGCGCAGCATTGTAGGATGGCCACACCAGTGCAGCAATTTGCTGGACACCACCTTGGGCAATAGTGAAGCTGCAAAAGGTGCAAATAAGCTTCAGACAGTCTTCAACTTAGTCTGATTCTTATAATAAGCTTCAGATAGTCTTACAAGCACTGCTCAGAACTCTCAACTACGCCTTGTGCTGGTTCCGACCTATTCACACATCGGTCCACTACTGACATCACCTCATAAGCCAACGGGGCACCCCACGCCGACTTTCGGCACAGCATTGTAGGATGGCCACACCAGTGCGGCAACTTGCTGGACACAACCTCGGTGCCATCCGGATCTCGGCGCGTTCGAGTCACTGTACCGCAAGAGTGACCGGAACTCAGCTGGACACGCCGTCTTTCGGCGCAGCATTGTAGGATGGCCACACCAGTGCGGCAATTTACTGGACACCACCTCGGTGCCATCCGGATCTCGGCGCGTTGTGCTGCCTTCGGCCTATTCGCACATCGGTCCGCTACTGACGCCGCCTCACGTGCCAACGGATTTTCTACGCTTTTTGTAGCCCTATGCCGCATAACAGGTCATGTGACTTGTTTATAAAACTTTTCATTGGTTCATTTTACTTTTGGTTTCCTAAAGATGGAAGGCTTGGTCATGTGACCTAAAAATAACACTTTTCATTGGTTTAGAACATTTTTTTTTTCCCAAACGATGAAAGCCCCACCTTGTTTCTGGATGTTTCAGACTGAAGCTGGCGTCAGCATGAGAGCACCACCATCTCGTGGCTCCGTCGTGGTCATTCCGCGAGCAATCATGGCAGCCACTCCCCACCGGAAGCCTGCGGGAGTCGAGGGCCCCCAAGACTTTTGTAGAATCTTCACGGCTGAGGGGACGCTTTTCGAGAATGGAGCCCAAGCCCTAGCAGGCAAGCGTCCGAGTTCCAAGGTGTCCCAGGGCCATTTTAGTGGAACAGGCCCAAAACCGAAGAGCCGTCCGCCATTTTAAGAGTCACGTGGCAGCCGCCTATCGCTGCACTGCAAGAGTGGGAGCAACTCAACAACATGGTGAGCGAGACGCTGTAGCCGCAAGAGCGGGCGCAACTCAGCTGGATGGCCGCCACCTGGGGAGGCCCGTTCACGCCGCCTCCCCCACGCCCCCCCCACGCCAATTTTCGGAGCAGCATTGTAGGATACCAAAACCAGTGCGGCAGTTTACTGGACATCACCTGGGTGCCATCAACATCTCAGCGCGTTCTGCTGCCTTGGGACTATTCGCACAACAGACCGCTACTGACGAGGCCTCCCCCCGCACCACCCGGGACGCCCCACGCCAATTTTCGGAGCAGCATTGTAGGATACCAAAACCAGTGCGGCACCCAGGCGACATCACCTGGGTGCCGTCCAGAACTCAGCACGTTGTGCTGCCTTGGGACTATTCGCACAAAAGACAGCTTCTGACAATTGTTGCTTTTTTTGGTGAAAAATGTTTAAATGTTTTTACAGTTTTTGTTCCGTTCATTATATTTAAAAGTTAATAAAGTTTTATAATGTTACTTTGTTGGAGTGTTATATATTTTTTTTAAAACGGGTGAATGGGGCCTTGAATCGGGTTATTGTCATGTGTGGGCTTTGCAAGTGTACTGCTACAGGATCGGACATTTCAAACTCAAATGCACGTTCTTTTTCTTACCTTTCCGAAGCATGGAGCGCAATAGCAGGCAGAGAAAGGGTGATGCAAGTGTTGAACACTGCCTAGCCTGGAAGTTGCTGGCATTCCCCCCCCCCCCCGCCCGCTCCTGAAAGAGGACACACACACACCGCCGCCCCGAGTACTTCACAGATCTTTAAAAGACCATGCGCTTGTTTATGAGGCTTAAATGGTTTATCACCCCTTCTAGAACCCCTGCATCGACCCTCTGACGTTTCCTGGAAGAATTACCACGTAACACAATACCAAGCCCTGTCAGCTGAAACCCCCGAGGAATCATGGTGCATATTATCAAGGGGGTTTATCTCCGCTTTTTTGGCTTTAAAAGCCAAGAAAGCGGAGATAAAATTATCTCCCTATTACCAAGCTGTCGCTAACACCAGTTAGTGACAGCTAAAAGGAGATAGCGACCATCGTGGGCCCCGCTTTGCATGTCAGTGATAGTGCCCTGAGCAGTTCTTAGCCATGTTATCCAATGGGAGGTGGATAACATGGCTAAGAGCATTTGCTCGATAATACATGAATATCGCTGACTTTTCAGCGATATAAATGCATTGCGGCCGTTTTTTATCGCATTTGCGATAAACCTTGCTAATAGCAAGGTTTATCTGCGATAAAAATCGCCGATGTGCGGCGATAATTTTTGTCTCTAAACAAGTTAGAGACAAAAATTATCGCTAGTTGTTGGTAATATGCCCCCGGGTTTTTGCTTGCAGAAATCGGGAGGCGGGAGACTAGCACTGAAATCAGTAGTCTCACGCCTGAATCGGGAGTGTTGGCATGTCTGGATTCTCTACAGCTGGGGCCATAAACTACATCCGCAGGGGTAGGTGATAGCCTGGGACCAGCCTGGCATCTAAAATGACTGCCGTGCACGACAAAATTGTGGCATTGGAAAAAAGGCAAGATGGCGCAGACAATGTTTATCAATAAGGATTCATTTATAACAAAATATTTTATCGCAGTGACAAATTGGCGGTCAACACTTCCTGATTTCCATCGAATCGAACGTTAACAGACGTCACGCAGCAAAAAAAATAAAAAGCTCACGCACAGCCGCTGGAAGAGATGTATCAACATATATGAGCCTCCTCAGCCACCCTCATGAAACATAGGGGATTAGGATACGTCTCCCGCACCCCCTTATACCTAGTAATTTAATTAAAACGAAGCACAAAATGGCGAATTCCCGTTTCGCTACCAGTTTGCGGCCCAGTTCGCGGCCCGTGAAGCGCTTCTACCGTGAAAAATCATTTTTTTTTTATTTTCCTCACGGGACCCTTTAATAACCCCAACAACATTCCTAGGGGGTCAAGAGGGGTATACCTTGCCCCCTTTCATTAAATTCCCCCTTCGTTTTTCACCTCTTCTTCTCTCTCGATCCTACCGAGAGATAAGATGGCGGCCGCTCCGGACTGTTTAGAATGTTGACAGACACCGGGGAGCCAATCAGCTTTCTGCGCGCAAAGTTCAGTTTCGCGAAAAGTAAGCGAACCGGAGCGCAGCCCGGAGCGCTGTTACAGATATATATCTTGTTTTAAACGTTAATTTCTCAAAAACTACTGGAGCACATATATTGAGACCTAGCAAAGGCACATCGGGCTAACAGTCCCTACAATTTTGCCAAGTTTCGTGCAAATCCATTCAGCCGTTCGAGCTAAAAGTGAGTCCAACCGCCCTATGGAAATTAACATGGGAAAAACGCGTTTTGGGACCCCCCTTTTTTCTCGGCCCCTCCTTGAGGAAACCCCCCCAAATTTTCAAGGGCTGCTCAGAAACAAAATGTGCCATTTTCCTGAAAATTTCAGCCGATTCCGTCCACAAACGCCAAAGTTATTAGACATAGAATTTTCAAAAGTTCCATAGACAAATAATCCTAACTATATATACCTACTGGCGATAGCCAGTAGGTAATATATATATATATATATATATATATATATATATATATATATATATATATATATATATATATATATATATATATATATATATATATATATATATATATATATATATATATATTTCATCCTGTGGCAATCGTAGGTCATCATGGTAAATTTGATTACCACCATTGTATTTAGTATCAGGAGTACCAATCGAACAACATTTTATCAGGCTTGGTATTTAAAGTCACCTTCATTATACATCCTTACCTAAATATGTTGGATAATGCCACAGGTAGGGTAAAGGTTTACCAAATGGGTTAGGCATTGAGTAAAAATTGTATTTCTGACAAAAACATTAGACTTACACTAAAGTCCCACAATGTGGCAAAGTTCATAGCATTTGCTTGTTCAGCTCGTGGGACAGTTTTTCTGGGAATTGATCCATATGGTTTTCCCATTAAAGCCTGTGGTCAAAATGTAAAAGATAACAGGGTGTTCAAATATATCACAAGACATGAAAACGTAAAGCAACTAAGTACCTCAAAACCTTTGCTACAAATATGCTTTCATGTTTACTAATTTCACTCACTCACTCATTCAAGCACCTCACAACTCACTTGCTGGCTCAGTGGCTTCCTGAAGCACTCATTCACTCACTCACTCACTCAAATATATGGCAAATAAATACCTAAACATATTGCTTTGAATATGCTTGGCTAGTTGTAATTTCACTCACTCACTGACCTTCTAAGCCATTCTTCTACTTGGTGCTCCTACTTTTGTTTTTGTGAGCGTAAAAAGCATAACAGACATGTTAACCAAGGAACATGAAGCAGACAGATTTACAAAATCTCCAATCACATATTAAAATAGACAATAAATAGCACCATTTTGTATGATAAATATGATAAACAGGATATGCAAAAAAAGAGAGATAAAAATCTATAAAATATTGAGTCCCATTTTTAAAACGTACAGTGTTAAAAAGCATGAATTCGTATCCCATTTTACTTTGTGTGCAATACCAGCATTTCTAAATAGCAGCTCAGTGATAACATGTAACCCCTAACTTGATGACCTATGTGGTTTCAGGCAATTCTTTGAAAAGGGGTACTTCATAATTAATTTAATTCTACCCCCAAAGCTCTCACCTGGGGACTATCCACCTTTTAACTGTTACGAAAACATGCAGAGGGGTAATGCCCATTGATATTAAGTTTATACAAAAGATCACTCAAATTACGTAATATCATTTGTTTACACAATCGCAACATAGCCCTCCCAGGTCAGCCCCAATCTCCGCAGCACCCCTATCCTTTTTGCGTAGGCCTCTTCAAATTTATAGGTCAGTTCCAGCTTAAGTAGCCACTGACCCAATGTACGGATTTTCTGATATCTCCAATTCTGTAGTATTAAAGACCTGGCTACTGCCATGGCTAGGAAAGCAAAACATTACCTATATATTGAGTGCTGGACAACTCCACCTCCTCCCAAAAGTATTGTAATCTCTGGCAAGTAGAAAATGTATGTGACCAATCCCCTGCCTCTGGCAAATTGCATCTAAAACATTCGAGGTTGTAGGGAACCATTTATGAAGTCTGAAGGGAGGTTAATAGGCCACCCATCTAGAAAGAAAGGACCTTCTTTTAAAATTGTCCGCCCTCAAAGCCCTGTGGCCAAGTTCACATACACATACCCATTCCTGGCTATTGAACCAGCAGTTGGTTTCCTGAGCAATTTTTGGGAGCATTGTTTCGATGAGGCTCTTATTCATCTCCTGTCATAGTAACCTATAGCAACTGAAGATACCAGTTAGATTTACCTCAAAGGCTGCTTTTAAAATTAATCTGGCTCTCTCACTGATTCCACTATAAATGGTCAGGAGAAAGTATGTAATCTGCCTAAAGCTTAACCAGAGACAGGGGCTCTGAGGTTCAAATTGTTTTGCCAAGACATCCCACGTCACCAGAGTAGTGCCGTTGTAGAAGTCACCCAACTTACAAAAACCTAGCATATTCTGTGGCTGGATCCCCTTTTGTGTGAGTTTAAGGCCCCATAACTCACAGTCACAAAGAGAAGAAATTGCATGGCATAGTGGGATATTAAAGTTTTTATTCAATCACTGAATGCGGCTTAAGAGTGTATTGACGACCTTATATCTAGTCTTTTTTGGTAGCTTTGAGGTGTACAGGAATACTGGCAGTTTAATTGCACTCTCTATTAACATAAGATCAAGTAGGAATTCATCAAAATGTGAAATAGGGGCCAATAGCTGAGTTGTTCAGCTGAGTAGCACAGCTTGGTAATAAGTCGCTAAATGAGGTAAATGAGGGACCCCCCTGTCCTACATCCAATTGTAAAATAGATAGCTTAATCTGAGGTTTTTTGTTGGCCCAAACAAACTCCTGAATCACCTTGTCAACTTTATTAAAATACGAGATTGGTACCTTTAGAGGAAGATTTAAAAATAGAAATATCAGCACGGGAAGTATCGACATCTTTATCAAAGAGACTCGTCCTATTAACAACAAAGGTAACTGGGCCCATCTTTCTAGCAGACTTTTTATCAAATGTTCTATCATAATTCAGATGAAAAAGTTGAAGGAAGTCTACTGTGACATAAAGGCCCAGATATCTAATAGGTTTGAAAGGCAGAAATGTTACCCCTTCTGGTAGCTCTATTCTTGGTGCATTAAAATAAAAGAAGCTCCATTTTGGACTGATTGAACCTGTCCCCCCCCCAACTCTGTAAACACCTAGATGTTTCCCAGTGCTCTCTGGATATTTGATTTCTCTGGGTTCCGGTACAGGATCAAATCCTCGGAAAACAGCTTGATTTTTGCCATTCCTACTCGGGGAGCTTGAATTAATATATTAGATAGATTTTTTATCACTAGTGTCTCGATAAAGAGTGAGAATAAACGGGGAGAAAGAGGGCAACTCTACCTAGTACCCCGCCTTATCGCCACTTCTCCCGCCTCCTCAGAATATATAGATTCCCTATAAAATCCCTCAAGCATTCAATCAGACAGCGTGGAAAACTGAACTTCCCCAAAACAAAGAAGAGGGCCTGCCAGTCCACCAGGTCGAATGTCTCTTCTGTATCCATCATTAAAAAAGCTGCACTGTCCTTTCTAGCAGAAAAGTAGTCGATGGACTGGATCAGATAACAAGTATTTGCAGCCATCGATCGTCCAGGTAGAAACCCTGTTTGGTCTGCATGTACCAGATATTGCACACAGCCTGTGATCCTATTTGCCCAGATTTTCATCAAGAGCTTATAGTCTGCATTTAGTAGACATATTGGGCTGTACGAACTTGGGTCTTTCGGATCCTTATCCTTTTTTAAAATAGAGATCATAACTGACTCCTTAAATCTATCTGAGACCGCCACCCTGGCCATAATTGGAATATATAGTCATAGCAAAAATGGGGAAAGTTTGTCTAAAAACAATTTATAAACTTCAATAGCGATCCCATCCTTACCACTAGCCTTCGCATTTGCCATTTTTTTTTTATGATTTCACTTAATTCTGCGGTTGTCATTGGTTCACTCAGGAACATCCCGTCCTCCTTACGGATCGTAGGTAGCTGGGTTGGCCTAAAACAATCCGCAAGAGCCTGGGGGCTAACTATCTGGACTTCCACATATATCCTGCTAAAATGAGGGACAAACATTTCAGCAATTTCGTCTTTATCATTCACAAGGGGCCTAGTACTGGGATCCTTAATTTGTGGGATTAATTGCTTGCTCTGATGCACTTTTGTAGACCAGGCTAAAAATTTCCTGATATGCTGGCTCTCTTACTAAACCTTTTGTCGAAAAGCTTTTCTTCCAGCAATTTTCTCGAGCATAAAAAAAACTTTTCAACTCTTTCTTTGCCCTTATCAATTCCTGCGGTCTCTTCTTCCGCTCCCCCGGTCCACCGACCCCTGGAGTCCAGCAATCTTAAGTTTCCTCAATTCATCAAGATTGGCCCTGTATGCCACCACCCGTCCCCTAAAACTGACCTTGAAAGCCTCCCACACCATAAAACCTGGTGCCGTATTCACATTTTCCTTAAAGAACCACATTAAAAAATCACGGGTTTAATCAATCCATTTTTGGTCTGAGAGCAAAGTTTTATCAAAGTGCCACCTATTATTTTTTCTCTTGGGGGCGGGCAAGTGTAGTATCAAAGAGATCAGAGAGGGATCTGAGAACGAGCAGAGAGAATCAGAGATTCCCCTCTTGGGAGATGATTGCTTATCAAAAAGAAATCCAGACGGGATGCTGTTTTAAATCCCATCTGTGTAGCACGTGAACTCGGTAATGCCCGGATGGTCTACCCTCCATGGATCCTCTTTTATTATTTAAAAAAATCTATCTGTTTTAGGTTTTAATTGCTTTTTTCCCTTGTTGGAGGTAACCAGGCCCAGATTTTGAATTAGGTTGAAATCTACTCCCATGATTATAAACCCATGTGCATTGACCAGCAGAACGTATATCTGTTTCAGGGCCATTCAGTCATCCCCAATTGGTCCATAATAGTTGAGCAGGACAAAAGCTATCTCATTAACTAAGACTTCTATCCAAATCCACCTTGCTTCTTCATCCCGAATCACCTTACCCATCTCCCAATCTAACTCTGTAGATAAAAGAATACCCACTGCACGCACTGACGCATCGAAGGAAGCAAAGTATGCATGAGCACACTTCATGGGGAGTGAAAAGTTGGGGGAGTTAGATTTAAAATGTGTCTCCTGCAAAAACAAACACCTGTGGGGATAAGGAATCTAGCCATTTTAACATGTCTCCTCTGTTTTGTGCGTTCAAAAAGCCATTCACATTACATGAAATTACTTTCAGCAGTTGTACTGTTCTTCAATCAAATTATACCACTTTTAAAATAAGTCTGCTATATTCTCTCATATGTCTATCTTCCAGTTGTACCAGCTCTATTAATAAAGTTACATACATTCCCTTGATGACAGAAACGCTGCCAAATTCACCTTGGCCTCTAAATTTTACCTTATCGTCAATCAGCCCATTATCCCAAGTTTGTCGGTTCTCTATATGCTAATTTTTTAGAGGACAGGCTCGCCCAATATCCTGCTTCCGGGGCATGTTCCGAATTTGCGCTTGGCCGTGGTGAGGCTATCAGCCTGATTCATCAAGCCGAAATCGGCTCGCAAAGGGCCAGATTCTGAGAATCTGGCCCTTTGCGAGTGCGATTTTTGCATTTGGGATTCATCATCCCAAATGCAAAAATCGGTAATAGCGATTTCACTATTTTGCAAAGAATTACATTTAAGTATTCTCTATTTGAGATTCCTTAAATGCAATTCATCATCCATTTTAAAATTGCGAATTCCCAATTTCGGCCCACTATTTACCGCGAGGTCAAACCTCGTGGTAAATAGCGAAAACTTTGAAAAATGCTTTTAAAAGCATTTTTCTAAGTTGCATGTTGCTCACACACATGTCCTTTGGACATGTGTGTGCGCAACACCTGTTCAAATTTTCATTTAAGGGGTGCTACAGGGTGTCCTTTGGACACCCCTGGCACCCTTTAAATCGCTATCTTATTTGCGATTAGCAAGTTGCTAATCGCAAATAAGGAATACTCCCCATTCATTCCTTATTTGCGATTAGCAATTTGCTAATCGCAAATAAGTAATATGTAGGAATCGCATTTTTTTTTGCGATTCCTACATGAATCCCGTTTTGCGAGCCTGTAATAGCGATTCCTTATGAATCGCTATTAAAGACTCGCAAAGCGGGTCTTTCATGAATCAGGCTGTATGTCCCTGAATAAAACATGTCATTTTTTTTAGAATGTTTTCATTGGGTTCTGGAATATTACAGATCTTATGGTGTGCGAGGTTTAGTAATATCAGCAGTGCTTCATTGTTGCACAAACTTTAAAAATAAATGATAATAAAAAGTTAATTACCTCAGGAACCATTACAAGCCCAAAGGTCAGTCCAAAAAGTATCATGTTGATCCCATACATCCAGCGAAGGAATATAAAGTATGATGCAACTGAAGAGCCAAAATGGCCTGGAATAGAATTAAAAAACAATGCATTATTTTCTTTTCTTTCTTTTCACCATGTTAAAAAGACATTTCTAAAGCAGTCCTTGGACGTGAGCTCAGGAGCAAGGAGGTAGGAAGGTGAGGTGTGCGAAAAACAGCCATCTTGCTAGTAGCTTTACCTAAAACAATTTTGGAGGAATCAGGGCAGTCAAAAATCTCTTTGTCACTATCAATATAACTACATGGATATTAAAGGACGCATGCTTGTCCAAACCATAGTCTCTTCTAATAGTAAAGCATTCTGGTCGTTTATCTCATTACAAATGCATTGCATACCCGCTTTATGCCTACATAACAATAATTTCACCTTTCGAAAAAACATTACACCTATTCAGTTTTGCATCTAACACTCGTGTTCTGGCTAGATTCGTAAAGGTGTGATCGTGAGCCTGGCATGTAGACTTGAAACTAGGACTTACAAGTTGTCTCACTTTACTTTTAATTACTTGAGACTTTTTTTCTTAAAATCTTTGAACTTTGGAACATTCACAATGTTTTTAACAGACTGTGGGGCATACTATCAACGGGTACCAGTAAATATTGCAAATCGTGCTTAGTGCGAATTTGATTATCGTTGTCTATCGCTGGTTTATATCGCCGTGTTAGCGACGTATCAACAACGCTCTGCTAACAGGCGATGTACAAACTAGTGATAGACGGCGATAATCTTCATTAGCGTGAAATCCAGCGATGATTTCACACTCTATTGAAAAGCTTGATAATAGGGGAGTGTGAACGTATCCAGACGATCCACCTCCCATACAAAACATGGCTAATTCAACTTTCAAGCAGGCGTAAGAATCGGGCGATAACCACAGTTTGCACTGCCTTCTTAATTGCTTCGCAGTTGCTGGGCTGCGTTGTAAATACCGTGATGTCTTGTTAGCGACATCTGTCATGTTGTTTCTTGGCAGGGACGCCTACTTTGCATCTAATTAGCGATGTACATCGATAAGATGCAAAGCGTCACGGAAATGGCAGCTGACATGCACTAATGCATGTTAGTGCCACCTTGATGATTGTGCGATTAAAAAACGCTGCTTTTTTGCCATATGTGCCAAAAAAGCATCATTATGTCCCTTGATAATATGCCCCTGGGGTTTAATATCTTGCCAAATGTGGATAACTTTTTGCCAAAAGAAACGTTTTGTGGAATATCTTAAGCAGAAAAATTGACAACATCTCCTCAGCTTTTTGAAGCTGCATAGTTGTCATCTTCAGGCAACTTTGGCTTCAAATTGTATTTATTCACACCCTTCCATAAAACCCATGGGAGGGGGTCTGGCAGTTGACAGACGACGGAATAGTGAAAATTAAATGAATAAATAAATCCTATTCCCTCGTCTGTCGACTATTCCCCCTTGCGCCCCCCCAGTTTTCATACCAAACAGCTGTTACTAAAATGGTATCGGTAGAGTATTGATTTTTAACATGTCATATTTAAAGTGGCCACTTGGTGGCACTATTACCCTTCGAAAGAATTAGATTGTTATCAATAAAATTGACACTCTTGCCAAAACGTGTCAGCATTTTCATGAGACAAAGCACCTGGGCTATGATTTACAAACGCTTTGCGTGAGGTTTGTGTTACTTTTCTAAAGCAGACCTCATGCAACGTGTTCAGGTAGGATTTCCCACACACGCAAATTGGGATTTGTGCTGCATAGTAACCCAATGTAATCCAAAGTGGCGTCAAGGGGGAAGTTTCTGGGTTGAGACTGGGGGTTCCTATGCAACCACCCATGGGTTTTGACGCAAATTCCTAGTAACAAAGAATTGTAGACACAGATTTGTACCTAAATCCTACGTCTCCTCGAGTCAGGTGCAAGAAGAAATATTTTATTTTTCCCCACTACGCATGTGTGCTCCAATGTAGAGCTCAGAAACAAAGTGGAAAAAGCCTTAAAACATGGGTTTTGTACTGGAACATATGTTTCAGTATACGGAGACACACTAGCACTATGGCACAAGGGTGTCTGAGTAGACACATGGCTGCCTGAAGTGTGCCAGGGAGAGCGCAGAACAGTAACACATAACACATATGGCACACACAGCATAACAACATTACATGCTGCTCTATGTTGCCTGACCTCTTGGTAAATCTAGGCCCTGGTTTTACATGGTTTTCAGTATATTCATTAATCAAAACAAACCTCATGGGTCTACAGGAGCAAGAACGTGAAAGAAAAACAAGAGGTAAGACCTAGTACAGGTGGAGTATTCCTTTTAAAGGGCAGTTGCATGATTGTCACGCTACGGGCTACAACACCCTCTCTGAGAGGGAGGAGCTCAGGGATGTTTTTTAGGGAAGAAGAATACAAATTTCTTTTCAGATGACCTAAGACCTAAGTGTGATGAGCGTATTCAACCTGAGTTGAGTTGCCTGGTACACAATCTTTCCTGGCAGACATTGCCTAATAAGCACAGGTGCCTGACCAATGAGCTTGTGAGATTCTCACCCGGTTTCCTAGGTCATACTCCCCACATGCAGCAGTCACACACTGCCAGATGCACCCTCATACCTCTTACAAATAAGTACTTATATTATAGACATCACTGTGGAGTAGCAGTCACATTACTACTAACTGCACTCACAATCCTAATTAGTAGTCATACGAATGTCTGACATAATATCGACAGACAGAATATCGAACTACAAAAATATCGGAACAAAAATATTGACATCAAAAATATCGGAATCCTATCTTCATAAAGGTAAGTACAAAAATATCGAAAAAAAATATCGTAGTACAAAAATATCGGAATTAAAAATATCGTTTTTTTAAATGTATTAATAATAATGTAAAAATAATTTTAAAATACATATAATTTTACAAATATTAAATAAAAATATTAAAACAAAATTAAAACTAATACATATTCATTTAAATAAATAAAACACTTAATAATGTAATGTAATTTTATTTTTTTTAATGTTATTTAATTGATTTAATGTAATATATTTTTGTTTTTACCCTGTACGCCTGTACCCCAAAAACCCAAAACTGACCCTGAACCCTAAAAATATCCCTGTACCCCAAAAACCCAAAACTGACCCTGAACCCTAAAAATACCCCTTTACCCAAAAACTGAAAACTGACCCTAAACCCTAAAAATACCCCTTTACCCAAAAACTAAAAACTGACCCTGAACCCTAAAAATACCCCTTTACCCATGAACTGAAAACTGACCTTGAACCCTAAAAATACCCCTTTACCCATGAACTGAAAACTGACCCTGAACCCTAAAAATACCCCTTTACCCAAAAACTGAAAACTGACACTGAACCCTAAAAATACCCCTTTGCCCAAGAACTGAAAACTGACCCTGAACCCTAAAAATACCCCTTTACTCAAAAACTGAAACCTGACCCTGAACCCTAAAAATACTCCTTTACCCAAAATTAATTATTATTATTTAATTACCAATTAATTATTAATTAACAATAACAATAAAGTAAATATATTAGCACATTAGCTGTAATTAATTTAATTTAATAATTAATATTATTTTCCAAATTAATTAATTAAGAATAACAAAAAATTATATATTAAAAAAATTACTATAATTAATGTAATTAACTAATTAATATTAATTAATTACTAGCTAATTAACAATTTAAAATATGTACAAAATTATATTAATTAATTAACTAATTAATATAAATTAATAACCAATTAATTATTAATTAAAATATGTACAAACATATATTAATTAATTATTTATTATTAAATTACTTCCCACCCTATTCCCCTATAAACCCATAACCCACTACAGAACATATTTATCAATTAATCAATTAATTAAAATTAATTCAAAATTATTTCTCAATTAATTAATTAATAATTCCTACTAATTAATAATTAATTTAACATAATTAAATTACTTCCCACCCTATTCCCCTATAAACCCACAACCCGCTACAGTAGTAAAAGACTATATTTAATTAAATTACATTAAAAATAAATATTAAAACATAATAAATACAATATAATATACACTAAATTTATTTAAAAATTGATATTAGTAACATCGAAGTTATTTATTTCGATAATATTGACATCGATATTTAAAACTTCGATATTACTGATATCATACTAATATCGATATTAAGACTGTCGATATTACTTACCTTCGATATTTTGTACCATCGATATTTAAACTTCGATATTTTTGTATGTCGATATAAAAAAATCGATATTTTGTCTGTGTACCGTAGTCATACACATCAGAAAAACTGTAACATCTATCTCAAACCGCGTTTACACACCCACTTATCGCCAACATACACAGCAGTACTGGAGACGACATAGGAGTATGCATCTCACATGAGGAATCAAATCAATCAATCAATCAATCAAGGGTTTGCTAAACATGACTACTCACCCGTAAGGGTCTCAGAGCGCTGGGGAGATGGGGAGGTGCAGGTTCCAGCACATCAAGGAGGGGTTCTGTCGAAAAGCCAGGTTTTGAGGTTTCTCGTGAAGATGGGGAGAGATGTTGTCTGCCTGAGGTGGAGCGGTAGGGCGTTCCATGCTCTGGCCGCAAGGAAGGTGAAGGAGCTGCCTCCTGAAATGGTCTTACTGGCACGGGGAACCACAGCGTAGGATTGCTGGGTTGATCGTAGGGTTTTTTGGGGTGCGTGGAAGTTGATTCGGCTGTTGAGGTATGCTGGTCCGGTGTTGTGGAGTGCCTTGTGTGCATGGGTGAGGATCTTGAAGGTGATTCTAGCCTCAATGGGGAGCCAGTGGAGTATGCGCAGGTGTTGAGAGATTTAGCAGTGTCGTGGTAGGTTGAGGACCAGTCTTCTGGCGGCATTCTGGATTTTTTTTAGCTTGCCGTGAGTTTTTTGGTTATTGCGGCGTAGAGTGCGTTGCCGTAGTCGAGTCTGCTGATGACGAGGGCGTGAGTGACAGTTTTTCTGTCCTCGAGGGGGATCCATTTGAAGGTCCTACGTAGGAGGTGAAGGATTTGGAAGCAGGAGGATGTGACAGAGTTGATCTGGCAGTCCATTTTGAGCTCAGAGTCTAGGATGATTCCAAGGTTGCGTGCATGGTCTGTGCGGGTGGATGGGCTACAGAGGGCAGGGGGCCACCAGGTGTCGTTCCAGGCATCAGGGTGTGGGCCCATAATGAGTACTTCTGTTTTGTCGGTGTTGAGTTGTAGGCAGCTGCTTTTCATCCATTTGGCGACAGCTTCCATGCCTTCATGGAAGTTGTGTTTGGCTGCGTTGGCTTCGTTGGATAGGGAGAGGATGAGTTGGGTGTCGTCTGCATATGAAACAATGTTGAGTCAGTAGGTTCTTGACGATGGGGGTAATAGGAGCCATCTAGACATTGAAGAGCGTTGGGCTAAGGGAGGAACCCTGGGGGACTCCGGAGGTGGTTGGTATAGGGTCCGAGAGGAAAGGGGGGAATCTGACCCGCTGTGCTCTGACGGAGAGTAAAGAGTAGATCCAGTTGAGGGCCTTGTCCTGAATACCTGCGTCGTGGAGTCTGCCTATTAGGGTGAGGTGGGATACCGTGTTGAAGGCCGCTGAGAGGTCAAGGCGGATGAGGGCTACTGTTTCTCCTTTGTCCCATAGGGAGCGGTTGTCATCTGTTGGGGCGAGGAGGGCAGTTTCTGTGTTATGGTTATTTCTGAAGCCAGATTGGGACGGGTCGAGGATGTTGTGCTTTTTGATGAAGGTGGCGAGTTGGGTGTTGATGGCTTTCTCAATTACTTACGCTGGGAATGGGAGCAAGGAGATGGGAGATGGGTCTGTAGTTTTTGAGGTCTGCCAAGGGCTTCTTCAGGAGGGGGTTGATCTTGGCGTGTTTCCAGTTGTTGGGGAAGAAGGCATTCACCAGGGAGTGGTTGGTGGTATGGCGAAGCATGGGTGCGATGGTGTTGGCAGCTCTGTTGAAGATGTGGTGGGGGCAGGGGTCCGTGGGGGCCCCAGAGTGGGTGGACTTTATCATCTTCATGGTGTCTTCAGTGGTGAGGGCTGTCCAGCTGTCAATCATTGGCTTTAGGTTGTCGGGTGGCTGGTGGGGGTTGGTTGTCTTTGTTGAAGTTGTCACAGATGTTCTTGATTTTGCATTGGAAGAATGTGCTGAGTTTGTTGCAGAGGTCTTGGGGGGGGGAATGTCAGTCGACTCGCTGGTGGGTTGGGCGAACTCCTTGATGTTGAAGAGTTCTTTGCTGTTGTGTGCCTGAGTGGAGATTCTGTCTTCAACTGCAGTTTTCCCCATGTTTCTGATGAGCTGGTGGTGGGCAGTGGTGGCGGCTTTAAAGTTGTTGTGGGCTTCTCGAGGCGGCCGCTGGTGCGCCTGCACTCTCAGAGTTCAGGGGTACACCATCTGGCCTTCTTGGCGTGTGCGTTGTAGTTCTTATTGAGGGGGGCTATGGTGTTGATGCTGTCGGTGATCCATCTGTGTAGAGTTTGGGCGGCGGTGTTGGGGTGTCGTCTTCCGAAGTGGTCGGGGTGGAGTTGCTGAGTGAGGAGGTGAGTTGTTCGTCAGTGATTTTGGTCCAGTTTCTTTGTGAAAGCAGGTACTGGTGTCTGTGGATGGTGGGTATGCTGAAGGTGAAGTGGATGCATCGATGGTCTGTCCACTGGAGTTTGGTGGTGGGGCTAAAAGTGATGGAGTTTCCTGTTGTGAAGAGTGGGTCAAGGGTGTGTCCTGCTCAGTGCGTGGGTTCGTTCATGATCTGGCGAAGTTCAATGTGGTGGAGGTTGTCCAGGAGGGGTGTGGTTTTGGGGTCTAGTTGGTTGTCGAGGTGAAAGTTGAGAACTCCCAGCAGGTTGTAGTTGATGGATGCAATGGCATGTGGGGAGATGATGTCCGTGATTGATTTAGTGAATGGTCCGCTGGGTCCCGGGGGTCGGTAGATGAGAGTTTCTTGGAGGGTGGTGGTAAGGATGGCCAGTACCTTGAAGTGCAGGTGTTCTATCAGGTCTGTTGGCTCGTCAGGGAGTGTGCTCAAGCGGACCGTGGATTTGTGGACGATGGCGATTCCTTCTCCCAGGCGAGTGGGCCGGTCCTTCCTGGAGATCTTGTATCCTTGTGGAATGGCGATGCCCGATCCCAAGGTGGTGTTGATCCAGGTTTCTGTGAAGAATGCTACGTCTGGGGTGGTGCTGTCGAGGAGGTCCCAGGTTTCGGTGGCATGTTTGTGGAGTGATCTTACTTTCAGGAGGATGCATTGTAGGGACTTCAGCTCGGGTGTGTTCTTGTGGGCGGGTTGTGCTAGGTCGGTGTTCCAGGTGGTGCTGTAGATGTGCCGGCAGCGGTGACAGCTGAAGAGTCCGTGTGTGTTGGCTAGTGATGCTAGCTTGCAGTTGTTGTTGCGGCCTGGGTTGAGTGCGTGGAGTGCCGCTGGGTTGTAGCGTTGGCAGTGCGGAGGTCCAGGGATCCTAGCGCTGGTCGCAGTCGGGTCGCGGAGGGGTGCAGATGGGCTTGCCTTTGGTATGCCTTCAGTGTTCCAGCGGTGCGGCCGCCGCACTCATCTGCTGCGCGGCTGCCATTAAGTAGGGGTTTGAGGAAGGCTGGACAGCTGGGAGGCGGGAGTGGGGAGGGGAACTGGATTGGGCAGGTCGCTCTGGTTGTGCTGGGGGGAGGGGCCGCGGGTCAGCAGCGGTGGGGAAAAATGGGCAGAAAAGGTAAAAGAGAGGAATTAAAGTGAAATAAGGCAGAAAAGTGCAAGAAAAGGGGAGGAAAGAGATAGAAGGAGAGTGAAAGAGGGAGATTGAAATGAGGGTGAAAACGAGTGCAACAGAGAGGAAAAACGAGAAAGAAATCTACTGGACCACCAGGGATCAGATGCAGGTATTACCTGCAGGTGGAGGAGGGCCTCAAACACCAACACTTGAGAGTGCAAGGGCTCGGGGGAAGCCTCACTTAATGGTGGAGCTGCGAGGGTGGGAGAGCAATTTCACTGAACATTGGTTAGTGGTCATGCTCGCCTGTCCCTATAGCAGCTGCCATTAAGTAGGAGTCGGGTAAGGCTGGACAGCTGGGATGCCGGAGCAGGGAGGGGAACTGTTTCGGGCCAGTCGCTCTGGTCTTGCTGGGGGGATGTGCCGTGGGGGCAGAAGCGGTGGGGAAAAAAGGGCGGAAAAGGGAATAGAGAGGGATAAAAGTGGAATAAGGCAGAAAAGTGCAAGAAAAGTGGAGGAAAGAGATAGAAGGAGAGTGAAAGTGGGAGATTGAAATGAGGGTAAAAACGAGTGCAACAGAGAGGAAAATTTAGAAAGAAGACCACTGGACCACCAGGGACGAGGCGCAGGTATAACCTGCTGGTGGGGGTCTCGAACACCAACACTCAAGAGTACAGGGCCTCACTTAATGGTTGAGCTGCAAGGATTGGAGAGCAATTTCACTGACAATGAGAATCTACCACCTACAATTGATTAATAAAGCCCCATATACTGTATTGGAACCTCAAGAGAATATACAGCAGATTTGACGGGCATCTCTCATGAACAATGACTGACTCTAAATGCTAAGCCCTGATGAAGTCTTCTGTCAACAAGAACAGCTGGAGACAAAACACCTGTTGGCAAATAGGCGTTTGTGACTACACAAAATTAAAAGGACTATTGAAACCACGACCTCAACGGATTTCTGTGTGCCTGGAGAGCTTTGTTGCTTATTTCTGGACCTTTCTAATCGAGGAAAAATGGATGGCTTTTCCTCCTCTGGAACACCTGAGTGACTAATTTTGGACACTTAATAGAAGAAGACTTTGACTCTTTATATTTGATTTCGGGGTAGATTGCGCCACCTGACCCAGCCATTGCATCTCTAATGTTCTTTATCTCAAACTACCAGCTGCACACTACAAGCCGCATTTTCACGCGTCCCACTGGCTAGAGGTCACATATTACTGACAGCCCTCTCCTATCCGGCACAAAATCGCAGCCGCACACTACCAACAATGCTTTCACAGTGTTGGTGATTATATGCCGGTGCTGAGCACTGGAAACCACCAGCTTATATTAAGCACTGGCATTCACACTACTGAAAGCACGCTCACATTCCTCACAGACTAGCAGTCACTCACTCAATAAAGCACACTTACAACCCTCAACAAGTAATGGACTTATGTGACTAACAGCTGTAGAAAATGATGATTGGATAAAAATGAGTTCTTAAAAATATGTAATTATATCATCACTTCTGCACAAAAAAGAAAATGTTGCACTTTATAGAATTGTGTTTTTCAATACTTTGTAAACTAGGCACAAAACTAGGACATGACTCCATTTTTGTTTTTACACAACCATGATGTTTATTTTAATTTCTTATACTTATACCACGTGCAGAGAAAATGTGCATGGATCCTCCATATTAACATGCTATTCTCAAAGAATAGTGAGCACGGTTTTTGCTACATTCAAGGCTCTTCCTGCTTATGATACATCAGTTATATTAATTTCTCAGACTTCCGTTGTTTGAGTACCTAGATTTCTACTGCCAGGTTTGAGGACAATAGGTTAGAATAGGGCACATTAACATTCACTTTGGGGTAGTGCTAGAATGGTGGCTTAGGTGACATATAATTCTGTATTGTGACCCGTTTAGCTTTGCTCACCTTGTGCTGGCAGTGTAATTTCCATTGACGTCCATTGTCTATAAAGGTGATGCATTTTGAAGGTAAGTCAGTCCCCTGATTCCCTGACTCTGGAGACTGAACCCTTGTCGGTTTATCTCATGCTTTTGACTTAGGATACTTTTTCTCTGAATCTTGACTTCATGTCATGCCCATTTCCACATTTGATTGAGCCTTACACTAATTCCTTGTGCATTCTGATTGACCCATTTATTTGGCTTCTGTAATGCTTTTTGAATTCTTGTAATAAACCTGTAATAATTGGCAGCGACAACGAGAAGGCTTTTTCTTGAAGTTTATTTAAGACGAAGTAACACTGTCCTGAGGGCCCAGAGTGTCATATATAAGAGGTATTAGTAAGAGAAAATGCGCAACACCACAAAACCTTTATGGTTTAAATTTTTTTCCTGCATCGAGAGAGCTTATTTATTGGAATTGTTTTTCTTTATTTTTGTTTGGGTATTTGTAGGGACACAGTGCCTCGTCTAATTGTGAGGTTTTATTACCGTTCACAATCCTATGTAGGTGCTTTACCTTAAGCTATCCAACAAAAATAATGTCAACAGAGCACCATTATGCCTATCATATACTAGCAGTCACATACTACCAACAGGACTATTACACCTATCAGTCACAAACTATGAGAAGCAATATCACACCTGTCTGTCTTAAGAAATCCATGATTATGTTTTTACCTCTCTAAAATGGAGCAAACATTTAGGTGGTTGTTGTGGTGGAGCAGAAAGAAATTGCAGTAACCGGGTTACCATTTCTTTCCCCTTTTTGCAGCATTTCTGCCAAATTTGACGATCAGATCTATATCAGTGGCTCAACCCAACCCACCATCTTTCATATTATTCGTGAGCTAAGGACCACGTATAATCTCTTGACAATATTTTCCTTCTGTGCCTGGTTTCACCTGGTGCAGAGGAAGATAACATTGAGTAGTCACACATGCATGTGAATTCTTTTGTGAATCAAGCAACTGTTTATGGCCTTAAATGAAAAGTCTATCCCAATGGTGGCTCGTAGAAGTGTCACAGAGAAATCTATGAGATTTCACTGCAACAATTCTAGGACGCCACTGCGTCAAATCTTTACACCTTCCTCAGAGCAGGCCTAAGGAGTGACACAGCCCTTTTTACATGGGGTTTGCCCCATGTGAAAGGACACATTGTTGGGTTGCGTCTGTTTTCAGACACACCCCAGCAATGCCCCTCTTTTGCGCCAACAGATACGTCAGGAATTCTAACTCATATATATATATATATATATATATTGCCTACTGGCGGTCACCAGTAGATATATATAGTTAGGACCTAGTTTCCATAGGAAATCCGCAATATTCTATTGGGAATAACTTTTGCGCCGGTGGATGAATCTTTGTGAATTTCTCAAAGAAGATGGCCCGTTACGCTCTTTCCCTGAAAGTGTCGGGGGGATTCGTCAAGCGGGGGCCGAGAAAAAGGGGGGTCACAAAACGTGTTTTCCCCATGTTAATTTCCATAGGACGATTAGACAAGGCTACAGCCCGAACCGCTGAACGGAATTACACCAAACTTTCCAAAATGGTAGGGACTGGTACACAGTAGGGCCTTTTGTTTAAATGGTGTAAATCCCTCCAGTAGTTCCTGAGAAAATCAAAAGAGAAATAAAATATATATATCTATAGCAGCTTACTGTAAGATTACTGTAAGCTTACTGTACTCTGTACCTTTCCGAGCATGAGCTGAATGCTAATTGGCTGTCAACTGTCTGTCAACACTCCAAACCAGAAAATGTTGGCAGCCATCTTGTGCCTCGGTAGACTGAGGCACAGGAAAGCAGAAAAACAAACGTGTAGAACTCAAAAAGGGGGCAGGGTAGAAGCACCCTGACCCCCTAAGCCTGCTCAGGGGGTCCCACAAGGACCCCCCAGGCCCCCAAAAAATAATTAATTTTTTTAAATCGCGGGGTACGCGCACCGTACGCGTACCGTACGCGCACAGTACATGTACGGTACGCGTACGGTGCGCGTACCCTGCGATTTTTAAAGAAAAAAAATTGAGGGGGCCTGGGGGGTCCTTGTGAGACCCCCTGAGCAGGCCTAGGGGGTCAGGGGGCTTCTACCCTGCTCCCTTTGCGTGTTTTGCACCTTTGTTTCACTGCTTTCTTGTGCCTTGGTTCTACCGAGGCACAAGATGGCTGCCAACTCTTCCTGGTTTGGAGTATTGACAGACAGTGGCAGCCAATCAGAAAGCTGCATGCTCATTGGCTGTCAACACTTCTAACCAGGAAGTGTTGGCATCCATCTTGTGCTAGTGTTGACAGACAGTGGCAGCCAATCAGCCTGCCTTCCCGAGAAAGCTGCATGCTCATTGGCTGTCAACACTTCTAACCAGGAAGTGTTGGCATCCATCTTGTGCTCGATAGACAAAGGCAAAAGAAAGCAAAAAAACAAACACAAAAAGGGGCAGGCTAGATACACCCTGACACCCTAGGCCTGCCCAGGTGGCCCGCCAAGGACAAAAAAGGACCAAATTTTATTTTTTTAAAAACCTGGTCTGTTTTTTAAAAAAATTACCCCCCGGGGGGACCAAATCGCGGGGGCATAGTGATAAAGAAGTGTGGGGGGTCCACAATCCCCCCCACACTTCCCCGGGGACCGCCGCCCCCGGGGCAAAGCAACGCAGCCCCTTGGCGCATACTGGAGGCTCCTGGTGGGCTAGTTGGCCCCCAGGGACCCCCAGTATGCAAGGGGAATTAGTTCCCCCTCTGCAAACACACCCGGGGGCTGCGTTTCAGAGAGGTGTAAAAAAGGGTGTGGCCTCATTACACCTCTCTGCAATGCAGCCCCCTGGCTTATACTGGAGGCTCCTGGTGGGCTAGGGGTTGCGCTGCAGAGTGTTGTAAAAAGGGGGCGTGCCCTCTGAATACCTGCCTGCAAAAATGTAGTAAATCAGTATAAAAAAAACCAAATTAATACATTTAAAAATTGTCATTTAAAAAACCGTTGAAATTCAATGAAAAAACCATAGGTTTCAGGCCTTATATAGTTAGGAATTAGCATTTAAAAAACCTTGCAAATTCAATTAAAAAACCATAGGTTTCAGGCTTTATATAGTTAGGAATTAACATTTAAAAAACCTTGCAAATTCTGAAAAAACCATAGGTTTCAGGCCTTATATAGTTAGGAATTAGCATTTAAAAAACCTTGCAAATTCACTGAAAAAACCATAGGTTTCAGGCCTCATGTACTTAGGAATTAGCTTTTAAAAAACCTTTGAAATTCACTCAAAAAACTATAAGTTTTAGGGGTGTCATAGTTAGCTGGACATTTCACTCATACAAAACCTTTGAAATTGCTCCTATATAGTTAGTTGTACTAACTATATTTCGCGCACCAGCAATCCACTGCTGATTATGTCACATATTACATCATTCATGACATGGTCAGTGACATCACTGATGACATCTCAAATGACATCAATGATGACATCACTGATGACATCATCCACGTGACAATCACATACACCTTTTCATACACTAGTAAAATCTTTCATCACTCTTTGTAAAATACAGAGTATCATATTTGAATCCATTGACACAGCAATACAAGTATTTAAAAACCCACTCATTGATTCCTAGATGAATACACACATCTAATCACTTACCGGTAGATTCACTCATACATGCTGTCAATTAACAATAGAACACTATCAAAAATACTTATACACCTATATCGACATTACACACCAGCACACAACCTATTCACATATGAAGTTATCCTACTCACTTATGCAAACAATGGATCATACTTACATACTTACTTAGCTACACACTTATACAAACACCACTTCATCTATTCATTTAGATAATAAGTCATATTTAGTATATTGTATAATAATTATTACAAGAATACAGTTATCCATACAGTCACTCACACAATCATTGAGTCTTATGTATACTTATTTATATACAACAACTGACACATACACTGCCTTTTATTTTTCTAGTTTGTTGGACATGTACCATTGAGAAATATATTTGCTCATCGCCACACCCATAAAGATATTCACTCACCCAAACAACTATTAGAACATGTAGTTTTAACTTCATATATCTACTGAATCAACTATTCACACATCTTTGGGCAGTCACACACCCTCCATCGAACCACACATACATTAACTCTCCCATACAAATACTCAGTTAACTAATCAATAACTAATATAGATTTTCACATAGCTAGTAACCAACTGGAGAACCAGTTTACACACCAACTGGCAAAGTGATACAGATATTCACACAGTTTAGTCACTATCCACTATATTTAGTGATACACTATAAATTGTTAAAGTCGTCCATCCAAATATTTATTTTTATATATCCACTCATACTTCAATGCAAATTGTTATATATATAATGCATATTTAAATAACAAAGCAAACCACATTCACTGATGATGTCATCATTGATGTCATTTGAGATGTCATCAGTGATGTCACTGACCATGTCATGAATGATGTAATATGTGACATCATCAGCAGAGTATTGCGGGTGCGCGAAATATAGTTAGTACAACTAACTATATGGGAGCAATTTCAATGGTTTTGTATGAGTGAAATGTCCAGCTAACTATAACACCCCTAAAACTTATAGTTTTTTGAGGGAATTTCAAAGGTTTTTTAAAAGCTAATTCCTAACTATATAAGGCCTGAAACCTATGGTTTTTTCAGTGAATATATATATATTTATGGATAAACAAGTACCTTTCCTTTGTGGCTTGTCGAGCTTTGTAAGTGGAAAATATACAAAATAGCAGTGGAACATTCACTAGCACAATATTCAAAATAAAATCTTATTTATATTATTGAAGATGAATTCGAAAACAATTCATTCTCTACTAACAATAGACTTTATGAGCACAGTTCAGTAATTCCCCCTGTAATAGTAAAATTTTTAATATGAAACAAGTTCATAGAATGTCGTAAGACTGAAGTTTTGTTTATGAAAGTGAATGCATTAAACAGTAAAAAAAAATGTAAACTAAGTTAGCTGTGAGTTGCAGCGTTCCCCAACATTCTTATGCGTTGTAAGGGGCCCTCGTCTGCCCAGTATTTTGCAGCAATGTAGCTCAACGCTAGACGCTACAGTGGGGTTCATTTTGCAATCACTCGCCATAGATATATTATATGCTTACTTTCAATTTCCTTGATTTTCATTTCCCATGGTATGCAGGCGGTCCGAAAATTCTCAAAATCTCGTTGAAACTTCATCCATTTCTAAATGAAAAAAATATACATTATATTAAACTACACTATTAGGCTCATATTTGACTGCTTAATGACAGAAAAATAAAAAGGGTCATTTTCAGTTTGTGGGAATCTCCAGCTGGAAAAAAAGAGAGGAGACTTTTTTTTTAACTCTGTGCATCTAAGACTAACGATTGTTATGATTAAGAGAGTTTAAAAAAGTAATATACATTTTTAAGGTGTTTAATATATGGAAGTGAAGTCGCAGTACTGTAAAGTGGACACCCGCTAATTTGTAAATTCCATATTTGCTTTAATCTCAAAAGTCAAAGTAGCTTTACGGGAACAACAAATAATTATCATAAAAGCAAATATATAAATCACACATTACATTAAAAACATAAAAAGATAAGTTAACAATCCAAGTATAAAAATTGATTAAGGGCCAATGCCCTTGTTATCCTTAATTCAAAAATCCATATGGTCCATGGCATGGAGGGCATGTTTAAGAAAGGCGCTAACACTAAAACAAATCAAAGTGATTTTACTGTGTGCAAATGCAATAAGGATGGTCTACATTTTGGCAAGCCCAGACCCTTCAAGACTGGAATAAAAAAGTGCCTTGTAAATTGCAAATAACAACAACAGACAAAAATAAAGTACAGCAGACTCTGCGGGCAAACAAGGAAGGGGAAAGAGATATATTGCCCAAGTGAAAACATAGCTGCCATCTAAGCTGCCCAAGCCTAAACCTAGTTAAAAGTATCCTATCCTATGAGCTAATCACAAACTCCAGGTATGGCACCAGCCCTGGGGCAGTTTGAATTACAACATAATCCTTATTCTGAGTCTTGGTTAGATCTTCTGCTTCCTTTCCCTCTGCCCCATGTCCATGAAAGATTTGTCATCAAGGACCTATCCTTTGTACACAACCGACCCGCCCTAAGAAACATATTTGGTCTGCTCAAAGAGTTGCTTATCCCCCTGATATAGTCCAGCCAAAGAATTCAGAGATCCATGTCACGAGACAAGCAATCATCAATGACCTCCCTGTTAAACAAGGAGTGAGAATTGCTGCAGGCTGAACAGCACAGCAGCGGCGAGGCCAGATTATTATAATCTTAAACATACCACAATCCAAGGTCCTGGAGCAGAATAAACCTAGGAAAACTTTGTGGGGAGCCTTGAAGCCTTCTAAACAATTTATTAAACTGAAGGCTACTCACTTTTTTAGAGCCCTAAACATGTGAGCTATAGGTTAAAACTGGGAGACATTTCCTCTTATAAACTTCTAAAAAGGAATTAAGTGGATTCTTACCAATAGGTGATGGCACTTTAAATATAAAACTAACACAAGTAAGAGAGAGTAATTTTGCTAAGGCTACACACGGAAACCAGGAGCTTGTGAATCAAAGATGCCCAAGGTATGAAAATTCATTCAGTTGCTATTATGAGTTTGTCAATAATGGACCAAGCCTGCGGGCCACATGTATCAAGCATTTTTGCATTCACAAATAGGCCAATTCTCAGAATCGGCCCGTTTGCGAATGCAAAAAATGCTTTTCACATGTATCAAACCCTGTTTTCCGATTCAGTAACATGTTACTGTATCACAAAATGGATTTGCGGTGTGGTATTTGGAAGGGGCGTGTTTAGGGCATCTCTTCCTAATACCGAACCTCAGTGGTATGTAGTGTTTTTTTGTGACTGTGAATACAGTCTCAAAACATTCACATTTTACCACTAACTTCAAGTTGGTTATAACCCATTCGTAAACGTAAAGGGGTACCCAAGGGACTCCTTTGTGAATGTGCGAAAAGGGAGGGCAGTGGTCCCAAATAAACTATTAACTATTTATTATTTTTTATCTAAATGCAAACTGTTTTTCTTTAAGGAAAATGTGCTGCATTAAAAAAAAAAGATTGCTTTATTGAAAAGCAATCACAGACATGGTGGTTTGCTGACCCCAGCAGGCCACAATCCCCATGATTTTAGCGATTCCTAGGGGAACGCAAATTGCAACCCACCTCATTAATAATAATGAGGTAGGTCGATTTACGACCCCCTACGAATTGCTATATGAAACTCTTGGAGTTTCATACATTTGTAATAGCATTACCTGATGGCAATTCACAGAAAAGAGCAATTAGGTAATCACTATTTCAAATGTTGATACATGTGGCCCTGCAGTTTAAGGTTCCTAGAGCCACAGGCTATTACGAAAGTTTTGTTAGCATTAACTTCCAGTCTCAAAGATCCTATAAAGCCAATATAGCCCTTGTTAGAAATTGATTTTCTGGTTGGCAGAGGTATGTACCCTATCAAAGCAGGAACCACAATGCTAGTCAGGGTAAGTCAGATACATACCCTAAATTAACCTGTGCTCACCCTCTGGTAGCTTTGCGCAGAGCTGTCAAACTTAACTTAAGCGTGTAAAGTATTTGTGCTATACTTCGAAAGAGCAAAACAGTGAGAACACCGCACAAAATGATACCACACCTGACTAGAAGAATAGAGCTTAATTTAATGAACTAATCAAGACCAAAACAACAAAAATCCAATAAGTAAAGCCAGTTATGAATTTTTGAAGAATGAACAGAAATAGAGTGTCTAAAAGCATAATGTACACTCCTGCGTAAGGCGCGCTCCCTGCAACAGATTTCTTACCGCAACCAGATGCCCTCCCTATACCAGGTCCTTTCATCAATCACCCTTCATAAGCGCAGATCCTTCTGGCCCATCACAGAAGTCCTCAGACAGCGTAACATCCCTTACTCATGGGGGCACCCGTTCGGCCTGGTGTCCTGGGAAGATGGTAAACTATTCCAGCTTCGCTCTCTGCTGGAAGCTAGCAAGCTCCTCGAGATCACCCTCCCGGAAGATGCGGATGAGGGGGCTTGTTCAGGTCAAGGTTCCGGAGATGGGAGACCTCAGTGGAGGCAGCACAGGAGGCGTCGAAGGGCCTGCTGACCAGATCCTGCAGTGATTAAGATGGAGCAGCAGGCAGCTATGGAGGCGTTACCGCGGACATTGACCAAAGCATTGACTGACTGAGAACTCCTGGGTATATGGCTGTATCCTTTCTTTCTTATGCTTGGGTGGATGGGGGAGGAGGGAAGAGCTGACTGGCTACGCAAACGCCAGAAGAACTTCTTCTCTGTTCATCCCTGGATGATGGACAATGTTTGAATTTTGAACAATTTTACGTGTCGGTTGCGCTTCTTGGGGTTTCTTCTTTTTTATTTCTTTCCCTTTTTGGTTGGGGTTTTTTCTTTCTCCTTGCATCCTCTGCCCTCTTTCCCCTCTTCCTAGCCTGGGGCTTTCCGTGGCTCATGGGACACTTTCCCCTTCTAATCATTGGGTTGCTGTTGTATGTGGAATGCATGTGGTGGCGCAAGAGTCCAGATCCTACGGGGAATCCCCTGTGGCGTACACCACCCCTCCTGGTTTGCATGCCGCCTCCCTCTATTAGAATCCTCACTCTCAACATGAGGGAGCTTAACAACCTGATTAAATGGAGGGCACTTCTTTCTTATCTTGAGGGTACTGGCGGATTTCTGTCTCCTTCAGGAAACTCATCTTCTTGCCAAAGACTGTCACAGGCTTCGGTCTCGTTCTTTTCCAACCCAATTTCACTCCTCCGGACCTGCAAAGAAGGCTGGGTTAGCCATCTTGGTTTCTAGAAATTTTCATGGACAGGTGGTGCAAAAGATGGCAGAAATACAAGGCAGGCTCCTCACATACCAATTCATTGTAGGGGGACGTACATTCATGGTGGGCTCCATTTACGCACCCAATGATGGCGAGGAATGCTTTGTAGGTGAAGCACTGATAGAAATGACGGCCACCCAGGACTGTCAGATACTGATGGGGGGGGGGGGCTCAATTTAGTGTTTGACAATGTCAAGGACCGTTCTGCACAACGCACTTGCCAATTCGGTTCCTTTTCTCCGACCGGACATGCCAATTTATACCATCTTGGCCTCACTGACCTCCGGTGACATTTCCATCTGGATATGAGGAACTTTTCCTTTTATTCCAATGCACATAAAACATGTGCCAGACTAGATTAGTTTTTGGGCACCAAACCCATCCTAGCTATTGCACTCTGAGCTGATATACTAGCGGCGACCCTTTCTGACCACTCCCCTGTGGTACTCACCCTAGCCTTACCGCAAGCACAACCCCGCCCCCCCCCCCGGCTAGACACTGGTGCTTTAGAGACGCTATCCTACACCGCCAAGACACGGTCACATACAGCAGACAATAAACGATTATTTGCTGCACGACGATAACTCAGACACTGTCCTCTCCACTAGATGGGCGGCCAACAAAGTGGTCATAAGAGGCAAAGTAATTGCCATATCTACGGCTGACAATAAGGAGTGCCAGAGAAAGAGAGTGGAATTGACTCTCAGAGTGTGGGAGTTGGAGCTGATGCACCACCGCACCCAGGCCCCAGGGGCATGGACACAGTTAAAGGTAGCATCTGACAGCCCTGGATAGGTATAGAGCAGAATATGCAGCAATACGCTTGTGACACTCTTTCTATGTGGGGGGAGACAAGTGTGGGCGATTACCTGTGCACAAGCTTTGTGAGGCCTGACAACGAGATTGAGTCCGGGAGGTCAGGGGTTCCTCAGAAGCACTCTACACGGATGACTCGGCCTTTGCCGAGACATTCCGGGAATTGTAAGCACAGCTGTATGCTGAGCAGCCCTTGAAGGCACCGTACATCGACTCTTATCTGGCACAGGCTAGTCTTCCTAGCTTGACGCCTGACCAGGCTGCCCAAATTGAAAGAGAGATCAGGGTCGAGGAGGTCATAGCCGCCAAAGCCCGCTTGAAATTAGGTAAATCGCCTGGCCTCGATGGCTACACTGCAGCCTTTTATAAGCAATTTTGCACCACGCTGGCCCTCCTCCTCACTCGGCTATTTAACTCCTTCGCCGACCGGGAGCAATCTCTGCATCCATGTTAAAGGCAGCAGCAGTCGTTATTCCGAAGACGGGGAAGGATAAAACGTTATGTGGGTCATGCAGACCTACTTTACTGTTAAACATTGACTTCAAACTGTACACTGGGATTTGGTAACCTGCCTAAGCTCTCATATGCAGGGACTAGTGGACCCTGATCAGGCTGGTTTTATACCGCAGCACCAGACAAGTGATAACACCAAAAGAGTTGTACACCTGATTGAAAAGGCTTCCTGCATCCACAGAGAATACATGCTGTTGACTGTGGATGCGGAAAAAGCTTTCGACCGCATTCACTGGCCAAATCTAGAGCAGACACTGACATGTGCTGGTATCCGAGAGAAGATGCAAATGCACATATTGAACTGCTATTGTTTCCCCAATGCTACAGTCTGAGTGAATGGCCACAAATCAACACCGTTCCCTATCAGTAGGGGCACTAGACAAGGGTGCCCTCGTCACCCCTGCTCTTTGCACTTTACATGGAGCCTTTCGGGGGGGAGTGGCCAACTGCCAGGCATGGATAACGTGGGCTGAAAGAGCTCCGTCTCCTACCCTGACACATAGCTGAATATCCTGTTCCTTACTGGACCCGCAACGCTGGGTCATCTACCCTAGTGCTGCGGAACTCCTCTGGATCCTACGGCTGTAAATTATGTACTCAATACCTGCCGAGAGCTGCCGGATTCTGTGCTGATTCTGGACGACCGGCGGCAGGAGGAGGTGGTGGGTGGAGACGCGTATGCTCCATGGCTGCCTCGGTGGTCCTAGCAGCTAGTACAATGTTTCTGATGCTGTGGAAATGAAGCCGACGTGAAGACAAGGTAGCAGCTTCTATTCAGAGGTGCTGGGAGCAGGAGCTGCACCACAACAACCGACACCGCGGGAAAGATGGCGGATGTGGCTGGCCATATCTGGAATCGACGCGAGGCAGGAAGAGGACTGGTGGCGCTCCGGTAGGGGAACAAGCGTGGGCAGAAAATACTGTCACTGTGGTGAGTGGGGACTGTGGGCACTTCGCCCCGCCTTATGAGACGTGGCTGAACACTGGACTGAATGTGCGCTGAGCGGCGCGATACTGGAACCGGAGGGGGAGTGGTCCCGACACTATGCTGTACATTGCTGCTCCCTGCCACATATGAATGCTGGCCCTCTGCGGGGCATTGTATTGTGGAGATCTACACACGCTGTCCCTGCTTTGGAGGTATATACTTCGTCCTTATTGCACTAGATGAAGCGCTGCTGCCTGGTCAGCCTGCAGGCATCTGCGCCCCTGCCCGCCCAGTTCAGTGACCAAACAACGCTCTCCGCCTGCGACCTGCCCTGGGTGTGGAAAGGGGCACACGATTAAGTGGGAAGTGCGGTATAGCTTCACCGCTGGGACTGCCCTGATGGTTAGTGGTGTTACAGAGCCTGACATCCCTGATAGTGTCCACCTGGAGTGTGCAGCCACAGACCAGAAGAGGCTGAATGCTTGTGGCCTGCAGAACTTGTACCCCTAGGGGCAATTTGGGTGCGGCAAGGACCTGTGCTTCACTGGCTGAGTAAGTGGTGTGGGGTAGCGCCCTCGAGACCCCCCAAGATACCATCCTGGAGCAGAGAAGGATGGGAGGACGCTGAGGCGTGATGGGTCGCAACAGAAACAAGCAAGCGGACACCACTGAAGATGGCGCTACTCAGCCCACATTTGGCAGTGATCCCTCTAATGCTTCAGACAATGACGTGATACCTCCTACTGGTACAAACCCCCACAATGCCAAGCTGGACAAAATCTTCTAAGAAATCCGAGACTCGCGAACAGCGCTGGAGACACGCATAGGCACAATGTCCACTAATCTCAGCTTACTGCAGGCGGACCACAAAAAACTGGCCGTAAAGGTCAATCGAATAAACTGGCACTGGATGATCTTATACCCCAGCAGACTATGCACTCCACTCAGCTTGAACAATTCAAGAGACAACTAAAGGGCTTGCAGGATAGGGTGGATGACAGGGAAGGGAGGTCCCGCCGCAATAACGTTCGCATACTTGGAATACCGGAACGCAGCGAGGGATCCAACCCTACACAGTTTGTGGAGGACTGGCTGAGAGACCATGTAGTGAAGGAGGGCCTAACACCCCTGTACAGTGTGGAGAGAGCGCACCCGGTGCCTTCCAGACCTCCTCAGCCGCATGCTCCACCACACCCGTTGATAGCGCGTATTTTGCATTACAAGGACCGCAACACTATCCTGCGGGCTCCCAGAGAGAACGCTCCTGTGCGTTTCGAGAACAGGACAATTTCACTTTACCCGGATTTTACCCCAGCAGTCCAGAAAGCTAGAGCTACATTTTTGGGGGTGAAGAAAAGCCTGCGCGACCGCAATTTTAAATACGCACTGCTCTTCCCGGCGAGACTGAAAGTTGTCCATGGTCAGAAATCAAATTTTTTTGAAAACCCTGAGGAAGTGGCGGACTGGCTTGAAATAACTTTTACACCAGAGACTTCTCAGACTTTGATGCCATTGGGACAGCTGCGTTGAGCCTTCCCGATACGAACGACTGGACTACTCCGATCGGGTCATGGCAATACCATGGTTACTATGGACTCTGCCCCAACATCGGAACAGATGACGACCAGCCAGAAGGATGCACTCCTTACAGCGGCGGCTCTGGTGGCTCATGATGCCCAGGATGCAGCGTCTTCGGACCACTCATCTGATGCCAACACGGTGCGCTCTGAATCTGACACTAGCATAACGCTGTTTCCCTCGATTACAGCCCAGGTTGCAAAAGACTTCTGATATTGTGATCCGGGATGCCCTGGAGTGGTAATGTATACAAGGGATATGCACTGTGTGTATTGATGCTGATGACTGCTTTGTGGGTCCAGGGTACATATGCTTTATAGGGGAGTGTGAATGTAACCAAGAGATACTCGAATGTACCTTACGTTGTTTTCACAAACTATCGCAGTTAAGGCCTCTACAACCAGACGACTGCGATGATGCATCTCTTGATTCAAGTCCATGTTGGACTTTTGTTGTTTGTTTGGTCCTCTGTTGTTTTATGGGGGAACCTAGTATTGGGGAGTTTTTATGTAGTGGCGTTCTCGGCTTTTCAGCAGTTTTTATCTACAGGGTTTTGGTTTCCACAGGTCACACTGCAATTACGCTTTCTGCACCGTGATGGCATTACATAATACATACACCTACTGCACATGGAACGTGAGGGGATTAGGCTCAATTCATAAAAGACACCGGGTTCTGGCACAACTTACTAGGAGGAAGGTTGCTAGAGCCTATTATAAGAAAGTCATCTTAATGTTGGTGAGGTAGCCAAATTGCAGAGAAAATGGAGAGGGCAACTATTCGCTACAACATATTCAGCATTCACCAGGGGGGCAGAGGTGTGGATGCAGAATAAAGTTCCTTTCAAGCTCTTAGAGCAGAAGATAGGCTTCAACTGTAGATATGTGCTGCTTCATGGCTTATTGGATGGGATACATGTGGTTATGGGCTGTATATATGCACACAAAAATGGACCAGGATAAATACCTGTCTACACTAGGTGCAGCCTTGACAGACTGGGCAGCATATCCCTGGGTGATAGGGGCGATTTCAATACTGTGTTAGATGTTGACTTAGACAGGTCTCACCCCACGTTGCATGGTACTGAAAGCAATAAACAAGCAGAGGCGCTTAGGGGCTGGGCAGACGGCTGGGAACTGCATGACGCATGGCTGGCAAAACACACCTGGCACAGAGAATACTCCTTTTATTCACCAACACACAGACTACACACTCAGATTGATCGATTCCTATGTTCTGGTGCCCTGTTAGGGTCCATTACTTCAGTGCTCCATATGGGGAAAACCCTATCAGATCATAACCCAGTGGAATTATCTTTGCAATGAGGCAAGTTTCCAACTCTGATACCGACTTGGAAACTACAACCTGAGATGTTGGAGGATCATGTCTTTCGCAATTCTCTCTCAGAAGCGATCGGTCTTTATTTCTTGGGAAATACGGGGTCTGCTAGCTCCAAACAAATAGAATGGGATGCCTTCAAAATAGTCATCAGGGGAGTGCCAATCAGCACTAAGAGTGCGACTCGATCTTATAGACCGACTTACGGAGATAGAGGGTAGATTAGCTGCGCTGGAGGAGGATGCTGCAGGGACGAATGAACAATTCACACATTTGCGAGAGGCTAATATTCAATACGCAGAGCTCCTTGAGGAGCTACGTGTTGTGAATTACCGGTTATACATGCAAAAGCAACACACACAAGCTGACAGGTCAGGGCCACTGCTGGCACGGTTGGTCCAAAACGCCTCCTTGCCCACACCCATATCAGAAATTTGGAACAACATAGATGTGGTGGTAAACACGCAATTGGACATCAATACCGCATTTAAGGACTATTATGAACATCTTTACGGTCCACTGCCCGGACTTATTGACACTGACTTTGAATCATTCTTTGATGGTCTATGCATACCCCAACTTACACAACACCAATGTGATGACCTACTAAGACCAATAACGAACAGAAACACGGCAGGCGATTAAGGCCTTACCGCGTAATATGACTCCAGGGAACGATTTCCTACAGGCCGAATTCTAGGCAATGTATGCCGACTTGCTAACTCCTCATTTGCAATGTCTTTATCACAAATCATTGGAGGGAGGCGGGCTCCCCGCTATTACATTGCAGGCGTTGGTGGTTTCGCTATTGAAGCACGGAAAGGATGCGTTGCTTATTTCGAGCTATAGACCCTTATCACTCCTCAACAGGGACTATAAAATCCTGAGTAAGTTATTGGCCACTCACCTTAATCAGTTTATTCCCACACTAATACATTCCGATTAGTGTGGATTTGTACCTGGTCGGAGCACAGCACTCAACATCAGACAGCTACACCAAGTTATGTTAGGCACACGCAGTGCGAAAAATACGGAAGGCTGCATATCCCTTGATCTGAGGCAAGCGTTTGAGTCATTAGGATGGGATTATATGTTCTATGCCCTCGCACGCTTTAGTATACCTGAGGAATACATAGCATGGGTGCGATGATTATACACAAACCCTACAGTGCGAGCACGCACAGGTTGGCACATCTCAGGACAATATATAGTGGCTCAGGGGACAAGACAGGGCTGCCCCTTGTCACCGTTGTTGTTCATCCTGGCATTGGAACCACTTCTACACAGACTCCGTACTTTCGCAGTCTGTCAGGGTATAACGCGTGGTTGAGCGTTCCACACTGTCTCGGCGTATGCAGATGATCCCCTTCTTTGCATTAAGGCCATGGGCGTGGATCCTCATTCAATGCCCTACAATTTTGAGTCAATCCAAGGTCTTTCTGGCCTGGCTATCAATGCTGCCAAGTCGTACGTGTATTTCTTTGACAGCGCAGAGAGGAGCCGGCATTTTCAGTTCGGTCCCTGGGAATACCACATAGCACCTAATACCTTTAAATATCTCGATATACAAATTTATCGTAATACCTCGGACCTTCTGGATGGCAACCTAGGGCATGCCATTGCAGCTCTCAAATCCCAAATTCAGTTCTGGGTCTCACTGCCCCTGTCGGTGGCGGGCAGAGTGGCCATCACGAAAATGGTGCTCTTGCCACGGCTCCTTTACTTCTTCACCAACCTACCGTTACTTGTCCCCATGAGATCCTTAAAAATATTGAACTCTCTGGTGGCAGACCTAATATGGGGTACAGGGCGTAGACGTATAAGTCTGGCGAAATTTCAACTTCACTCAAAACAAGGAGGGATGGGGGTGCTGGATCGGCGTGCGTATTTCTATGCTAGCCAGTTGCAGTGGCTGGCATACTGGCTTGCAGGACTCAATTTGCACGAGCTGGATATGATATCATGAGATATGGATAAGGGGATCATCCACACACTCTTACTACCACAAGCCCCCCTGCTGAGGTCGACACCTCACTTATTGAAATTAGCTATTACATATTGGCGGAGTGCGGTGAGCTACACTGGATGGATGACACCATATGCTCCCACAATTCGGCTACTGGGTATCCCCACACGTTCTAACTTCTAACCGGACCCTACAGGCGTGGACTGAGGTGGGCATCACGACACTAGGAGCCTTTTTTTCAGAGGGTGTACTAATGTCACATGAAACGTTTGCACGCGTACTTGGTGCCCCAACTCGTTGTTCCTACTACACACACATATTACCAGATATATATATATACATCACATGGTCGCCCGAAGATACTGAACCACCCACGAACAGACTGCTTACCATGCAATACCTAATGGGTCTCTACTGACAAAATGGCTAACTCACGGGATTCGAGCTGAGAGAGCGATCTCATTACAGCCACTACGCGACAAGTGGGAAGGGGACATGGGCCGTGCATTTACAGTCAAGGAATGGGCCACTAAATTGGGGTTCCCTTAAAAGATCTCTCATAATCCTAAATTTAAATGTATCCAGTTCATGTTGTTACACAGGGCGTACTTAACCCCACGCAGGCTAAGCACTATGTTTCAAGGGGTGAATGATTAATGCCCGTGCTGCTACGCACCTAACGCGGGGTTGGTGCACATGGTATGGGCTTGCCCTAGACTGGGACATTACTGGGCATTACTGGGCGACAGTATGCAAAATATTGACGGCAGTGGGCCCGATTCACCAGAATGACCCTTGGAATACTGCACACTAGGTCTGGGACCCCGTGAAAAGAAGGGCAGCTCTACCTCACGATTTGCTAACCTTGCGCTCCTTCTAGCCAAGAGAGCCATAACCACGCGATGGAAGGCCACTAGAGCCCCGTTCTTCGAGGAATGGCACACAGAAATGCTGAGACGGGGTAAGGCGGAGGGGGTGGAACTGAAGAGGGAGGAATATAGAGGTCTTAGGAAAACACAGATTTCGCTGAGCTGGTATGCATTGCTAGAAGAATACGTTGCGATGAATATTTTGTCCTACTAGGGCATGTTTGGTTTGTCACATGGGGGTCTGATTCGAGGGTACAGGACACTTGGGCACCTCATATCATCTGTGTGCTATGCCAGATAAGTTAACATAACTGTGAAGTTCACAGATGACAGACTTTGGAATCGAGTAGCACACACCTATGGATATGGATGATATGCAAATGTTACTGTTGGATTTTGAGGGCCGAGCATACGGGGAGGGAGGGGAGGTTGGGCAACTGTTTTTGTTAAAATGTTTTAATTGCATTGAATCCTGTTCACTTTAACAAATTGCCAACCGTTTCACTAAACTTCTGATGTAGACAAGAATGCTGAGAATGATCTGTATTGGCATGCCATTGGAGACTTATTTTAATAATACTGGTCCTCTGTATGTTACCATTAGAGAACACTTATGGATACCCGACACTGTTAATGTTTATTATCCCACAATGGTTGTAAACATGTCATACTATGCTGCCTGATTATATGTCCTTCGATCGCTTTACAATGTTTGGCTCACTGTTCTGTAAAATCAATTAAAAAAATACATGGAGCCTTTCATTCAGAGGGTCCGACATCATCCCCAGATCACTGGTATTCGCTTTGGCAGGGATACCCATAAGCATTTACGCAGATGGCGTGCTGGCCACATTCACACACCCTGAAACCGCCTTGGGAAGCCTCTTGGAAGAACTAGAGACTTTCGGGAAGGCCTCCGGCTTTACAATCAATCTCACGAAATAGGGGGCGCTCGGTTTATCCTCACCAAAGGCTGTATTGATGGACCTCCGCTGCAATGGTCCGTTGAATTGGTTCCTTACCTTGGCATACACCTGGCTCTGACTCTACAAACTATGAGACAAATTAATTATTCCCTCTTGCAGACACACATTCGGGCTGCGTTGCTGAAATGGAAACAATACCCAATATCGTTGCTGGGTCGTATCGCGGCCATCAAAATGACCATTCTCCTGAAATTTTGTATCTTTTCCAGACCCTTCCCCTCCCACCCCCTACCGGTTGGTTGCAAAGGATCCAGCGGTTTTTTTCTATATTGGAAGTCACATATCTTTCAGTATTTCAATTTGAACCTGCTGAGTCCTGTGTGGCTCGCTTACTATGCACCTTTGCTTTGTGAGGCTCCAAAGCAATAAAAAGATTTAAACCTAAAAGCATAATGTGCCATATGGGAATATCTGGTTAGACTAGACCTGGTCAAATCCAAAGGTTCAGGCTGAGCTCGATTGAGCGTATGTCGGTTACATTCCCTGGTAAGTCCCGCTAAATTTTTACCTTCTCAAAAATTGTGCCAAGAGTCCCATTTGCAAGGTAGAGGTTCAACGGGAGCAAGGAGAGCATCACTGGGGGTGATCCGCGGGGCACAAAGAGCCACTGGGTGTTATGGACGGCTAGGCTGGAGCTTCGCATTTGTCAGTGGTGATGCTTACTGTGCAAAGAGACAAACTTGTCAACACTCCAGCTGATCCTTTGTGCAAGCAGCCTGGTTCTGGACCAAATGGGTCCAATCATGAGCCCAAAAGCTTGATTCAAAGAGTTGTAGATCTACCCAAGGTCCCAGGGAAATGAGAGGTGCCTGTTGGTGCCATACACTTGTAGAAAACAGGTCCAGGAGCTAAGGGGAGCCTAATATGTCTGTTAGGCTCAAATCAGGAGGCAGGCAGAATAGCCCTCTGAGCCCCTCTGGGATCCTGGGCAATATTCCACTTAACTATTTTTCTTGGTGTGTGGCAATACAGTGTTTGTGAGAACTCTTCTGAGTGGTATACGCAACAGGCACATACCTCAGCTACTATGCACGCGAGTGTGCTACTTCGCTGCCACTGAGAGGCAACATATCAACTACATTTTATTTTAAATAAATGGGGTTAAGGTAAAATTTAAAACCTTTTATTTCAACTACATTTGCTAGAAAGCCATAGTTTGTAGAAATAGTACTGTAGGGAGATGCAGGGATCGTGATATAAACCAACCCTTCACACATGCTATCCTATCTCCATGGGTATCTGCTGTAGGAAATCACTTTGCAATATGCTGGCCATATGTTGAAATACCTTAATGGGCTGTCTAAGCTTCTCGTCCTTTCAAGATTAATTTAACCGTTACCTACAAGGATGAACGTGCAGTGCTCCCTATCACAGCTGCATTGTTCTGTGACATTCTGCTTTTGAAAATGTTGGTTTATGGCATATGCATATTTTCTCCTGGCCCCACCACAATTCTAAGATGCTACCAGACAAAGGTAGACCTCTCAAGCAGCACCCAAAGTGGTCCACCTTTTAACTGTACAGGTTAATCTAGTCGATGACAGTATTGATTTGAAAGAAACACATCCCTTTCTTGTACCACAACAGACTGATCCCATGTATCCCAGATGTAAATGCAGAGTGTGGATATCCTATTCTTTGGTTCTTGACCCATCATGGATTATGGGGCTGGCTGTGGTTCTATACAACCAGTGGTGCTGTGAAGTGTGACCTGACTATAGTATTCGAATTCTGGGACCAGTGATGTTATTGTTCGGGAAAGTCATGCTTCACATCATAGTCTGACTGTGGTGCTTCTGCTACTGATGAAGTACTGGATTGGCTGGTATGAGTGAATACACATACAATGTAGATAATTGCCATATTGCAGTGCTTCAAATACTCTGGCTCTGGTGCTTCACATCCTGGGAAAGTACAGGCCAGTTTGTGTCGATTTACAGTTTGAGTAGGTTCTGGAAACTTGGTGTGGTGCTTCACCTTTTGGCTTAATACCGGCCTGGTTTCAGTGCTTTACATGTATGGACTCACTGGCCTGGCTACGGTGCTGTGCATTCTGGTCCATTACAGAAATTGAAACGATTATAGTGATGCTTCACATACTGAGTCACTGCTAATGTAGGTATTGTTATGCTGCTTCAAACACTTTGGAATAGTGAAAACTGCTTTGCTTATGGTGCCTTATTCATGGATGCAATGCAGTGGCGTAGCTAGCTATTTGGCCGCCTGCAGCAGTCCTTGCAGTTTGCTGTTTGTGGTCCCATTGAAGAGCTGGGGGGCGCTGGCGAGATTCCGCCAATCGCCGCCCCATGACAGTCGCATTCAAGAGCGTGGGGGGTTGCTGCGGATTGCCACCCTAAGTCAGCAGGTAAAAGCGGGAGGAGGCCACCTCCACCAAATCTCAGCGGACCGTCTCCCCTCCCCAACCCCCCTTGCTACACAACTGGTGCAATGGGGAAATTGGCATGACAAGGGACAATGCCAACAGTGGTATCCTGTCACTAGCCACAACCTGTAGGGTAATTCTTCTTTTGTGGGGCCCAATTCATGAACATCAGCAATCTACAGGTACTGAATGACCAAAACTACCCTAAGCAACAGCCATTAGCAATATTAACAGCTACTTGGTCATGATACAAATGCCCTACCAAACTCAATGAGCAGCAATGGCCTAACTATGAATGATTGTGCCTGATTGGTTACATATTGCAGAGAAGCAATCATACTTATCTCGCACCCTTATAAATGTGGTCACATCCTTAAATATTTCAGAATCACTGGTGTCATTTCTCTTTTCAAACTGTATTTGAAGGTGATTTCTTTCTCAAAGAGAACCACCCTGGATATATTAGGCCCTGCTTTTCCTGCAGCACTCATCTATACCTGATTATGCAGTGTTTTTAATTAAATACACACCTTCTTTAGAGACACATAATTTTAGACAGTGGTTAAGTATGCCTGCTTTATCTTGTTGCAGCTCTTGAAGTATTGTAATATTTAAATGCTTGCCCCTCAGAACTGCCAGAAATCCATTGTTTTTAAACCATATATTACAAAATTGTGTTTTAAAATTCACAATGTTTTTCTTCTGTTTTTCCAAAACTTCCTTGGGAAGAGGCTCTTTATCTATTTTTCTGGGAGAATGTTAGTCTTGCTCATTACATTGATTTGATGAACTTCAGGTCTGGTGTAAAATAATATTTACAGGGCTGATTTGGATTTCCATTATAGCACTGTGTACATTAAAATATAGTAATGCACTAAGTGACATTAAAAGTATTAGGGGTCTATATACTAAGATGTTCTGCTGTGTAGCAAATCGAAGGAAAATCTTTTTAACCTATTTACTTTCCAGCGCTAAACTAACTTAGCAGCCAGGGGGCTACCATGGTTGATTCATGGGCGTTCCAATGCATCCACCAAAGCTTTCTGAAGCTACCCTCTTTATGTAAAAAAAAGGAGACAGGAACCATTTCAAGCAGGCTCTATGAAGCAGAAGTGTTTTCTTGTATTCTTCCTTTTCCGATTTTGTATGTGTGCTGCACTATATAGCACACACACAAAGTGGAAACAGCTGAAAGTTAGTCAGAGCATAATATGTTTTACAGGAAATCTATCCTTCCAGTACAAAACCTATGCTTGACTCACTCAGACACCGTTGCACTATACTGCAAAGGTGTAAGCACTGCGAATAGCAGATGATTTCTGTGCCAGAGCCAGGGAGAGTGGAGGAGAGTGCCATATATTTATGTTATTGTGGCAATCTTCTTTTCTCTTCTTCTCGTGCAATGCAGCACAGCTTTTTTGCCTTCTGCATTGCTAGAGATTTAAGTAAATATGCCCTTTAGTTTCCAAACACTTAAAATCATTTTCAAAGTCCTCCATGCAAATATGATGACGTTAGTCAACAAGTAGACAAGTTAGTTTGTCATTCACATTCTATATACACAAAACATTACTTTTATACATGGAGTAATGTTTTTTGTTAATAAACCATACCTGTGAGGTTTTAGTATAGCATACATCATGAACAGTGCTTTGAGACACTCATGAGTGAGCAGTCACGCTTCATAATATTACTGATTGGTTGATTGATGAACTGAATATTACTTAAAGGTGTCCTCGGATTTGGCATCATGAAACATGAGGACCTGGGAAGCAAAATGAATAGCCTAAGATCACAGGTCAAGCACGGAAGCTGGGATTTGGCTGCATGTTTATGTTTCAGAAATTGTGCTCTTCAGCTTCTGCTGGAATATATTTTTTATCTCTTCATTTAACACAAAAGAAAAGGCTTGGGTTTCCTTTTTTTATTCAGGAAGTAAATTAATATGTGCTTAGAACCTCACATGTTAAATTAACTTGATATAAGAAGTCTTTCCAAAGAACAAAGTTAATTCCAAAATACTTTAGACTACGTTTTGTATTGAAATTACCCAGATTTAAACAGACTGATAGGAGAAGTGGTTTCACACCTGAATGTTCCCATCAGCAAAACAACAACATGTAAAGCGATCCCACTAAGTCTGTTTTCTTGTAAAAAAAAAACATTCTGAGCGATACGTTTGTTTCAGTGTTAGAATGCACATCTTATTAATTTAAATGACAAAAATAAGATAAACTATGAAGCACATCTACTGCGGGGGCTGAAAGCACAGCTTGAACACTGAGCTTTTTCCAAGAAGCAAAAGCTTTCTATATATGTTGCAGATGCCAGATTCCCTGATGCTTTGTTTGATTTGTGCTCAAGCTTCTCTTAGCACAGCAGAATTACCCTTTTTCTATGCATGCTCCAGAAGGGCCTCCTGCACGCAGAAAAAATGCAACCTGCACAGCTGCTCAAGAGTGCAGCTTACAGGGAACTGTGGTCCTGGATTCAAGATGGGTCCAGCAGTCCATCTTTCTGGCAGAGTATCCACAGATCCAGAGGTGTACTGAAGTTATGGCATCAGAGGTCCAATACTTATACCCAGTTGTGTCTATGCGGTGATGGAGGCTTCAAATAAAGCTTTGAAGTGCACAGAGGTCCACCCTTCCTGCCCTGACTTTAGACTCACTACAGGGGTATGCAGTCCTGTGTGTGTGGACAGGGCACAGCCTATTCAGGTGTAAGTGAGGCAGTGCTCAGCATTGCCCCTCGATCAAGCCAGTTAATGACCAATTAAAGCCCATCAAGACACACCGAAGCTTTCATTTTGTGCCTGGCTGTTTAGAGGGAATACACAACATCCAGCTCTCATATAACCCAGCTAGCATCAAATGGCTAAAGTAGGTAAATGCTAACTTTATAAAAGTGGCATTTGCCAAACTGTAATTTAAAATTCAACTTCGGCACAAGTTGTGATTTTAAATTGTCACACCAAACTTAAAAATTGGGGTGATAGGCCTTGCAGAGGTGAAAAATGAATTTGGGAGCTTTTCACAACCAAGACATGTAAAGCTTTAAAGCACATGTCCTGCCTTTTCAAAACAATGCACCCTGCCCTGTGGATTAGACAGAGCCTACCTTAGGGGTGACCATCTATTAGGAATATTAGTTCCTTGGGTGTTTTAGAAAGCAAGACGGTATCTTCTGCATATCTGTGATGGACTTATTCTTAATCGCTGGTACATCAACACTGTTAGCCACCAGCCCCACTTCTTAGCCACTGACATTCAAAAGAAAGGGAATTAGAAGTACACAACATTGGCAGATCTTCCTCCCTGTCCCATCCCAACTGAATCTGTGATTCTCCATCTCAAGGATAAGTAGGCAGAGGTTGGTCCATACCCTCCTCATTTGACTTTCCTGGGCTATAAACTAGTGTAAAGTGGTCAACCCATTGATCAAGACCTATATGGGTATCTAACGTTAAATTTACCACCATTAAATAGATTACTGTTATTGACAATATGCCAGAACAAACTGTTGTCTTTAACCTTACAAGCAGTAACTAGCTTTTCCCATACCTTACAATGGAACTCTGATTTCCTTTTCCTTAGGATTAATTTATATTTTTTCCTGCACCTAGCATTGCAGTACTATCTCTAGGGACAGCTTGAAGGGCTTGATGTAATTGGTTGCAGGATAATCTACATCCCCTGTCAAACCAGAATAGGGCCAGTCTACACATAAGCTAACCGGCTTCATCAAACAAACTCTAACAACTTTGTTCAGCTTTCTAAAGTCCTTAAATCACTGCATGAAACATTGCTCAAATGTAAGGCACCTTATCATCAGGGATAAGTTGGCAATGCAAAGTCTATACATGATTCTCAACAAATGTGCACCTCTCCAGGCTAACCTATGCCTGTTACCTTTAGTGGTGAGCTCATTGGTAGCTACTTGTTTCCCTCTAGAGACTGCCATAATAATTAATTGGGGATTGGGGTCACTATAAATGGTGGGCTCAATATCTCCCTCCACCAAGCAATTGAAAAGGTGTCTGGAAACAAGATATACTATATTACAGGCATACAGCTGTCAGAGACATTGGTATAAATTATAGTTGGGGAACGTTCTGGAATCTTAATGGCACTGCAGAGGTTGAGTTCCAGGACGTAGGGAAACAACAAATTCCACCTTTGATCCTGCCCCTGGACTTTAGGACCCCACCTTCAAATAGACTCATGGGGGCATTTTGGGCTGGTATCATCATTATCTAAGACAACAGGAGACAGAAATTGAGCACACTAAATGGGTAGCAGTGCATAACCCCTCAAAGGCTAAATAACGGAAAATATTTCAATGCGTTTTCTTTCTGTGGGAAGATTACCAATCAAACAAATTACCTATGGCATGGCAGAGGTAATTCCCACTTCTCAAGAGGAAATTTCTCCACCACAGCTGAGCAGTTGCATGGCACAGATACTTATGATGGAGAACCCTACAGTAAAAATACTATCTTGTGGAAATGGATGTTGTCAGAAAGTGAAAGCCACTAGCAGGGTCAGGGCAACCCAGTTGAAACTTTCTAGGTGGGGCTGTTCAAGAAAATTGACTTATTTCAGCTTATGTGTCCCTGTAGCTTACAAGTATGTCAGTCAACAGAGCCCTGGAGTCCACTTCTTTGTTCCGGGTACAACTGGGAACAGTTCCAGCCCACTGGGTTCTCCTCACAGTTCGCAACAGCAGGTGCTATCTTTCTTCTGTCTTCCACAGTTCCAGTAGTGTTCTGAAGAAGGTCCCAATGGGTGCCACGTTTATGCCTTTGGGTAGGAATGACTCCTCCCTTTCCCTAACCAATAAGGAGAAGGTTCCCAGGATTAACCTTACCCACTAATGCAGCATGTCCTGTATGCCCTAACAATCTCAGAGTGACCCTCTCTACCTAAATTCAACTTGGCAGAACCTTTCCTCCCTTGTTCAGAGCTCTTGGGCCCACCCTAGAGGCGTGGTCAAGGAAATGAGCAAGCCATCACCTGTAGTCACACAAAGCAGGTTCTGGAGGCAGCTCCTCTCCCACTGGGATTGGTGCCTAGCTTGCAAGGAAAACAATAGGGAGGCTGGCCCAGATGTGAGATACATTTGACAGTCACAGGTTAGGCATCCTTTGAAGATATCCAAGGGACTGAGCAGAGCCCTCTGTCAAGGGAAGGTAAGCCTCTTCCCATATCCAAGGCCTTTGTCTCAGCTCTAGGAGCCAATTGAATCATCAAGGTGCTATTCAGCTCTTCAGTGACCGTTGGAAACTTAGGTAAATGGCTTTTAAAGGCTTTATACATAATCAATGTGACTTTTATTAAAGTACCTTTTGTAAAATATTTGGTATAAATCCAACTTTACCAAAGAATTGGATTTGGAAGCAATACTTTAAAAAGCCCAATAATTATCTTTTTATCTGGTTCCAAGGTGGAGGTAATTTGTTTAACTTTAATAATGTATCCCAATTCTTTCCTATAAACAACTACCCTGCTACAGTGGAAATAGCTTTTATGGCATTGTCTCTGCAAAGACATATTACGCATTAAATGTTTACATGAACGGTTTCAAGATATCATGCACTTTACCTTGTGGGCTTCTAAGGCCAACTTAAGGGTGACAAAATATGTGCTGCAGTGCACTAGTGGCGTCTAATTTACAGGTGCAGTGTACACATCTGTACCATATACTAGGGACTAATATGTAAGTTAAATATGCCAATTTGGAGTACAGCAAATTTTGACATGTTTTCAGGGTCAGAGCACATGCACTGGGACCTGGTTAGCAGAGGTCCAGTGCAGAGTCATGATAAGCTGCAGCATCAGTCCAACAAATTGGAGGGGATAATGTGAGAAGATGTTACCATAGCTTTCCAAATGCTCACACGTTACCACCCTTTTCTGTATCAACCTGCAAGTTTCCTAAATAAACTTTTTGGGATATGTCTCTATTTTGCTACATTTTTTCCTCACTTTTTGACAGTCCCTTTTTTAACCGCAATTCTCAATTGTCCCTTAGCCTCACAATTAGGCTTTACATTCAGGCAAAAGAAGATAAATGAAAAACATTCTGAAAAGTTATCATTGTTGTCCATTACATGAGTTAATTTTTTAGCAAATCCTCCATCTCTGTTTTCACTATAATCATAACTTCCTTGATCTTCATTTTTACCCTCTAAATGTTGACATTTTATCATTTTCATTTACTAAATGATGTTCTATGCCTTTTAACTTTAGACGGGTTCCAATATCTAACATGTCATTTGTTCTTAGTCTATGTTTTTGTATGATCTTTATTGTTCTTGTTGGCACTCCAAGTTTGGAAGCTGATAGAAATATTGTAATAAAGTAATTCAAATGAATGACTTAAAAGCATATTCAATTTAGACTCACTTGGATAGAAAACTGGTGGCAGGTTATCAGCACACAACAAAGCTTTCTCCCCACCAACACTCCCTCCATCCTCTACTTCTGGATCAAATATCTTTATCCCTACCCAGGTCAAAACAGCCATTACTACTGTGGCCCTGTGTGAAGGCAAACACCATTCTATAGCTTTACGTCTGTTGTTACTTTTTGAGGTTACAATTGGTCAAAATTTGGCTAATTATTATTGTAGAAACTTAGAAGAAAGTTACAATTGATTTGAGTTTATCAAGCTATATTTGAAGTCATTTTACAACTTAAAAGTGAAACCAGACAAGTACTGAACCCCGCCCAATCCTTTCTCACATTCCCCCATACCCACAAATACTGGTGTCTCAAGCAACATCTCTTATTGGGCCATCAGGTCGTGTAACTTACAATTAAGTGACGTAATGCCATTTCATATCTAGGCATAATCTGTAGGAAACCCTCATACAAGCTTACAAGCAAAGAGTTAGACAAGCTGTAGAGAATGTGTCCCTGCCACCAATGCATGGTACTATTGGCCATCAACATCCTAGGGATACACTCAGTGCCCCATAATTAAATCACTTCCCCTGATTCCAGGTCCAGTTACTACCATCCCTCGAAGTGAAGTACTTCAGTCAGTGCATGAAAAATCTAGTTCAGGACGCCCGGCGGGGGGTCTATTGACGCTACTATCTACAAAACTGGTGAAAAAGGTGTCCAAGCTCACTGTAACATGTAAATGGCTACTCTGCTGTAGAATAACCATATTCGCTGCTGGTAACAAGTATGAAAATGTGTTGCTTTTCAATGTGTACATGCAATGGGGTACCCAGGTTGAATATGGAGTTGAAATGGGAAAATTTAAGAATGACTTAGATCTATTGTGTGAAAAGTACGATTCAGATTTGATTTTGTTGGTAGGAGATTTTAATCATAAACTTAACCCTAAGCGGCTTGATCTCATGTATCTGGAAATGTTAGTATCAAACGATATAATGGAAGCAAAGTTCCCCGAAACTTCATGCTCTTTGAATGATGTAAACTTGGGGAACTATCTTGCGACCAAGAGCCTTTTCTGTTTGAATGGTAGGTTCCCACAAGACCGCCCGGCTAAGAAAACTTTTAAACAAGGGGCACAATATTGCCCCATAGATTATGTGTTTATGCCAGCATGGAAATTCAATTTAATAAAGGGGTTCAGGGTCAACCATACAGAAGATAGCGACCACAACACTTTAGAATTGGTGCTGGCCTATTCTAACGAAACTGTCACCGAGAAGGTAATTATACAACAGATGGATTATCCTAGGCGAATCTCAACACGGCTAACTGAAGAATATATAGAAAAGTTAACCAGGCTCCAACAAATGATACCCCTAGGATGTGCAGCTGGTTTAGACTTGGCCTGGTATGTTGATAAGATAAATCAAGTGGTACAAAGCATTAAGGTTAAACTTAGAACAGACGTAAAGGCCAGCAAGAGCAGTCAAATCACACAGGTTAAGAAAGGCAATTGGTTTAATACGGAATGTCTAAATAAGAAAAAAGAAATAAGGAGGGAACAACGAAGTCTGCGTAAAAAATATGATAAGGCTAGAGCAGAAAGCCTCGCCAAATTAAAGAAAGATTATATAATGCTTCTTAATAGTACAAGAAGAGCCCATAAGGATACCTGTTGGGGGAAACTGCTGGAGGCAATAGAATCCAAGAACATACGGCAGTTCTGGAAACTAGTCTGTTCGGTACCAGAGGCCTCAGCCGCTTCAATGATCTGTGTGGTAGAAGAGGGTGCTTGGGAGGTTTACCTGAAAGAACTATACCCAGCGGGGAGAGAAATTGAAGAGGAACTGCAGTGGAACTGGAGAGGTCTAGTAGACGATCTAAAACCTGCCTTCTCAGTAGAAAATGTACTGAATACGATAAAGACCCTGGTCTTTATCCAGCTTTATCCAAGAGCCGTTGGTCCAGACAACCAGCCAGCACTGATAAAATAAGTCACGAACACCATGGTGGGCGGAATTTTTCTCTCACATGTTTTCAGTAATTCTAAAATCAGGAATAATACCTAGTACTTGGAAGGGTGCGATAATTAGGCCGATCCATAAAAAAGGGGACGTTAATGCACCAAAGAACTATAGATTAATTAATCTACTCGATATTGGAGAGAACATTTTTGCTAAGATAATATTGGGTAGGATAAAGATTTGGGCAGAAGAGAGAGCAATTATCCCAGTGGAAGAAGGTGGTTTTAAAGAAGGCCACTCTACAATAGATCACTGCTTCGCCCGGAAATCGATAGAACAAAGTGGGAAGCTACATTGCTGTGTTGTCGATTTTAGGGCAGCGTTCGACTCTGTGGATCGAAATAAACTTTGGGAAGATATGTCAAAGTATGGATTACCGGTTGGCTTGTTGATGATCCTAAAAGAGCTTCACAGTGGAAACTGGGCCCAGGTAATTAGAGATATGCAGGGGGCACTAACTCACAAGATACTAGTAGGGAACGGACTTAGACAGGGGTGCGTCTTGGCACCCCTGTTATTTTCAATCTTTTTGGCAGATCTCCCCGCTGCACTTGAAGTAGAAAGAAGTGCAAGTCCAAAAGTGAATGGCCATAAAGTTCCTTGCCTTCTTTAAGCTGATGACTTAGTGATCATGGATCAAACTGAAATAGGACTTCAAAGGAAATTAACTGCTTTTAAACACTATTGTGATAGGAAAATACTGTCTGTAAATAGGGAAAAAACTAAGGTTTTATGTTTTGGGAAGAGTAAGAAGAATTTCAATTGGTTTTTGGGTGATGACAAACTAGAGACAGTTAAGGAATATAGATATTTAGGCCTCTGGTTTGACAGTGCACTAAAATGGCGCACCCATTTGGAGGCTCAAAAGGCAAAAACATTCTCATCCACTTGTGGGCTACAAAAGTTTAATAAAGAATATGGAGACATGACACATAAACCAATGATAAAGGCATTTGAAGCAATGATCGCCCCCCAAGTATTGTATTGGGCAGAAGTGTTATACTTGAGCAGTAAACGGACGTGGGATCAGGAAGAGGGAAAAAATTTTAAAATGTTATTGTCTTTACCTAATTGTACAATGGTTCAAGCAATTAGAATGGAACTAGGGCTGATTTCTTGGAGTGTACAATCTCAAATGGCCCTAGCAAGATTCTGGAAGCGCCAAAACCCAGGAGTGACACCTAAGGTCTCACAATGGTGTGGAGAGGAAATCCAGACAAGCAATCTTGGCTGGGCAAAGGAGGTGAGAAAGACTCTCCAGAAAGTATCAGGGCGTCTTAAATTGAGATCTATCCATAACGCCCTGATAGGCGACTTTACAAAGAAAGCACTTAGGGAACAAGGCCAGTCGCTCTCAAGGGCACAAGACCTGAATTACATGCAGGAGAAAAGTCGGACCAGTGGTTAAAGATCTCATGGGTAAATGAAGGCTGGTTCCCTTATCTGGAAACATTGCCTAACCAAGGGTTACGACATGAAATATTAAGGACCCGGGTTGGGATCAACCCCTGGAAGATAGACGGGAAATTAAAATCTGTACTGATTGGCCCAGAAGGTAATTGTAAGTGTGGGGGTGGTATAAGAAACTATATGTTGCACATTTTGCTTGATTGCACATTTGTACAGGATTTAAGGAAATTGTTTTTACGTCCTATATTCCTATCACATAAGACATTTACACGTGCCCATGCGATATGCTTACTAACAGATATGCATTCGCTAGAAATTTCAATTGCATTGGGCAAATTCCTGAAGGCCGTAAAAGATTTTGGAAGGGAGATATCGAAGGATGGGCACTGATTTTAGGTTCTTTTAAGCCTTTTATAAAGTTTAAATCTGTCTTTTTATTCTTCCAGATATGTGAAAACTTTGGTAAAATTTGGGTTTAATGAATTGTGTATCAGGAGGTGTTACCCTCTTTTAACCTTCTCTTTTTTCTTTTTAACAAATATGAATTTTAACTATTTATGACGTAGGAATATTTTGTCTGCTCGTACTTTGTCCGATTCTGTTTGCATTTTGTTTGTATTGTTTAAAAGACTATGGTCTAAATAAACAAGTTTCTCTCTCTCAGTGCATGAACTTGAACTCTTTTTCATTGCCACCCACCTTATCCAACATCTTAACTAAGTAATGGAGTGAAAAACAAGACCTGACTCTGTTCCAGGCACTTGGGACTCAGGAGCAGGAGGAAATTGAATATTACATTGGGAAATTCAAGTCTTGATCACATTGGCCCTTAGAAAGCCAGTGAATGTCTTCAAGTACAAAAGGAATTCAAGGTAACAGCTGATAAACATTTAAAAATGAAAATCCGCGGTACCTACCACCATTGCAGATGTATGGAGCTCAACCAAAATATAAGGACATAGCGAGGGTTGCTGGAATAATGCAATTATATGGTTGCAGCCTTTTCCATATAATTATGTATTTGCCTCATTTGCCATATAAACCATAATCTATTGCATAATTTGAACATTATAACAAAGACAGTTTCTAGCTCAAACAGAAAACAAGTTATAAAAAACGCAGCTACATGGGTTGCCGTGCAGTACAAGGCCTTTTGCAGAGCTTGACTAATCATCTTTCAATTGTTTCTTGCCATCGTTGGGTGTTAAATCGATATTAATAAGGTGAAACATTCGCCCAGTTAGTGTTAACATGTAAATATTACAAAATAATAAAGCAACGCTATCACAAAATGTGCCACATTACTCCGCATAATTTTCTTTCCCTCATAATCTAGTCAACCCTGTTGCGTTATTTGATCCTTCACTGTTGCATCATTTCAGTGACCCTGGACATCACCAACCTAAGGAGTGTTGCTACACTCATTTGAAGTAGAAGCTCCCTGACTTTACACACAACAACGTTGAAAAGAAGTGCTATAAAGAAGAAAGAAATGCACTTACTTTCATCATCATCACTTTGTATGCATAAAACTGTTTCCCCTTTCCTTTACCAAGTGCGCCTTCAAACTTTTCCACAAAAAGCTGAGCATCCCTAGATAATACAGAAAAAACTATTTTGTGAGGGCAATTAGGCTATCTTTTACATTTAGTTTTGACAAGCTAAAAACAACAAGTAAATCAATAAATAAATCAAATTTGCTTTTCGTGTTGTGTCATTTGGAAAATGAACACAGTATGTAATTTGTCATTTAAGGGGATTTTATTTGAAGTACGTACAGCCAAGAACTCACTCTACTTAATTGTACAGTACCAGCAAAATGATGCAGCCAAATTATGGCGCCTCGGAAGAGCAAGTAAGTTGTGGATTGTGAAAGTTTGATCAGTAGCGGCTACTGGAGGGAGTGCTGCGGAGCAGTGGGGGGGCAGGGTGGGGGGTAGTACTCTACGGCATACAGCCGAACCAAGGGGCATATTACCAAGCAACAGCGATAATTATCGCTATTGCTTGGTTATTCATGCATTACCGAGCTAATGCTCTTAGCCATGTTATCCACCTCCCATTGGATAACATGGCTAAGAACTGCTCAGGGCAGGTGTTAGCTTTTGGAGATATTCGCGCTTAGCGCGAATATCTCCAAAAGTTGGTAATAGGAGATAGTGATGTTAGCGACTGTTTCCAGTCGCTAACATCTTGGCATGCCCACTTTGCATGTCATTAGTGATAAATATCACTGACATGCAAAGTGGGGCACAAGATGGTCGCTATCTCCTACTAGCTGTCGCTAACTGGTGTTAGCGACAGCTAGGTGATAGGGAGATAATTTTATCTCCGCTTTCTTGGCTTTTAAAGCCAAAAAAGCGGAGATAAACCCCCTTGATGATATGCCCCGAAATTCGTTTTTTTGTTTTTATCTTTTTTACATTTATTTATTGGGAGACTACTGCCATGCATAGCCTGGTAACCGCGCATAGGTAGCCTAGCGAAGAGATGGTTCTGCAAGACTGGGATAGGCCTTATAATGTTAGTGTAGTGTCTTCATAGGAAAGTCAGTGTGAGTTACTGTTTTGTTCAAAGTGACACTTAATTATACACATTATACACATTATACACATTATACACATTATACACATAGGGAGAAAACTGCCTTGAAGTGCAGTTTTGCTTCCCATTGTCCTACAGAGACCAGTGATGCATCAAAATGAGGTGTAACCTGTGCAAAAAAATCATATCTGCAAGTTCCACAACTATATCTGTTCAAATTATGGGTCATCCAGAATTGTCACTGGCTCAGGATCAGAGCCCAGGGTGATTGTGCCCGGTTAATAACATTGCTCTCCAGCAGCAGCAACAAAGACCTCCCCACATAAAGGGAGCCATTAATAGTGCTTCACTCAGCTCCTAAGGAAATAAAAAGATTGGGGCTGAAGAATCTGCATCAATCACTCAGGTGTCACACTGTACCAGGGGTGGGCCTGCCCAAGTCCACTTAACCTCTTCCGTGCTCATGACGGCCCCCAGCCATCATGAGTCACGGTGGGTGTGTGTGCACGACTGCCGGGGGCCGCCCGTTCCACGCCTGAGATTGGAATGTCCCAGCACAGCAGCAGAATTTGCGCCGCAGCGAAAGTGTTAACAAAGAACTGTGCCCAGGCGTCTGGAATCAACACAGAAGGGGGCTTCCCTTTAAAACGTTGGTGGGAAAAGCCCTGGCTCTGAAAAGTGTGGACCTATTACTTGTACAGGCCACACAACTAATACACCAATTTTCAACAGGGTAGTAGAATTTCTCCATTCACCTCAATTATCACATACTCATCACACCCCTGGACTTGGTAAGACTCCACTTGAAGAGCAGGACCCTCCTGCAAGGAAACTCCTGACTCCTGCTTGAAGAATAGGATCCATTCAAGGCCTCAAATACCCAAGGACTCCTAACCTCTGCTGGCACTGAGGGACTGGGTAACTCCAAGGGTCAAGCCATTGAACTCATGTTTGTCTGCTTTAGATACATAAAAAAAACAGAACTCCTGTTTGAAAAATGGCCAGGTCAACCACAAAGGAATCGTCTCTGCAGAAGACCTGGCTGGTGTGAGGACTGGATCCTAGAAGCCTGCTCTGATGACCTAGCCACTGAAAGAGGAACTTTAAGAGTACATATAAAAAGCAGGGACTAAGTCATTGTTTCCACATTTAGAGTACCGGGAAAGGTGGTGAGGCATGCCCAGTGAGGTTGCACCCAAGGCAAGCAAGATAAACAGATTTTGGCAGCACTAAAAACTGGTAAAGCAGGGCCTTGCAGAGAAGCTCTACCTTGATACAGCTTACAGCCTTGTCTCACTGTAGGATTTTAGCATCTAAAAAAGTGACTACACGCCATGTGGTCAAACCGTGGACTGAGACAAGGCAGATGCTTTATCTGACCCACAAAGTGGCCTTAGATCTGGGATAAGCAGCCGCCACCACGTAATTCATAGTCCGGTGCACCGATCTCCTCCTCAGGAATAGGGCTCCTCTAAGCAGTACCTGACACTCTCCCCACAGTGACCCTCAGAATCACCCTTCCAGTCACAGCACACCCTGCCCCCCCCTCAATACCTACTGCTATTGCCAGAGACTCATGATGCTTCTCCTACTCTGACCTAACAGGGGGACCCCCTACATCCAGCCCCCCACTCCGCTCTCTCTCCCTCTCGCTTCCTCCTCCATATTGAGGTCCTAGCTGACTTGGGACCACCACCACCCAGAGCGTCCATGAATTGAGGCCACTGCCTCAGCTGTCAACAGGGGGAATGACTGGTGCACCCTATCTGATGCCCATTGTACTGAGCCAAGTGTCCTAGATCAAGTTGTTTGATCTGCCCACTGTTTATGTTGATGATATGTCTCTCTACATTGTTAAACTCTCCACCTCCCATCTCCCCCCGCCCACATCCCAACACCTCCGGTATCCCCTCCCAGGTCCTCCTCCCTCCTTTGAGGTATCAACTATGTTGCAATTTCCATTTTTTATCATACAGTGCGCTTGTTGTACTACTGTGTTTCTGATATCCAATAAAAAATGACGACGCAAAAAAAAGTGACCTTAGAAGCTAGGAAATCCAGATTTGTCCTACTCTGAACTTTTTATGCCCAAACCGATGGCTTCAGCAACAGCTGGGTGACAACATATGAAACTTCGGGGGACCCTTGCCAAAAAAAGCCTCGGACCCCACCCCAATTGGAAGATTTTGAGTTCAATTTATGGATACAGCATGGAAACCAAAGTTGCTGAACTACATTGAGCTAGAGGGAGAGAGAAACACAGAGCTCTATTTACTAAATATGATCTTCTACTACTTTCTTCTCAAACGCTGGTTCACACAAATGCTGCTTAGCGCCACTCACAAACTCTCTTGCAACATACTGCAAATATATCTGTGCTGTAAAGGGGTGTCTGCTGACTAGCTTAGTTTTTGTACTGAAAGTGTTACCTTTCATCAGACTGCGAGTACTTTCCTGAGGCGGAAGCCGGGAAAGCTAGGCACTAATTTTAACTTTGTTTTAAAATTGTAACTTGCACTATTCTTTGCACCTACTTACCGCATCACCACCCTTGATCACTCGCAGCCGATTTGACGCTGACGCGGGATACTTCGGGGGTAAGCCGCCATCTTGGGGGTAGTCTCCGGGTTGCGGTCCAGTTGCTTGGTCCCTCCCGCTCTCATCTGCATTTAAGTCGCGCTAGATCCTCACGCGCAGATCAGACTGTGAGCACTTTCCTGAGGCGGAAGCCGGGAAAGCTAGACACTAATTTTAACTTTGTTTTAATATTGTAACTTGCACTATTCTTTGCACCTACTTACCGCATCACCACCCTTGATCTCTCGCAGCCGACTTGACACTGACGCAGGATACTTCGGGGGTAAGCCGCCATCTTGGCGGTAGTCTCCGGGTTGCGGTCCAGTTGCTTGGTCCCTCCCGCCCTCATCTGCATTTAAGTCCCACTAGATCCTCGCGCTCAGATCAGACTGTGAGCACTTTCCTGAGGCTTAAGCCGGGAAAGCTAGGCACTAATTTTAACTTTGTTTTAAAATTGTAACTTGCACTATTCTTTGCACCTACTTACCGCATCACCACCCTTGGTCCCTCGCAGCCGATTTGACGCTGACGCGGGATACTTCGGGGGTAAGCAGCCATCTTGGGGGTAGTCTCCGGGTTGCGGTCCAGTTGCTTGGTCCCTCCCGCCCTCATCTGCATTTAAGTCGCGCTAGATTCTCGCTCGCAGATCAGACTGTGAGCACTTTCCTGAGGCGGAAGCCATGAAAGCTAGGCACTAAGTTTAACTTTGTTTTAATATTGTAACTTGCACTATTCTTTGCACCTACTTACCGCATCACCACCCTTGATCCCTCACAGCCGACTTGACACTGACGCAGGATACTTCGGGGGTAAGCCGCCATCTTGGGGGTACTCTCCGGGTTGCGGCCCAGTTGCTTGGTCCCTCCCGCCCTCATTTTGTATAAATGACCATCATTACCCGGCCGCGCAGCGAACGCGCGCAGCGGGCGCGCCGACGGCCTGCCAAAGGCGAGCCCGTCTGCGCCCGTCCACGCCTGACCGGGCCCAGGGGCCATACTCCCTGTTCATAAATCTATGATGTGTTACACTTACTCCGCTTTGCAACTTCATGCTCTTAGACCTAGGGAGAAGCAGGATTGTAGCAATTTCGATATGGATACACAAGACCCTAGGTCCTGCACCCACTGTACTTTCTCCCTGGATGCCCCTCAGCTGTGTCAATGCTTTGCACCTCGTACTATATCTTCCTCTTATTCCATCTTTACGTTTCACAGCCTAAACTGTCGTTCATTACCAAAGCATAAAAGACAGATCTTTGACCTCCCTGATAATGAGCCACCTGACGCCTTGTTCATTACTGAGAAATGGCTTCACGACAGCTCCGGCCCGGACAGCGCTGAAGCTCTGCCCACCAACTACGCAATTGTTAGGCTCGACAGACCCGACAAAACTGGGAGGGGGGGGGGGCATTGCTATAATTTTTAAGAACAACTTTCAATGTATGCTCGAATCCATTGCTATGAGCAATTACGAGGCCGCGCTCTTCAAACTCGCCCTTCACCCGAAGTTCACCCTCACAGGTTTACTGGTCTATCACCCTCCTGGCCCTGCTAATACTTGGACGACCCAACTATCAAACTATATGGCCTCTGTACTTGTGAACTCTAGAAATTTTCTGATTGTGGGAGATCTTAATATACATTTGGATGATCCTAAAAATATTGCAGGTAAAAATCTCATCGCCGATTTTGCGGCTATGAACATTACACTACATATTGATGGCCCCAAGCATAGGGGTGGTCACCTTCTTGACCCTATATTTTCCAACTTTCCTCACTTACACTGTTCCCCCGCACTACCCCTTCACTGGTCTGACCATTTTCTAATCAAATTTAATCTCACCTCGACCGTTGCCTTATTCCATCCTAGCCATTAATTACCAGCAAAAGAGACTGGAAAAAGCTAGATATTGCCTCTCTTAAGAATGTCCTAGACACACATTGTCCTACAGACCTGAATGTGTCTAACGATGTGGAAGAAGTATCTACCAAAACAAATACTTGGCTCACCGAGGCTATTAACATCTGCCTTCCACTATCCCATAAAAATTTGAAAACTCATAAATCACCTGCACTCTGGTTCGATGAACCTCTAAAAGCAGATAAGTCTAGATGTAAAAAACCTGAACGTATTTGGAGAAAGGATTATTCTCCCACAGCAGGTGCTGTCTATAAAAAAGAACTGAAGCTCTATCATAAGGCTTGTGCCCTGACTAGGGCCAGCTATGTTGCTAGGACCATTGCAGAAGCTTCCAACAAATCTAAAGTACTTTTTGGTCTAGTGAAAGATCTTGCGGGCTCTCAGACCACAGCCAAACCTCCTCCCCTGAACAGCGATCAATGTGAAGAACTTGCTCAGTTTTTCACAAAGAAAATTGAAAATATCTATTTAGATATATCTGAACAGAGCTGTAACAGCTCTTCACCAGCCCCCGGCCTGAGTGATATTAATCTCCTTCCAATTCCCACTTATGATCCTTTACTTTCATGGCCTGATCTCAACCCAGAAACACTTCTTGAGATTTTGAGTAAAGTAAAATCGGGCTCACCTACAGACCCTCTTCCCATCTCTATACTTAGACTATTGGACACCCCACAGCTCTCCTTGATCTGTAAAACTCTTAATCTTTCACTAAAAAATGCCATTGTCCCGACCTGCTGGAAACATGCCATGGTGACTCCCCTGTTGAAAAAAACCACTGCGGACCCTAAAGTTCTTTCGAATTTTCATGCGATTTCTCTGCTGCCGGCCTTTTCCAAAATTTTGTAGAGACATATTCATTCCCACCTAGCCCATTTCATCGCAATCAATGATATACTTCACTCCTCCCAATCTGGTTTTCGCCCTGGGTTTTCCACCAAAACCACTCTTCTTGGCGTCACAGAAAATCTTCGGCATCTCTTAGATTGCGGAGACACAGCTGTGCTGATCTTACTCGACCTCAGCGCAGCTTTTGACACCATTTCCCACCACATACTCCTCAGATCCCTCGCCTCTATGGGCATGGGTGGCCAGGCTCTAGACCGGCTGACATCCTTTCTGACTGACCGGACTTTTCAAATCTTCTCTAATACGGCCACCTCTAAAATCCATGCATCCCCTCACTGAGTTCTCCAGGGCTCGATCCTCAGCCCTCTTCTTTTCAATCTATACATCATACCTCTGGCCCTTATTGCAGAAAATGCAGGTCTTACCCTGTTTACTTACGCCGACGACTCCCAGATTGTTTTCTCTCTATCTCATTCTGACCAGGCTTCCACCTCCCTCCTCCAGTCAGGTCTTAGGGAAATATCCAATTGGATGAACCTTATCCTACTCAAACTGAATGGAGGGAAGACTGAAGTCCTGGTCTTAGATCAAAAACAAGACCTCTGGAGCCCTAAACATTGGCCATCAGAGATGGGCGCCTTTCCTTCACCATCTGAACATGTGCGCAATCTGGGAGTGACCGTGATAACGGCTTAACAATGCAATGCCAAGTAAACAAAGTGGCAGCCATCTGCTTCACCATTTTGCGTTGGTTGAAGAAAATATTCTGGATGCTGCCACCTGACACTCAGAAATCCGTAATAAATGCCCTGATAACTTCTCGGTTGGATTATGGAAATGTGCTTTATTTAGGGGCAACCAAGGCAGTAACGGGACGTCTCCAACTAGTTCAAAATTCTGCTGCACATTTGCTATGCGGCAGTCATAGAACTGATCACATCACGGGGCGCCTCCGCGACCTTCACTGGCTTAGAGTGGAAAGTCGAGTCAAATTTAAAACCTTGACTTACATGCATAAAATAAAGACAGGTAGTGCACCTAGTTATTTACAATCTCTTGTTAAAACCTACACACCTGCACGCTGTCTCCGTTCCTCATCGCAAGGCTTCTTTTGTGTGCCCAGATACAGACTTGCAAGAAAGGCCGGCAGGTCTTTCTCCTTTTTAGGCCCTAGACTTTGGAATTCCCTTCCCCTTAACATCCGTTTAGAGACCAGCTATGTCCATTTCCGTAGAGCTATTAAGACCTGGCTCTTCAACCAATAATCCCTCAGCTTGTCGGTATCCCTTTTTTTCCTTTTTGGCTTACAGTCTCCTTTAGCGCCGGGAAACCCTTGTGGGTAGCTGTCGCGCTCTACAAGTTCAATAAATAAATACATTTCAGTAACCATGGATGGTAGCATGGAAATGCGTGAGTACAACCCATGAAGTTCTCCCCTGACTTAAAGTGTTGAAGAGCTGTGCAAAGGAGTATTGGCACAACTTTAAGGGGAACTTTCCAGCGTAAAAATAGTTTTTTTACCAGAAAGTGCAGTTTCGAATCACTTTACTTGATGTGTTGATTTATTTCTCCCTAATTCCAAAGGTGAATCCTGGGACAACCTGTTTGGTGTCTCTTTTATTGCAGTTTTCCATTTTCTTGGTCCTGTTTTCCCAGGAAACTTTATAAAATCATAACTAAAGTCCCCTTAGCCTATTTTGACGATCTTGGAGTCATTTTGCTCTGAACATTTTTATCTATATTTCTAAATTGATTTGTGAATTTTATTAAGTTGTGTTCTCTACTTTAAAAACTATTGTTACTGCTAGAACCTAGCACGTACTTCTCTGGGGATTGCCTGCTACATGTTGTAAAGCTACTAGGGGTTGAGCAGAGATTTTATCAGAACTATATGTTAACTTAAACAATGTGGATTTATTAAATTGGTAGGGGAACATCTGACACAAAAATATAACCCCAGCCCTAACAAAACCAACTGGGAGCAGTAACGCTTGGCAAGGAGAGTGAGAGTATCAAACCGAACTAAAACATCAGGAAAATGCCATGACATCTCCTGAAACCATGACCCAGGAACCAGGTTGACTTTGCAGTTTCCACAAGCAGGATGAAGTGTTTCAACTAAATGCTCCAGTGCATGGTTTCTGACATTTCACTCTTACTGGAAGTGACGTTGTGCACAAGATATAGTAGGATATGTAATGACAGAATTTCCTCCTGGTCTTGATAATCACCAAAGTCATCTTTAAAACATAGTGGAGTGAAGACAATTGAGAATGATTCCCCCTGCAAAGGTTTCATCACCCTTATTGAGAGCTTCTTGTTGGGCTTCGACTCATACAAAAAAATTATTTTTAGAACGAGTTCATGATTACTCTGAACTCTTTATTTCACTGGCTTGAAGTCTCTGAAACCTTTTTTTTTTGTTACAGGCAAGGCATTACATGCCCTGAGATTTTAAGGGAGAAAACACTACGGGGCAGATTTATGTTAACTGGCGCATCTCGAGGGATGCGCCAGTTAACGTGCGCCACAGCTACGGCACCCATGGTGCGCCGCATTTATAATGCGGCGCACCATGGGGCAAAAACGGCACAGATGCGTCACGCATCTGTGCCGTAAAAGTGACGCATTGCTGGAATTGCGTCGCAAGCGCGACGCAGCTCCAGCAAGGCTCGGGGGTGCCCTATCTGACCAATGCTGCTTCAAGCCTTACGCCTGCTTCAAGCAGGCGCAGGGTTTTGACGCAGCATTGGCCTAAAAGTGACTGAGTGAAATCTTATAGATTTCACTCAGCCACTTTTGCGAGGCGCACCTGCCCCGGAACGCCCACCCTGCGCCGGAACGCCCACAAGCGGCGCAGGGCTTTACAACGTGACGCATCTGCCTAGATGCGTCACGTTGTAAATCGGTCGTAGGGATGCGCCACGTTTACGCCACAGTTGCGTGACGCAAACGTGGCGCATTCACAACATAAATCTGCCCCCAAGGGTTTGGCTTATGTGCAGCAAGGCCACGCCACAATAACATTAAACAAAGCTAAATGCCAATGCTGCACTGTTCTTTGACTATCAATTTGGAGAAGCAACGAATGAAACAACTTCCCTCACAAACCACTATTTCCGTTGGAATTTAATCAAAAACTTTATTTATATCTATTTCATCACACTTTTCAATATTTTCAAATAATTATTTTTATGGATTTCCTCAAAAACTCTAAACAATCAAAGACGCTATCAATTCTCTTTTAGGAGCCCCTTTTGGAATTGAACTGAACATACACTCTCTAAAATACATACTCTATATACAACATACATACTGTGTCCTGTTTCTAACTGGTATTTTTTAGAGTGTAACCCCCAGTGGGAGGAGTACTACGATATTGATTGAAGCTAGTAGTAGCTTCATATGTATGTTTTTAAATATTTTCATGATCAATAAATTGATTTGAGAGTATAAACAACTTAGCTGGTATATGTTGTTGTCTTTTGATAGATCACGAGATGCCACTCATATAGAAAGTTCTGGAATAAGATATGAAAGAATAATTTAGACACTCGGTCCTAAGTAAGGAATTTCTGCTTTTGTTATTAAAATACAGGGGCATCCTCTTTTTGTCTTGTGATATCAATAAAGACACAATAATGGGAATCAAGTTAAGACCAAAAATGTGCTGCAGTGGCACTTGTTTTGTGACAGTCGGGGTCGCAACTTGGCAATTAAGTGAATATATGATAACCACAGTTCCTGGCAAGAGTCAAACTTATTTCCATGAAGAGACGGCCATGAAGTTGCCTGTTTCTTCAAAATCCAATAAGTATTGAAAGAAAGGGGCTATTTTTGACTTCCTTTTTGTCCAAGATTTATAAAAACTGAATTTCAAACTTCGCTTGAAATTTAGATCCCCTATTAGGGAAGGAGAGCATACCATGCCATATTCAACTTCAACAAGGTGGACAAAATCAAAAGGCAGTGCAAAGGACAGCACTCAAGGACCTATTCGCAAAGTAATGTTAGACAAGAGTAAAAGCTATATGTGTAACTTCACTGTTACACTTTATAGGAAATTTACTACTTTTGGCTATTCACCATTTTCTAGTGTATATTTACTACAAAGAATAGACTTACATGTCTCCACCGTTAAAATTCTGGATGTAGAGTGTAAATTAAAAGCGTACAGTTACTGTTAGTGAATAAATAAGTGAAGGGCAGTTTGAAAATAGGCCTCTTATACTTAACAGAGCATTAATGTTGACCTTTTTGCTGATTTCTCAGGGTATTTATATCAAGAAGGACCACCTCAAACTAGTTGTTCCAGCAAGGATATTTGTCACTATAGATTATAAGACTAAGAAAAACAGTCTACTAGAAGACCTAATGGCATACCCAAGGCAACATAAATCTGTTGCCATGGACTCAGTGGCACTTCAGGAATAGCACTGGTGGAGTACTATGTCCAAAGAAGTGAGGGGAAATGGAGATTACTGGAATACATTTAGATACAATAGTGACGAGGAAGGCATACATTTGAAGCAACATATAGGCCTTGTTGTAGGAATGAAAACCATAGCCATTCTAGGGACAAGTGAAAGGCCCTGGGTCCTGGGTAACTCATCACTGAGCAAAAGTTTAGAAGTGGGGAAATGACCTAATTCAGTGCAAGGCTTACATAAATTAGGCTAAGCTTGAATTGGGTGTTGATGCCATTTTACAGTCAGAAACAAAGGAATGATCTGTGTAGCTCTAGGGAATAAAACTAGTGAAAAGGTAGAAGTATGGTAGAAGGAAGCACGTAGTGGCAAAACTACTCGGTCTGCTTCAAGGTTATACAGCTGCAGAACTGAATGCAAATCTTCGTACAGTCTTACTTAAAGAGAGGTTGACTAAATGCTCTCTAGAATAATCTGAAAAGTGATTTTGTTGAATGTCAAAAGATCTACTAGATGTTGCATTGCAAAGGTACTCCAAGAATGGTAACTTGTTAATATCCTACAAGTAGCATTGAAGAGTAAGAAAGAGAAAGCGAGAGATACATGAGAGAGGCATTGCGGACCTCCTAAATACTTTGTTTGGGCATTTCAGTAACCTTCATGAATAATTGTTAAAGACATGTCTAGAAGGCCAAAGATGATAGCAAACAGAAATACACTCATTGAGTCTGTGCCATGAGCCATGGGCAGACATCTTGAGGACACAACGGGTATGCAGCGATAGATGACTGGTCTAAAACAACCAGAGGAGCAAAAGCGGTTTGCTATACCAAGCAACCACTCCTGCCAGAAGCAAATATTTCATTGGGAAATCCAAAAGTATTTATGCATTGTTAATTATTGGCATCTATACATTGGTGAGATCATTGAAAACATATATGTTTTGTGACCAGTGTTTCCACTTGCATATTCTGCCACACTGCTGAAAATAGAAATTCTTCTTTCTACGGGTTCTTCTGGAAACTGTCAGAAATTCCAGAAAGTCATGAATTTGCACCCACAGAAGCAGTTTATATGTGGATACAAATTAAAAACATTATTTTTAAATTGGGTCAGTTGAATTGATCATCTTATCGACACCTCAGTAATGTTATGTTTGAGTTGCTTTAAGTCAACGTTTTCCAAGATGAAATACATTAATTGGGATTCTGATGGAATTATAGTTTTCAACTATTTTCTATTACATGTGTTCCTCAATTTCAATTAATTCTTTATTTCGCATTTGATTAAATGCAAAAAAAGTACATGAGTAAAACAGTGTATATATAATCGGTACTGCGTACCACAAAGTACAGATACGATTACAATGAAACAGGTTAAAAAGGAAAAGTTAACATTTACAAATGAATAAAACCATCAACCAGAGCTCCATATATTGGGTCAGTTAAGTTTTAACATATAAGAGACAGTGATAAAAACAGAATTAATTTCCACAGTAAAACCGTCACCAAGTTCTTACGTGCTGAATATTACTGTGCGAATCTGGTCATGGTTGAGAAACTCTGCACTGGAAACAATAAGCATTTGGTTTGTTCAACCATAGAGCTAAATGTGCAAATCTAGCTAATATTAAAAAAAAAAAAAAACAATTAACATCATAGTTTACCCCTGATGTCACTTCAATCGGGTGGTTCGTGGTTGGGCTTTTGAGTTCTTAACACAGCTTGTAAGAAGGAAACCATAGTAAGGCAAACAAACGGAGTTCCGACGTTTTGTAACATAGCAAGAGCCAATGTTGGGGAGCAATAATAAAAATTCTTCATCAAGAGATAATAAATAGTTTCCTATCTTTTGTATGAAAAGTGCAAAAAAAAAATATGTGCAAAATCGATTGAGGTGACTTATTATTACACGGGCAAGGGGGGAGTTGTGAGGTTGAGAAAACATTTGGTGGATACCCCAGCATTATCGGTATATAATTCAGTCAAAATGTAGTTGAAATGTACAGGTGCTGGATGTTTTCCACAAAAGTAAGATACGGTGTAGCCCCTTGCTGTGAATGTGTTAGACCGTAGCAGGTCGTAACAGAGCTTTCCCCCTACATCAGTCCCACCTATCAGAAGCAGTTTTCTTCTTACACATTTCCTTTAACCTTGATTTAGGAAAACCTTCGCAAAGACTAGAAGCGTCAAAAAGTTCCTTAACCCCAATGAGGTCACGGTGTGTTTTACATAGGAAAGCCATGGAATTTTATGATTGTGATCTAGAGACAGAATGTCTTTCAGAATCCGTTGGTTTAGTGCATTGCCATTCCTTTTCCAAATTGACAGCCACAATGAAAGCGGAGCCAGTTTAATAACATCACTAATATAGGGCAGATCAACTTCCTTGTGAGCAACAAAGTTGCTGCAAGCTGTTGGAACCGCTAACAGCTGCTTAATGAAGTTGTCTTCTATTACTTGCAGTGGTGCGGTGTCCACTATCTCCCAGATCGCTGCCCCATAAGTGGCAATAGACCTTGATTTAGCTAAATTGATTTTAATCATTTCTCGCACTGGCTTACTGCACAATTTTTTCAAAAAGCAGAAAATTGCAGCTATACTCTTGCCCATGCGATCTGTCCTGTTCTGCATCATCGCCTTCCAAGATTGTTTGAGTCAAAGACCACCCTAGGATAGTTAAAGCTTGGAATTTGTTCTATTTTTTCCCTTCAAGATAATAGCTTGGGAGTTTCTTGTTGGCACATCCCATGGCTAAAATAAAGGTCTTATACGTATTTACCTTGCGGTACAGGTTGGACATAAAAGCCATATAATCAGAAATTCGATTTTTAAGGCTATGGGGGTTCTTGCTAAAAGAACTGAGTTGTCCGCATATAACAAAATTGGAAGGGGTGGGGGTGTTCTGGGCTTAAGGGGTGTCTTTTGATATTTTAACTAGAGCTCCATACAACTTATTTGTGTAAAGGGCAAATAGAAATGGGGCCAGAACACTGCCCTATCTCACCCTCTTTCAATGTCAAAAGGTTTAGTGCATTCCACACGTCGACCAAATCGAACCAAAACAGAGGCATCTAAATAAGACTCTCTAATAAATTTAGTGAGTGCGGCCTCCTTCCCCATGGCCTTCATGATATCCCACAGTTTGCTGTGTACCACACAGTCAAAAGCCTTAGACATATCCATTAAGGCCATGTATACCCAGTGCTTAATTTGAGCCGGAGCTTTCCGGTTCTCAGCCCCGGCACTTAATTGGCTTCCGGTGCTTGGCACCGGCACCTAATTGTCAATACCATATTTAGAACAGTGTACCACAAGGTGGCGCTGCTCATCTAATTTAGAGATGAGCAGAACAACGGTAGTTTTGGAATACGATATACATTAAAATTGCTCATACCTGCCTCCCCAGCCAATCTTTAAGCTTTGGGGACCTGAAATAATCTGAATTGTCACATTCACATGTGAAAGAGATGGTTACTAGTTGTTTTGGCAGAAATGACAAGGGCGATGGGTGGTGCAAGCTGCAGTGTCCTCCTGGTCAGAGCCCTGGCACTTAATATTTTACTAATTAAGCACTGTGTATACCTGTTGTTTTTTTGCCAGGGAGTACTTCACAGCTAATAACAACAAATTTAGACATTGATCAGTGGTGTTCTTACCCTGCCTGAACCCATACTGAACTTCTGCAAGAATTTTTTTCTCTGCCACCCACATATTCGGTAGTAGCCTACCTATTATTTAGGCCTGCTATCTAGCAAGGAAATGGGGCGGTAGTTAAGTGGAGTAGAGGCATAGCCTTTTTTACAAATAGGTATAATTATAGAGGTTTTCCAGGAGGGCAGGGGACCAAATAATGCTATAGAATTAAAAACTACAGTTAATAAATGTGACCACAATTGTCTATTAGTTCAAAAGATACCAGTTGGAACCCAGATGGGTCCTACTGCTTTTAAGGGTGGTGACTGTGACAATGCAGTCTCTACTTCCCCAAGTTTGAATAAAAGACAGGTTGGAACCTTGATAGGCAAGTTGTCAGACATAGGGGTAAGGCCAGCCAGGTTGTGGAAAATATCCTGAACGTGGTTATCCATGTCTCCTCCTCTATATGAACGACCAGAGAGGGACGTCTCTATCTGGAAGGGAGGCTGATTTAAACACATTCCAGAAAGTTTTGCTATCTTTCAAGGCAGGTGCTTTCTTTAATGTTTCCCAAGCTTCGTGTTTTATCTCTTTCTGTCTGTCGGCCCTGGCCAATTTATACAGAATTCTTAGTTCACAAATGTGCTCCTTATCTCTTGGTGAAACTTTTAGAGCTTTCCGAAGTTTATGTGAGGATGTTAAACAATTCTTATCAAACCATCTGGGCTGGGTTATATATTTTGGGGGAATTGGGTGGGTCAATAGGCTTTTACGGGCACATGCATCATTGTCAATTGTATTCGCAAACGGTGCGAATCGCAATTTTCGGCCATTTGCGAATGCAATTGACAAAATTGGGATGCATCATGTTTTTCGCAATTTTAGAAATCGCAATCACGTTGCGATTTCTATAATTGCGATTGCATTTAAGAAATCGCAATTTGAGATTTCTTAAATGCAGTGCATGAACATTTTAAATTTGCAAATTCGCAAATAGGGAGAGGTAAATTACCATGAAGTTGACCTTCATCGTAATTTGTGAAAACTTTAAAAATGCACAAAAGTGCATTTTTGAAAGTTTCATTTTACACACACACATGCCCTTGAGGCATGTGTGTGTGAAAAATGCACTTAAAGTTATATTTCAGGGGTGCAGGGGGGCCTTTGGACCCCCCCCTGCAGCCTTGAAATTGCATTTTCAATTTGCGATTCGCAAATTGCGAATCGCAAATTGAAAATGACTTCCCATTCATTCCTTTGGGCCTCTAGGCCCATAGGAATCAATGGGAAGGGATTCCTTAATTGTGATTCGCAAATTGTGAATCGCAATTAAGGAAATTTAAGAAATTGCAAAACAAAATGCGATTTCTTGGTGCATAGCCGTTTACGATTTCTTAATTGCGATTCCTTAATTTTCGCAATTAAGAAATCGCAAACGGCAACAAGGATGCATGTAGCTGAATATGTTTGCTTGAATATTGACAAAAGCTTCTATCACCAGATTGCTCCTGTGGGTCTAACCAGCAGTGAATATCCTCATAGTTGGATGCTAGAAGGTTTGCAAGTAGCTTAGGCTTGTTCACTTTGTCCTACTTTAATTTAAAGCCATTTTTGCTTGCTAAAATAGGTTAAGGGTGACTTTACTAAAGCTCTTCTTGGCGGTGTACCACACAAGAGGGCATATTAGCATAGCATGGTCGCCGAATTCAGTGAAGGACACTTTTATCTTAGAATTATTGGTGTTTAGAGAATCGCACTTAATTATGTAATCACACCTTGAAAGGTGGAGCATAATTGGACAGTTAAGGAATCGATTTCATTGTACGGTTCTAACTGCCAAGTCATCAGTGCATTATTCAGGGCGGTGCCATGTTTATTATGAGTGAATTGAGTGATTGGCGCACCCCTATGGTCTTGTATCCTGCACAGCTTTGTCTCTTCTCTTGGGCAGTTCTTGATGTTAAAGTCACCCACCCACAGAATGTGAAGAGGATTGGATGTAATCCAATGAGATCATCGATGGCCTTTCCTGATAGTCAGAGAATGCTTTAAACCACTCTTCTTTACATCGTTTAATATTAAAGCCTGCGATGTTCCATGATAGGAGGCTATAAGTCAGAGTGGTCGCACATGGAGTGGGAGCACTATCATATCTTGATGTAGACTAAGCGGACGGGGATCATGAGTCGAGTGCATCCTTTCCCCCCCATTTATCCCACTGTGTTCCCTAAGCCTTGGACTCGCCCTGGGAGCTGGTAGGTCGATCTGGCGGAGCCTCTGAATGCCATTCGCCAGTCAATCGCAGGAGTCAAGATTTGGTGGGGGAGCAAATCTGTTAAAAGTTTTGGGTACCATTGCTGGCATTAGGCCCATACCTACTCCCTGTGGTATCCGTCGTTGGTGCAATATGGTGTATGCGGCGTGGTGGTTCAACACACACAATTACACTGTCATGGCTCTTGAACCTCATTGTAACATGCACATGCGTGAATTCTGCCACACCCCTGAAAATAGAAATTCTGCTTTCCAGGGGTTCTTCTGAAAACTGTCACAAATTCCACAAAGTCATCAATTTTCGCCCACAGGAAGCTGTTTATATGTGGATACAAATTAAAAACATTATTTTTAGATTGGGTCAGTTGAATTGATCATCTTATCGACACCTCAGTAACGTTATGTTGGAGTTGCTTTAAGCTAACGTTTTCCGAGATTAAATACATTCATTGGGATTCTGATGGAATTATAGTTTTCAACTATTTCCTATTACATATGTTCCTCATGTGCATTTCAAATACTCATTATTTTAATATACTATTTTTGGCAAAATGTAACGTCTGCACCTTAAAGCATTTGGGACTCATTAAGCGTTTTTGTGGCGGGATAGTCTGCCAAAATGTCTGCCTTATTACAAGTGCCATAGGCAACTTATACACTTGTAATCAGTGACGTTAATGATGGAGGCCATTTGTTTTTGCTCACCGAAGAGACAACAAACCTACCTGGTAGTTAGAAAGTGTTCTATTTTGTGGAGAAACAAAGGTTAAAAGTTGCCAATTAAACAGAAGTGCAAGTGTTGAAAACGACGAGTCATTATATTACCTCGGTACAGTGTCACCTGTACTGACACACAAGACCAGCCGCTCTGCAAGGACCCGTGAAAGCTTTCACCTTCAGGGGAAAAAGCCATTCTGCTGATTACCAGCGCGAGGGGCATGAATATTTCATGGAGAACGGGAGTTTAGCCCATTTAGTGGCAAAGGTTAATAATTTACAAAAGGATCGTATAACAGGCCGAACACACTGTACATTACTTTCACCAGCTCACCTGCGCGAGACAGAGGACACACTGGAGCTGCTGGGGAAAGTTGTTGTGAACCCTCTGGAAAGTCTTAACTTGTAGGATCCAGACACTCATTGTACCTCGCGTTTTGCTGAAACTAGGTACGTTTTACACTAGATAAAATCATGATACATCCACTTTATTGGCCCTGCTTCAATTTCAGTTTCAACAAGTACGACTAAATAGTTGTCAATTGGTGCTAGTAAATAGTCATACCTAGCCATATCTTTTTCTGCTGAACGAATCGATTATATGTTTAACGTCTTATGCAAAAAAAAACTTGCTCTGTGGATCACTGACTTAACGCAATCAATTCCATTACATCTAATCAAAATTACCGAATCAATGACAAGTTGGCAAATTTGAACCTTTCACTGGAATACTCAACTCAGCTGTAATTTGAGTAAATTGGCTTAATAGTCAACAGGAGCTGTGAAAAGCATTGGTGGTACATTGAAAGCTGACAATAGGAATTTGCTATTGCCATACACAGGAAATATTTTAGTGTGCCAGAAAATATTTTACTCAGTCTCTCTGTGCATAGTGGGACACATTGTTGACTAATTTGGATAAAGAAAACCCAAGCCATATCCATAGGATCAACTAAACGATAAGCCTACGAAAGAACTACAAACTTAAGAGTAGGTGAAAAGAATGCCATATCTCGCTCATACAGATATTAACCAGTTTACAAACCTAAGATACACTGTTGTCTTTAGAAAGTTATGGAACAATTATTTGGAGTTCTACAGTTGTAGTACACGTTTTTGCAGTTTTAGAAATATTTTATTTGGTGTAAAATACCAACATTAAAACACATAGCTGTGATTTTCTTTTTTGCAAGTTAATATGGAAATCCATAAGGAGAACTTTCAATAAATAGAATTTGGATAATATACTGTTTAAAAACCCAGCAATGTTTCGAAGTATTTTCGAAATATTCATGAAATTCCTCAGCGTTAGTCATTGTGCCACCAAACAGAGATCATATAAAGTCATTTGATTAATCAATTAGCTCCTCACAACCAAGCATGCTGTGCTTGAGAGCTTCTTCTTGTGTATCACAAAATTTACAACAGCTATGTTCAGGCTGAAAATCATATGATAAACCTGCTTAACAGTAATTGTAACTGTAGTTGTAAATTCTATTTATACAGAGCTTAATGCCCCTGACGAAGCGATGAAGTGCTAAATTTGTTACTGTAAAGCTGTATATTTTATGGATATCTAATATATGCGTGCCTTTGCCCCCTCCCACCTGCCCTCTAATGTCCATTGAGCTGCCTCATCCGCTCCCGCCTGCCATGTGTGGTCAGCTTGCTGTCCCACTCCTCTCCCCCTGCCCTCCATTGTCCGAGTCCATGCTCCTTCCTACAACCTCCTGCCCTCCATGGTCCTGTGTTGCCAGTGCCCCTCCCTCACCACCAGGGCCGGCTTTAGAGCTGTTGGCGCCCGGTGCAACAATAGTTTTTGGCGCTCCCACCCCCCTGACCTCCTCTCTTACTAACACAAGGCAAAAATGCCCCTCATCTCTCCAATCATAAGTTATTGCTAAACACAGCGCCGCCTCCCCCTCCCCCCAGGTCAGCACCCCCCCTGGCATGCCGAGGAGTTAAATACATGAAATTAGTTAGTAGACTTCTACGGCAAGCCGATGGAGATCCTAAATAAATACGTGTAAAATGACACTAACACCCTCTCTAAGGGGTGCACACTCTGTTAACTCTGCTGTTCCGAGTTTAAAAGTCGCCAACGCAAGACCTTTTATATCTGAATTGTATCGCCATGTACTTCTTATAACAAAAAAAGTGATGTGTATTTTTTTACAGAATGATAATGCTATCACCTATGTAACTCTTTTATCTGTTCCAGGGGGTATTGTAATGATTTTAATTAATCAAACAATAAAAACGAACTTGAACTTGATAATGAGCTTTACCAGCTTTTGAAGAGCGACAAGTGGAAGGGCAGGAAGGAAAGGCACAAGTCAGATTAGCTTTTAAAGAAGTTTGTGCTGGTATCACAGAACTCTCTGCCTGACACTTGCAGTGGATGGATGACCTCTTTGTGACCCGATGCGCAAGCTTGAACATAAGGTAGGAGCTGCACGCCAGGTGGTGCATCTTGAAACACTTCTCTGTGCTACAGGAATGTAAAAAGCCTGGTCTCAGTTCAGGCTCAGTGAGCTAGCAATGGGTTTCTCGCGCCAGTGCCTGATGAAACAATCGGACCCGAGCGCCGTGGTCTTTTGTGGCACCTCGGCTCACAACACAGGCGCGCAACACCCATTGGAGTCGCCGGGCTTCAGCCCCCCCGTCGTGTGTGGCAGCCCGGGATGAGACAGATCCCGGGCCCACACAGAGCCGCACCCGAACGTTTCACAGGTCTTTTAACCCCTCCCCTGCTGTTGACAGAACCACTCCGTCATCAGCCGCGGTCGCGCTGTGCAGATGACGGAGCGGTTCCGTCACGGCCCGCTCGGCACACCTGCGTGCCGCTGATTCCGCACCTGCGGTGAGCGTTCTATTGAGCGGGCGGGGCCATGACGGAACCGCTCCATCATGAGCACAGCACAACCGGGGCTGGTGACGGAGCGGTTCCATCACCAGCATGCGCCTGCCGCGCGGCCGCCCTCCCCCCTTAGCACTGCGGCGGAATAGCTGCCGCAGTGAAGGGGTTAAAGACCATTTGAATGTTAATTAGGCCTTGCAGTTGTTTCACCCCCTCCTAAGAGCCCCTGCAGCTCCACTCTGCCTACTGATTAAAGGTTCAGCCCCCCCCCCCGAAATTTTTTCTTAGCCCCCCGAAATTTGGCTCTAGTTGCGCCTCTGTCACAACATGATCAGCAAGTCCTGGAGCACTGCAGAATCTGGCTTTGAGGCAACATGGCCGGTCCCATCCATGCCTGTGACTCTGCATTGATGCATGGATTCAGCTCAGCACTGTTGATTGATGAGCCTGATCCCACTTATGAAACCTACACTTTGAGTGGGAGGAAGACTCCAAACTATGAATAGTTCATTTTTATAGTAGCGCTTCGTGCCGCAATTTTATTCTGAAGTGCTGTAAATAGTGCATTATTACTGCTGCTCATTACGACAATAACTGTAGTGATGACTGTGAATGTAACCTCTGGGGGCAGGATTGAAACCTGATGAAGTTGCTGTGAAGGTTACTGTGGTTTCTCCCTGAGCACTGCATGTAATGTTAGGTCATAGATCAGAGTTCCAAGCAAAATAGGTTAGTGGATTAAATATTTAGTTGTTTCTAGATCCTTGCTTATCTTCTCAGTAACTGGTTACAGTGCTGATAAAAACAGATGCATGGAACTTGCAAGGCAGAAGGGACCGGTGAACCCTTACAAGTTTTTACTCGATTGGTTCAGTTAGTTAGTCACATACACCATAGCTGCCCCAGAAGTCTTTTTAATGCTCTACAGTGCTAGAGTTGGGAAAGCATTTACTCCTGAAACCCATGAATTGGGATCAAGGTGTGGCAGAGGCAAGGGAGTGGACACATAGGCGTGTTTCTGTTGGTGCCATCACATCAGCTTCCTTGCCTGGCTTGCCTCTGCCATTCCCATGTTGTTCCTTATATAACTCTGTCCGTCATGTCTACACAAGGAGGAGGGAGGTTGTTGGACTTGGCCCTTCTGGCAGGTTCACCCCTAAACTTTTTGCTTTTAATGGTGTCATGGTGTTAGTGATTTTTGGCTTCTGCGCACTTCACCACTGTGTCCCAGGGTAAAGTGCGTGTGGGTAGGGAGGTTAGCCTGCCCTTCCATAGGAATGTATGTGTCCCGGGTAGTTCCTGATGCATGGGGAGTGCAAGCCCTAGTTTGGTATGTGCGGACTCGTGCAATTAAATGCTGCGCAATGATGTGTGCGGCATGAATGTGTCTAGTGTGGAAGTGCCACTTCTAAAAGTTTGTATGTCTGTGTAAATTATGTGAATTGGCTGTCTGGCTTGTGATTGGCTGGAGCTAGCTGGTGAGCCTGGCTCCAGGAGTCAGGATGGGTCTGCCCCCGGTGGTGAGTGGAGAGATCTGCATAGTTAATGTGAGGGAGGGGTGCACCTGGGACATGAATAGTGCTGGGCTTTCCCTACACAATGCTGGCTCCGCCCCCTGTGGTGCGACTGACAACCCTAGCCTGACTAGTGAATGGGAAGAGTGGCTGAGCACAACATAGTGCTTCAGAACCAGCTGCAACTAGTTTTTCCCTTCACCCTGAAGCCTAAACAAAGGGATTTGGTGTATAAAAGAGGGGCAGTGACCCCATGTAAATGTTCTTCTCCTGATCCTAATCTGAGGGGGGCCTGCTGCTGGGCGCCAGGAGGACCGCCACTGGGGACTGCCTCCCTGCCTGGAGGGCCCTGTGAGGTGGCCTCTGGGCCCAGCCTTTGCCCCCCTGACTTTCTAAAGGCTTTTCTTTGCCCTGGAACCCTTGTGCTGGGCCTTTACACCTTCCAGGGTCTGGTTGCCCCTTTCCGCGCACAGGGAGCGCTGTACCTGCCCTCCGTGTGCATCCTTGGAGAGGGAATCCCCGGGTGAGGGATTCCCCCGTGAGGGTGGTTGTTGCGGGGCGGGTGCCTACCCTGCTTATTTGCCGACTTTTGGTGCCTTAACGGGTGCCCACCCCATTTCTACTTTTATTGTGGGTTTCAAGGGTGCCCGCCCATCATTTTGTGTTAAAATAACCGCCGCCGGCCTGGAGATCGTCTAGGAGGCACTGTGCCCGCCTCCCTACCAAGGGCCTCGCGGCCATTGGCGGCCCTCCGTGGGAGGAAGCAGTAAGCAAGGCACGAGACGCCCGGACGTAGGTGGGACCGGCCGATTCTTCCTTCCGCTTCCCCCGGTCTGGGGAAGCCAAGCAGAGGACCGGAACAGCATCCCAGGACGCCCGAGACAGAAGACCGGCAGCATACCGGAGCTGGTGAGTGGGGCCCGGAGTTGTTTGTGGCAGAGGGGGGCGTCGGGGCACATTGCCAGTGCCCGCCCCCCTCCCCCAGTGTGCTCTCTCCGTGTGAGGGCATTGGTTATTTAGAGCCTGTGAAGGCTCTTCCGACGTCGGGGGCATTTTGTAATTTCGAGTCCCCAGAGCGGGACTCCCAACGACCGGGGGCATTCTTTCTTCAAGCCTGAGAGGCTCAGGGGGCATTTGTTGACTTCGAGTCCCCAGAGGGAGACTCCAATGACGGGGCACATTTTCTTTAGAGCCCCGAGGGCCCCGTGGTCATTGTTTATTTAGAGAGCCTGTCGGGCTCCACCGAGTGAGGGGGCAGATTTGATTCAGAGCCCCGAGAGCTCCACCCGGGCGTAGTTTGTTCTCAAGTCCCCCATGAGGGACTCCAACGTTGTCAGGAGGCTCCAGAGGGCACATTATTGTTTGAGCCCGAAAGGCTCCACAGTCACGGGGCATATTTGTTTAAAGGCCACGAGGCTCCACGCACATTGGGGCATTTCTAAGGGTAGAGCGACCTCGGTTGACAGCGGGCCGCTCCCCCAGTGCAGAGGAGACCTACAGCTGCCCAGCACTTAGTGGGCAGCTGCTTCGTTTAGGCCCTTGCACCTTCTTCCTTGGCTGCCCGCGCAGCCTGCCCGGACATTTTGGACACAGGGAGTTTCAGCCCCTGAGAGGCCAGTTGGCCTGGGGGACAGTTTGTGTGTTATGCCCTTGCGTGGGGTACATGTTTTTGGCCCTATGTGATCCTTTTGTGCAAATGTAATAACCTGCCTAATGTGATTTTTGCATCATGTATAATGTCTTTGTGCCTATACATCTGAATGTGTTTTTATGCTTAGGTCGTTGTTTTTCCTAGTATAGTTATACTAGTGAGTTCATGGTTCCCTGCGTGATATTTTCCTAAGGTGGTTAGGGTTGTGTAGGTGGTACTTAACTTTTACCAGTGGTTACTGGTTGTGTGCTACATTTGTTATTTGGTGCTACAGTTATTATATGTGCTATGTACTAAACGTTATTCCTACAAAGTGCTATTTCTACCAAGTGCTAGTTCTAAAAGTGCTTATTCCTGACAGTGGTCCATGTGGCCCTGTCCCATGTACATAATCCCCTGTAAATTCTGCCCGTGCCTCTGGCACCTTGTAAAGTGTGTATTTATTATCTAATGTGTTTGGTATAATACAAAGCATATTTTTATATATAACCTTGTGTGGAGTTTCCTTTGTGGTGGGCCTTGGGTGTTGTTGCTGGGTGCGTGCGCAAACGCTTTACACATAGCATCTGAGATAGGCCTGACTGCTCGTGCCAAGCTACCAAGGGGGTGAGCAGGGGTTATCTTGGCGGGTGACTTCCTTGCCCTGACTTAGAATGGTGGTTTCTTCCTGGCTTTGGCGCAAGCCCTAGCCAACCGAAAATTCCCATTAATAACAGAGGTGAATATGATAATACTGCAATGGAGTTAGGGACAGGCCTGATCCTTGTTTAGCTGATTTTTATTTTCGGGTATGAGTAGCAGGGTGAGGGTTGGTGTTTGGGTTCTTATCTGGCATCCTGTTGAAGCGGGTGCGAGGACGTATTTCTACCAGCATGTGATGGCGATTGAATTGAAGCCTTTGCCTTAAGTTCTGACCTCCACTTCCACTTAGCCCATCCTCTTAATCTGCTGAAGAGCGCTTATGTGCTCACACCCCTTTGCAAATTCATGGGAAAATATTTTTATGGGGCAGGCAGTGGTTCTAGGGACCACTGCCTGCCCTTAAAAAATTAAACGAAACCGTTTCCTTAATTTTTTTTAATGCATCCTGTTTTCCTTTAAGGAAAACTGGCTGCATTAAAAAAAAACAACGCTTTATTTAAAAGGAGTCCCAGACATGGAGGTCTGCTGAGCCCAGCAGGCCACCATACCTGAGAGGGCCTGCCATTCTCAATGGGGTCGCAAATTGAGAGTGCCTCATTCATATTCATGAGGCTTGCAAGTTACGACCCCATTGAGAATCGCAAACAGTGTCTCAGACACTGTTGTACAGTGGAAATTGTGACTCGCAATCGAGCGCAAATTGTGAGTTGCAATTTCCAATGGTCCTACATCTGGCCCTAAGGCCCATCAAAGAGGAGCATCACATTCTGAAACGAAGATCAAAATGTTGTCTTCTTCCTTTCCTAATCAAATACTATGTTTTTTAATGAACTGCAGTATTTGTATTTTATCAAAATAAAAGTAAAACACAAGCAAGATATAGCAACACCGCGATATGCCGACTAAGCACTCAACCGTCAATGGACTTGCCTGATATGTCTCAATATATAAGGTTTGTAAGTCAGTAACCATCTCAACAATTAATAGAAGTATGAGTAGAATTTTAAGGTTATTGTAGTTCAGCATGTCCCTGTATTACATCCACCCTCACCATATCTTATCATGTTTTGTGGCCACCCATGGGCCACCTATATATTGATTTTTCCAAAATCCAGCACAGGTCCAACCCAAAGTACCATTTGGAGTTTGTCAGAGCTTCTGTCGCTCTCCAGTTCTGGGCTACATATCTTTTAGCTATAACCAGGCCTAATTCTATGTATGTCCTAACATATCTGTTTAAACTCAGCTCATCTAAGGTATTAGAAAGAGGGTTTGGGAGCACACTGACTCACAGTCCCAGTACAGTTCGCCCGGTTGCATCCTGGTAAATGCAGTACACAGTTCAAACTTACTTCAAAATTAGCTAATGTTTTTCACCAAAGTTGGTGCAGACATTGCTGTATATCTCTAGACACATGTTTCTGGGCTGAGCCCGTCATCGGTAGAGAGCAGCAGTATTAGAGAGCAAAGAAAAATCATCTGGGGTTGCTGGAAATGCTGCCAAGTTTCTCTAAGGTCACAGTACCACTCACAGGCACACAGGTGCATCTCCAAAGCTCGTCAGCTTGCTGGCTCAAGGGAGCCTTGTAAAACAGAAAGGCGGTTTGGGAGCACACTGCCTCACAGCACCAGCACAGTTCGCCCCTTTGCATCTTGGTAAATGCAGTACACAGTTCAAACTTGCTTCAAAATTAGCTGGAGTCTTTCACCAAAGTTGGTGCAGACATTGCTGTATATCTCTAGACACATGTTTCTGGGTTGCGCCCGTCATCAGTAGAGAGCAGCAGTATTAGAGAGCAAAGAAAAAAATAATCTGGGGTTGCTGGAAATGTTGCCAAGTTCCTCTCAGGTCATAGTACCACTCACAGGCACACAGTTGCATCTCCAAAGCTCGTCAGCTTGCTGGCTCAAGGGAGCCTTGTAAACCAGAAAGGGGGTTGGGAGCACACTGCCTCACAGTCCCAGCACAATTTGCGCCATTGCATCCTGGTAAATGCAGTACACAGTTCAAACTTACTTCAAAATTAGCAGGAGTTTTTCACCAAAGTTGGTGCAGACATTGCTGTATATCTCTAGACACGTGTTTCTGGGTTGAGCCTGTCACCAGTAGAGAGCAGCAGTATTAGAGAGCAAAGAAAAATCATCTGGGGTTGCTGGAAATGCTGCCAAGTTCCTCTCAGGTCACAGTACCACTCACAGCCAAACTGTGCTGGGACTGTGAGGCAGTATGCTCCCAACCACCTTTCCATCTAAGGTATTAGGATGGTCTGTGGGGAGATATGACAATGACAGTCTCAAGACAGTGGGCATGTGCCCTAACAGCACGTCCCAACTGCCTTTAAACCCCCTACAGTTCCATACTGTGTGCTGGAAGTCACTAGTTTTTTTCTTGATAACTCAGGCATGGGAGGATTCTCTTACCACACACCAGAGTCTGGAAATAGCTATTTCTTAGAGTGCCATTACAGCAGACTGCCAATACACATCCTCCAATGTGCCTAAGTATGTTTCCCATGATGCAACACAGCTTGAAGTGTGTCAGGTGTATATACTAATAATGTTCTGTAGACACTTGAGATTTTTTGGCCATCCTTTGTTGATTGATGCAGTGTCATTTAAGGTGGTGAAATTTAGTGAAAGTGCATGACAGACCTGCAGATAGTGAAAGAACTTTATCCCAGATAGTCCAAATTCTTACAGGCAAAGTAGAAAAATATTTTATGTTTTGAGTGGTTAAATACCCAAGTGTGGGTGCACCGAAGGTATGCCAATGCATAAAACTTTCTAAAGCCGTGACCTGAATAGTCTTGTCCAAAGTGGAAGTTTGTTGGGTTTGTTTTTTTGTCTAGTCCATCATTCAAGTGAGTATACTTAGTATCACTCCATGCTAAATTTGAGCCAGTGGTTGCAGGTGGGGTCCAACAGCACTCTTTTTATGGGGGGGCTGGGTACATATTTTTCATTAACAAACTCTGACCCGTAACAAGAAAGAGAAAAGCAGCAAAGGGGGAAAGAAGGAGGAGAAAGACAGAAAAACAATGACGCAGTGAGAAAGCAGAAATAATAAAGAACCTGGAAGAGCAAGATAAATAGACAGGAAGGATCGGGTGGTGGATGAAAGAGGCATGAGGTGGAACCAAGATTAGACAGCTTTGGTATTCAGCAGCCTCAACATTCAGGCACAGATCTTGCATGCTTCTGAAAAAATACTTGGGTCCTTTTACAAATTAGGCATTTTGAGGTAACTGGAGGGGTATTCATTAGTAGAAGCCTTCCAATAGGCGATGTAGATTTGTTTTCCATCATTGCACACATTTTAGTGTTATAATCCAGTTCTGCCTTTGAAGCAAAAAGCCAGTCATTAATGTCTATGAGGTTTGATGCTCTGCAGAAAGCCAGGTGTTTTCACCGGCCGAATCCTTCATCATATGGAGATTTTCAGCATTTGGCAATGCTCCCTCTGGGGGTCTGATTCTTCCACTGAGAGAACCAGATTCTGGTAGTAACGCAGTTAAATAATGGGGTAGTAGAATGTGAAGGACATTTAGAAGTAAATACTATTTTGATCATTGACACCCTCCCCATTAAGAACAGTAGCAACTGTGAACTATGCAAAGGTCTCTAGGTGAAGATACTTTACTCTCCCACATCCTTGATGCACGACTGGAAATTAACGTTCCTAGGTGCCATATCCTCTCTGTCACCACCCCTAACTGTGACCAAGAAACCCAGTATATACTACATTTCAATCAGTTGAATCCCAATTTGGAGTAAATTCTGAAATAGTACATGTCGGAAGGCGGTTTATTAGTAGGTGCAGGTAGGTACCTACCCCTAGTAATAACACATTCACAAATAATGTCCAGTCAAGTCTCAATAGATTAATCCTTCCTCACCCCTTGGTAGCTTGGCTGACAAACAGTTAGACTTAACTTAGGAGACAGCAGTGTAAAGTATTCAATATTACCAAAATAGTAAATAAGTAAAAGGCATGACACAATGAAAATTCAACACTAGTTTATATAAAAGGAAAATATTTTTATCTTTAAAATGATACCAAAGCAACAAAAATCCAATGTAGGGACCAGAGATATGATTTTTTTTTAAAGTTTAAATAAAAAAATGTGCCTTCTGGTGCCTAAAAGTGTAGAGCGCCAACCACAGCTATCTGGTCATGCTGGACCAGGACAAAGTCAATTTTTTCAGGCTGACCGCATTGGATACGATGAGCGGTGGTGCCCAGTCACGTTTTTACCTTCTGATGTAGCTTTTTTAGAGCTTTTTCTCTCTGCATCAAGCGATCAGGTCCTCAGATTTGGATTTGGATTCGATGATGCCGTCCTGCTGCAGCAAGATGCCTCAGTAAGTCCTGGAGGTCTTTGTCTTCGTAGTCAATGGTGAGAAGCTACGGAGCTTTTAAGCCGCGCAAACCTGCACAGTGAGGCCGAGTTGCGGTTCGAAATCGCCGGCTTGACTCTCGTTGTGGATATCTGTCTTCTCAAGAAGCTTTTTCTACAAGTTGTCAGAAAGTTTCTTCTTAAAGGTTCCTCGAGGGTCAGAAAAAGTCTGCAGCACCAGCGAAGGGTTCAGAAACTCTGGTTTGCCTCTTGGTGCCTGGGACCCCAACTTGCACAATGCCCCCGGTCAATCCAAGTAGAATCCAGGTGAAGCTGGTAAGCTGGAGTTGTCCTTCAAGTGCATGTTTCAGGTGGCTTCTTCCAGCGCTTTTCTACCTGTTGCTGGTCAGGTAGTCTACTTCTTATCTTTCAAGACAGGTGCAGTCCTTCTGAGTGCAGTCCTCTCTTGCGCAGTCCAAGGGTCCAGCATGGCAGTCCTTCTCCAGATGTTTTTAGGCAGGGATCTGAGGCGCTCTTGCAGCTCTCCCATAGTAGTAGTTTTAGTCTTTAGAAATAGTTTTCATTCCAAATCTAATTTGACACAGTGTTATTTTAAACAGCTTGCAAGGCAGGGCTGCCTTTAAAATGACACCAGACACCACAGCAATGCACACCTAAGTGCATTAAGTCCACTGTAGTCTCTAAACCTACATGAGCTACCATATGCTAGGGAAGTCCACGGTGGTCTCTAAACCTACATGTGCTACCATATGCTAGGGACTTACAGATAGGTTGACTGTAACAATTGCAAATACACTAATTACCATATACCTTTTAAACAGAGCACTGGCTATGGGCCTGGCTAGCACAGCCCAGGCCACATTCAGAGTCAATAAACACCAGTAACAGTCAAGAAATAGGGGTGATCAGGGCTAAAAAGATGACTTTCCTACAGTACAGTATCTACAGCACTCCAGTCTGGTTGACTAAGGTACATCAGATGGACATCCGGATATATTGATACCCTGTCTTTGATCTCCGAAGTTAATCTAAACCACACAACACCATCTTTACTTATGAACTTTCTGGCCAATGTTTCCATTGCCATTACAAATAAGAGTGGTGGTAAGTAGCACTCCTCTTGCATCCTCTGCCAAATGATGAACCAGTAAGACAGTTAATTAGCCCATATTCTTGCCAAGGGCTGCGTGTCAAATCTAAACAAATATCCCCAGTTTAGGTTGTCAAATGTCTTTTCAAAGACAATTTAGAGGACAGCAAGCAATATACAAAGTCGCCCTGCCAGGGCCAATGAATTATTAAGTGGGCAAATATTGAGTCTTGTCTTTCTATAGTGAATGAAGACACTTTGGTAATGGTGTACCAGCGAGCAAATCACTATTGTCAAGAGATTCAACAGAATTTTAGAAAGCATTTTTAACTCCACTTTAATTAAACAGATCGGTATTGCAATGCTAATTGCCTCTCCTCCATCTTATGGCAATGGTCCCTTCTCTATAGTTGCAGCATATAATGCTAGTGATTGTGTTTCTAGTATGCCAGAATACAACTAAAACAAATTCACAGTGAACCCATTTTCCATTCGTTTTTCCTTGCCAATCGCTTCAGAGACATCCTCGACCGTCGACTCCTAGGTCTCTATTTTTTTTGTCCTCATTAAATATAAATAGGTAAGAAATCTTTAAGCAAACCGAGGGTTTATTTAAGGGTCCCCGTACATGCGTGATGATACCTTCAGGTTATTAGGTCCCCCGGGGAGCCAACGAAACAAGTTGCCAAGATTCATATGGAGATTAGTGATAAGTGCAGCAGGTGGATACCTTTCAGCACCACAAAACAGATGCACTACCTCCGCACTCACTTATTTAATAATCATTGGACTTTTATGTAAGGTTAAATAACAAAACAAGTTTTATCAAACCTAATCTCCCAATCAACCCAATTCCTCCATATTTTACATCTTTTCCTTGATGAACTAGCCTTATCGAAATTATGAATAGGCCTAACAGAAACCACCCAATCTAATACTACTGGTGATTGTGGTATAATCCTTTTTATGCAAATTTCACGCCTTGATAGAAGGACCAACACAAATAAAAGAAACGCCTGTGAATTAGACAAATTATAACTAATACCCTCCTATTGTAGTACACCAAATATAACCAGAATTAAGCTTACCTTAATCACTCCCCCAAGACCCTCCGAGACAGTCTTACCTATGTCTTGCCAGAAGCCCTGGATAGAAGTACTCTGCCAAAACATGTGCAGATCATCCGCATCATCAGACTCGCACTTCAGACAAACCTTTCGATGAACACCTCACAATTTGGCCAGCTTCTTTGGAGACCAGTATGCCTTATGGAGTGTGAACAGATGGTTCCTCCTAAGATAAGCAGCTTTGACCACATTCCAAAGAGTGCACATTGATACTTGCCATAGGTACGTTACGTTGATTGAAGACAGGTCTCTTCTCCAGGACTCCTCCATAGGTACTAAAGGGGGTTTACCCTTAATCAGAAGCCAATACCTTCGGAATCCTCCTTTAGTTGAAATAGTCGGCTACAAAGAAAGAGTTCATGGTCAACACTATCTTCTTCTTTATCCAAATGTGAGGCCCAACTAGATAGCTGATTTATTTCCTTGAAGCAGTAGGCCTCAACTCAAGATACCTTCCTCCTGTAATACGGTGGATAGCAAGCTTTTAAGGAGACTGGCGTACCTAGGGAGTTCCAGATGGGGGCCCCTGCACTATAATAAGAGATGTTTAGGATCTTCCTGATTTGGAACCAAACTTCACAGGCCGAACTTAAAACCGTTAGTTACATTTTTTTAAAGAATTTTAGGTGTTCAAACTTAAAAAGACATCTGTCGCCCCCTTGTGGGGTATTTTTAGACATGGCCACCAGCATAGGAGGGAAACAGGAAGAGTTGAAAAAGAGAGGTCTTACATTCTTTAGTTAAAAGGCAAAACAATAAAAGTGAAGATCCGGGCTAGCAATACCCCCTCAAGCTTTGAACATCTCGGCTTCCACCATCCAATCCTCACCCCTATGTTAGCCCAGAGAAAATTATTTATTGGCCCTTGTACTTTTTTCAAAGCAGACTGATCAAAAGATAAAGGGATCATCTTAAAGATTAAAGTGAACTTTGGCACAATCAGCATCTTAATTAAATTTGAGCAACCCAAAATGGATAATGCAAGACTATTCCAAGAATTTAATAGCAAAACCATATCTTTCCGTTTAAGGTCTAAATTTAAATGGGTCGTCTTAGTGATATCATGAGTGATTTGGATGTCAAGATAGGAGATTTGCTGTTTTGGTGTAACTGAGCTTAAAGGTGTGTTCCACGTCATAGTCTCTGTTTTTTGAGGATTAATTAGATACCCTGAAATCCTTCCAAAATTCGTCAATAGTTTTTCCAGACAGGGTAAGATAGCAGGGGAGCCGCTACTGAAGATCATCAAGTCGTCTGCAGGTAAGGCGACTTTTTTCTCCCAACCCTCCCATCTAAAAGGTGTAAAAATATTACTGGCCCTATTGCTACAAGCCAGGGGTTCTATGTATATAAATTGAATAATAAAGGGGATAACGGGCATCCCTGTCTTGTCCCTCATTCTAGCTTAATTGATTTGGAGAGGTTGCTGTTAATAATAAGTCTGGCAGTGGGCGTTTTGTAGATATTTTTAATTGTTCTAATAAAATAATCACCCAAACAGTCGGGTCATATATGTTAAAAAAGCCCAATTCACTCGATCAAAAGCCTTTGCTGCATCAAAAGCAACAATCGAGAGGAGACGTTTAAGAGCAGTGGCTATATCAATCACCCCATTGGGTGCTGATATGAGAGCTGTATCGGTTAGTCCTAAACATAAACTGAGTAAACAGCACTGTTCTGTTGATAATTGATTGGTCCACGGCAGGTGAGTGCCTTATGTTAAGAAAAAAACAATAGGGCGGTGGGCATGTTGGAAATTATTTGAGGGAAAAAATCTAATTGGGAATGAAGAGAGGAAACGGATTGAGGAAAAGAACGGCATGGGCCTGAGAGAGTGTGATTAACAGGACTACACAAGGGAACTGAGGAAGAGAAAATGCACACAGTCATTGATGGCGCGATTTTGAGAATTTTGTAATCCATGTTTAGAAAGAGATTGGCCTATAATTTTTGCAAGAACATGGGTCTTTATTATCTTTAGGAATGAGGAAAATTAGAGCTTCTAAAAAGGACCCAGAAGCAGTACCAATTTGTAAAAAAAGAGGACATAAGTTTGTGTAACTTAGGGAGGAGAAGATGTGAAAAATTTGAGAAATTCCACAGTGAAACCATCAGGACCTGGGGCTTTACCCTTCTTAAGAGTGCGCAAAGCATTGTGTAATTCTTTTGTTGAAACATCCAACTCCAAGGATTGAAAATCTAGGACCGGGACAGCTCGAGCAGCATAATGAAAGGGGTGGGATTGCGTTTATACATATATATGTACAGAATAGATAATCTCTAGGAGATTTTATGTTAAGTAGTTGATGTAGATAACCTAGAAACCTGATGCATGCGCCCTCGATGATTTGTTGTCTCACTTTTTGTTTTGAATTATGTTCCTAACTGTTACAATGCGGTTCAACTGTTATAAAAAGTATTGTAAAGCGCTCTGATATCCTTCGGGATCAAGTTTGCGCTATTTAAAACTTTATAAATAAATAAATAAATTAGCTCATGTGTTAGCTTATGAAGCTGACGACCCCTCATGAATCCCTTCTCGTCCAGATAAACCAAATAACTCATTGCCAAATTCAGGCTCCCTACAAAAATGTGTGCATAGATTTTATAATCGCAATTTAGCAGGGAGATAGGTCTATATAACTCGCAGTTCTTTGGGTTTTTATTTGGTTTAAGAATCAAAGAAACTGCGTCCTCATCCCATGACTTGGGGAGGGTTGTTTTCTGAAAAAATACTATCAAACAAGATCACAAGAACCGGGGCGATCTCTTCAGCCAAAGCCACATAGAATTCATTCAGGATGGCGTCCCTTCCCGCTGCTCTGCCCTTCTTTAAATGTTTCAACACAGTATTCAATTCTGCTAAATCAATATTTCAATTCAACAAACTTGTTTGCCTTTCCATGAGGCAAGGGAGCAATATATACTCAATATAGTTCTTAATTTGCAACTCTGAGACCACTAGGTCTTCTGTATACAAGTCCTGAAAAAAAAACTTTGAATGCCTGTTCTATTTTCAGATTTTCTGAAGAGGCCTCTCCTGAGTCTAGTGTTATCTCTTTGATTACATTTCTAGTTTGATTTATCCGGGACTTCCAAGCATGTTTCCCACACCACTTCCTTACACTCATAATTAGCTAATTTACTGACCTCCCATTTTTTCCTAATTGTATCATCCAGGTGGTCTTTTAATAACTGCTTCCTAGCTCTTAAATCTCTACCTTGCTCCCCATCCAAATGCCCTTTCTGGAGGGATTCACACTCAACTCTTGCTCTAAGGATATCTTCCTCCAATTTCCAAACAACCTTCTTAGTCTCCTTATGTTTCTTAGCCTCCAAACGTATCACTACCCCTCTAATAAATGCTTTATATGCATCCCAGATAATTTCTAATGAGGCAGAATTTAAGTTGATGTCAAAGAAAGTTTGTGTTTCTTCCTTCAACTGTGCTATTATTAAGGGATCAAGGAGGAGAGTTCTATCAAAGGTCCATCTCCTCGTAGATTCAATTTGGACATTTGGATGTCTAACGCAACAGCAGAATGATCAGAGAGATGTTCCGGGACGCATGTAATTGATGACATGTGTTTCAGCAATCTTAAGTCAATCAAGAAGAAATCAATTCCGGAAAAAAATGAGTAAGAAGACAGGAGGTAAGCCTTCTCTCGTCTCTGATCCATCTCATGTCTCTGCTATAACCCCACCAAAATGGCCGCGGAAAGACACCACTCAACTGAAAATAACTTCTTCTCTCAGATCTTTCTTTAGGGTGCTACCGCTAGAGCAGCAAACTTGTCTGGCAAATATACCTCGGTTAGAAAGGCAATTATTATCTCAAGTCGCACCCTTCACTGAGAAAATTGTTGATCCTAAAATGGCTGATATAGGAGAAGGAGAAGTAGAAAGTACCGTGACTGTACAGGAAACCGTTTTGAGTTTTTCAACCTCAAATAGATTTCAAGTCCTAAGTGTCGAGCACGAAGATCAGGCCATCTGTCCAGAGGAAGTTTCTTAGGCCTCCAAGCGGTCATCTCCTGAGCATAACTTGGACAATCCTCCCGAGTCGCAAAGTTCTAACCTATCAGAATTGATGAAGATGCTAAGGAATCTTACCTCGGAGATTAGGAGTAAATTTGCTTTTTCGGAAATGAATCAGGCAAAAATCCAAGACACTTGTGAAGCGTTGGAGGTGAAAGTCTCCACTATTACAGAGAGGATTTGTCTGATAGAAGCATCTGTTCAGGTTCTGAATAAGGAAGAAGACGTAAATCGTGCTGAAATCCCACTTTTAAAAAGTAGTGAAAAATCTATGATGGATAAAATCGAAGCCTTAGAAAACAACAGCGGGTGTAACAACATAAAGGTGATAAATGTCCCTGAGGGTCTGGAGGGTGATAATATTAAAAGTTTCTTTATAGGGCTGTTAAAGGAGTTTACCCTGACCATTGACTCCCTAGACCTGGAGGCAGATATTTATAGAATCCATATGGATCATAGGGATCCTTTCACAAAAAATACCAATAGAACAACACCTAAAAGAATTTTGGGAAACTTTAAAACATTCCTCCTTAAAGAGTGAATTTTATCTGAAGCACTCAAAGCTGGCTCCTATACCAAGGGTTCCTGGCCCTTCCGTATCAGGTCAAACCTGTCCAGAATTACCCAAGATAGACAATGGGAATTGGAGAAGTTCATATCGATCTTAAGGTCATTAGGGGCAACAGCACAATTGAGATTTTCTACTCTGCTAAAAGTAATGTGGAACTATAAAATGACCAACTTCAGAGATCCGAAGGAGGTGGGAAATTTCATAGAGCGAATAAAGGCTCAGGGTCGAAGCTGATCTTTGCATTGTAATGTAGTGTAACATATATGTTATCCGGAGGGGAGGGGAGGGAACTCGACTGGGCGGTTTATCATCAAGCCCAGGTCAATTATAGGGAGGGTTCCCATGGAAGGGAGGGGCGGGCATAGCTCGAGGAAGCTATTTTTTTATTTTTATTTTCATTGTGTGGGGAGCAAATTAGGTAAAAAAGAAAGGAAAGGTACTCATTTGACAAATAGACTAGATTGCACAAATAAAAGTGGTTGGAGCTGTAATCAACTCATTCTACTGCCACTCTTTCTTTAACCTCAATTAAACTCCTAACCTGAATGTTAACAGTCTAAGAGTGTTAACCAGACAGACGAGCATCCTCCAATATTTGCCTCAATCTGAGTTTGAAATTATTATCCTTCAAGAAACTCACCTAACATGTGAGGAATGGTAATCCATCTGTGATAAGCAGAGATGGATTGATTTCACACAACACAATCTTGTTGTACTAAAGGTGTAGCAGTTATTTTTAAACAGGCAGTTAGAGCAACGTTAGGTGAGGTTAAGGTGGACTCTAAAGGCCGCTGGATCATCTGTGATGTTAAAATTCAAAAGGAGTGGTATACCATAGTCGGTTATTACGGGCCTAATATAGATGATGAAACCCCAACACAATTTATAATCACTTGATTTAATCTAATTATCCTATCATAATGGCGGTGGGGGCATTTTAACATTCTTTTGAACCCAGCCCAAGATAAGTGAGGGGAAAGTAGTCTCTTCAAAAATGGACTTGTTTATAAAAGTACTGATGAGGGACCTAGGTTTAATAGAAATTTGGAGAGAAAAGTATAAGGGCCTGAGGACGCCGTCAGATTATAGATTTCCCAATAAAAAGTATGGATATTGTTCCCGAATTGATTTCTTACCCCAGGGTCTCTTTTTTGAGGAGAGACCGTTCCCCGTCTGAAACTATTGTAATCAGGAGACCTTAGATGAAACTGTTTATGTCCTTAGCTTAGAATTTGGCCCTAGTTCACACAATGATCAGTAACATTTGGAATATAATTTAGTGATAGATGTGGAGTCTGTGATCAGCTCTACTTCTTTACTTTTGTCTCCTGCCCGAGGCACTGTGACCTTTCTTTCTCACTAAGCCAATAGGATATAGTTTGTGTGATATTTTGTGTGTATCTTTTCACTCTTCTTTCCTTCTTTGTTTATTCTTTGTTCCTTCCCGTGATGTGGTGTTTTACCTTGCATCCCTGGGGTCTAGACTATTTGATTAATTTGTACATTATTGTGCATAGTTGTTTCCATTTTTGTATGGTTTAATACATTTTCGATTTTAAGGGGAGAAGATATGTGGTATCTTCCGGTTGGGTTTATAATGTTTCCTTGTTACTTGGTTCCTAGCAAGGGAACATTATACACACAACAAGAAATGTTGCTTGCCTTTTCGCCGTGATCATAAAGTCTGTTCTAGGAGGCCAATCAGACTTTTTGTACCTTGTTGATCGAGAGCTGACACTCTTTTGACAGTTTGGCACATTCAATCTGATGGAGAGATTTATATGTGGCTGCAGTTTCATAAAGCCTCTCAAGGCCAAGATTGATGATTCTCCCTTGTTTATCTTTCCTAAGTTTTGGTACATATCTGACAGACTTGTAAGTTTCCCACACCATCACTGACCAGTCCTCCAACCATATATCTTTCTGGAAGTAGTGTTTGGTCTCTTCTCTCACGCAGGACATCCTTAGGTTCTGCAGTTAGCTACCACATGATTAGGTGTCGGACCCACCTTCTTTGGTCATCGTTCTCACTGGAGGATGGCCTCTCACATGTTTGAAAGTATCCTTGTGGTTGATCTGCTAATAGTCTGAAATTGTAAGCTAAATTTATAAATGAAAAACCCACCCACAAAAATATTTTAAGCTTGTCGAGGTAATCAGGCTTACATGGCATTTGGCATTTATGTAGTAATGGTGAATCAGAAAATGTATTTTTATATTATTGTATTATAAATTATAATACATAAATACCCATCCCGTTTTTTCTTGGGCATATATTTCAACATGTCTCTTACACACACACACTTCAGTCTCACATCTAAAAATTCTAATGTTGTGCCTTCAGGGAAGCAGTTTCATCATTTGAAGTGCTCTGCTGACTTCTTACTAGGTTTCTCTCTAGAAATTCTTCATGTATACATACTGCTCAAAACAATAGGACGCTATCTGAGAAGATAAAAACAATGAAAAAGCTTTACATCAGTAACCCTTTACCACAATTCCTAAAAAAGTCTGTTTAAATGCAAAATTGAATTGGATGACTTAATAAATAGATCAAGTCAACTGTCGGCATAAGGCCTGAAAACGAAATGGAGAAAGAATATTATCTAGATGTGTGTTACATAACGCACATCGCACATTTCCATATCGCCGGCTATCACCGGATTGTTTCGCCGTGTTAGCGCGTAATTATCAATGCGGAACAAGTAGGCGAAATTAAATCCGGTGATAGTCGGCGATATGGAACATTAGCGCATGAAAACAAACATTGTTTTCACGCGCTAATGTGTGCTTTGATAATATGGGGGGGTGGATTCAGCGTTATGATCCACACCCCCATGTTATTAATGCCTTAACACCTGGTCAGAGCAGGCGTTGGGAGACCTGCGATAAACAAGTTTATTGCAGGTCTTCTTCTCCCAACGCCTGCCTTGGTAATAGGGTGTTCCCACCTCCAACCACATTTTACATGTGGTTGGACGTGGGAACGCCCACTTTGCCTGTCATTAGCGATGTTTCTCGCTGACATGCAAAGTGGGCTTGAGGCAGGCGTTAGCATGCCCTTGTTAATAGGGCGCTGGGAGTATCGCCGCTTTCTCTGCACAATTCGCCGAAAAAGCGGCGATACTTCAGCTTGCTAATATGCCCCTCAGTATTTTACAGACACAAACAAAAAGTGGTGGGGCGGGTGGAGAGGGTGCAGAGGGGAGCACAGGAAGGGGAGAGAGGGGGTAATAATAAAAAAAATAACTTACCTGAAGCTGCCGGCGGCCTTGTACCCCGATGTTCCTGTGCCTCCTGGTCCCAGCAGACCCTGGGACAGCATCAGAGATTCCCTGTGCAATCCCTGCACTGCTCTCATACTATTACTAATAGGATGAGACCAGCGCAGTGATTGGCCTAAACGGGCTGGTTTAACACTCGCTCAGGCACAGGGAGTCTGTGCTGTTTCTCCAACCCGGCTGTGCAATACAGCTGGGTTGGAGAAACCTAACTGTGCATTTCTGTTTGACTGGCCTATGACAGCCAGCCAAACAGACATGCTGCTTAGACCCACTTCATTATCCCTCCGTCCCATGGCCCGGCCCTGTCCCTCCCTACACATGCTGTCTTAACCTACAGCTGAAAAATCAAACAATAATAAAATATAGTTTTATTTTCAGCTGCTGGCTCCGAGCCAGTGGGGCGACGCTCCTTCACCATTGCGGAGGAGCAGCCGCTGCTGGTCACTGCTTCAACAGGTAAAAGAGTTGCTGAATATGTTTAGGACATTTTTGTATAAAAAGCATACACAGTGGATTGTGCAGCTATATACCAAAAGTATATATTTGGAACTATGGGGCATATTATCAAGGACCGCAGTTTTATCTGCAGGAAACTGGCGTTAATGGGCTTGATAATACCCCCTTGTTAATTCCCATAGAAGCCCATGTTCTGAAGTTAACATGGGCTTTTATGGGAATTAACAAGGGCGTATTAACAAGCCCATTATCGCTGTTTTAGCGGCAGTTTCCTGCCGATAAAACGGCTATAATTTTAACACCGGCCCTTGATAATATGCCCCTATATTGTTTTCAGTGTTTAATTCATGAAAATAATTGCACCAACTAACACCCATTTGCCAAGCCCTCTAATATCTCTCCTAGCCATTAAGACACAAACACCAAGACAATGTTCAGATGATCCCAATAAAGCTCAGCATTTTCTTTTACAAGCTTGCATCAAGACTAAGATGCAGATATGCAAACATTTCACCCAATGCAGCACAGCCAGTCAACCTTCTGCACTGGATTGCATGAAAGGAAGACATTAGAAATGCACCATATTTACAAAGATACGTTGGATTTCTGCTGCTTGGTGCCAATGCAGACACCCTTCCACCATGGTGCAAGGGTGCCTGCGTTACGAGCAGGATTGTTTTTGTGCAGGGAGGGACACTGTCCTGCACAAAAACAATCCTTAAAGGATTTTTCCTTTTTCTTAGTGTGATGCGAAATGCATCATGCATTGAGAAAGGAAGAAACAAGGAGAAATAAAAACATTTCTCCTAGTTACACCTGGGTCTTGGAGGAGTACCATTCTGACGCATTGCCAGCTTACTTTTTCTAATTGTGGGTATGCACCAACATTCATGGTTGGGTGAGTGGAAAGACCCACACTCCGCTCATGGAACATCTCCCTGCTGCAAGGTAACGCAAGGCAGTGAAATGCGCTGCCTTTCCTTGTGTTAATTTGCATTTACTAAACCACACAGAGCCATGCAATGTGGCTTTGAGTGGCTTACTAAATCCCAGTGATGCATGGGCAATGCAAGCCCTTAGTAAATCTGGCCCTAAATGTTTGCTTTTAGCAGTGATCTACTGTACTAAAGAATGAGAAGGCAAGGTGTATTTTTCGTCAGAAATACCATATCTAAAGGCAAAATTCTTGAACAGTTATTGACATACTTGAGAACTTCCAGTTTCTGCTTCATCTTCCACGGCTTGTTTCTTATTGTTGCAATCAATTTCTTCTTCTCTTCCACTGCTTCTTTTAACTTGACAATTTCTTCCTCAGTAATTTCCTCTTCCTCTGATTCAGAGTCCGAACTACAAGAAATAGACATCACGGTATACTTAAAATGGCTATTTGTAGTAGGAATAACTTTTTTCGGTTAAAGTAACCATCACGTAGTAAATGGCTATTTTTTGGATGTTCCAATACATTGTACTGATGTATTTTCAAGTTGAAAAAAGTTTCATCTGCCCATCCAAATGGTTTATATTACCGTTGTTTGTTTGCTTTTGAAGTTATTGGTTTGTATGTGACAAAACATTTATAATGCGATAGCTTGAGTATGACACATATTCAAAATGACTGAACTCAAGATGAAATACAGTAAATGAGAACAGAGTAGACACTGAATGAACTATTACCTGTTATAATGTACCTATATCTGTTTTGCGTAATCATGTTAGTGCGTCTTTGACCTGAATGAAAAAAGATCACACTTGGCTACATCTGCGGCTCCTTTGCTATGGCAGAAGAGCGTAAAATGTAAATTGATACTTGTATAGCGCACTACTCACCCGCAAGGGTCTCAAGGCGCTTGTACGAATACCGCTGTGGAACCCATCCTGGCTTTCCCTGTGAGGCGTCCACTCCTGGGCACCCCCAAGGTGGAGGCCAGGCATCCTTAGCGTTGTGGGGGCCGTTGTGGAGATTAAGCAAGCTATTGCCCAGAGTTGCAGAGTGGGACTCCATGATTGGAATAGGCACCGAGGCGAGAATTATCACTTCCGTGGAATTTTGAGCCCAAGACCCGCCGAGGCGGGGAATTGAACCCTCGTCCCGGGCTAGACCTCTGCATCCATTCCCCCCAATCGACAGCCTCAAAACTTCGAAAAATAAAACGAAAATAAAATGTGTTTATTATAGGTTTTATTTCGCAGAGTCTTGGGGGCGGGGCCTAATTGGTGACAGGCTGCAGGAGAAGTGGTGCGCACTGCTGTCAGTATGCATATTGGTTTAGCCAGACTTCCTAGGACCGGCATGCGCACTGAGATGTCTCCAACCCGAGCTGCATATTGCTGGGTTGGAGAGAGCAGACACAGGCTCCCAGTCTGTCTGGGAGCACAAATCCAGGGCACTCCGGCCAATTCCGACGCTGCTCTTATGCATTAGAGCAGCATCTGGATTGGCCACAGAGAAGTCTGGGAGCCTGCGCCTGCAGTGGACTCGAGCCAGAAAGGAGCAGAAGAGTGGCAAAGCGGCAGGCGACGCACCCCACCACTCTGCCCTGACACCAGCCACTACTGGTTGGCTACTGGGCACTGTTGACCAGGAGCAATGAATACTGAATTGCCAGGCATAGTTTAGCATGGGTGGAAATAATAAAAAATTCCTTATGAATATTATTTAGGAATGCTCTCAATGTTTGGAGTTTCGAATATGTTTCCTCCCCTGTACTTTTGACAAGCAGCCACATACACAGCTCCTGCACCTTCTTTCTTCTCTTCCTTGTGCTTTCTTTGCTCTGAGCTCATGGAAAGAAGGAAACCAAGATGAAAAGCGTGCGCCTTATGAGCCACTTTAGTTAAAAGTTGGACCTACTTCCCTCCTTCCCAAATACATTTGTTGGTACTTTATGTGGGATACCTAAGCTGCAAAAAACGAGATGCAACACCCATCCAAAGATATCCAATAGATGTCGCCTTTGCCAAAAAGATAATCCTTATTTGTACTGTTAGCTGTGTAAAATTTCAAGTAATCCCATCACCATGTAAATATTCTGGGATTGAGAAAGATAGTTTTGAAAGGAGTACAGAGCATTCAGGGTAACTGAGGCAACAGCAGAAAGGGGCAAGACATTTCCCGCAACAGCGATGATGGAATAGCCAAGGTAAATCCCAGCTTATTCTAGTGTTCAAGGACTATAGTCAGGAGACCTGTCTGAGGCTCGATTTTAACTTTGGCAGATGCGGTCAGCATACTTTCTCCGCTAAAATATCATCACTCACTTGTTAGTTACAAGAGAGTAGTGGAGGCAAGACTAACGCTAATGGTATGGTGGTATATCTCTTTCCACGACTGCCTTTAACCAATTGAACCAGGCCCTTGTAAGAATTGGGAAGGAGAATTGACCACCAAACTTTTACATAGCATGGAAGGATGAAAAAATGGTGTAGAAGTGTGGGACCTACTCAAAGATGGTGACACCACATATACCTCTCATTGGTGCATTATCTATGAGCATTCCTTGAGGCAAGGAAAGGAGGAGATGGTGCATGTCATCCAACAGCAAATGGCCTCATGGTAATCCATCCTAAGAATTATCTTCCTTAGAATTCTCAGACACTACCCAATTAAATTGGAATCCGGAAGATTATTTTTCTTATGCCAAGCTCACATGTGGAACTGACATGTGAAGCCCTTGAACCCCACTTTTAATAGGGGCTTTTCTTGAGAAAGTGATAATCCCTGCTCTTGACAATCTGATTGCAGAATCTGTGTGCCAAGAAGCACTGGAAGGATGCCTGTAACTCAGGAGTCTCCAACCTTTTCTGTAATGAGATTATTATTGTATTTCTTATATAGCGCCAGAATCAACCCCCGAAGGGGTATCTCCGCGCTTGCCTTGGGAACCCGTCCTGGCTTTTCCCTGTGAGATAGCCCCTACAGGGCATCCCCAAGGTGAAAGCCAGGCATCCCGCCGCGGGGGGCCGTTGTGGAGATTAAGCAAGCTTAATGCCCAGAGTTGCAGAGTGTGAACCCATGATTAGGTCAGGCACCGAAGCGAGAATTATCGAGTCCGTGGACATTTGAGCTCAACACCCTGCCGCGTCGGGAATTGAACCCTGGTCCCGGGTCTGACCTCTGCTTCAGGGTCTGCCTGCTCTAACCAGTGAGCCACACTTCTCCACAGAAGTGACAATCATGCTCAACTACTAATATTCATTCTATATAGTGGCCACATAACACAAGATTGCATTAGTGGACACCTCATGTAGGATTGTAAGCGGGTGTTCACTTTAGTGCATCAAGCAGAGTTGCTAGCAGTAATGCAAACGAGGTTTATCAACTCGGAATGTCTCTACATGGGTAATACATTCGAATGTTGGTATACATATGTTAATTCATCCATGTAAAATAATCTAACTTAGTAGGTTGGACTGCACATAAGAGAGCTGCTCACAGGCAGCTGAAGAGCTACCAGTAGCTCGCAAGCTACTCTTTGGAGAAGCTTGCTCTAACTTCAGCTTGAACCCATTTAAGCCAACATTTTGACTACCGTCAGACCTTGCAGAGAGCCAGTCCTACACACTGAATTCATCATTAGGAAGCTGCCTGTGGCCTACCCAGCTGAACTCGCTCAAGAGAGAAACCAGAAAGAACTGCCCCTGAACGTCAGGAGCATCATAGAGTCCAGTGAAGATGGTTACAATAACACAGAGGTGCCTACAGGAGGTAAAAGGATTCCCATCCCCAAAGACCTAGTGCCTAGTGTTGTGTTGGGGGATGGCATTGACATGTGGGTTGAAGGCCAATGAGATAGCTTTGTGCATGCACAGAGTCCCAGAGCAGGATTGGGGTCAAGCTTCTGAAAACATATGCCATTCTGTGGGAAGGATGCTCTAATGGCCCTAGATACAGCTGACCGGATGATGTATGCCCCCATGAAAGAAATCCTTGTTGTTAAGTTTGGTATTTCCCCAGAGAAATAGTGCTTGACGTTTAGGGACAGCTACAAACTGTCTAACAAGTCTTGTGGATTTCATAGATTACTTCAATAATGCACGAGGTGGTTGGGTGAAGGACAGCAAGGTTAGAGACTATGATGGGTTGTGCAATCTATTCCTGAGACCGCACATGTTCAATAATAGCTTTGCAAAGCTTCTCCAACACTTGATGGGTTCAAGCTCACTGTATACAGAGAGCTTTCAAAGGAGGCTTACCTCTGGGTCAGTACAGAGTGTAAAAGAAGATATCTGGGTGTACCCCAAGAAAGCTCAACAGAGTTTCCATCAAGAGGGAAAACCAAAAGATGTTCTCTAAAAGCCCACAAAAGAGTTTCCAGTAGAAGAAATCCCAGTCCCATCCTGAACAAAAGAATGGTAAGTTTAACGAGAAGAAGTCCCCAGGCTACTTCCGGCTCAGGGCCATGAATGTTACCACTACAATCCTAGTCAGGGTAAGTGTAGTACACACTAACATTTTCCTGTGCTCACCCTCTGGCAGCTTGGCACAGAGCAGTCAGGCTAATCTAAAGAGGCAATGTGTAAAGTATTTAGAAGTCAATAGCTCCAACTGGGGCTGCCTGGTCATGCCTGACCGGGTCAAATCCAAAAGTTCAGTCTAACCAGGATTGAGCACGGGCCGGACACAGGAGTTACGCAGACCTGCTGGTAGTTCCTTGGATATGTTGAAGTTAGAGGGCGATGCATTGAAAAACTGAGGGGATGCATCGCTGTCAAAGGTGATGGATTGGTTCCAGAGTCGGGAAACGTCATTAATGAGTCGATGTCAAGAGTGCCATGCATCGGTTGCAAGGTATCAATGTCAAACTGCTGGGCTTTAGGGGATGTGTTGTCGTGAATCAGTGCAGGACGTGGAATGTGTCGCAGTTGGGGTTGGTGTGTCGCAGACATCATCGATGCAGTGTCCAAGGCTCATGCAGCAGAGGTAATCCAGAGGCGCTGCGCTGGCAATGTTGGGGCTGTGTTGTAAGTCGAGGTCGTTGAGTCGCTCATTCACTGAGTAGTGGCCACGACTTCAGCACAGGCAGCGGCGATGCAGTGATATCGCTGGGAAATGTGCACCTTTCGAACAATGCTTTGGTGTTGATGTGTTTGTTTCTTGGATTGCAGCACCCAAATACTCACTTTCAAGGGCCCAGGACTAGATTCGGCACCATTTGGCAGAGCAGGACTCACAGCTGACGAGCCATGGTGCTGGTAGCAAGATGCAGGTGAAGTCTTTGATATCCTTGAGAGTTCAGAAACAGGTGGCAAGCCCAACAAGTCCTTGGAGAACCTTTAGAGATACAGGGTGTAGAGAGTCAAGATCAATCCTCTCACTTCCAGACAAGAATAAGCCCGGCAGCAGACCAACACAGCAAAGTAGGCAGCAAAGTGGCAGTCCCTCCTGGCAGCACAACAGCTTTCCTTCTTGGTAGAATTTCCTCAGTTCCAGAAGTGTTCTGAGTATATGGTGTCAGAGGCCCAGTACTTATACCCGTTTCAGCCATTCAAGTATGAAGACTTCAAAGAAAGGTCTTTGTAGTGCACAAAAACTGCCCTTCCCTGCCCTGGCTCCAGACACACTGCAGGGGAGTATGAAACTCTTTGTGTAGGGACTGGCACAGCCCTATTCAGGTGCAAGTGTCAGCACTTCCCTCTCACTCAAGCTCCGTAAGACCCATCAACCTCGTGTTGAGCCACCAGGATATTCTGGGCACACCTCAGCTCCCTTTGTGTGTGTCTGTCTAGAGGGAATGCTCAAAACCCAGCTTTCATCCAACCAAGAATTGTATTCCAGAGACAGGCAGAGGCACAGAATGGTTAAAATAAGAAGCTGCCAACATTCTAAAAGTGGCATTTTCAGACCTGCAATTTAAAAACAAACTTCCCTAAAAGATGTGTTTTTAAATTGTCAGTCTAGAGACACCAAAAGTGCTCTTCCTATCTTTTCCCAGTTGGAAGTTACACGTGTAAGGTGTTACAAGCAACTCCAGAGCTAACCTATGGGAGAGAATGGCCTTGCTGTAGTGAAAAACAAATGTAGCACTTTTTCACTACCAGGAATTGTGAAACTCAAAAGTAGGCCTACTTTAGGGGTGACTTATATGCATCAAAAGGGAAGCTTTGAACCTGGCAAGTAGGTGAACTTAAGTAAAATAGGCGAGATTTTGAACACCTAATTTTCTGTTTATTTTAACAAATTTAACCCATATGAGTGCTATGCTTGCCATATGACTGCCTAGCATGTGCTGAAACGTATTATTGTGGCCTTGTTTATATCGCCTGGACTCAAGCATGCTCTGCTATTTCGATATACTTCATATAATAATAACTTTAAATGTTTGCAATTTCAATTCAGCTATATTTATTTTCATACGCTTCACTGCATCATAATCTTATCATCATCATTTTATATTATACAAATTAGTAGTTCCACTACCTGTTCTTAATGTGGTTTTCAAAGGTAGCCTAGCTGTGTCTATGTCTTTGTCGGAGGCTACACTCTCTTCAGAGGATGCATTGGTATTCCTTCTGTTAAATCATTTTTGGGCATATACTTCAGCCCACGTATATGCCTCATTCAGTTTGTAGTCTATGGTATCACGTTTCAATTTCCTCAATTTTGTCTCCTGCAACTCTTTACCGTATTTATCCAATTTGATGTTTAGATCTTCCAGGAATGAATACTAAGTAAAATAGAGGAGATTTTGCATTCCTAATTTGCTGTTTGGCCACAATAATACGTTTCAGCACATGCTAGGCAGGCATATGGCAATCATAGCACGCATATTGGTTAAATTTGTTAATTTGCAAAAAAACAAACAGAACATTAGGTGAGTGTGAATTCATTTTCGTGATGGAAATATACACTACACATTGGGTGTGGTGGAGGTTTAGCAGAGTAATTGTTTTGGAATGGACATCACGTGACTTGACTGTTACAAAGTGGATTGTTTTTTTTTAAACACATCCATAGTTCTGGTAGAAACTACATCTGGTGTAAAGTTTGAGAGCACATAAGACACGGGAAGTTGGAGCATGGGTTTTCCCTGAATTGGCTGTTCAAAATTGCTGTGCATAATGCCTAATTTGAACATGGAAAGCTCATATTGTGTTTCATTATTAGGTTTTTCCCCTGAGGAAGGGACTGCCCGTCCCAAAATGCATTATGCGAAGGGCGAAGAATTATGACAATTTCCTTTAACAAACGTCAAAAAAATTGTGATTGTTTTGCAACTGTTATTTGAATGTAATTGTAATATACAATGATGATGATGATAAGATTTTGATGCAGAGAAAGAGTATGAAAATAAATATTGCTGAATTGAAATTGCAAACATTTTAAGTTATTATTACATGAAGTATATCAAAATAGCATGCATGCTTGAGTCCAGGCGATATAAACCTGGCCACAATAAACAGTGAACTTGCCAGATCGAAATGGCAGTTTAAAAATACACACACCTGCTCTGCAGTGGCAGGCCTGAGACATGTTTGAAGGGCTATTCAAGTGAGTGGCGCAACCAATGCTGAAGGCCCGCTAGTACCATTTGATATACTGACCCTGAGCACATTGTGAAGAGAAACCAAATGCTGTACATGTTAGACACAAAGCATGTGCACTTTAGCACTGAGCAGCAGTGAAAAGGTTGACAGAGTTCTAAACCCAGCAAAAATTAAATTCAGCACCGAGTCAAAACAGGACGTCAGAAGGCAGAAAGTCAGGGGAAAACGACGTCAAACGATGCCAGGTCTAACAGGCAGTGTATAAAAAATGTAATTTCTGGCTGAGGAGGGTGAGAGTGTTTCTCAGGCTATAGCCACAATTCTCGTCATGTTGAACCACTAAAGTCACCAAGTTAACCTGTGCTTAACCCTGTTGCAGCTTAGCATAAAAGCAGCCAGGCTTAACTTAGAGGCAATGTATAAAGTATTTTTGCACCACTCAAACTGATATAAAGTGAGAACACAAGACAAGAAGCATCTCACAACACTTTTAGAAAAATGTATTAAATTATGAGTCACCAAAACAACAGAACTCCAATCAGTAGAACCAGAGGTATGCAATTTTAAAGATTTAGGTAAAAATAGTACTTAAAAGTACAGAGCAGCAACTGTAGTTATCTGGTAGCACCAGACCAGGAGAAAGTCACATGTTTAGGCAAACCACTATGGAGCGCCAGCCAGATATAGGGACCAGTTGGGCCTGCTGAGAATTGTACCTTAGTTCCTTTAGTGGTGCGGGGTCCTACGTCGAATTGCATCATGTTGCGTTGGTTCCAATGAGGATCTGCAAAGGATGCGATGCGAGGCTCGTGTTGAATTGTGTTGAACTGCGGTAGTTCCAATGAAGAGCTGTGAGGGGTTTTATGCAAGCGGCATCGTGTTGGGTCAGTTCTGATGAGGAGTCGTGAGGGTTGCGTTGGGTTGGTGCATGCTGTGTTGGTTCTGTTAGAGACCACAACTGGGCTGGCAGAGTACCTTTAACCCCACTTCCAAGGGTCCAGGACTGGAAAGGCAGTACTTGGGTTGTTAGGACTGGCAGCAGGCAGGTGGAGGGTTAAAGATGGGTGGAGCCTTTTCTGTCCCAGAAGCTCTGATCAGGAGGCCATTCAACTAACCCATGGGTCATGCTGGTGGCCCAGGGTTAAAGTGCAGATCCACTCCTTCTTATTCGGGCAAAAAGGCAGCAGAGAAGCAGGGCAGCAGAGCACCAGGGCAGCAGAGTAGTTCTTCTTGCAGCGGAGCAGCAGATTAGTCCTTCTCATAAGTTTTCCTAAGGCCAACAAATGATTTGAAGAGTGGGTCTGAGGGTGTACTATATGTACCTATTTCCCATTTTGAAGTGGAAGAAACTTCTGGAGTTCCCCCTACAGAGATGTCTGGAATTCCTGCCTCCCTTCCCTGGTCCCAGTCTGTCCCGGGGCACAAAAGGCTAGTGTGAAGTATTTGTGTGTGAGCGGAGCCAGCTCATTTGAAGTGTAAGTGTGGTAGGTAACAGCTCCGCCTAACCCCAATTAGGCCAACTTGTCACCACCCAGACCTTTTACTGTGATGCTGTCTGGGGACATTCACAAAGGTCAACTGCAAACTCTACCTAGTCATGTGACCCAGAAACATACTGCAGGCACCAAATGGTTAGGACAAGAAAATTCCAACTGTCTAAAAGTGGTGTTTTCAGAATTGTGACTTGAAATATGACTTTTCCATTGAAGGGGATTTTAAATTACAATTCCTCAAACACCAACCGTGGCTTTCCTACCTGCTCCCAATCAGAAGTTAGCACTTATTAAATGTAATAAGTACTCTATGGGAGAGATAGTCCTCACAGTAGTGAAAAACTAATTTGTGAGTTTTTGACTACCAAGCCATGTAAAACTTAAAAATACATGAACATTTTAATTACAATGCACCCTGCCCTATGTGTACTCTAAGGTCTACATAAGGGGTGGGGTATATGTAATAAAAGTGAGTTTTGGGCTTGGCAAGGGGGTTACTTTCCAAGTCGAATTGGCAGTTTTAAACTGCATGGAGGCTGCAAAGACGGCAGACCTCGGACGGGTTTGAAGAGTTGCTTAAGTGTGTGGCACAATGAATGCTTCAGGTCCAAGAGTTGCATTTAATTTAGCAGCCCTGGGTATATGGTACACCACAGTACTAGGGACTTATAAGTAAATTAAATATGCCAAATAGGTGTACGCCAATTTTATCATGTTTTAGTGAGTGAGCACAAACACTTTAGCACTGGTTAGCAGTGGTAAAGTGGTCGAAGTGCTGTGGCCAACAACAATTAATTCAGAAAAATAGGTGGGGTGAAGGCAAAATGTTTGAGGATGACTCTGCAGAGAGGGCCAGGTCGAACACAAACGACTCCCTCCAGCCAAAAGCCAGGGAGGACTAAGCAATACCTTGAGGTGCTTCCCTGCTTAGGTGATAGTACAGGGACAATAGCCCTCTACTGCAGAGGCCGTTCCTTTTCTATGCCCTCTTAAACTCAGTCTATACTTTCCTGAGCCACTGAACCGGCCTATGGGGAACCCTTCCGCTCAACTATGGACCCCATCTGTGCAGCAGTTAATTTGTTCAGATATGCATCCCAGTAGGCAGACAGTACCACCCTGTCCAACAAAATGATGTAGCCCAATCCTACCCTTGGGTCAAACTTCTGCCCCCAACCCAAGAAAAACACTTCCCATAAGGACATCAATCAACAGAGGCCACTGACAGAAGTCAGTGTCCAGAGGCAGGCCCCAGGATAACCAGTCTGAGGGGCAACAACCCTGGGTGTTAGGCACCCTACTTCCACTTTCTTCTCCACCACTCCAGGACTGGTAACCTGATACTGGTTCTCCAGCTCAGGGTCTGAACTCTGTGGTTGAACAGGGTTTAGGGGTGAAAATGTGTTCTCTTTTCCCTCCTCTAGGCCTCTGTATCCTCTTTCAGAACAGCCGCCCCTCCCAGCTTCCATAACACGGGTAGCAAATAATTTCTTGGAAAGCAGTCAAGTGGCATCTGGATACTATCTATGAATCTCCTCTGAGTCACCTTCCCACCCCACTCCATGGATACCAGAGCTATGGGCAGAAAATGTCCTGCCCCTGGGCCGGACTTACCCTACACAACTGTCCAGTGTACTGCTCTGCGGTAACCATCCTTTCCACTACCATGGTCTGGCTGGTCTCAATGTTCCTAAGAGCAGTGACATGAAAGCGATTCCATTCACTTCAACCTGGTGGAAGTGATGACTCTCACCCCCAGGGAACACCAGCTCACTCTATGAACATAGCTCCCAACTAAGAAAGACTACAGCGCAGTCTTTTACCTGTTCCTTGAGACTTCTTACTTCTAAGGCCATATTGGCCACACTTGTAGAGTCCTCCTGCTTGTGTCCTAGCTGAGAACAACCAACACAAGGGGTTGGAAGTGGGGCGCTCTGAGCCACCACCCACCAGAGCCTTCTCCCTGTGGCTCACTACTACGGTCCACAGCAGCCCTTCAGGAGAGCCAGAAGGCCCGGGAGCCTGAAAAAGTGACCTAGGTGCCTGCCAAGAAGAAGAAGGTAATGGGTGTGAGAAACCCGCTCCATATGTTTCCATGGCCCAAGAGGAAGCTGAACTTAAGGGTGACGCCCTGGAACCTACAGCCGAAGACATTGCTGCCCCTGGAGAGACCTACCTGAGCTAGCCAGGTGGCAAACTGAAGAGAGTCCATCCAAGGCACAGTTCTGCAAGGCACAGAGGGAATACCCCACTCTTGAGAGCCTATGGAAGCACGGCAAGGCACAGGCAGCTGTTGACACCTCTTGTGATCTCATAATTTTTGGGGATAATGGTCTCCTGTATAGTGAGCCTAAAGTTGCTGAGCCCAGGTCAAACTGTGCGTTGGTGGTCCCCGAGTGCTACTGGGCCTTTCTATTGGAGTTGGCTCATAACATCCCACTGTCAGGATATATGGAGCAAGCCAAAACCCTTGACCATCTGGTCACCCACTTTTATTGGCTCCGGATGAGGATGCAGTCAGATGCATTGTGCAGATCCTGCATTACCCAGGGGACCTCTTGTTTCCCTTTCCTCTAGTGGGAACACTCTTTGAAAGAGTGGGCATTGACAGTAGTGGGCCTCTGGACCCCAAGACTGCGTTAGGTGACAGGTTCATCATGGACCATGCCACACGGTATGCTGAGACCATACCCCTGAGGTCAGTGACTGCGCCTGTGGTAGCTAGGGTATTGAGGGGGATATTAACCTGTGTGGGTTTCCCCAAGGAGGTTGTGTCTTACAGGGGCACCTGCTTCATGTATGCTTACATGAAGTCCATGTAGGAGGAGTATGGGGTAATCCAACAAGTTATCCACTCATATCACCCCCAGACCAATGTGTTTTCTGAAAGATTCAACAAGACCCTGAAAGGCATGATTATGGCTCTGCCAGAACCCATGAGGCATTAGTGAGATATCTTGCTACCATGGCTGCTATTTGCTGACAGGGAAGGGCCTCGGAAGGGAGTGGGTGTTTAGTCTCTTTGAACTTCTGTTTCACCACCCTGTGCATGGACCTCTCAGTCTTGTGAAGGAAGAATGGGAGCAAGCTTTCAAGAAACCCCCTCAAGATGTGGGGGCATATTATCAAGATCAGCGTTAAAATTATCGCTGCTTTAGCGGCAGGAAACTGCCATTAAAGCGGCGATAATGGGCTTGATAATATGCCCTTGTGAATTCCCATTGAAGCCCATGTTCTGGTGTGAACATGGGCTTCTATGGGAATTCACAGGCGCATATTATCAAGCCCATTATCGCCGCTTTAGCGGCAGTTTCCTGCTGCTAAAGAGGCGATAATTTTAAAGCCGTTATTGATAATATGCCCAGTAGTGAGCGACATGTTGGCCGTTAGGTCTCAGATAAATCTCTTCTGAAAGTAGGCCACTGAGAAGTTAGAGGCCAGTCAGGAAAACATGAAGCCCTGGTACGAATAGAAAGCCATTCCAGTGTGGGTGATGGAGGCTAAAAGGTGTGGATGATGGAGTCTGTGGCGTCCCGGGCCCTAAACAACTGATGGACTGGTCCCTATGAGGTAAAGAAGCATAAGGTAGAGGTCCCCTACCAGGTGATCCTCAAGGCATCTAGGAACCCCTTAAAGGTCCTACATATGACCTGCCTCAAACCCCAATTTGAGAGGTCTGAAGTCTCTTTGCACTTGGTGATAGATGATGGTGTGGAGGAACAGAGAGAACTCTCCCAAGCTCCTTTCTTCCAAAGAGCAAGATAGGGCAGTGGAAGGAGCTGTTCTCGCCCCTATCCTGACCCCAGAACAACAGAGGGACTGTTGACACTTGTTGGGGCAGTTTGCCTCTTTGTTCTCACATACCTCAGAGCCCTCTGTGATTGGTTCATTTATGACAAAGACATAGGGGACAGTATGCCTCCAAAAATGCAATCTACAGGCTGTCAGACAAATTGATACCCACCATCAAGGATGAAGTCACCAAAAAGTTGGATAAGGGGGTGATTGAGCCCTACTGTAGTCCCTGGTCCAGACCACTGGTACTGGTACCCAAGGCTGCCCCCCTAGGAACCACTCCATTCCTTAGGTTCTGTGTGGATTAAAAGGGCCCTCAACTCACCCATCACTAATGCCTACCCATTTCTCAGAGCTGATGAGCTCATTGATTGGTTGGGGGCTGCCATATTTTTCACTACCTTTGACTTGACGTCAAAGTATTGAAAGATTGCACTGATGGAGGGGGCCTAGGATAGGTTGTCATTCTCCACCCTAGAGGGTCAGTTCCAGCGATGCCATTTGGACTAAAGCATACCCTTGCCACAGTCCAGCGGTTGGTCAACTGGGTCTTGGCTCAAAAACTTCAGTGCCACCTACTGGATAACATTCCTGTTTTGAACTCTAGCAGGGATGACCACCTGCACCACTTCCAGGAAGTGCTTCAGGCCTGGCTATCAATGCCAGTAAGTGCCAGATAGGGTAGAGATCAGAAAAACACTTGGGCCACCAAACAGGTCAAGGCAAGTTTCAGTCCCTCCAGGCCAAGATACAAACCATTATAGCTTGGGAACTTCTTAAGACCCAGACTGAGGTAAGAACCTTTCTAGACCTCGATGAGTATTAACGATGAATTGATGAAGGCTATGGCACTATTTTTACCCCTTAAGTGAGTTGACGTCTAAAAAGCAGCCCCAAATGTGACATGGACAGAGATGTGCCAGAAAGCATTTGATACCCGAAGGAAGCCATGTGCACAGCACTAATGCTTAGGGCCCCTGACATCTCTGAAGAGTTCCTAGTTCAGATAGATGCTTTACCGTATGGCATTAGGGCAGTCTTGTTGCAGCTAAATAATGAGGGCTTGGACCAAACTGTAGCTTTAATCAGTAAGAGGCTACTTCTCAAGGAACATAGATTGAGTGCAATTGAGAGGTAAGCATTTGCAGTGGTCTGGGAAGAAGTTGAGAACATATCTGTTTGGAACTCACTTATGGCTTCATATGGACCGTAGACCCCTCAGATGGCTGATGCAAATATTGGGAGTGTTGTTCATCTTTATACAGGGAATTAACTTTACAGTAGAACTTCACTCTCCCTGGGACTGACCACACCAAAACTGATGGCCATTCCAGGTTTTTTTCGGCCTTAGCTATGAGAACTCCCTAGAGGGTGGATAGTTTTCCTTCCTTTCTGTTGGAGGGGGGCACATGTTTGAAATAATCATCTTTTGCCGGGCATTCCCCCAGATTTTGTCTTCCTTTGCTGAACCCATTTTTGTTAGCCATAGGACTATGTGTACTTTACTCCTACTAACAAATGGTCAAGCACTACTGCTCTCCCTTCTAAACACAATACAAATTTGCATACACCTAATTGGCACATTTCATTTACTTGTAAGTCTCTAGTATATGGTACTTCATGTACCCAGCACCTGTAAATAATATGCCACTAGTTGTCGGCATCACACTCATTGTGCCACCCACAAAGTAGCACTATAAAATATGTCTCCAGGCATGCCAATGCAGTATAGTTGTACAGTTTTAAAATGTAATTTCAATCTGGCAAAATAATCTTCCTTCCTTTATAATACTTATATGTCACCACTAAGGTAAGCCCTAAATGCTCGCAGGGTGCACCGTATCTGAAATGTAAGACATTTATATTTAATATTTTACATGTCCTGGCAGTGAAAAACCTATAAATTGTTTTTCACTGTGACAAGGCTCACTTTCCTATAGGTTAACACTGGTTTCACAACATTACCTTAAATAAGTGCTAAATTCAGTTTTGGAGTATCCAGAAAAATGGTTCATGGACTCTTTTTAATAGTAAATTAAAATCCAACTTAATGATCAAGACATAATTTATATTACTATTTTAGAAATTACACTTTTAGAAGGTTTACATATCTAAAACCAAAAGGCTTTCCTGCCAGCGTCCAGCGGTCACCTGATCTATGATGGCTCCCCTGTGGTTAGATGTGTATTGTTCCCCGACAGTGGACAAAAGGCGCTCAGAGTGAGGAGAGGGACTACTTTCTTGAAAGGGTGGCCTGGGTGGTTGTATCCAGATCCTTCCTGAGCTTCAAAGCATGCCTACCTTGTCACTTCCAAAAAAGCACTCATTTAGCCCTGTCTCCCCTTTGTCTCTCCATTTGGCATGGCACCAGACCCAAGGGGTAGAGGAAATGACCAGATCTGATTTAGGGGTAGACAAAGGCTTGTCCTCCAACCACAGGATGGCACTGGGTATAAACGTAGACAACCTCAGACCTCTCCTCAGAACACTCCTGGACCTATAAAGATCAAAAGAAGTGTTGCCCTGCTTTCTGAAGGAAGCCTGGACCTGCTTGTCTTGAACCGGGATCTCAGAACTGACTCCAATGGTCAGTTTGCTGACCTCCTGTTGGAGCTACAGTGACACAACAAGCCTTCAGAGGCCTTTGCCTGTAACTGCCCTGCTGACTAGTACCAACTGGATCTGCCCTTGCCCTGCTGCTGTCCTCTGTTAGAGTAAGTCCTAACCCCCAACTAGTGCCCTCAGGTCCTAGACCTTTAGCTAGTGTTCAAGTGAACTACTCCTATCCAGTGCCGGCTTTATTGCTGGTGGAGCCCTATGCGACAAAAAATGTTGGCGCCCCCCCCATATGACCGCCTTTTTGGATTCCCTCACTACCATCCTGCAAAAGTGCCCCTCATCTCTCCATAGCCCCTCTCTCAAACACACTTCACTTGTTTTAAAACACTGGCATAGACTGGCATTACTAATCCACTTAGCTAATCACATAAAACACAAATCTGTTCTTTGCAGCAGGCATATTAACCCTCTGCACTACTTTACGATGAGTCAAAACTGCTACTAGACAGAACTCTGATCTCTCTCTCTAGCATGAACATTCATCACTAAGTGTGGGCCAAAAATCCGTTCCGCTTGCGGAATTTGTGGATTTTCCGCAATTTACCGATCCGCAAATCTCGCGAAATCGCAGCAGAATCCGCAAATCCGCGAGCGGGACGAATTTTGTTCAGGAAGCACTTACAGGGTTACAGCAGTTGCCCAAGTTGAAGCTAATTTCTTTGTAACCATTTACAAAATGATTACAAAGAAATTAACTTCAACTTGGGCACCTGCTGTAACCCTGTAAGTGCTTCCTGAGCGGCGCCTCGTTGCCTACTTGCAACTATTCTCTGACCCTGCTCTGACCCTCGAAGCAGGGTCAGAGAATAGTTACAAGTAGACAACGAGGCTCCTGTCACAAAAATTAAACGTGAACAGGAAGCACTTACAGATATAGATAAAGCAGGTGCCCGAGTTGAAGGTCAAATTCAGTAACTCCTTAATCAGCCCCACAAAATCGTGCGCTTTGTCGAGGCTGGGCAGGTGTGCTTTCTCCCCATATCTACAGTCGAAAATTAGCTATGATGCTTGATGGAGGCCTTTGCATCCTTGACTTTCACGGGTGCAATCCCCGTGCAGTTCCTGTGACCAGGAACTTCTTTCTCCCCATCTGCTGCTCTGATCGGTGCCTGACCTTTTATACACACAAGAGGCATGTGAACTCGCAAAGAAGCCCCCTTGTTTGCCCCCCCCCCACACACACTAGCGGTGTGCACTGTCTTCCCGCCCTTTACCCACTATGATGGACAGCTCACTCGAGGGACCCCGGCGCCCTTCGGCGCTATGGCAAAGTTAATCAACCCAAAACAAATGTGCGTTTTATCGAGGCTGGGCAGGTGCGCTTTCTCCCCATATCTACCGTCAAAAATTAGCTATGATGCTTGGTGGAGGCCTTTGGATCCTTGAATTTCACGAGTGCAATCCCTGTGCAGTTCCTGTAACCAGTAGCTTCTTTCTCCTCATCTGCTGCTCTGATCTGTGCCTGACCTTTTATACACACAAGAGGCATGTGAACTCACAAAGAAGCCCCCTCGTTTGCCCCCCACACACACACTAGCGGTGTGCACTGTCTTCCCGCCCTTTACCCACTATGATGGACAGCTCACTCGAGGGACGCCGGCGCTCTTCGGCGCGATGGCAAAGTTAATCAGCCCAAAACAAACGTGCTTTTTGTCGAGGCTGGGCAGGCGTGCTTTTTCCCCATATCTACAGTCGAAAATTAGCTATGATGCTTGATGGAGGCCTTTGCATCTTTGACTTTCACGAGTGCAATCCCCGTGCAGTTCCTGTAACCAGTAGCTTCTTTCTCCTCATCTGCTGCTCTGATCTGTGCCTGACCTTTTATACACCCAAGAGGCATGTGAACTCGCAAAGAAGCCCCCCCCGCGTTTGACCCCCTCCCACACACTAGCGGTGTGCACCGTCTTCCCTCCCTTTACACACTATGATGGACAGCTCACCTGAGGGACCCCGGCGCCCTTCGGTGCGATGGCAAAGTTACACACACATGGTCACTGGAGGCAACTCTTCTGGCCCTACGCAGCGGTAGTGCAGGAAAAGCACTATACATTTACCCAACGAGGTAGCACTTACTGATTAGCCAGTAGAAAGTCCTCCAGTTAAGTATGGTGCAAATCACAAAAAAAATCTGGATTTTACTGGGAAATCCGCGAATTCGCAGATTTGTTTGCAATTTCACCCGAATCCGCGGACTGCTGATTTGCAAAATTCGCCCATACTTATTCATCACAAGAGTTATCATGACATTTAATTGCTGTCTGGAACCTGGAGGCACAAGTAACTCTGCAGCAGCCGCTTTTAAATCCTTTGCTATTTCAAAACAGAGTGCCCCCTCTGAAGTCCGTGCGCCCCCTCTAGGTCAGCGGCCAGTGAGGCCGCACTGGTCGCTCTGCCTTAAAGCTGGCCCTGCTCCTATCCCCCAAAGTCCGAATAGTGGGATGTAGAAAATTCTGCCAGCTTTCTACCAGGAAAATCTTTGGATACCGGGACCACCGTAGAAGCCACAGCCTTGAAATTTGAATCACTGGTCAGACTCAGCTTGCTGGTTTGTCCCACTGAAGGAGATCTTGCTTCCAGAAACGTTTCTAAGTCCGAACGTACAGGGTTTAATGGGGACTGAGGCTGAGCAACTACCCGTCAACGTCAAGGCTTTCCTGAGCACAGACTTTGCAGCTACCCCACATAAGACTCTTCAATTACCTCTTTTTGCCCATAAATCTTTGTGAGTCATTAGGTAAAGGTTCCATGAGGGCCAACCTATTCCCCGTTTTTTTTAATATCAAGCAGGCTTTTGCAACTGCAATGCTGCTTTATATTATGTAAGAATGTGAACATTTGCTAACTTGGATGCACACTTTACTATTGAGTTATTTAATACTAAATATAGACTTTCATTTATCAAAAACAGTTTTACTCATACTACAGCTGAGAAAGGAGTAAACAGTTGCTGGGCAGCTCGACTGCCATATTTTCACATGTGGTTTAAGACCACAAGGCGGCCCATGTGGGACATAGGACATTTATGCCATTTCGCATTCTTTGAAAATCTTTATCATGGACTTGCCTAAAAATCAAACATGGCTGGTGTTTTGCTATTTAGTTGCCATGTTTAAAGGTAGAATACATGCATGTAGAGATGTCAGTAATCTCCCATTGCACGGATGTCCAAATATGCCAGCAAATCATCACCAAAATTGGAGATCCACATAAAAAGGTCCCTTTCCAATATATACTCTTACTTGTGCAGCTAGGGCATAAAGTGTATTACAGACAGAACCCCTCTCTGTTGGTGTGTGATAGGTTGTTTACAGCAATGTGTAAATACCATAACTACAGGTGGTTGCACTTGGCTAAACTGTTGAAAAACATAAAAGGCACAAGTGAATTATGCACTTATTTACATCTGGGCACCCATACTGTCTTCTACAATACTCAATTTTCCAGTACATTATTTATACAAAAATGATCAGAAATATATTAAACTACCTTTTGCAGCCAAGCTGACAAAATATAACAAGCTCCTCACTCCTCACACATGATGTGTCATGTGTGAGGAGTGGACTGGTTTTGTGACATAATACAGTACGATCCACATGATTTTTAAACCCACATTCTCTAGACAAGGGGTCCAGGCATTTACTCTTAAGCATGTGATTGCACAATAAGGCATAAAATGCATTATTGTCTCTTGTCCACTTAGCATATAATCACAGAGCCCTCCCATGTTTTTGGATGAGCCCAATTAACTGTTAAAGTATGCACTGCCAATATACACAGTTTGAAATGGACATAACATGTCTGCTGTATTTGTAGGAACTGTCTCGTCCGATAAGGCTCAAAACAGTGGTTCAAATAGGAAAACATGAAGTTAGAGTGAAGAGAGACAGACTTAGTATATTTTTTTACCTCAACACTCACAATGCTCCCCAAGATTGTTCTAGTTGACAGTTCAGATATAAGAATCAGACAATCCTGAAGACCTTCCAGTTTTTAATGTATAATAAAAGGAGTGCCGGTGCCCAAAGCTGTATTCAGAAACCCGTGGCCAGTGTTTTTATTGGCGACTCACTGAAAACCAAGGCTGCATAGTCTTTATATGACCTCCATACTCTCACATCCATCATCAGACACTCTCTGCCCCCTTATCTCACTCGCACAGGTTCCTGCTTTCTCAGTTTGTGATGTTGTTCTGTATTTTTAGCCCACCTTCTTTCCCTTTGTATGTTTTCCCTCTCTTGTTCTCAGTAACTTATGATGAAAAATAAGTGTCAGTCCCCAAAAATGAGTGGCCCCACCAATAACCACTGGCTCAAATTAAGCACTGAGAACTACACTTCCAATATATTTCAGTCATCTCTATTAATCCCTCAGTGAAAAAATGTCCAGAAAGGAGTAAAGGTGTATTGAAGGTAAATCTCAGCACAAGAAGTAATTCCTATGCAGCCTGTGAATTTCCAGTTCCAGATTGCATGAAACTATAAAAAAGGAGGGAAAAAAGTGTTTGGAAATGCTTATATCTATGAAAATAAAAACAAGTGAGAAATAATATGTATGTACCATACTTTCAGATGATGGCTCTTTAAACGTTGAATTGTATCCATGAATTGTCAGAGGTATACCCATTATTGATTAGAAGGGAGTATCTAGAGGTTGCAAGTATTGCCATATATTGTTTCCCCTGGTTCCTCGCTCCCTAGTAGCCTACAGGGGCACTTGGTATTTTTGTTCCTTATTCCCAGCCACAGTGATATGTGCATCAAAAAGGTTAATCCTGGGCCCGCAGGCCTGCTCTTTATGATTCCCTTATCAGCACCATCTCTCTCTTCCTGACATGTGTCCAGGCCCCTTCCTTGTGCTCTATAATTGAATTAAAGGGTCCTTTGAAATGCACAAATAGAGCATTGCTCTCCCATCCTCCCATGTTTGTTCCTCCCAGCGTACATGAATGAAGCAATACTCAATCCTGCCTGGAGGATTCATCTATTCCTCAGGTATGCCACCAGGCACAGAACACTTACTGCACAGAACTATTATCTTCATGTATTATGCCACCACAAGCATTACTACATGAAGCAAATGCATTCAGGTTGTGCACACTACTCAGTACTGCAGTCTTTCTGTATTGTACCAGTGTGTTATATTTACAACACACACTGCAAGCATACACCCATTTACCATGATTGCACTGTACACACTTCAACACTTGTGTAGTGTAGTTCTTGCCAGCAACTATGCAACAACACATGTTTCCTTCACATGCACCCTTCCACATTTACCTGATGTAGGCCAGGGGTGAGTTAAGCACACAGCCAGTGGCGGCTGGTGACATTTGAAAGTAGTGCGGCGTAAAAGTTGGGCATGACTTTTTAACAACAGGCAAAGCGGGCAAAAGTGGGGTACAGGTTAGATCCTCCTCCTAAGAGAACATTGGAAAAAGATTAGCAAATGGTGCATTTTAAAGCAAATGCATTTCATGATAAAGCCAGGCTTACAAAGCAGTGGGAACGTATAGTCTTGAAATAGTATGCACCCACCGAGAATCTCAACTCTGCCGAACCCATCAACAGGTCCAAACACCTTCAGCCATCATAAACATGTTTACAACCATTTCCCTGATGGCCTGCATCATCATTAGCAAACATTCACTCTCTACAATAGTCATCTACTGCCAATTACATTATAATTGACACACTTAAGAGACTCATTGGTCTAAACCACTAACACCACCTCTTACTGATGGCCACTTTCACTGCGAGTATTAAATGATTGTGGGTGTCTTTGTCATTCAGTGATTTTCACTAAGTATGTTTTTGATGGTTTTTCTGGAAATATACATTTTTTATAAAGTGTTTTTAATAAGCAATTACAAAGCTTGCTGCCAAATATAATGAATAATGGCACTTTAAACAGTGTGGTTCTGTTGATTTAGTTTCATGAGTCTGAACATTTAGGGCCAGATGTAGGTAGGCCAATACCGGTCGGTAACGGCCAAAATTACCAAATTTCGTCCGTTACTGACCAGTATTTAGGGTTTGAGATGTAGGAGGCAGGTTTAAGGATTCGGTAATTTACCGAAAGGTCATTTAAATACCGATTCCTTAATGTAGGGAGCACTCAATTGAGTGCATTTTTCCTTTAAGGATTCGTTATTTACCACCAAATACAAGTAAATACCGAATACCTTTCAAAAAGCAAGTTTTTGCTTTTTTTAAAAGTGCCATGTGGCAGACATACATGCCCTACGGGCATGTGTGTGTCGACATGTGCACCCATGCACTATTCAGGGGTGCAATAGGGTGTCAATGTGACACCCTGCCACCCTTGAAAATGTTCCCCCTATTACCCATTCGGTATTTACCAAATCGGTAATAGTGAATGGCTTCCCATTCATTCCTATGGGCCTCCAGGCCCATAGGAATGAATGGGAATTACCGAATTTGTAAATACCGAGTCAGTAATACCGAATATTACCGATTCAGTAAAATTTACCAAATTTTTATCTACATACCGTTTACCGATTCTGAAATACCGAATCGGTAAAATTCGGTATTTTAGAATCGGTAAATGGAAATTACCTACATCTGGCCCTAAATGATTTAGGTAATAGTACTCAGTACTGGAACTTGTTCCGTTTCTTTGTAAAATGTCCTATCAGCACAGACAGACGAGAACCTCACCAACAATATACCAGAATTATTTGCCAATAATGAAAATAGATATACAGACCCATGGAATGTTCTCATTAATACAATTTCACATGCGTAAATCTAAACAATATAAGAGGAAACAAAATCATTTTTTTTACCCTGAATCTCCGTTACTCTTTTTATCAGCTTTTTTTTTGGTAGGCTTTTCTTTCTCTTTTTTCTTCACGTTCTTGGCGCCATTTTCTTTTTTCTTCCCTTTTCTGCCTCTCCCTTTCCGACCAGGAGAGGCGTTCTCTGTGTTCTCACCATCAATTTCATCCTGCTTTGACTTCTCGTTGTCCGTGTTCTTCTTGGCCTTACCAGCAGCGTCATCGTCATCGGAATCGATGTACCGTCTGTACGAAGGCCCTTTGTGCCTGGGCTTGTGCTTCCCTCCGGAGCCCTCTTCTTCATTGTCCTCATTTCTTTTTAAATCACTGTTTTCTGATGACAACCATAAAAAAGTGTCAAAACATAAAAAGGGTAGACCAACAGCCAGCAAACATACTGTCATGGTGACTGATGTAGATACATTTTTTTCTCAGAAAATATGATGTTTTATTGTGAAAGTCTGAAATTTATTTTATTCTATATGACAGTAAATCTTATAGTCTCCTTTTTAAAAATAGATTTTCACACCTTCATTCCATGGGGTATCTGCACGTGTAATAATGCCTGTAAGCATTAATTGCTGCCATTACATCTGTTGTAGCTAAATACTGACATGTGCCGAAAATTCAGTTGCCCACTTGCAGTGTACCTGTACAATGTACTACATTGACACAAGTACACAAACTTATTGCTTTTAGAAAACCACGCCTAGTAAAATATTTAGGTCATTGATAGAAAACATCTGTTTACTTGATTTTCAGGTTCAGCTGCTTGCATAAAGCATTTCCCTGGTTCCTCCCCAGTTTGTCGGCCTTTTTCGATCAGCTTAGGGTATTGCTTGAAATAAAGGTAGGGTGTCGCCCTGAGACACCACTATGCTGAGCTTGTTGTTGCACTTGTTTATAAATTTTAAGGTTGTGCACTTTGTAAAATTCTCTGTTGCAGGGACCTGGGGCCTTTTACTTTTTAAACTGGACTATTTGACGCGAGGAACAGTGTAACCAGATTTTTAGACCTGTCCCAAACCCAAAGCATATAAGCCCAAAATAAGCTCAACCAGACCAGTTTCAGCCCAAAAACCAGCCCAAACTTGCAACTCTCAAATTATGCAGAAATAGTCATCAGAAACCACTTAAAGGATTAATCTAAATTATTCTATTCAATATACAGATAGTGGAAGGGGGTTGACTGGCCACCTGTGTTAATGCTACTCATATTCAAGATCCGTCACCACTGTGACAATGCAACTTGTCACAGGCACTGCTAAAGCTACAATAGTAGAAAACACAGAGATTGAGAAAGGCATAAATAGTATTAAGTGCTAATTACTGCTCCCTCTAATTTGTATTTTAAGCAACTCCCAAAGGTAATGCCTAGTAGCCCCAGTTTACCCCATAGCCCTCAAGCCCCCTCCCTCCTTCCCGAATGGAGTCTGACAACCTCCGCTACTATTTCATCCACAGCATATTTGGCAACATTTGGAAACAAATAAGAGGGAGATTTAGAGACAAACCCATGGTAAAATAATTACTCATTTAACATTTATTTTATTTGGGGGGTACTTTAAGAGGTAATTCCATAAAATAGTACACTTTTTCCAAAATGTGCAGTCTTCTGCCTAAATTGAATAATAGTACCACCTATGGGAGACGATGTGGTGTTACGGCCACCGCCATGTATTGGAGGCAGCAGCAGTGTGTGCTTCCCTCACACAAAACAGGTAACACACAGACAGTATCACAGCAACCTTCACTTATTTATTTGAGATTGTTATATTGCAATAGCTAGATCCAAAGTTATCAGAACACTTTACAACAGCAAATGTTCACTTGAAAGTTAACAAGTCTATACAGAACATCTGATTCAGAGTGCTTTACTTATCATATAGTACTCATTCCTACTCTTACTATAAATGAACTTACTTCAATTTGTGCTTGCTTCTACATGCTGCGGCCAGGCCCCATGAGTCGACCGCCACAGCAGCACGGGGCAGCACCACCAGGCCGGGTCTGAGAGTCTGAGACCCGAGAGAAAAGTGACACAGTGCATAGCTGCCAAGGTTTCAGATTGCTTATTTTTGACATTTTCATAATTTCAGTGTAATTATGAGTGACCTTCAACGACTATGAGTGACACTTTCTCGTGAGCAAGTACTCAAGTAACGAGAGCCGTTTCCATTGACTGCCTCGAGACCTCGCTTATGCAGGATCAATTTGTTTGACAAGATACGATCTGTAGATACCGATCCCGACCTACAAACCGGGACCTGAGATATTTATCGAGGTGATCTTGACCCGACCAGATGGCTAGCCTATCGGTCCTCCTTTTACAAGGAGGCTTGCCCACCGCCCCCCTGTCCTGATGAAGACCCGTTTTGTAAGGGCGAACTACCATACACTCTCATAGGGTCGAAACGTAGACTGTCCCCGTGTTCTTACTCCTATGGTCATTCAGGATTCATACAGCCTAAATGAGGAGATATTGTTTTCTGTAATAAAACAGTGACAAATTAATTTCTTATGTGGCTCCGAATTAGGGAGACCAATCTAGAATGTATATAAGATTACTGATCAATGATGTAAAAATTGATTACTGTTTATGCACTTCACTCTTGCTCGCTCAATTTCCTCACAGCACTTCCCTCCCTTCCCAATGTGGGCACTAGTACTTTGATGAAGTATAAATAATTTTCAAAAAAACTGTGTAACCAAGAAATGGTAGATATAGGTACTTTGTGAATTAAAACATTGTAACCTCATTTGTTTCCTTTTTCAACTATCTATTCAAACTTCTATATTGTATATAAATTACTCTCTCAAGTCCGGGACCCCCCTGTCCACAACATTTATCACCCAGGTCCCAGTGACTAATTTGGGTTCAACCCTGTTTTTTGTAGCATGATCCTGTCAGGTGTCAGACACGTGAAGAGTCATGAGAACACTGAAAGGAACTTGCTCTGCCAACAATTACCGGCCGCATAACAGTGACTGATTTACAAAACAAAAGCAGAGAATATATTACTTCACTTCCTATTTGCTGCAATTCAAAGCTGGCGAGCGTGGCAATTCATAACTGGCCGCTTATGGCAGCATTGAGGACTCGGAGTGAAGTCACAGGCTGGCCCCGGTCTGGAGTGGGACTCTTGAAGTCCGTTGCAGCACACTCAGTCACTCACTTTGTCTCAGTCTTTTCCATGACAATGAGACAGTCTGACTGTGACTCGAGTGTGCGATCCGGATGCCAGTCGTTACTCTGCTGAGGGTGCTGCGCGCCCCGAGACTGCCTGCAGCGGCAGCCAGCATTTTCATAGGAACAGCACCACACAGGGCTGTCAATCATTGGTAGCGTTTTCTCGCACTACAAGATTGACAGCCCTGGGGACTCATATCGGCCCACACACTCTACTACCAAGCTAGGTGGTGGTGGTGATCTGGTGCAGCTCTGCGCATGTGCAAGTGTAGCAGGTGTGCTTGGCTGCGCTTCACAATTTCACGTGCAGGCTGCACTCGTGTGAAGGGAGGGTAGAGGGTGGGTGGCGTCATGTGCGCACAGGCACACCCTGGTGGGTCCCCCTCCAATGATTTGCACTGTGCTGCACTGATGTTAGCGCACGCTCATTTGCCAATGGACTCTCTGCGCCATTGTGATATGCGCGCGCCACGGACTCATCGTGGTCGGCGCCCTCCCCAGCCAATAAATTCTGCACACAGGCTTAATACCAGCCCAAAAAGTAGCCCCCCACCAGACATGGGTTTTTCCCATACAATTGGGAAAAATATCGCCTAACTGTGCGAGAAATAGCCCAATCTGGCAACATTGGCGAGGAGCTCACGTTAAGTGCCCGCTTCAGAGGACAGAACATTAGCAGGCATTGTTGTGTGCTGCTTCTCTGGTTGGGTTAGCGGTCTAGTTCACACATGCACAGCCCTTCGTAGAGGGGCAGTGGCGCGGACCTCCTGGATGAAGGTAGGGCGTCGCCCTGAGGCACTGCTACGCTGCGCTTGTTCTTAACATTTTAAGTTGTGCACTTTGGGATATTCTCTGTTTGGGGGACCTGCAGCATTTTACGTTTTAAACTGTATTATTGGGAAGCGAGGAGCATGTGCTAAATGCACACTTCAGGGAACGGGAAATGTTAGACCTGTCATTTTTAGATTGATCTTTCCCCCAACGTTTTCCTTTTTGCCTTCCATTTTTGCTGTATCTTTTTGGTGGCGTTAGGACTTTGCTCTCTTTACCACTGCTAACCAGTACTAAAGTGCATGTGCTTCTCCCCTAAACTTGGTAAAATTGGCATATACACAATTGGCATATTATGCTTACTTGTAAGTCCCATGTAAAGTGGTATACCATATACCCAGGGCCTGTAATCTAAATGCTACTAGTGGGCCTGCAGCACTTATTAGGCCACTGTAGCCTTTTCAAACCTGTCTCAGACCTGCCATTGCAGGGCCTGTGTATGAAGTTTACTGCCACTACGACTTGGTATTTAAAACCCCTTGCCAAGCCTCAAATTCCCCTTTTAGTGCACATCAGTCACCCCTAAGGTAGTCCCTATGTGACCCTAAGGGCAGGGTGCAGTGTACCTAAAAGGCAGGACATGTTTTCTGTGCTTTACATGTCCTGACAGTGAGAAACAGCTAAATTTGATTTCCGCTGCTTTCAGGCCTACTCCTCTCATAAGTTAACACTGGTAATTCACTTATACCTCTTTAAGTGGTAATTCCTGACCAAAAAGTAATAGCTTTATGATGTTTGGTATGATTGGAATAATAAAGATCAATCTTCTTTAATAGTAAAGTTGGATTTATGACTACTATTTTAGAAATGCCACGTTTAAAAAGCGGACTTTTCTCTGCCTTAACTTTGCCTTGTGTTTCTTCAGCCTGTCTCCATTCCACGTCTGGTGGGATAATAGTTACACTTTGTGCACATTCTCTAGACAGCCACAATACAGAAGAGTCTGGGGTTGACAGGGGATACATATGCATCCATCTGCATACTGAGAACCTTCGTGGGCAGCGAACAAGGAAGGTGGTTTGCATTTACATCTGAAAAGGTTATGGCCCGTCCTCACATAAAGAACTTACTTACTCTCCACTGGTAGTCTGGAGCCTGGGCTGGGCTTAAGTGGATCCTTGTACACTTTAAAAGGCTCTTGGGAAGTCTCCCCCCACACCGAAGGTACCTTTGAGTATAAGCATCAGGGCTCTGGCCGTATCAAGTTAGTATACTACTGGATCTGGAAGAAGCTGCGCTGGAGTAAAGGCTGCTGTGCTAAAGGATTGCCTTCTTGCTGTGTTTGACTGTCCCCATGGACTGCTACTCTGCCAGATGACATCTGCCCTGCTGACCCAGAATAAAGAATACCCCCCCCCCAGTGACTCCAAAGGCTTGTTGACTTGCCCACTGTTCTTTCCTGAGGTCTTAGGGACATCGAAGACCTTGCATCACAGCCAGGCTGTCTCTGTGACTTTGCTATGGTGGACTGACTGTGGCAGAACCTGAGCCTGCTTTGCTTCCGGGTGAGTCCCCAGAGGACTCGCTCTCCCCTTTTCTGCACAGAGACTCATGCTCTTCGCTCCTTGCCGCACTGACAGCCCTTCCTTCACCATGGCAGTGAGCGCTTCTGTGCTCCTGATCATCAAGTGATCGCATGTGGTATTCACCCCTGGGTCCTAGAATGGTCGCATTGCACCTCTGCCGCAGTCTGAGGAGCTGTGAAAGCCTACAGTAGGAGTTTGCAGCAGTTAAAGAACACTGCTCCTCCGCAGCAGTGTGAAGAGTCTTGAAAGTCTACTGTGGGAGGATGCAGCAGCAAGAGAATGCCAAACAGGACCCAGGTTTTCCTAAAGGAACTCGCTCCACTCCCCAAAGCATAATCCTGCTTCTGCTATGTTTCAACACATAACTGGACCCAAGCGTTCCTAAAGAACTCGCTGCACTTCTTGCAGCTGACTCTGGTTGTTAGGTTGAGCCTGAGTCAGCACGCATGCGTTTCTCAGCAAGACTGCTGTAGTTGGGTATGGAAGAGAAGCTCCGCCCACTCTCTGCCCATGTTTGTCATTGGCTTCTGTCAGAACCCATAAGCTGATGTTTGAAAAAAAACGTGTGAATGTCCAAAATATATTTAAATGTGATATTTGAGTGACAAATCATGTGGTGTTAGGGAAACATATTACTATTAATATTACCTTTCTGGGAGAAACATTACATAAAAGTTATGTATTAGTCATATAGAGGCATTCCAAATGACAAAGGGCCTGATTACGAGTTTGGCAGTCCATCGGTCCGCCGAACCCTTGGTGGAGGTGGGGTGGCGGTTTGGGAGCGCCATACCTGGGGTCCGACTGTCTTATTACAACTAGGGCAGTCAACTCGCCATGGGGCTGCCGCAACCACCAGGGAACCGTGTTCCCTGGTGGTGGCGCAGTGGTCATAGGCACGCAATAGGCTGAAAGTGCCATTGCAACACCTCCAAGCATATTACATGTTTTCCTCACGGCCAGTACGTCATGGCGGTGTTCACACCATGAAATACTGACAGTGAGGTAACAATGGGGTCCCCCTGTTGCCACCGGCCCTTGGGCCCTTGGGTACATTTAGGTGGGCACATGGTGTGCCCCCCCCCCCCTCCTGTGTACATTCACCTCCTACCTGCACGGCAAGGACTTTACAGCCTATGGCATGCAGGAAAGGGCTTTGGCATTCCCATTGCAAGGCACCACAGTGGGAACGCCAAAGGACCATCCGCTAGACAACGAGAGCACTCATACTCTGGCAGGCACCCGGCGGTCGAGTTTGACGGTGTGGGATCTGGGCGGTGGCATGCTGCTATGCTCCTGCACCACCAAACTCGTAATCAGGCTTTAAGACTTTTCGACAGTACTGCTGGTAACTTCTCTACACTGAGGTGATCACTGCTAGTAATCTTCGATATGATGGCTACTAATATTATCTGGTCTGATGTGGCCACTAGTGCAACACTAATAATAGTAACTTGGTACGATTTTAATTGATTATAACTTAAGTAGCTCTTAATATAGAAAGGTTTGGTGATCCCTCCTATGCGATAATATAGTGGGCTAATGCACTTGCTGCAAAGATGTTGCTACAGTCTGTGCCTTCATAAGTTAAATATTGATGCTCTGCCTTTCATTTTCGACTTGAGTGCAACAGCAAGCACTGCAAAAGACATGTATGCACTGCCATCAATATAAAACTTCTGGCCAGCAAGGTTACCCAGATCAGGATAAATAGCACATTTTTGAGCTTCAAATAACTGTGATGTTTTGCCACATTTTGAAAAGCAGAGCGCATAACCTGCATAGGCCACTAATTTTATTAGCTATCAATTATCTCTCAACTGTGGATTGGTGGTGTCCTTTATACAATACAAAATGCTAGAATCTTGACAGGAGGAAATGGTGATAAGGCACAGAGATGAGAAATGGAGAGTAATTAGAGGAGATTGTGAGAACGGAAAATATGACGGTAAAGGGAAAAAAGGCCAGACTAAGAGAAAAGATTGGTAAGGAAAGAGATTGTGAAAATAAGAATAAAGCAGTAAATAGACAGGAAGAGAAGAAAATGACTAACAGGGATGATTAGAGAGGAGTAGGAGAGTCATATGTGTCATAAAGCAGCGAAGGAGATGAAGATGATGTTAGTGGTACATGAAGGATGGCAATGGAGCAGGAAAATGTGGAGCTAAGTGACTGATGGCAATAGGTCAAGTGGTAGTTCTGTACTGAGAAAAGGAGGTGAGGTGAGTATAATAAGAGTAGTAAGGAAAGGTAAAGGTGGAGGATGAGACTGGTAAGAGATTAGAATGATGAGAAAGGAAAGGCATCAGAGAAGAGGGTGATGTGCGAATGATGAAAAGTGGTTGGTTCGAGAAGGAATGTTAGGAAGAGACTGGTAAAGCATAAGGGAGAAGTGAGCCATGGCTGTGCAGGCTGATGGAGACAGAGAAGGTAATGAGAGAACTAGGAGAAAAGAAGAGAACAGGAAAAAAGAGGACACATGCCAGTCACACTTTACAAGAAACAGTACTTTTTTGTGGAATTTACATTAGCTGCAGATTTCCACTTTGTTCCCCATACAAATACATTCTAGTCAAGAGACAGGCATATGAATATTGGTTTAAAAAGTAGCCATCATTTTACTAGCCTAGTCGTCAAACTCAGAATCTGTACTCTTAGCACAATGGGCAGCTACGTGCATAAATTGGCTCACATTTAGGGGGCGATTCCAATCTGGGTCGGAAAGCTCCCCGACTGAGCCGGATCCAGAGTATTTTCCGACTGAGCCAGAGTCCTGCAGTACGACTGAGCGAGTACGATGCGGCCGCATACTGCCGGACTCCGTTCGGTCGGACTCCCATAGAAGTCAATGGGAGCCGGTCGTACGACGCGTACATGGGCTCCCTTTGACTGAATGGGTACGTCTCGCACAAGGGTGCCCCCTATAGTGGCTACGCATTGGTGCCATCCGCACTGTACATGCCTGTGTTGGGGAAGCCCTTGGGTCTCCCCCTGTGTCCGAGACGTAAGGCTGCAGGTGCCATGGGGTTCGACGCAGACCCCCAAAGGCAACGTCCCAGACATTTTGCGAGCCAGAAACTTCGGCTCGCACCGGCTGTCCGACGAGGGCATCGTACTGGCTCGGTCGTAATTCGCATCCATTGCACGGCACAGTCAGCTTACGCAAAAGTCGTATAGAGCGGTTCGGACCCAGAAACGACTCGGACGGTGAATTTCGAATTGCTCGCATCATACTTGCTCGCGCGTACAGGTGTACGAGTCGGGCAGAAAAAACGCGTAAGGCTCAAACTTTTTCCAGGCAGATCGCATTCGGTACCCTTCTGACCCAGACCGGAATCAGCCCCTGAATGTCCGTAGAGCTGTCAGCTTGGATTCTTATTGCACTTATTTGAACTAAATGGACAGCAGTAGTTATTACTCACAAGTACAAAAAGTGGAGAAGCGCTTTACTATTAATTTCAAATATGCATGACCCCGAAGTCAGTGTAGATCTTGTGTGCGCGGATGGGCACACTCTATTAATCCAGGACCTGGTGCGGCTGCTGTTCAAAATGTTGAGAGCTGCCAGTGAAGAACAGGTACAAGGCAGGAGGATTGCAAGGTCCACTCACGCACGCCCCACACCCATACAAGCACATCAAACGGATTCCTTTCACGCTTCCATTACATACACAAAATCACTACTCCATTGGCACCAGCAGTGATGGTACTGCTGACAGAAGTCGGTGAGGTGGATAGAAAGTAGGGGATGTAGAAAGTGGGGATGGTGAAACAGAGAGAGAAGAGGGCGATATATTGGAATGTGAGAGGGAGAAAGGTGAAACAAGGAGAGGGGATAGGGAGGACCAGAAGTTGCGCGTGCTGGGTGACGAGAAGACGAAGAAGAGTGAGGAATAGAGTGAGAGAAAGGCATTGAAAAGAGTGAAGGGTGAGGCGAGAGAGAAGGATGAGGTGGAGACAGAAGGATGAGGGAAAAGTGGAGGCACAGTGAGAGGAAGGCGAGGTGAAGACAGAGAGCGACATGTTTAGTATGTAAATAAGCTGTCTCTGATGAAATCCACTTCATGAAAACATTATTTATATTTATTATGTACTCCATGATAAGTGCTCTAAAACCTATATGTGACAATAACAGCTCAAACAGTTCTTTGATCCCATCTTTAATTTAGGTGGAAAAGAAGTTCTGTTTCAGGAACTGATCTGACTCGAAAGTGAACTGGTGCATTGCTATCCACATTTCTTTAACAAAATCAAGGAGATTCAATTATTGTACAATGCATGAGAAGCTTGTTAAATTTCTTATGAATAATATATATGCTCTTTACTGTGTTTACACAGCAAAGTATTATTTTTTATTAATTATCAGTCACTAGCCTATCTCAGCGTGGATGTGTTTTCAATTATAATATATGACTGAGCATTTAATGACATCACAAGTCTCCAGTAACAGATTATTAATCACCAGTAATGGTAGTTTTAGAGAGGTAAAAACTGTTAATAATAGGAAATAAAAAGAAAATAACGCATTTTAGTTATAAAATTAAATGTACTGAAGATAAAAGTGTTACCTTTTAATGATCTGTCATAGATAAATAATTAAATGCTGCACTAAAACAAATTACTAAGCAGCCAAGAAAGCCATTAAATGATAATCAAAACATTCTTTCAAGTGCTCTCTGCTTGTAGAATAAGAATATAGAGGAGCATTATTCTCAAATATGTCTTATTTTCCAAGTAAGAGAATTTGTTTTTTTTGGACGTATGACTCTGTGCAGTTAAGCGCCGCTAACCAGTGCTAGCATGCTTGTGGTCTCTCCTTAAAGGATGGTAGAATTGGATTACAACTGTCTGGAATATTAAATTTACTTATAAGTCCCTTGTAGAGTGGTACACCATATATCCAGGGCCTGTAAATTAAATGCTATCAGTGGGCCTGGAGCTGATTGTGCCACACACATAAGTCACACCTTAAAGCACGTCCCAGGCCTGCCACTGCAGCCTGAATGCAGTTATAAATGCTATGTCGACTTGGCATTCAAACCCTCATGCCAGGCCTTTAACTCCCCTTTTATTACATATACGTCACCCCTAAGTTAGACCCCATGTAGCCTTGGGCAGGGTGCTAGGTAATTTAAAGGTTGAATATGTACTTTTAAGTTTTACATGTCATGGTAGTGCAAGACTCCTCCATTCGTTTTTCACTACAGTGAGGCCTACCCCTCCCATTGAATAACAATAGGGATTTCCTATTACATTTATTCAGCTGTAATTCCTTATTGGTATCGAGTAGATATGTTGTGTTGGGTACCTACGAAATTGTAATGACATACCCTCTTTAATGGTAGTCTGTTTTTCATTACAATTTTGAAAAAGTCACATTTAAAAAGTTAACATTTTCCTTCCCTTAGCCCTGTTGTGCCTGCAGCCCGTCTTAGGACACATGACTGGGTGTCGCTGACAGCTAGACTTTGTGAATTCCTCCCTGAGAGTCACACAATAGAGGGATAAGGTGTGCCTCAATAGACAATCTGCTGGCAGAATGGGGAGGTGGAGCTGAGCACAACCCCACTCACAACTTGTAGTGTAGTTCCTATTTTCCCAATAGGCTCTGCGCATTGGAATAACATAAACAGCAGTGTAGACGTAGGACTGAGGTCATCTAGGTCTCTACTGACTATGTTAGACTTAATTTAGGTTTGCCAGCTAGCTCAGAGGTCACTAGAAACTTTCTCGAATGAACAGGGAGGAGTGAACTTCCCTGATTAGACAAGAAGGGATTCAGCTTCTGACAACGGCATAAACATGACAACTTTGCTCCCTCAGAATAAAGAGTGTATCTCTAGAGTCGTGTGAAAACAATGGGCAGCTATTTCACTCAGTCAATCGTGCATGCTTAGTTTCACCAGAGTGCAGAGAAATAGAGAGACTGGCGTTTTTCAATAAAAGGTGTTATTTTATTGAGCAGTCTTCTTTCTCATGCAAGAGAAATTAATTGCCATAATTGCAATACTTATCATAAAGTAAAGTGCGTAAAGTAAAAGTAGTATTATGAAATCATACTGTAAAAGCATTGATATTGTTTCTTAGCCATATGATACTTTAAAATGGATAAAATATATACATACATAAAAACATTGACTAACGAACTCTACTGGTGCTTCTAAGATACGCCTACCCCAGTGTACCTGACCTAAGCCTAATACGTGGGAAGGAGTAAGTAAGGAGCAGTTTTAAGTTAAGTTAGTTTTTTTGCCAAGTATCGGAATCAAGAATTCTCTCTAAGGTTTTAATCAGCTCCGTACCTTGGTTATAGAATGAAGGAGGTCTTGTATCTCGCTTCTCAGGACTCAATCTCCCAGCAACCCGCGAGGGTAACTCGGGAACACCGGAGCTAGATTTCTCGGCGTGAGAAAAGGCAGCTTCTCCAGCGTGTCAAAAAGGGAGGGGCGGGTTCCTTCGGCTCTCGCACCAGCTGGGCTTCGGATAAGTAGATAACCGCTCTGCTCCACACCACCGTGTGTTTGCTTAAGGCAACGTTGGTATATTTATACCTGAAAGGTGCCGGGTTTGACGTAAGGTTGGACATAAGACGTCACTAAGAACTAACAGTTCTTTCTGGACTCCAGGAGTTCTTGTGCAAATCAAAACAAAAGCAGTGGGGGTTTCCCGGGCTGCTGGAGGCTTGGTTTGTTTAAAGAACCTGTTGTGCTTTCTAGGAGTCTATGGGAGTAGCTTTGCCGTGCTTTGGACTGCATGTGCTATTACTAAATATGGATATGATTCTTATGCCTTTATAAGGATATTATTTATTATAACCACATACGGGCATGAATCGGGAATATTGAATTAGGGTCCTAGATAGAAATACAACAAACTGAATTGCATATGTTCTGAATTCACACCAAGGGCCTAACAACCCTGTATTGTCACTGCAGCCAGCTTGGAGCCAGGGCAAGGGAGTTAGGAAATTTCATCCACTCAAAGGACCTTTCTAAAAGCTTCTCCCACCTTCCAGAAGAAGGGCACCAGGTTATAAAAAGAGGACCTTCAGGCCTTCATTTTAGTTCCCTACTGTACCTGTACAAGACCTCTCAGAGAACTACCTGCTGCACACTCTGCCAGACTGCTGGTGCACCTGTAAGGACTGGTTTTCTCCCTGGAGCCTGCCTTGAACCCTCAGAGGCCAGTCCTGCCATTGAGCCCTGCATCTCAACCTGCACCCAGGACTACCAGAAGTGACTCTAAGGGTTAATTTGCTGGGCTCCTCTTTCATTGAAAAGTCTCCCACCACCTGAGCACGCATCTTGACCCAGCCTGAGTGAGTCCTGAACCCTCAAGAGGTGTCCCACCATTCCCGAAGCCTTGGTTTTGGTGCTTATGGTGGCCAGATGGCCTAAAACCAAAACTAAGGACTTTGAAAAATGTTGGCCAAAAAGTGCTCTGAATTCGGTTGATGCTGAGAAGGCGTTCGATTGGGTCCCTGGGCTATTTTTGAATGTGACACTGAAACACTTTGGAATGGGTGGTTTCTCAGTGGATACAGGTCCCCAATAGTCAAGGGTAAGGGTGAACGGGCATGGCTCAGATACATTTCCTATGCAACGGGGCACTAGACAGGGAAGGCCCCTCTCTCCTCTCCTATTTCCCTTATATATGGAGCCCTCTGCACAACGGGTGAGTGATCATCCAGACATCACAGGAATTCCTATGAGAGGAAAAGAACTTAGCATGGGCGAATTTTGCGAATTCGCAATCCGCCAATTTGCGGATTTGCGAATTCGCAATCCGCAAAATTCGCGAATTCACAGATTTTTTAATTTTTGCCAGTTCGCGGGTTTTCGCAGGGCACTTTGCGTGTTCGCGGGTTCTTTTTTGCTGGTTAATCACTGCCACCCTCTCGTTTTTTATGTACCACTCCTTTCTGTGCCCTTCTGCCCTCTGCCCCACTCATTTTTTGTCCGCTTCTGCCCTCTGTCCCACTTTTGTGCCCTTCTGTCCGCAGCCCCACTTAGAATGGTGCCAGCAAGCTGCCAGCGCCATTCTAAAATAGCTGCAAATAGCTTCAACAGGAAGCACTAATAGATAAAGTAAATCAGGTGCTGGAGTTGAAGGTCAATTTAAGTTACACAATCATTAATCACCCCAAGTTTGGGGTGATTAATGATTGTGTAACTGAATTTGAGCAGCACCTGCTTTACTTTATCTATTAGAGCTTCCTGTTGAAGCTGACTTTTGTAACTATTTTAGAATGGTTCTGGCAGCTTGCCGGCGCCATTCTAAAAGAGTTACATAAGTCAGCTTGAACTTTTGACCCAATTCATTCCACTCGCGGATTTTACGGGAAATTCACGAATCTCGCGGATTGCGAATTTACTGAAAATCGCAAAATCTGCGAGCGGAACAGATTTTCCGCCCATGCTTAGAAAGAACACAGAATCAGTCTATACGCTGATGACATGATGGTCATGCTCGAAAAGCCCCAGAAGAGCCTGCCCCACTTCCTGAGAGAAATTGAGGTTTTTGGCGCGAGGTCTGGATTCCGTATGAATGTCCAGAAATCCCAGGCCTTTAATATCACAGTCCCTCAGGCTGTAGTAGAAAGCCTGCAACGCACGTACATGGTGGCTTGGTCAACTCGGTCCCTCCCATACCTAGGAGTCCAGTTATGCTCCACATTGGAATGCACAAATGATCTCAATTACGAAACTGATAAAAAAAGGTGTGCACAGAACTGGAGCAATGGAAGCGTTTTCCATTTTCCCTGATGAGCTGCATTGCAGCTCTAAAAATAACCACCTTACCTAGAATACTTTTCTTTTTCCAGGCGCTAACACTGGCCCCCCATCGGGGACAATAACGACCCTGCAGGCTGCCTTCCATAGTTACGTGTGGGTGGGTAAGAGACCAAGGATGAGTAACGATAGCCATTGGATCCCGTCCGCAGATGGTGGACTTGGAATACCTTGTCTTCTTAGATATTTCCAGGTAGCCCAGCTACGTTATTTAGTTGAATGGTCTTGACCAGAGTCAGAGAAACACTGGCTCTTTAAGGATAGGGCAATAGCTGGGACTCTGTTGGAGAAGGTCCCATTTTTACAACACCACCATCGCGCACCTAGCTTATATATATCCCCAGTCAAAAATTCTCTTATGAGGGTGTGGGATGGCTGTGCACACAGAGGGCAATTAACCACCTACTCATCTCCCGTGACATTGATCGTTGATAACCCGGCCTTCACCCCCAGGGATTGGACCTGCCTTTCGGGTTTGGAGGGAGGCTGCATGCAGGGCGGCGGTCAATTTTTTGACATAGACAGTCAAATACCCTATAAAGTCCTTGAGAAGGACAACTCCCTCCCTGAGGGCGAACACTCTAAATACGCCCAGGTAAGGCACTTGTTGGTACATTCAACCATGAGGGGTGGAGTCGAGCGGAAGCCGACCCCCTGTCAGAGGTGGGTGGTGAGCAAATGATCTGACAAACAACTTCTATCTGGACTATACGTTCTTTTGCATCCCACGCAAAAGATGGACAAAAGCCCAGTCCAACGTTGCTGGTAAGCAGAACTGGGGCTGCAACGTTCTCTGATACCATAGAGCACAGCACACGACCTATAACACAGCTAGCATAGAGATGGCTCTGAAGGTTACTTCACATTGGTATCTTACTTCTGTACTGTTGCATAGGGTAAACCCAACCCGAAGTGACGCATGCTGGAGGCAATGCGGGGAGAAAGGTACACTTACACACATTTATTTTTTTAGAGTTTTATATATCGTGAACTAGACCTGAGACATCGGGTATCAGAGTGCTTTAAATGAGCACCCGTTTCGTTACATATGAACACATTCATTATTGATAGGTACAGGGAGATGACATAATTTGCCTAGAATCACAGGATGTTGAGCGTCGCTGCTGAGACTCGAACCCGGTTCCCCAGGTCAGAGGTCGACTGCTCTTGTCATAAGCCTACATCCTCTCCCCACACATCCTATGTGAGTGCACAAAAATAACATAGTTCTAGATTTTGGTGTTAAATGACATTGATAAGCATTTCTCAAAACAACACCCAAGGTTCCTGCCTTATGACCTGCTGGGCCTCCCCAATCCCCTAACCTACCCCCTAACATCTTGCAGAAGTCATCAAATAGGTAAAGCGCTCGGGCCGCACATCAGACTATTCACTCATTATGGGGATCCACCACTACACCGACACATCTGGGCTGGCTGCACCCCGTCCTAGGGATGAAGAGACTTACCCATTACCTTACCGGCCTGGGAGACATTTTCAGCACCACATGTCGCATGTTTATATCACTACTCTCCCAAGAATTCAGAGAACTGTCTTGCCCCCGTTATCTGCCTACACTGAGACTTACGGACTCATCCCATGAGGGACATGATGACACACCGCATTGAAGGGCCCCCACATAGACATAGACACAGAGTCAATGCTAGGTACATGGCAATTGGTACTTGGGGGGGTTAGTTTGGGGGGTTGTTATCTGTTTCTTTTATGTTATTGGAAATGTCATCTCTCAACTGATACTCTTATGCTGGTATCCAGCTAAAGATATGTAACAAATTTAAACCTAAAAGTGCTCTGACAACCAGGAGGAGACCGGGAACAACCGGCTCGCCTATCTGCCAGAGGTGCATCGCTGGTCTGATTGACTTTGTGGCTTCTCCCACTACATTCTCCTCTGCAGCAGCAAATTATCAGCAGACTTTCAGCAAAGGAGTATTAGAGCTCATGGAACTGTCTTTGCCTACAGCATTCTGCCTCATCACTCTGGAGATTTTCAACTTCCATTTTGGCTACTAAGTCAAAACACAGAAATCCTCACCACGACTTTGTCCCAACATGATCCGACAATGGCGCTCCCTCCTCGGATGCCTCCTACAGTCTTGCCCCACTAAACTTTACCTTCTGAGACACATTTTCTCACAATTTCTTCTAAGTCCGAAGGTAAGCCCTGAGTAGGCCCAATCCAATTCCTGTACCCAAACTGTGCTCCACCGCGGCTTGCCTTATTTTTTGATTTTGACCTGGTCTCACATGACTAGATGTCCACGGTTGGTGCTTTGATCTTTTAGGCTCTGGTTTTCACTAAAACAAATTTAAATTCATAACCCCTGTTCTGCCGTTTTGTTGTCAATTAATTTATTAAAATGTGCTCTATTTTTCTAAATTGGTTTGGGATTTTTCTTCTGTTGTGTTTTTATATTATTACTGTTTGTGTGCTGCATAAATACTTAACACATTGCCTCTAAGTTAAACCTGACAGCTTTTTGTGCCAAGCCACCCAGGGTTATGCACATTTTGATTTAGGGATTTTTTGTGGTTCATCCTGTAAGAAATTGTGACCAGTAGCGGCCTGCACGGATTGGAGTGGCAGGGCGTGGGGGGGGGAATGTACACATACACAAACATTACTAGAATGTAAAAAAACCAAAAAAAACATGCCTTCTCTCTGCTCTCCTGCTTTCTCCCACGTCATCGCAGTCTCTCCTCTCCGGGGCCCGAACAGGAAGCAGCCTCCCCTAAGCCAATCACAACACTGCAATGTAGCATTGTCATTGGTCTGAGCACCGTGGTTTGGCCCTCAGCCAAGGAATGGGGGCCTGGGCATGTTTTCCACAGAGGCTGTAATGCAGCCTGCATGGAGAACATGCGAAGTGCGCATGACTCTTTGACGACTGGCCCGAGAGAGCATGACTGACATGGAAAACCACTCCTTTCCTTCCCTGCTCTCTGAGCGGAGAACCCTGCCCACCCCCACAAAGCAGCAGAGCAGGAACAAATACAATGATAATGAACCCAAGTTATTATCATTGTATTTGCTCTAGCCAGTAAGGCTAGGCCACCTAGAAAACTATATCAAACAACACTTTATCAGTACTGGGAAAAATTGTACCACCTCAGTTCATCTGTTGAGCACACTATTTAACATCACTGTTCAACCATTAATCAATTAAGTCTTTTTTTGATTTCATTAATTTGAAAAATCAGTCATATAAAACACCATGAGGACATACAAAATATACAATTCATTTCAACAACCACTGCATCCATCCACTCCATCTAATCATCCATGCAATGCCTCTCATTCTACAACAATAAATGAAACAACTATACATAAAAAATAACAGTTACAAAATTACAATTAGCACACATTTGCCTTCCTTTTGCCCTGCAGGGAAAAATACTTGATATTCACTGATCAGAATCTCTACAATTTCCTCTGTCAATGGGCTTAACAATCATGTAAAGCTCTTAGATCCTTTGTGACAAGGTGACTTGTTTAATCAATCTTTTGTTATTTTGTCCTTGCCCACTATGTCCTATTTTCAAGCTTGCATGGTTATATATAGTCTTCAACGCATTTTGAACCCCTGATTATTCTGGTCTTCCATGAACCCGTGATAATTATGTTCTTGCCCGTATTCCTACCAAGATTACGCTCACCGGTCATGCGATTTCAAATGTCTAGCCATAGTTTCCAATCCTCATCTAGTGTAGGTCATCTCTACTGCTTGGCATTTCAGGCGCAATCAAGCAACGTCACAGCTGCACTGTGGAAACGGGGCATTTCATTGAAGGTACATGTTCACGTATGACATATACATGGCATTCTGGGGATTAAAGTATTTAGATTGAATCTAATCAAACCATTCCAACTCAGGCTTCTTCACAAGTGCAATTTGTATGTACTGGTTATATGAACAGCGGCTTCGTTAAGTATCCATCTGTACTGCAAACAAATTTTGGCCTTCAGTCATTTCATTGAGCCCATGCACTGATGTGGTGAAAAATACAATTAAATACGCTTCTTTTTGATTTAATGTCACCTCAGTGTCTCATCCACGGGGGTGTGGTTTAATGGCCATCAGCACTGTCCATCTTACATTGGTCTCAGTATGTCCTCTTTCAGTCCAATGTTCTACTAGTGGCACAGTCATCACTTTTTTCTTAATCCTTGATTTATGTTGCATGATTCTATGACGAATTTCTTGATTGGTCTTCCCAATATATGCCAGCCCACATGACTACATAGACTACATTTTTCATCTTGCATTTTGTAAACGCTTTGTGTGACCATTTCTTTCATTTATACACAACTTCAGTCCCTTCAATTGTCTTACTGCAACATGTTCCACATTTAAAATGTCCTTTTACCAGATTTAAATCCCAAATGTGAAGCAAATCAGTTCTTTCTCTTTTTACTGGGAGTTCTGCTCTAACAATATGACTTCCAATGTGTCGATCTTTTTTTAGAACAAATTGCGGCGCTGTAAAAGATCTGTCCAGTTTTTCAATCAGATGCCAATTTTTTCTGATAATCCTTTTGATTTGGGCTGTCTTCTGACAGGATGTCGACATGAACACTATTTGGTCTTTTTTTGTTTTCTCATTCTTTTGTAACAATGTCTCACGTGGAGTCCACTAAGCTCGTTTTAGCGCTCCTTTGAGCAATTCTTGGGGTTATCCTCGGCCCACAAGTTTGTTTCAATTCCTCAGCGCGTATATAATTTGCATTTTTTCAGAGAAATTCCTTCTAATTCCAAGGAATTGTCTTTAAGGCAGGTTGTCCCGAAGGGATCGTGGGTGGTGGATAGTGTAATGTAATGCATTATTTCTGTTGGTTGGTTTACAAAAATAATTGTAATAGATTACTGTCCATTGGACTTAAAACCAACACATCGAGAAATGTAAGTTCTTCTTTGTCATTACACTTTGTGAATTTAATGTCAGGCGACATACTGCTCAACCAAACACTGAAGTTTTTAAGACTTGTGTCATCTCCCTCCCAAATACAAATGATGAAATCAAAAAATCTAAGCCACTTTACGATATGGTGGACACATGGATTATTCTGATACACAAACTTCTCTTCAAATGTGGCCATAAGTACGACCAGCTCTGGAGTGAAGAGACCACCCATGGCTGTCCCTTTGATTTGCATAAAATACTCCTTTTGGAATTTTAAAAAGTAGTTACGTAATGCGAATTCGGCCAATCTCTAAATGAAACTTGTCGGGACCTGGTGCGGTCTTGGTCTGTCTTCCAGAAATCTCTCTATTGCTCTCAATCCATCATCCTGTGCAATCTGTGTATATAAAGACGTGACATCAAATGTCACCAAAATATTCCTTGAGAAATCAAAATTCAACTGATCAATTTTATTGATGAAGTCTGTTGTGTCCCTTAGATAAGATGGTACTTGCTTCACCAAGGGTTTTAAAAAGTTGTCCACATACTTGGCAATGGGCTCTAAGATTGAATGAACCCCGGACACAATAGGGCATCCAGGGGGATTGGTAGAGGTTTTGTGGAATTTGAGCAATAGATACAGCATTGGTACTCTTGGATGTTACTTTTTCAGAAAATCACATTTGTGTGGTCTTATATAACCCACATCAAATACTGAATTGGCGATTACTGCTATCTTTTTTTGTAGTTCACTAGTTGGATTATTTTCAATCCTTCTATAACATTCTGTGTTGTATACTTGTTTTTCACTTTCCTTTCTGTATTTATCCATGCCCCAAACGACAATTGCTCCGCCTTTATCTGCCTGCTTGATGATGATTGTATCATCCATCTTGAGTTTATCCAATGCCATTTTTTCTGCCTTCGTGATGTTATATTTTGTGTATTCCTTTTTTGATTCCAGACTGTCAATTACAGATAAAATTGGTTTTTCAAAGGTTAAGATTTCTTTTCGGATAAGGTTTGGTGCTGGACAGAACATTGATTTATTCTGTAATCCTGTTATTTTTTTAGAGTGTGATCCTCCTGGTTCAAAAAGAAAGCCTTTAGCTGTATTTTTCTTCAAAATTTCAGCACTTCTAGCTTCAATATTACTGTATTTGGGCATTTCACTTGCACAAACAATAAACCTTTATTCAACACCTTCTCTACATTATTTGAATGTGGTCTAGAGGATAAATTGAACACTGTAGAGGTTTTTAACTTATGTAAAACTGCCTGCGAGTTGTCATTTCCTATGGTTGGGTCTGATATCTGTTTTTGTTTTCGTTTTCTGTTGGCCTCGTCCTGAAAAACGCAGTGTTTTCGTTTGTGACTGTTAAACGCACAACCATAGTAATATTGAAGCTAGAAGCGCTGGAATTTTGCAGAACAATTTGGTTAAAGGCTTTCTTTTTGAACCAGGAGGGACCAAACCCTAGAGAAATAACAGGATTACGGAATAAATCAACTTTCTGTCCAGCACCAAACCAGATCCCAAAAGAAAACTTAATCTTTGAAAAAAACATTTTATCTGCAATTGCAATCTCAATCAAAAAAGGAATACATAAAATATATCATCATGAAGGCAGAAAAAATGGCATTGGATAAACTCAAAACGGATGGTACAATCATCATCAAGCAGGCCGATAAAGGCGGAGCAATTGTCGTTTGGGGCATAGATGAATACAGAAAGGAGGGTGAAAAACAAATATACAACACAGAGTGGTATAGAAGGATTGAAAATAATCCAACTAATGAACTACAAAAAAAGACAGCAGTAATCGCCAATCCAGCTTTGATGAGGGTTATATAGGACCACGCAAATGTGAGTTTCTGAAAAAGAAACATCCTTGAGTACCAATCCTTGAGTACCAATGCTATATCTATTGTCCAAATTGCACAAAAACTCTACCAATCCACCAGGATGCCCTATTGTGTCCAGGGTTGATTCTATCTTAGAGCCCAATGCCATGTATGTGGACATTGTTTTAAAACCCTTGGTGAAGCAAGTACCATCTTATCTAAGGGACACAACAGATTTCATCAATAAAATTGTTCAGTTGAATTTTGATTGCTTAAGGAATATTTTGGTGACATTTGATGTTGTATCCTTGTAGGAAGGTGGATATCTGACTATGGTTACCCCCAAACTTTTTGCCTGGTGTTTAGCTGGTTTTTGACTTAGTTGGCTTGGGATCCTGCTATTCAGGGCCCCAGGCTGATTGCTCTCTCCTTAAAATGGACTCCATGTACCTTAGGTGCATAACACAATTGGAATTGGTTCACCTTATAGGCCCCTGTAACAGTGTACCATAGGTACCCAGGGCATAGGTGTAGCCAAGGCCTACCAGGGGCTGCAGCATGTATTGTGCCACCCCTGGCCTGGCCTCCATATTTGACACAACTGGCTGATCACTCAGCTGGGGTAAGTTGGTGTAATCACCTCTTACTTAGGTACAGTATGTCTGTGCCTAACCCTAAACTGGACACATATGTTCCTATCAGCCACTCCTATGGAAGGCCTCATCAATCCTGGAGGCAGAGTGCTTGGAAATATGTGAGATGGTGCTCTAGCATGAGCTGAGCCTGTCTGCAGCTGTCGGGAACCACTCCCTAAGCTGTTCCGGGATATTGCCATACCATATACTCTTAAGTGCATTATAATCCTCGCGGTTAAATGCTATCTTTGGTTTGGCTTTATCAAAACATGCCGAGTAAGGTGTCATACGAATTGGAATACTATCCCCTCGCCAGTTCTGGCGACGGGGATAGCATTCCACCCTTCTAGAGGGACACGACATGTGTGTAGCCTTAACCCCGGTTAAAGTTAAACAGAGCCTCAGCTTCACAAAATGGATGCTGCCACCACAGAGACATGTCTGACCTCCTGCTGCTGGGAGTCCTTCCAGCGAGGAGGGCCTGGACAAAGGGTTTCCTGCCTGGGGAGGTGCGAGCACCACCCCAGACAGGGTTTTGTGTATTGGGCAGGACAGGGCTGAATAAATTGAGACATGCCTGGGGCACACAAGGTGTTCCTGTGCATAAGCCAGCCCAAACCGGTTCTGGGGCTTTCCAGCCCCAGTCCTGGCGAGGAGCTGGACAAAGGAGAGGGGGTGTAACCACCCCCCTTCCTGGTTTCACCCATAGGGGAGGGACCTAGCAGGAGATCCACCCCTCAGATTGGAATAAGAGTGGGAGCAGTGCCATTGCACAGCAGATCATCCTGAATCAACTTTACACGAAGAAGAAGACTGGACTTCGACATTCTGCTGCACAGAAGACTGAAGAGAATCTCCCTTGTGGCCTAGGAGTGGCCACCCTGTGAACACAGGTACCAACCAGCAACTCGACGTCTGCTTTGCCACCGCCTCCCGCCGGAGCCCGAGCCCAGAGCTTGACAAGAACCAGACTCCCAGACCTCTCAGAGCCCGATCCACAGTCCCTGCAAAGAAGGGACCCGTGGAGGCACCGAGTGACGTGGGACCGGACCTCTTGGAAGACACTCGAAAAGCTGACTGCGCAGCTTCTGAGGCATCCTCGACGTTGTGCTTTGGGGACTGAGAGCCCCCACCACCGAGCAGCCCTTGCACCGAAGATCAGCCCTCCAGCATCTCCACGATCTGCGTGGGGTCCTTTTGCATTGTGCCACTCGACACGCCATCCGGGCCACTAGCCACGTGGTCAGCGGCCATCTTGGCAACGAAACCGACGATTTACACAGCAGGTCTGGTTGCTCCAGACCTACCCAAGCTCCTGTAAAAAGGAGCACCCGCTCTGACCTTGCTGGTCCGAGTGTTAAGCATCTTTCAACTTCAGCCTGGCTTGCCTTTGCCAAGGCCTGTTTGCTCCGATCAAGTTGCCGACACCGCCAACAGCGAGAAGCCTGCATGGGACAGCTCGTGACAGACCCCTGGACGTCCTCGACCCCGGGTATCCACGTGGCTGCAGAAAGAAACTACCTGACAACGCCTGTTTGCACCCGACATCGCCTGGTTCCAATCTGGTTCCACGGTAGTCACTGGCTAGTGACTTTGAACACTGTCCCCTCTGCTTTCAGGTCTTCACATCTTCAGATCCACCCTTGGATCCACCGGAACTCTTCACATCGAGCCGCCTGCAGCATCTTCAGCTCCAAGCACCATCGACCAGCGTGACGAAACCCGACACTACTTTGACCCTGTGCACCCGCTTCCTGTGGGTGAGGTAACTCAGCTCCGCCGGTGCTCCTGCACTGGTACACATCTCAAGGGCCTGTGTCTTAAGTTTCAGCTCCCTAGGTCACTCGGAAGGTTCCTAACTTTCTAACTTTGTACTTTTTACGCACCATAGACTTTACATTGGAAAGTGCGTGCACTTTGAACACTGCACCCGAGTCCCGTGGCCCTCTCCCGACTTAGTCACTGCTAGTCTCGAATAGCTCCAGCGATTCCCGAGGCCCTAGGCCTGTTCACTTTCCTATTGGTATCTCTTATACCACTTTCTTAGTATATGGTTTAGGTGGCCCCTAGGGCTCATCCATATTGTGCAACTTTTGTGTATTTTAAACTGTCTTGTGATTTAACGCTTGTGCTTCTGTGCTCATAAAGAGTCCAGGGGATTTTATAGTTAATAAATCAATATATATTTTCAATATATATCTGTGTGGTGTCCCTTTCATTTGGTATTCAAGGGGGTTGTGTATGGTATAACAGCTGGCTTCACATGCCTTTCAGAGTTTAGCCTAAGACTGCTTTGTCCACGTTACCACTAGGATAACTGGTCTACAAGGTTGAATTACAACCATCATCATAAGGGTTGCTTGGCATGGTACAAAGTGATCACTAAGAATTAGTGAGCATTATATACCAGGCCAACTTCTCACATTGGTGAGCAGCGGATTGGGATCTGAGCTTGCTGTTGTTTTACCATTACAATCTTTGAGATTATCATCTGAAAGATCACACAGGTACCTGCTAGGTACATATAAAACAAGACTAGTATACTTAAGTTCTACTGAACTTAGTTGTTGTAGAGCAAAGGGAGTAGCACACCCTAGCTACAACTACTAGATAGGTTTAGTAGGTAAACACCAGTGTAGGTAGATTGCAACACATCCACCCACACTAGAGCAATGTCTGGAGCAGAGGGGTCCAGTGGACTTACTCCTGTTGAGAGTGACCCTCCAAGGGCACCATCCAAATTTGCTATTTTTTCCTTTAAGGAATTAAGACAGCTTTGTGTCTTAAGGGGTCTGAAGACAGGGCCTTCCCCTACTACAGACCACCTAAGAGAGCTCTTAGACCAGTCTGAGACTCTAAAGCCCTCTAAAGCAAACCCCACAGGGAATGCTGAAGGAGGCCATCCTTCAGAGGATGACACTGTAGACACCCCTGCCCCTATAATCCTGGTAGATGAGGAAGCCTCCACCACTGGAGCTCCTCAGGTAGATGAGGAGGAAGAGGAAGAGGAAGAGGAGGAGGTGGAAAGCAGTGAGTCAGATGATGACAGAAATAGTTAGGTGCTGGTCAGTAGACTGAACCAGGCTAACTTAAGCTTACTTGGGAATGAATCAGGTAACAACCCATTCAGACCCCCAGGTGGACTTAACCAGAGGCCTAGGAGGAGAAGGACTCACTCAGGTGACTCTGACAACTCCCATGCTTCTAGAGGCTCTCATGGTCACTCTAGAAAGGAGATGACTAGCCCTCAGAGAAGGGAACATGAGGCCAAGATGAGAGAGGCTGAGCTTAGGATCCAGAGACAAGAATTAGAAGTTGCCCTGGCCCAAGAGAAACTTGCTAGAGCAAGACAGCCTAGAGAGAGTGGATTAGGATCCACTGGTGGCTGCAATATCCAGAAGGATAAAGACAGGTCCTTTGATACAAGAAACCTGAGTAAGATTGTGCCCCCCTACAAAGCTGGGGATGATATCCACAAATGGATGACTGCACTTGAGAGAGCCTGCATGGTACAGCAGATCCCTCAGGAGCAGTGGGCAGCAATCTTGTGGCTCTCCTTTGAAGGCAGAGGCAGAGACAGACTCCTCACAGTTAGTGATGAGGATTCTAGAAACTATATGGTCCTGAAGAGTGCTCTGATTGATGGGTTGGGCTTAACCACTGAACAGTACAGGTTAATGTTCAGAGATACCCAGAAGACACAGACTCAGGACTGGTCTGAATTTGTTGAATGTGCCACTAAGGCTCTGGAGGGCTGGTTGCTGGGAAGTAAGGTTACTGACTATACAGGATTGTATAATTTAATTATGAGAGAGCAAATCTTAAGTAATTGTCAAAACCAGCTTTTACATCAGCACCTGGTTGACTCTGATCTGACCTCCCCACAAGAATTGGGTAGGAGGGTAGACAAATGGGTCAGAACCAGGATCAGGCCTAAGAACCAGGGTGGTGATGAGGTTCCGTGACAATTGTAAGTGGTGTTTTCGACTCGCACGAATATGGTCGAGTCTGGTATCTATGAACCGCAAATGACGAGTTTAGTGGGTGTATGCAGTTTCGCTGTGTTAACCTAAACCGTTCGTCTGTTACTTGGGTTTTTTCTATCTGTACCCACGGGTTCCATCTTAGATATGGCATCCATTTTGTCTCTTGCCCTCAAGTAGCCAGCGAAAGGACGTTGTCCGTTTCGCGACCCTGGGATTCCCAAGATATCTGCGGAAGACACACGTCCTTTGAAAATGTCTTTATGACGAAGGGGATGATACTGTAAGGCAGATGGCCCCGCTAGAGGCTCATCTTGCCGTGCCGGTTTATTGTCTCAGCCGTGCATCTCATTAGGCACGTCCCTTTGATGCCTGCAGCTCGTGTTTCCCCGACACCTCCTCTTTTACACCCTTTCCAATTCCCCACTGTCTCCATCTTCCCCTGCACCTGTTCTTGTTCCTTCTTCGATCTGTTTTATTGCTGATTGGAATGTACTAATGGTGGGAAAATGGGTTTATACAGTTGGGAACCGCCAAATGTTTCCGCACTTATGATCCGGACCTTGAATGTATCAAAGTGACCAAAGCGACCCCTCTCGGGGATAATTATGGGAACCAAGCCATAAACCTTTGTGTACCATGTAATCCTATGGAAGAAACTTGTATAAAAGGAGCGACCCACTTGCAGCAATTTGAAGCAGTCTCCCCAAGTTGCACGTGTTGTACTTGCTGTGACTTCTGTGTTCCCTGCAGTAATAAAGCTCGAATCTTTGACGCCGAAGGAAGTGTCCCGTGTCTCTGTCATTTGTACGCCGGAGCAGGTTACCCACGAAGGTTTCAGGTGTTGTCCCCTGGCACCGCTGGGTCTTAAATAACCCAGTCCTTCAGTGACCAAAAGAAAGAGACTACCAAGCCTCAAAAGACGGGTGGGGATAAAAGTAAGGAAAAGACTTCCCCAGGGCCCCAAAACTCCAAGAATGGGGGTGGGTCCCAAGACACTTCTACAACCCAGAAAAAGCCTTATTGTCATACCTGTAAACAGGTGGGGCATTACAAAACAGATAGCTGTTGTCCCAAGAATGGCAATAAGGAGAATATACCTCCAGGTAAGGCTCCAACACCTCCTGTCACTGTTAGCAGTGGTCCCCCAGGTGGTGGGAGCACCCCCAAGAATTTGGGTGGGTTTACTTTTGGAGGACAGGTGGACTCTGGCCTATCCAGGTCCCCTAACTCAGATACTCTTGTCTATGAGACTGGCATGGGGTTTGCCAATTTCACTGCTTGCCCAAACACTTTGAGCAAGTATAGACAGGAGCCCCTCATCAATGGCTTGAAAGTTGAGGCCTTCAGAGACACAGGGGCTAGCATCACCATGGTGGCTGAATGTCTAGTCCCCTCAAGGCAACTTTTACCTGATGCCAGATATCAGGTGACAAACATTGATGGCATAGAAACCAATCACCCCATGGCAGTAGTTAATCTTAGCTGGGGAGGTGTCACTGGCCCAAAGAGAGTGGCAGTGTCAGCAAACTTGCCTGTAGATTGCCTACTGGGTAATGATTTGGAAATCTCAGCCTGGGCTGAGGTTGAACAGCAAACCCATTCTAGAATGGTAAATCTCCATGGAAAGGTTAGTGGGGCTGTAATGGCTACATCCCCAATTCAAGATGTCCTTCCTGAAAAGGTTGGGAGGGCTGAGCAAACCTCAGCCCCATCTTTAGATAACTTCCCTCCTGGAAAGAGTAGCAGGGCTGTACTAGTAACAGCCCATACCCACACTGAGTCTCCTCCTGAAAAGGTTGGTGGGGCTGTGATGGCCACAGCCCAAACTCAAACTGATACATGGGTAGTGAAGCCTGAAATGATGGATCACTCCACCCAAACAGAGAGCATTGAGGAGGAAGAGAAATCTCCCTCCCACCAGACTTTAGGAAAGGATCAGCCTCCTCAGGGAACTGATCTTACCCCTGATGAAGGAACTGTCCCAGAGGTTGTTAGGCCTGGCCTAACAGAGCCTCTGATGGCAGTGGACCCTTCTCAGGTGGGACCCAGTCTGGAGCAGGTAACCTACCCCTCTCTACCTTGCCTTACTCAGCCCAGGGCTGCAGAGGACAAGAAGGACAGTGAGACCCAAAGGGCCCCCTGTCAAATAAAGCACCCCCATCAACAGATTAGGGGCACCGAAACTAGTAGCCCTAGTGAGGTGAAAACTTTAAAAACTCCTGAGGGATCCCCCTTAAAAGTAGTTAGGGACCTCCCCCAGATGGATATTGTTGGGCACAGCCAAACCTGGGACCAAAAGGCCCCAAACCTGACCTGTCCCTCCAGTAAGCCAAACAGAGGGACCCAGCCTCCAGCTTTAGGTAGCCAGAGGTTGACCCTGAGAGCACAGTGCAACTCAGTCAGAGAAAGAAAGGCACACATGGTGGAGAGTGATTGGAGGAAGCTGAGCCCTACAGAGGAGACTCACTTCAGTACTCCATCTCAACACCAGCCTTTGACTTTGCAAAGACACACCACAGGTAGAGATTCCCTATGGTGGAGACCCTCAGATACCCTTAGGGTGAGGGATTGCTTAGTGGACCATGAAACAGGGGTTTACCAAGCCAGAGCTGGTACTTCCTTATATGGCCACTTAGGCAATATAGGCTTACCTGGTCAAGGCTAGCCTTATCTCCTTTCGTTTGGGGGGGGTTATGTAGGAAGGTGGATATCTGACTATGGTTACCCCCAAACTTTTTGCCTGGTGTTTAGCTGGTTTTTGACTTAGTTGGCCTGGGATCCTGCTATTCAGGGCCCCAGGCTGATTGCTCTCTCCTTAAAATGGACTCCATGTACCTTAGGTGCATAACACAATTGGAATTGGTTCACCTTATAGGCCCATGTAACAGTGTACCATAGGTACCCAGGGCATAGGTGTAGCCAAGGCCTACCAGGGGCTGCAGCATGTATTGTGCCACCCCTGGCCTGGCCTCCATATTTGACACAACTGGCTGATCACTCAGCTGGGGTAAGTTGGTGTAATCACCTCTTACTTAGGTACAGTATGTCTGTGCCTAACCCTAAACTGGACACATATGTTCCTATCAGCCACTCCTATGGAAGGCCTCATCAATCCTGGAGGCAGAGTGCTTGGAACTATGTGAGATGGTGCTCTAGCATGAGCTGAGCCTGTCTGCAGCTGTCGGGAACCACTCCCTAAGCTGTTCCGGGATATTGCCATACCATATACTCTTAAGTGCATTATAATCCTCGCGGTTAAATGCTATCTTTGGTTTGGCTTTATCAAAACATGTCGAGTAAGGTGTCATACGAATTGGAATACTATCCCCTCGCCAGTTCTGGCGACGGGGATAGCATTCCACCCTTCTAGAGGGACACGACATGTGTGTAGCCTTAACCCCGGTTAAAGTTAAACAGAGCCTCAGCATCACAAAATGGATGCTGCCACCACAGACACATGTCTGACCTCCTGCTGCTGGGAGTCCTTCCAGCGAGGAGGGCCTGGACAAAGGGTTTCCTGCCTGGGGAGGTGCGAGCACCACCCCAGACAGGGTTTTGTGTATTGGGCAGGACAGGGCTGAATAGATTGAGACATGCCTGGGGCACACAAGGTGTCCCTGTGCATAAGCCAGCCCAAACTGGTTCTGGGGCTTTCCAGCCCCAGTCCTGGCAAGGAGCTGGACAAAGGAGAGGGGGTGTAACCACCCCCCTTCCTGGTCCCACCCATAGGGGAGGGACCTAGCAGGAGATCCACCCCTCAGATTGGAATAAGAGTGGGAGCAGTGCCATTGCACAGCAGATCATCCTGAATCAACTTTACACGAAGAAGAAGACTGGACTTCGACATTCTGCTGCACAGAAGACTGAAGAGAATCTCCCTTGTGGCCTAGGAGTGGCCACCCTGTGAACACAGGTACCAACCAGCAACTCAACGTCTGCTTTGCCGCCGCCTCCCGCCGGAGCCCGAGCCCAGAGCCCGACAAGAACCAGACTCCCAGACCTCTCAGAGCCCGATCCACAGTCCCTGCAAAGAAGGGACCCGTGGAGGCACCGAGTGGCGTGGGACCGGACCTCTTGGAAGACACTCGAAAAGCTGACTGCGCATCTTCTGAGGCATCCTCGGCGTTGTGCTTTGGGGACTGAGAACCCCCACCACCGAGCAGCCCTTGCACCGAAGATCAGCCCTCCAGCATCTCCACGATCTGCGTGGGGCCCTTTTGCATTGTGCCACTCGACGCGCCATCCCGGCCACTAGCCACGTGGTCAGTGGCCATCTTGGCGACGAAACTGACAATTTACACAGCAGGTCTGGTTGCTCCAGACCTACCCAAGCTCCTGTAAAAAGTAGCACCCGCTCTGACCTTGCTGGTCCGAGTGTTAAGCATCTTTCAACTTCTGCCTGGCTTGCCTTTGCCAAGGCCTGTTTGCTCCGATCAAGTTGCCAACACCGCCAACAGCGAGAAGCCTGCGTGGGACAGCTCGTGACCGACTCCTGGACGTCCTCGACCCCGGGTATCCACGTGGCTGCAGAAAGAAACTGCCTGACAACGCCTGTTTGCACCCGACATCGCCTGGTTCCAATCTGGTTCCACGGTAGTCACTGGCTAGTGACTTTGAACACTGTCCCCTCTGCTTTCAGGTCTTCACATCTTCAGATCCACCCTTGGATCCACCGGAACTCTTCACATCGAGCCGCCTGCAGCATCTTCAGCTCCAAGCACCATCGACCAGCGTGACGAAACCCGACACTACTTCGACCCTGTGCACCCGCTTCCTGTGGGTGAGGTAACTCAGCTCCGCCGGTGCTCCTGCACTGGTACACATCTCAAGGGCCTGTGTCTTAAGTTTCAGCTTCCTAGGTCACTCGGAAGGTTCCTAACTTTCTAACTTTGTACTTTTTACGCACCATAGACTTTACATTGGAAAGTGCGTGCACTTTGCACACTGCACCCGAGTCCCGTGGGCCTCTCCCGACTTAGTCACTGCTAGTCTCGAATAGCTCCAGCGATTCCCGAGGCCCTAGGCCTGTTCACTTTCCTATTGGTATCTCTTATACCACTTTCTTAGTATATGGTTTAGGTGGCCCCTAGGGCTCATCCATATTGTGCAACTTTTGTGTATTTTAAACTGTCTTGTGATTTAACGCTTGTGCTTCTGTGCTCATAAAGAGTCCAGGGGATTTTATAGTTAATAAATCAATATATATTTTCAATATATATCTGTGGGGTGTCCCTTTCATTTGGTATTCAAGGGGGTTGTGTATGGTATAACAGCTGGCTTCACATGCCTTTCAGAGTTTAGCCTAAGACTGCTTTGTCCACGTTACCACTAGGATAACTGGTCTACAAGGTTGAATTACAACCATCATCATAAGGGTTGCTTGGCATGGTACAAAGTGATCACTAAGAATTAGTGAGCATTATATACCAGGCCAACTTCTCACAATCCTTATATACATAAATTCCACAGGATGATGGATTGGGGGCAATAGAGACATTTGTGGAAGAAAGACCAAGACCGCACCAGGTCCCGATAAGTTTCATTTAGAAATTGGCCGAATTTCCCTTACGTAACAACTTTTTCACATTCCAAGAGGAGTATTTATGCAAAAAAAGGACAACCATGGGTGGTCCTTTTGCTCTAGAGCTGGTCGATCTTTTTATGGCCAAATTTGAAGAGAAGTTTGTGTATCAGAATAATCCATTTGTCCACCATATCGTCAAGTTGATTTGAATTATTGATTACATCATTTGTATTTTGGATTGAGATGACACAAGTCTTAATACCTTCAGTGTTTGGTTGAACAGTAGGTCACCTGACATCAAATTCACAAAGTCAAATGACAAAAATAATTACATTTCTGGATGTGGTGGTTTTTGAGTCCAATGGACAGTTATCTACTACATTATTTTGCAAATCAGCCATCAGAAATAATGCATTACATTATACTAGCGACCACCCATGATCCCTTCGGGACAACCTGCCCTACGGGCAATTCCTTAGAATTAGAAGGAATTGCTCTGAAAAAATGCAAGATTATGTACACACTGAGGAATTGAAAAACAAACTTGTAGATCGAGGATACCCAAATAATTGCTCAAAAGAGCACTAAAATTAGCTTGGTGGACTCCACGTGAGATATTGTTACAAAAGAATGAGAAAGCAAAACAAAAAAAACAAATTGTGTGTGTTTTGACATTCTGTCAGAAGACAGCCCAATTCAAATGGATTATCAGACAAAATTGGCATCTGATTGAAAAACTGGACAGTTCTTTTACACCTCACCTATTTGCTCTAAATAAAAAATACATATGAAAACATATTGTCAGAGCAGAACTCCCAGTAAGAAGCAAAAGAACTGATTGGCTTCAAATTTGGAATTTAAATCAGGTAGAAGGACATTTTAAATGTGGCACATGCTCATGTTGCAGTAAGGCAATTGAAGGGACTGAAGTTTTGTATAAAGGAAAGAAATGGTCACACAAAGTGTTCACAAATTGCAAGGCGAAAACTGTAGTCTATGTACTCATGTACCCATGTGGGCTGGCATATATAGGGAAGACCAATCCAGAAATTTGTCATCGAATCACGCCACATAAATCAAGGATTAGGAAAAAAGTGATGACTGCACCACTAGTCCAACATTGGACTGAAAAAGGGCATACTGAGACCGATCTAAGATGGGCAGTTCTGATGGCCAATAAACCGCACCCCAGTGGAGGAGACACTGAGTTGACAATAAATCAAGAAGAAGCGTATTATATTTTATTTTCCAACACATCAGTGCATGAGCTCATTGAAATGACTAAAGGACAACATTTGTTTGCAGTTAGATGGATACTTAACGAAGCCGCTGTACATATAACCTGTACATACAGATTGTGCCTGTGAACAAGCCTTAGTTGGAATGGGTTGATTAGATTCCATCTAAATACTTCAATCCCCAGAATGCCATGTACACGTCAAACGTCACCACGTACCTTCAATGAAATGCCCCGTTTCCCCAGCGCAGCTATTACGTCGCTTGATTGCGCTTGAAATGGCAAGCAGAAGAGATGACCTACACGAGGTGATGATTGGAAACTACGGCTAGACATTTGAACTGGCATGACCTGTGAGTGTAATCTTGGTAGGAATATGGGCAAGAACGTAATCATTACGGGTTCATGGAAGAAGGAGACTAAGCAATGTAGAGGTGGTGGTAGAAAGTGAGTTATTTGGTGATATTGACCATGAGGGTCGATTGACATTTTAATGAATCCAAGGCTCGGGTTACTTTGCTTGCAGATTGATGGTGCTGAGTAGAAATAGGACGCATGCCGTCTTTCTAGAAGTAAGCCTAAGAATAAATACATGCAGATTCGCATGGTTGAATATGGATATAAGACAAGAATATGATATAAGACAAGATGATTGACCATTGGTGTGAATTGTTTGGTTTTTAGATTGATTAAAACATTCAAAAACATGGGTTGTAGTTCTTGGTTCAAAAGAAGGATGCCCCAGATGTAACTATATAACCGAATAGGTGACCAATAGTTAGAGAACAGTGCAGCATAGTACGGATGTTTAAGTGACCTTGTGTTTATTTGTTTGGTTATTCCAGAGCAAATACCAGTTCTGAGTCCTGAGGAGAACCCCGGAATAATCAGGGATTTGAAACGCACGACGAGTATATACAACCAGGCAAGCTTGAAAATAGGACGTAGTAGGCAAGGACAAAATATTAAAAGACTGATTAAACAAGTCAACTTACCACAAAGGATATAAGAGCTTTACATGGTCGTTAAGCCCATTGATAGAGGAAATTGTAGAGCTTGTGATCTATAAATATCAAGTATTTTTCCTTGCTGGGCAAAAAGAAGGCAGAACTTTGCTAATTGTTATTTTGTACTAGTTATTTGTATGTATAGTTGTTTCATGTGTTGTTGTGGAATGAGAGGGATTGTATGGATGATTAGATGGAGTGGATGGATGCATAGGTTGTTGAAATGAATTGTATATTTTGTATGTCCTCATGATGTTTTATATGACTGTTTTTTCAAATTGATGAAATCAAAAAAAGACTAAAATGATTAATGGGCAAACACTGATATTAAATAGGGTGCTCAACTGAGGTGGTACAATTTTTTCCAGTACTGGCAAAGTGTTGTTTGATATAGTTTTTAGTTACCAGCACTAACATTTGGCCCAGTAGCTCGCCCTTCAAATTGTCTCAAAAATAACTTTAGTGTAATCAAGACACCATCAATTTAACTACTGAATTTCTCAATATGCACCTGCCGGTTTAAGTTTTTACTAATGACTTCAACAAGGTGAGGTCATTGTTTACTTGCTCAATAAATGAAGCATCCTGCTTTAAATGACATTGATTAGCTGACCAATAAACTTCATTATTTTTGTATTTGTAAGGTTCACAGATAAGGCAATATTTGAATTATATCCATTTTACTAACTTAATTGTCATTGAATTTTGGTAGAAAATAACAACGTGCACATGGTAGATGATAGGTGAACCAAATTGAAGCACATCCTTATGAAGAATCAAATGTTCTGGTAAGTCTGCAACATACAAAGAGAAAAATAATGGGACAAGGAATGCAGCCTGTTTTAATCTGTGAGTGAAAGTTTTTGGGGTTAAGCCAGCTGCGTTTAACAGTTTCACTTGCACTCCTGTATTGTTATGTAATTCCACCAAACGGCCATTCTGTTATTAATTGTGGTACCAGCTGGCATCAAAACTGTTTGACAAAGTTTTATACTTTTATGCTTCTCAGCCCATTCAGATGCAAACTTTTTGAAGTTAAAATGTACTACTCTTTAACTTTATTTGAAGGAGCATATTAGCAAAAAGCTTAATTTTGCTTGGTGTGTCTTTTTCTGTTGAGATGGAAACACCAGATCTATTTTTTTTTTAGAATAAGTAGGTTGTCTTGTAGAGTTGTGTTTACAAATGTAAATGAGAAAATGGAATATACATTTGAAAGGAAGATTTCCCATTCAGCAATCTGTAAGGAGGATACGTTTGATTTGTTTGTTTACTAACATTAATGAGGAAATCTTGATTCAAAAATGTATTAATTTTATTCTTCAAATCAGTATTTCAATTTATCTTAGAATTAGTAATAATTAGGATTTGCTCTAACCATGAGGTTTCAAAACTATCATACAATTTGGTTTTCGGTAGAAAGATGACATGTTAAGGGCCCTCATATCTTTCCTTTCTTGATATGATCTTGAACTCATTACACAAATTGAAATCAACCACATATAAGCATGTGCAGTCAATCGTAGAGCTAACTCTATTAAGCTGGAATGTTGGTTGTTCTTGGCAGTCAAGTGATTGTCTTCCATTTGATGCTCTAAAACCTAGATTGTGAAACAAGTAATACATCCTATTTCCAACTGGTTTTGATCTTTCATTGAATAGTTGAAGACCAGAAATGGTATAAAAGCAGTCAGGGGAATTTTCCAAGGAGGGCACTTTAATTTTAAATTTTCATTAGAATCGCTAGTTATCATAATCTTGATTTTACAATGTTTTTGAAAGATATTTTCGAGTTCTCCAAGAGATGAACCAAAGGCTTTTTTGTGGTTAATACATTTTTGAGGAAAGAATATATTTATCATTTGCAGTTGCCTTTCCTTGGAACTTTTTGACAGAAGAACATTAATGTAGCCAAATTGTCTTGATTTCTGTACCTTTCATATGCTGATGAGTGTTTGTAACACTCCATCCAGGCAGCCCTTGGATTTTGCCGTGCAGGAATTTCAATGGCTGGTAATGGTTTAGATATAAAGTTGAAGATTTACCTGACTCCTGGAGAATAATGATAATGTAATTGTTCAAAAATGTTTTCAAAGTAGGTTAAGGTGCCCCGTCAATTCCAGCAATGCTACGGGAGCAAGTTCAAATATTGTTGTTGAGAGCATAATCAAGAAATGATTGCCAGTTAGGGATATTGTAGGTGATTTGTGGCTGGTGATTTGATTGTCTAGTCGGCTAAGTGTGTGGGCATAATTCTTTAGGCAGCGATTTATATTGGCTAGCATTACTCAAAAAGTAAAACCCCTTAATTTGAAGATGGGTAGCTTCAATTTAATAGACTGTTTCTTACAGGAAAAAAATATCACATTGATTATTTGCTAGCGTATACCTTTTTATGCCTCGTACCAAAGTATCTCTTCCAAATTGCTTATAAAACATATCGTTTTTAATAATAGTATCTGGTGTCGCTTGTAGTCTTCAAAATGTCAAATGTTTACATAGTTGAAGGTGGTAAACACCGATGCCCTTTGTGCAATAATACTTGTACAATTAAGGTCCAGGAAAGCCAGATTCATGCAAGATTTTAGGAGGATTTCCTACTACAAAGATTATTTTTTTCCAGATTGATTATGGAAGTTTTTACGTAATCAGCACTCCTGTTTTATACATTCCTGCCATACAACTTTCCTATCACTTATTTTTCTTTCAACTGCCACCATTATCCATTCTTCCTCTTTACATGTTAAAACAAACACTGTATGTATTTATGTATGTATTTAATGCTTATTAAGCGCGACTGTCACCCGAAAGGGTATCCTGGCGCTGAGACCGTATCTAACCATCAGGTAAGGTGTATTACATTGCTCTTGGGAACAGGTAGGTCTTAAGATCCCTTTTGAAAGATCTTGGCTACTCCTCAATGCCAGAGGCAAAGTATTCCATAATGTGGCGGCCGTGAAACTGAAAGCGCGGCCACCCATCCTCACTCTATTAATCCTGGGAATCCTCACCAGGAACGCCGAGGAGGATCTCAGAGGTCTGGCAGCTTGATACCAAGAAAAAAGATTTTGGAGTGGTATTGGTCCTAGTCCATGCAGAGCTCTGAATACAAGGCATGAAGCCTTGAAGGCAATCCTCTGCTGGACCGGTAGCCAGTGCAGATCGGCTAGTGCTGCAGATGAAGAAGCAGATCGTGGCCTTGATAGAGCCAATTTAGCAGCCATGTTTTGGATCCTCTGCAACTTTAGGATCAGGATCTTAGGAGCTCCCAGAAGTAGTGCGTTGCAGTAGTCTAACCTATTGAGGATGGAACTTCGCACTACCTCTGCTCTGGCTCCCCGGGGGAGTATTGGCAGGATCTTACGTAGGGCACGAAGCAGGCCCATACAGGTTGCTGCAGTGCTATTTATAGAGGCATCAAGCTGTACTCCTAAATTACGAGCCGATTCTGCGGCTTCCACCGAGCCCGGAATAGAGTTTGGCCAAAAGTCATCCGGTAGCACGCAAGGGAGACGGATTAGGGAGCAATGGAGTAATGGAGCAATGGAGTACTTCCGTTTTCGACCCATTAAATTGGAGTGAGTTAGCTCGCAGCCATTCTGCTGTAGCCGACATACAGCGGTGAAAGGTGTCCCTCGAAACTATCTCAGTGCCCTCAAATGAAAAAATCAATTGAGTGTCATCGGCATAATTGATGACTGATATACCAAATGACTTGATCAGGTCTACCAGGGGTCGGAGATATAAGTTAAAAAGGATCGGGCTGACTGCCGACCCTTGGGGACACCTTGGTTCACCTGTCGTGTGGCTGATCGAAATGGTGGTAGCGCCACAGCTTGCTGTCTGTTGCAGAGATAAGATGTTAGCCAACTTAGAGCCAAACCGTTTACTCCCACGCTTTGAAGACGGCCCAGAAGAACCTCATGGTCAGCCGTGTCGAACGCGGCTGACAAGTCAAGCAGCACTAAGAATGCTGACTTACCCCTGTCGACACGCGTTCGTAGATCGTCCAACACGGTAACCAGTGCGGTCTCAGTGCCATGGGCCGGTCTGAAGCCAAATTGGTCTGCTTCCAGACAGGAATTTGTTTCCAGGAAGTTGGACAAGGCTCTCGTGACCCACCTCTCGAAGATTTTTAGAGAAGCCTTTTTTAGCAGTGGAGTTACTATTGCCACCTTCCAACTGTCTGGGACTAGCGCTGTAGTCAATGACTGGCAGCAGATGGAATGAAGTGGAGGAAGCAACTCATCTTGGAATGCCTTCCAGATCTTATGAGACATTGGATCAAGTGGTGAACCTGAGGATACGCCATTGGCCAAGACACAGAATTCCTCTAACGAGGGAATAGGAAAACAAGACATCTGAGAGGAGTCTACCTTGTTGTTATCCCATGTGGGTACCGAATGGCAGGGGGATTCCATGGGGAGGGATAAAGACAGCGCAGACTGTCCGGGTACTGAAAGTCCATTCAGAATGGTCCTAATTTTCTCCTCGAACGCGAGGGCCAAAGAATCACATAGTTCCTGGGAAGCCGGAATGGCTAGTACTGTACAAGACGGGTTAGATAGGTTGTTAACCACCTTGAATAGAGTCTGCGATTTATTAGAGGCCTTCGCCAAGGTGTCTTCTAAGAACTTTGCTTTAGCGCTTCTTAGCTGGATCCTATATACCTGCAGGGCCGCTTTATATGCTGCCCTGTCCAGCTCCTTATACCCTCTCCTCCAGGTACGCTCCGCCTGTTTGCAACGGAGCTTGTGCTGTCCAAGATCATCAGTGAACCAAGCGTTGGCTCCTCTAGGTCTGTCCCTCACCCTTCGCAAAGGGGCCAGCTCGTCCAGAGATGTCAGAATTTGCTGGCAAAGGACAGCATAGCTCTTGTCCACACTGTCCTCCACCAGAAAAGTCCTAGGCAATAGAGTGGGTCGAATCGGCTCCCTAAGAAGGCGAGACCATTGTCGATTAAACTTAGTGCCGCCCGGGTTACTTGATTTTAACGGAGCAGGCAAAACAATAGACATATTGATCAATGAATGATCGGTCCAGCACTGATCCACGACCTCTTTCACTACGACCAATTCCTTTTCAGCAAATACCAGGTCTAAAGTGTGCCCCTTGACATGAGTGGGTGACAAGACCAGCTGTGCAAGTTGAATATTGCTGCACGCTTGGCAAAGTTCCCTATTGGCCAGATCTTGAGGGCCAGAGGGCCAGAGGTTAAAATCACCCAGTACTAAGAATTTAGCATGGAAGTTTGAGAGGTCATAGATCAAATCGACCAATGACTGAAGGGCTGTTGTGGTCGAGGAGGGAGGTCTGTAGCATAAAAGGCCTGCTATCAAGGTACCGCCCTGGGCCGTAATAGAGAAGCCCATGAGCTCGAACCCTAACACCTCTTTGACCACCAGTTCCGAAAGGGAGATTGAGTCTCTGAAAATGTAACCTACTCCACCCCCCCTACCAGAAGCTCGGGGAGTGTGTCAAACACTGGTTACTGTGCATCAGAAAACAGCAATAGTGATTGGGGGAAAAAGGTAAGAAGAGGGTAACACTAGCTGGGAAAGCAGCATTTAAGCACTCACATTACATAGAGGTTTGCCAGTCATAACTGAATATAGTCAATCATACGTTAATCATAATAATGTAACTTGCATGTGGAAGTAATAGGAATTAAGAGACACATAAGGAGTAAAAGACATTTTCTGTGAAACCAATAACATGTCATGTCCTATTTACTCACCTTCATTTTCCACCTCAATGGAAACTAGAAAAGAAAAGAAAACTAAATTGGTGCCATGATAAATAAGTTAATCTTGAAAACATTGGTGTGAAAATATATAAACAATAAACAATTAAGTGTTTTCCCTCTCCCTCAAATGCATCCCAATCATGTGTAGAACCAATTCCTTTCAACATTCTTACCTCATTGCCAACAGTTAGGAACCCAAACTACAGATTGACATTTTATTGCCGTTATTGCTCTCTTCATTTACACAGCAACATCAGTCTGCTTGCAGCTCCTCTGCTGCAGCAGAAGTCAAATTCACCCTGTAGTTTTCACATGGTCCATAATCTAACCAACACATTGGTTATGAGACTGCTAGATAACTTCAATACTTCTGACTGGGTTAACATGTGATTAGAACAGAAAGCAGCAGTACAAGAGGAAGAAAAAGGGAAATTACCAAATGTTATGACCAAGAAACATGGGAACTGTAATGCTACCAGTAACTACAGGTAACCAAATAAGCCAGTAACCACAATTCAAAGAGAGGGGGGCGTGGAGCCCATTGGAAAAGGTCCTGTACCAATGCTCCAAAAGACTGTATAAATACAAGAGGAGGTACTAGTTCCTCAAAACGGTAGGGTGAGGTGCAGCTTTGTCTAGTTGCACATAAGGATGAGGGGTCTCCAAAGAGGAATTGGAGTGAGTGGAGAGAGTGATACTCCTGTGCATGTTGTGCCCTCACACACCCTTGCGAGTGTAAAGCATCATCATTGGGCCCTGCTCCTCGTGGGGGTGGCGCTGCAGTCCCTAACGGGCCCTCGTGGAGGGCACTTTGATGGAGATGTGTTTAAAATCTGCTTCCGGGGTTTGACAGCAGGGGCAAGCAAAGTGTGTATCCGGATAGAAGCGGTGCAGTCGGTGCGGTGTGAGATAGGCTCTGTGGAGGATATTAAACTGTATGTTTCGGAATCTGGCATTCTAGAGACTTTTTTTGGGTATTCCAGTGCCATGCTCCATTCTTTGTCATGGACCACTCGGCCTCCCACTTTTGACGTAGGGGTTGGAGGGATGGAAGGATCAGTGTACACACCGCCTTGTAGAGCCAGGTGACTGGATTGCGCCACACTCCCATGTGCAGGATCGTGTGTATCACTGGGTATAACGTGGGTTCCCCTATGTTGGGATTCCAGTATTTACGGCTGCTCTCTATTAATTGTCTATGGAGTAAGAATTGCCCGGGGGGAAGATCATATTGCTCCATCATTTTATTGTATGTTTTTCAACCGTCCCTCTTCGAAGAATAATCCCATCTCTGTGATTGACAGCTCAGTCCAGACCTGAAGTTTTCCGTGTGTGTAGTATGTGTCTCCTCGTGGGAAGCCCACCAGCGGCAGCAAGGGTGAGTACGGCGGTAGTGTTCTGGACATGCGGTGAACACGCATCATACAGGTGCGAGCTATGGATAACTGTAGGGGTCGAGTACGTATGGGTTTGGTACCTGGGAGTAGCATCCGGTGGATTACTGATCTCTGATTCTGCAAATCCTGTGTTGTGTACAATCCTGATGTTCCATCACTTCATATTTTAATATTGAAATTCACAACCAATTCTTGATTATTAAACAGGATCAAGGGCTCATTGACATAATATTTATGTGTACCATATTGAAGCACAAAATTATCAGAAAATAAATATCGAAAACAAAAATATTCCTACATTTAACTATTAAAACCACAAATATCGAAAACACCAATATCATTGTTACAAATATTGATTTCAACCTATATGGAAAACAGAAATGTAGGAAACAAAAATATTGTTACCTTTAAAATAAACATATAATATGTCAAAAATATTGATTCACATGATATCTACCTCAATATTATCACCAAAATAATTAATCATTCATAAATATTCAGAAAAACACTTTTTTACATAAAACAATTACTTCAACTAAACCCAAAACATGTCATACACATATTTAAGTTAAATATATATATTACATCTGCAATATATTTACTATTTACCCCAATAAAGTATATATTAAACATTTGAATACAACTCCAAAACAAAATAGCATTAACTACAAACATTTAAACCCCAACCTATATATGAGTAAATACATGAATAAATGTATATTCAAAACTATATATCATACAGCAAAACTAACACCTTAATTAGTGTTTACCATAGTGAGGTTCCGTGAATTCTGAACCCTTGGGTTCCATTTTGTGCATGGCAGCCATTTTGTGGTTGCCCTCACATAGGCCGATGGCTTTAGCTGACTTTTAGATGACCTGAGTGAACTGACCCTGTTGCCTGAAGCTGAACTTGTTAGGCCGGTTCCTTGCCCAGTAGCTGATCAAGATTAGGGATCAGAGCACAGGAGATTGTAAAGTTTGGCATGCACATACACAGCCCTTATCCTCCTTCTCATCTGTTTCTGCTCCTTCTTTTATGGCTTGTTTACGATATGGGTTGTGGTCTTGTATTATGGGTTTGTCCGGCTTGTGTAAGAAGGAATGTTGGGCATTTTGCATGCTTGCAAAAGCTAGGACTGCCCCTTACTTTTATGCTGAGTTTTGTAACCCTAAGCATATATAAGGCCTCTGTTCTCTGTATTCCTCAGACTGCCTCATTCAGTTGCTAAGGCTCCTGGGTGATGTAGCCTCACTTATTGAAAGTTTGATAAAGATGTATTTTCATATTTCAGCTTCTGTGCCAAGTTCTTTGTTATATTAGTGAAACCCATGAGAATGAAGATTTTGATTTCTTCAATAGATGGACTCAATTGATAAAAAAAGATTTGAACCAAAACTAAACCAACTATAAACACCTTTAACCAATAAAATAAAACTAACAATTAAATCAACAATGTAAAAGGCGCACTAATGTTATTAAACTTAAGAAAGTAAAATAGCAAATAAATATTAAAACACTATCCAACTTCCATCTCCTTACATAGACTTCCTAAAGGAAAAAAAGACGTGAAAAAACAATAAATGACAGAAAATAGCAACTATCACAAACCAGTAAAAAGATACAAGAAAGTATACACAAATGAACAAAAAAACTATAAACTCACCCAAATAGCCACCACAAATATACCTAACAACCTCAAACTCTAGAAACTACCAACAAATTAACATTTAAAATTAAACTAACCATTTTTTTTTCAAACAACAGAAGAAAGCGCCTGCTTCACATTATAACACTACCAACGAAAAAGCTGCAAAACCGTGTGAAACATCTAAACAGAACATACATGTAACTATACAAAACAGAAGCAGTTGCATATTTGTGCATGTAAATAACCGTACAGACTCTAAATTCTTATCTATTTATACTATTACACTACTTTCAGATACAATGACAGAAGCTACAAAATATATCACTTCACAGAAAGGAAGCAGTTACTAAATCACTTGGACTACACCTACAGCCAAGAAAGTGCATCATCAGAAAATATCAACTGGAAATGTATTACACAATATTAAATGCATGCTACAGGAGGGCAACTACAAAATATGATGTTGGAAGTCATGTACTAGAGCTCAACCACCCCCCAAATGTGACAGAAATAGAAATACAAGTAAGGGAGATATTGCAGGCTGTAAGAGAATGAAGCACTATTTCTCAGGAACTCCCAACCAAAAACCTTAAAGATATACTACCTAAAGTCCCCGAACACAGAACAGGGCAAATACCACCTATCTCCACTTTAAAAAGTTTAATCACACTAATTTTAAAAAAGCCACTAGTGATACCCCACCTGCCCCTAGAAGATACCAAGATATACACAAACTGGAACATTTAACAATTACAACTAATGAGGAACCTTTCCTTTTACATGACAACGTATAGAATGAGAAACGAATCCCAATATTCTCTACTGCAGATAAATTAGTCAAACTTAGGGCCTTATTCCAAGTCTGGTGATCCATGGACCACCAGACTTATGGGTGAGCGGTGTTGGCTGCCCTTTTACAACCAGGGTCATCTGGACCACCGCAACAGACAGGAATCAGAGATCACTGGCGATGGTGCAGTGGTCTCGAGGATACAATATGAATTGCTAATGCCCGCCAAGCATATTATCAGTTTCCTCACAGCCACAATTTCAATGGTGGTGCGACTGCCATGAAAAGTGTGGCGTGAGGAAACATATGCCACTGCACATGGGAGGCATGCAAGGGGCACACGTTGTCCCCCCCTGTGTGCATGCACCCCAGTACCTTCACAGCATGATCTGCTGCAGTCCATGCCGTGCAGGTACTGATTTTGGTGTTCTCATTGCAGTGCCTATTGAATAGGCACCTCTGTGGGAACACCAAAGAACCACCCGCCAGACAGGAGAAAAGTCCTTATCTGGTGGGCGTCTCAACCACGGTTGTGGCAGAGCAGGAGCGGGGCGGTCTTGCTCCTGCACCACCAATTCAAGAGGCCATTAGCCAATATCAAACATGGATGATGGATGGACCTTCAAAATGTGTCTCACACCATTCACTCAGATATACACCATACATTGTGAATATCAAAACAAATATCCCTTTTATATAAGACCTACTACCAAATAAATAAAGCAGCTCTTTCTATGACCGCATACCATGTAAAACATAAAACTATTACCCCAAAACAATAACTAGAGACTTTGAGCAAGCCATGACTTACACCATTCTAAAAATGTAATCCCAAACAGCCATACTTGATTTTCAAAGTATATGAAGACATCCTCAAAAATCTGCACTAAATGTAGAATATTCTACAAGCAAACAATTTGCCCTTGAAATTAAAAAAAAAACAATAGCACTAGCCTATGTCCCTGTCACACCCTTTTGAACAAAATCCTCCAATGGTTTAGCATCAACAGGCCACTACAGCCTACTAATACTTGTAGAATATCTTCTGTCTGTAGGGTTCCATGGGTAGGGGCGACCCCAAAGAGTATTCAGGGGGATTGCGTCATTGTTACTTGCGAAGACGCATCCTCTGTGAATCACATCTGTTCTTGGCCAGAGTTGGAGAAGAAAGGGGGAATCGACACTCAGCGGCTCTCCTTTTTCTATCCACCAGTATTTAACTTTCACGCTCCAATATTAGCCCCTAATTGGGTTATTCCCCAAGAGCAACCCTGGAATTTTGGAGGCCCCTGGGTGACACAAAAAAGTAGGAATAGGGATTGGCTACCCCGTCCCTGGTATCCCAACAAAGGCCATCATATGGGGAATGGATGGCAAGGTATCCATACTAGCAACAGATTCGATTGTCTGGAGATGGTCGACTGACTTAGTCCCCAACACTTTCTAGTGAGCTTTCCACCAAAGTATCTGTCTATGCTAAAGTAAGGACATCCCATAAGCCGGACTGTGTACCCGCTGTTGCACGGGAGGACAGCCGTTATGATATGGTAATAGAGGGAAGTTCCAATGAACAACCTACATCTTATACTGTTTCTAGTAACAACTTAAACACTCCCCCCTCTAAAGGTACACATTGTATTAGTCCTGATGCGAATACATCCATTGATGCTCCTAGAACAGGCCCAGTTGCCAGCACCCAGGAAACTAGTTCAACTTTATCCTGCGTTACCCAGCCGGGAGCTGCCATCCAGGATACCACCAAGTCAGCCGGTATCACCCTTATCTCCTGGAACATCGCTGGTATTGCAGGGAAAATAGATTCACCCTTTTGGACCAGGTTTATAGGGGAAGGATTTGATATAATCCTCCTCCAGGAAACCTGGTGCCAGGAACAAATTAATATCGAAGGTTACTCATCCCATTGCCTTATAGCTACCAAATCCAGCTCAGGTAGGGCCAAGGGGGGTCTCCTGTTGCTCCTGTCCAACAGGTTGAATAACTGTGTAGTTAGAAGTAGTACGACTGTGGGAACTCACAGCCAGGTGGTGAGGGTTAAGTGCAGTAAGGGGATCGATCTGGTTATTGTTAATTTTTATAACAATATCTTTGATGCCACTAGAGGGAACATTCTATACCCTCTTGAAAAGGAAATTGTAAGGGTCATGGGCATTTCGGATAGAAAGGCAGAGGTTATTTGGGCAGGGGACTTCAACCTTCAGCCATGCCATTTGTCCAATGGGAATCCCTGTGGTCTAGGAGTAGTAATGTCTAATCAATGGGGGGGACTGGGAGTGAGGGAGGAATTCCCCCACTTTCCACATTGTCATTATGGCACAATACTAAACAAATTGTTAACTAAGCTAGACCTCCACCTGTTAAATTGTAATAGAAACACACAGGCAGTCACATGTCCTACCTTTACAGGAAGGGATGCTGGGACATTTATAGACCATATCTTGTTGTCCAGAACCGGAGACTTCACTAACTTATATATTAAAGAAGAAAGTCTCAGTGACCACAACAGTATTTGTATTACACTCCTGGGTCATGGTATAGCGTCATCAAAGTCAGGAGAAAAGTGCTCTACTGACTTAGTACCCATCAGACCAAATGGTCTAAGGATCAGATGGTCTGGATCTAATTCAAAGGCCAAACAGAAGGAGGTTATAACTAGCTGTAAAAACCCAAATAAGCTATTGTTTAAGTAATGCAATTAATCCCGAGTCCCTATTGTTACATTTTATTAATATCAATACTACTATCGAAGGCATTTTCACTAGGGCACCTTCATTAGCCAGAGGGGTAAAACAAGGTTGGTTCGATAAACCTTGCATGGTTGCACTTCGGGAATTAAAGAGGGCAGTGGGTACCAAACCACGAGACAGGGAAGGGATAAAACTATCCAGGGCCAACTATAGAACGGCCATTACCAACAGGAAAAAGCTCCTGCAGTGTGAGGCATGGGATAAGTTAAAAGAAGCAGCAGAAACCAAAAACTGCAAATTATATTGGGAAACAATTAACAGCCCTTTTCTCAATAATGACGACATCCCGGAACTAACTTCCTACATCGCATGCAATGACTGGATTACCCATTTTACCAACATCTTTAATCCGGAAGGGATACCCCTCGAGGTACTAACCACTGAGGCTACAATATACAATATACTAATAAAAAACCCTTTCTACCAACAAAATGAAGACAATTTATGGCCTGATTTTGAATTTGGCGGTCCGAGGACTGCCAAACTCTCTGTGGCGCGGCAGTGGCAGTCCTTTCACCGCTCACCGGTGGTCTGCCCTCCATATTGCAACTTTGTTGGTCGGACCACCGCAACTGCCAGGGAACCGCGTTCACTGGCAGTGGTGCAGTGGTAAGGGGCTCACAATATGTGGGCTGCTAGTGGTCTCATGGAAATTTTTACTCCATGAAACTGCTGCCAGTCAGGAAACAAAGCGGGCCCTGCATGTTGGTGCGTGTGGGGGCACATGTTGTGCCCCCCATGTGCATGCTCCCACAGTTCCAGTTTGGCATGGACTTCCCAGTCCATGCCATACCAGAATGCAATGGGGCCGTTCTGCAGCAATGCAGTGTTAAGGAAGACATTTGACAGCCACGCCGACTGTTCGATAGACCACGATAATATTTGTGATCTGGCTGGTGGGCAGCTGCCCTGTTTGGAGATGTGGGAGCAGTGCGGTGAAGTGGTATCCTACTCCCACACCACCAAATTCACAATTGGACCCTTCGTCCCCTAATGGACTATCTATTTTGAAAATACTTGGGTTAGCAGACTGCATCGCTTAGGACATAGACGCCAACCCAAATTCCAAATACCATGGTGGAATGTCTATGACAGCACCCATTCAGGAAAATTCTTATCCTTTTTATGGAATATTTTAGGACTGTTACACTCCCAGCAATTAAACAGACAATGGACTAGAAGAAAATTATATTAAAATAGATCTCTAGTACCAGAGAAAACATCTGCTTTACAACAAAGACCACAAGGTTCACTGAAGCTGTGTTTTTAATGCTTGTTTTACAAAGAAGATAGTGCATACGTGCCCACAAATTATACATCAGACAGAATAATGAGGGACTTTGAGTGGATGAAAATGGTGGGGATCTCTAAAAAAGGTGTGGTCTGTGTAATTATGTGTGTGGCTTAAACACATAAGCTACATTTCTGTGACTTCCAACAAGTCACAGAAATGTGACTTGTTGGAAGTCAGAGCCAGTCAACAAGTATTTTGGTTCCTTTCAGCTTTGTTAGTGCATCCAGAAATATAGCACAACTGACATTCTTCTGGAACCACCCAGGACTATTGGCGTTGTCAATGGGAGTTAGCTGCTGAAGATATATGAGTAACATCAATAATTTTGTACTGGTCTTCAAAGTGTCTGAATAACTCCTGTTATGTTCACTCTTTGTTAGACAAGTACACCCTTTTTTTAAGTACACCCTTTTTCTCTCCACATCTCGTCCTATCTTATACATCATCTCTTTCTTCTTCAGCACCCTCCTATCATTTTCTCCTAAATGCAATTTCTTTCATCAATGTAATTTCACCACTCTCCAAACACAGCATGCACCCACTCATCTGTAGCACTGCATTTTGTTTTACTTTTCCCTTGTTGATGTTTTGGCAACTGTATGCCGTCTTCAAACAGATTTGCACAAAATAACAGTTGCAACCAGAAAACGAGACAATTGTTCTGTGTGCTATGCAGATAGTTCAAAGATTGGATGATCATGTGTTCTGAACGTCTTTTAGACTAACAGGCACTCTCAGATTCGCTATTTGGTAATCGCAAACACCGGTGTACAAATTTTTGTATTCCACATTTTGTGCCAGATGTAGGAAGTTAAATAGCGACAGCAAATGCCGAAATTCACAGAATTTCAGCCTTTGCAATCACAATTTGGCTTTGAGCAATGTAGGTGAGATTAAATCTAGTCGCAAAATAAGTAATCGCAAAAATTGTGATTCCTTATTTTTCAATTGCAGTTAAGGAATCGCAAATTGCGATTCCTTAAATGCAATGTAAGTAGCACAAAAAAAAGTGTACTTTAGCCTTAAGGAATCGCTAATTACCACCATCTTCAAGTTGGTGGCAATTAGCGATTTCCTTTAAAAAAGCACTTTTTTGCTCCTTTGAAAGTGCCATGTGGCACACATTCATGCCCTTAGGGCATTTATGTGCTCCACATGTGCACACATGCACATTTCAGGGTTGCAACAGGGTGTTCTTTCGGAACCCTTGCACCCTTGAAATTGCTCCCGCAATTTGCAAGTGCCTTTTGGTTACTCGCAAAATGCGGGCGCAAATCCTATTCATTCCTATGGGCTCTTGGTTCATACAAATGAATGGGATGGTATTCCTTGATTGCGAATCTCAATTTGCGATTCTCAATCAAGGGATATTAAGGAATCACAAATATTTTTGCGATTCCTACCTATATTCAATTTTGCGAGTCCTTAATAGCGATTCGGTAAAAATCGCTATTAAGGATTTGCAAAATTTAATTTACCTATATCTGGCCCTTTGTGATTACCAGTGAGTCACAGAAAAACCTACCTCATGAATACTAATGCGGTAGGCCTTGGTTTGCGACCCATTGGGAATCTCAAAAGTCATAGGGATGGTGGCCTGCAAGGGGTTAGCAGACCACCATGTCTGTGATTGCTTTTCAATAAAGCAATTTTTTTTAAATACAGCCCGTTTTCCTGAAAGAAAAACGGGACACGCTTCAAACAAAAAAATTAAGAGTTTTCTTCAAATTTTTTAAGAGTATGCAGTGGTCCATGGGACCACTGCCTGCTCTCAAAAATGTTTTTACAAACATTCTCAAAGGGAAAGGGGGTCCTAGGTAGCTCCTTCCAATCAGCGAATGGGTCACCACATACCTAAAATTGGTGGTCAATTGCAAATATTTTTACGACCGCATTTCGGTCACAAAACATTCATACATGCCACTACAATTCGGTGTTAGGATGGGATGCCCTAAACACGGACCTTCCTAATATCGAATCGCAAACCCAAATTGTGGTTTGGTAATAGATTACTGAATTATAAATGCCCTTTTGCATTTGCAAGCGGCCTGATTCTTTGAATCGGGCCGTTTGTGAACATAAAACATCTTCGTACATCTGGCCCTAAGACTCTAAAGGAAAGCAAAATTAGGTAAACCATTTAAAATATAAAATTAAATCACTGATGTGGATTATCTTACCATCTCTAACATTCATTGTTTAGAAATAATTGAGTGTTTTTGATGGCAAAAAAGTTAAGTACATGAACAGAGAGCCAGAGAGGGGTCTGTTTCAATGTCAGTTTTTAATAACTACTGGGTCTCTGACCTGGAGGGACCTGGCCCACTTATTACACTGGATTTATGCGTCCACTACACAGCTGGCTAATACCTGAAATGCCAAGGTCTTTAGGGCCAGATGTAGGTAAAAAACATTTACCGATTTTAAAATACCGAATTGTACCGATTCGGTATTTCAAAATCGGTAAATGGTATGTAGGTCCCAACATCTGGATTCGTTACCGAATCCTTAACAATTCTTTAATTACCGATTCGGTAAATACCGAATCGGTAATGCCCATTCATTCCTATGGGCTTTGAAGCCCATAGGAATGATTAGGCATTACCGATTCGGTATTTACCGAATCGGTAATTAAAGAATTCACAAGGGTGCAGGGGGTGTCACTTTGACACCCTCTGGCACCCCCAAAACAGGCACAGGTGCCATGTGGCAGGCATACCTCCCCTAAGGGCAGGTCTGCCTGTCACATGACATAGGTGTACATGCACACATGTGCATGCACACCGGAATCGGTATTTTACCATCAAATTGGTTTTGATGGTAAAATACTGATTCGTTAAGGCTCCTGGGACTCTGAAGAGTCTCACCTACATATGGGTGGCTTCAAATCGGTAAATTTACCGATGTTTTATTTTACCGAATCGGTAAAATTACCGAATCGGTAATTTTACCGATTCCGTAAAATATTGCCCCCTACATGCCAAATCTTGTAAACCGGTCGGTAACGGCCGAAAATACTGATTTTCGTCCGTTACCGACCGACCTACATCTGGCTCTTAGTCTCAGCAAAAGACACACAGTTGATAGACGGAATGCAGAACAAATCAAAACATTCACCCTCAGTCAAGAGATCTGGGTTAAATCCCTCATTCTTTTGCTCACTATGCCACTCCAGTTTAGACCTGGCCATATGCAAATCAGTCTTGACCCTTTGCCTCAAGGGAACAGTCCAGCCCGAACTGCCAATCCAGGTCCTCCCGGGACCGAAAACAAGCATCCTTCTACCGGTTTCAGGGTTTCACCCCTCATCAGCCAAGATAACTTGAATCCAGTGGCACCGTGAGCCAGGGACCCACATATGGCCATACCTGGCGCACTTAAAGTGAAAAAACAAAAGACACACAGTTGATGGATGGAATGCAGAGCAAATCAAAACATTCACCCCAAGTCAAGAGATCTGGGTTAAATCCTTCTTTCCTTTGCTCACCCTGCCACCCCAGTTAAGACCTGGCCATATGCAAATCCGTCTTGACCCTGTGCCCATGGGAACAGTCCAGCTCGAATTGCCAAGCCAGGACTTCCCTGGACCGGAAACAAGCATCTTAGGACCGGTTTGGGGGTTTCACCCCTCATGCTTGTTTCCAGTCCAGGGAGGACCTGCCCTGGAAGTTCGGGCTTGACTGTTCCCATTGGCCGCAGGGTCAAGACTGATGTGAATATGGCTGGGTTCAAACTGGAATGACATGGGGAGCAAAACAAACTATGGATTTAGGCCCAGATCTTTGTACTGGGGTGAATGTATGACATTGTTCTGCATTCTGTCCTTTATTGTTCTTTTTGCACAATATTTTAGTCTCAGGCTGGGCCCAATCAGCCTCTCACCCTACCAAAGAGGATGATAGGAATCCCAATTATTCATACACATTTCAGTAATAGTATATCATTATCTGGTGACTGTTTATTAGGCAACAATAAAGTGTGCTTGTGTTTTTCTGAGTTAGGGTCAGGACCTTAAACATTTAGGGCCTCATTTACAATATTTTGCTATAAGGCATAGCCTCAAGCCTTTCTGCTGTGCTGCCCTACGTCAAAAGAAAACAGCAGGAATACGCTGTATCTTTCTGATACGGTGCATTGCTGTCTTCTTTCCATACGCTGGCACTCAATTGGCTACCCTTGCATCATGGTGCAAGGGTGTCCTTTGTAGGGATGATTGTTTTGTGCATGAAGGTACACCTTCCTGCACAAAAATAATTGATGGAGGCAATTTCCCCATTCTATGTGTGCTGCATAATGCAGTACACATAGAAAGAGGAAATAACAAGGGGAAATAATGTTATTTCTCCTTGTTGTGCCTCCTCTACATCTCCCCAAGGCTGTTGACGCATTCCTAGATTTTTAACTTGTAGTAAGTCTGGGAATGTGTCATATGTCATGGGTGTTATGTGGGAACACCCACCCTAATGCCCATGGCATGTCTCCCCATCGTAGAGTGAGGCAATGCAGCGAATTACCTCACTCTATATCTACAAGGCCACGAAAAGCCAAGCAGGGTATCTTTATGTGTGTGGCCTTGCAGAAATTTCTAAGCCCTGTGCGCCACTTGAGCTCACAAAACATGATGTTCTGACAGCGCATAGGGCTTGTAAATGAGCCCCTCGATTGTCAAAAGCATTTTAATATGCAAGACCAAAGAATAAGAGACTTTTCTCTAAATGTGGATTGCCAGATGAGGTGTTGTATACAGATTAACACTCAGTCCCCTCTATCTCTGAAGGTGCTGATTCACGACTAACGGTGGGTAAATATTGTTTGCGCCTTCATTTCCATTCATTATATGAGCAGGCATTGAGCACCACAAAGTTCTTTTGAGTAGGAGGAAATGGCAGTGTATGTAGTAGTCTGTGATCTCTCCGTTGCATTCAGTGTGAGCCATTACATAGATCCCCTCAGTAAGCCGACTTCTGTCAGAAACAAAGTGAGGATAGTGGTAGGTCCCAGGGTACTGATGAGGCCAAACCTGGACAAGGTGATATACTGTAAAAGCACAGCACAGCACTACTGGGGAACTTAAAATAGATGCCTTCTGTCAGGCCACATGAAGAGTAAGCGGCTACCACTTGGATAACATAAAATATATCCTTGTAATGCCCACGTTCACACACCACAGGTGGGGGGGCAGGAGATTTATTGCCAAGATACTTATTTTGACGGGCTGTCTGAACCTGCTGGGATTCGAACCTGTGACTACAAGGTTAAGTATGGGATGCATGAGTCTACCAAGTCAGCAGCCTTGGCACTGATGACTGACTTACTTTAAACCTATAGAAACATCTGCAGAACCATTTACCAGTAAGCGTGAGGTGGTCCGGTGCTAGCTCCAAAAGGGGCTGTGTAGGAAGGTGGATATCTGACTATGGTTACCCCCAAACTTTTTGCCTGGTGTTTAGCTGGTTTTTGACTTAGTTGGCCTGGGATCCTGCTATTCAGGGCCCCAGGCTGATTGCTCTCTCCTTAAAATGGACTCCATGTACCTTAGGTGCATAACACAATTGGAAATGGTTCACCTTATGAGCCCCTGTAGTAGTGTACCCTAGGCACCCAGGGCATAGGTGTATCCAAGGCCTACCAGGGGCTGCAGCATGTATTGTGCCACCCCTGGCCTGGCCTCCATATTTGACACAACTGGCTGATCACTCAGCTGGGGTAAGTTGGTGTAATCACCTCTTACTTAGGTACAGTATGTCTGTGCCTAACCCTAAACTGGACACATATGTTCCTATCATCCACTCCTATGGAAGCCTCATCAATCCTGGAGGCAGAGTGCTTGGAAATATGTGAGATGGTGCTCTAGCATGAGCTGAGCCTGTCTGCAGCTGTCGGGAACCACTCCCTAAACTGTTTTGGATATTGCCATACCATATACTCTTAAGTGCATTATAATCCTCGCGGTTAAATGCTATCTTTGGTTTGGCTTTATCAAAACATGTCGAGTAAGGTGTCATACGAATTGGAATACTATCCCCTCGCCAGTTCTGGCGACGGGGATAGCATTCCACCCTTCTAGAGGGACACGACATGTGTGTAGCCTTAACCCCGGTTAAAGTTAAACAGAGCCTCAGCATCACAAAATGGATGCTGCCACCACAGACACATGTCTGACCTCCTGCTGCTGGGAGTCCTTCCAGCGAGGAGGGCCTGGACAAAGGGTTTCCTGCCTGGGGAGGTGCGAGCACCACCCCAGACAGGGTTTTGTGTATTGGGTAGGACAGGGCTGAATAAATTGAGACATGCCTGGGGCACACAAGGTGTCCCTGTGCATAAGCCAGCCCAAACTGGTTCTGGGGCTTTCCAGCCCCAGTCCTGGCGAGGAGCTGGACAAAGGAGAGGGGGTGTAACCACCCCCCTTCCTGGTCCCACCCATAGGGGAGGGACCTAGCAGGAGATCCACCCCTCAGATTGGAATAAGAGTGGGAGCAGTGCCATTGCACAGCAGATCATCCTGAAATCAACTTTAAACAAGAAGAAGACTGGACTTCGACATTCTTCTGCACAGAAGACTGAAGAGAATCTCCCTAGTGGCCTAGGAGGGGCCACCCTGTGAACACAGGCATCACCCAGCACCTTGACATCTGCTTTGCTGCCGCCTCCCGCCGGAGCCCGAGTGCAGAGCCTGACAAGACACAGCTTCCCAGACTTTACCCAGCCCGATCTACAGTCCCTGCAAAGAAGGGACCCGTGGAGGCACCGAGAGACGTGGGAGCAGACATCTTGAAAGACCCCCGAGACGCTGACTGCGCAGCACCCGAGGCACCCTCGACTCTGTGCTTTGTGGTTTAAGAAGCCCCATAACCGTGCAGCATTTGCACCAAAGATCAGCCCTCCAGCATCTCCACGATCTGCGTGGGGCCCTTTTGCTTTGTGCCACTTGACTCGCCATCCCAGCCGCTTGTCACGTGATCAGCGGCCATCTTGGCGACGAAACCTACAATTTACACTGTGGGTCTGGTTGCTCCAGACATGCCCTCGCTCCTGTAGAAAGGAGTACCTGCTCTGACCTTGCTGGTCCGAGTAATAAGCCTTTTTCACTTTCCCCGTGGCTTGCATTAGCCAAGGCTTGTTTGCTTCAATCGAGTTGCTGACACCGCCATCAGCTAGAGCCTTTAAAGGACAGCTCGTGATCGACTCCTGGACGTCTTTGACCTCTTCGTGTCCACGTGGCTGCAGAGAGAAGCAACACCTCATCACCTGTTTGCACCCGACTTTGCCTGGTTCCAATCTGGTTCCACGGTGGTCACTGGTCAGTGACTTTGAACATTGTCCCCTCTGCTTTCAGGTCTTCACCACTTCAGATCCACCCTTGGATCCACCGGACACTTCTCCTTCACATCGCCTGCAGCACCTTCAGCTTCAAGCGCCAAGAACCTGCGTGTCAAAACCCGACGCCACTTCGACCCTGTGCACCCACTTCCTGTGGGTGAGGTAACATTGCAACGCCGGTGTCCCTACACTGGTACACACCTCTAGGGTCTGTGTCTTAAGTTTTGTTCCTCTAGGTTCAGCGGAAGTGCTCTTAAACTAACTTTGTGTAACTTTTACGCACCATTGACTTTACATTGGAAAGTGCGTGCACTTTGAACACTGCACCCGAGTCCAGCGGGCCTTTCCCGACTTAGTCACTGCTAGTCTCGAATAGCTCCAGCGATTCCCAAGGCCCTAGGCCTGTTCCCTTTCCTATTGGTATCTCTTATACCACTTTCTTAGTATATGGTTTAGGTAGCCCCTAGGGCTCATCCATATTGTGCAACTTTTGTGTATTTTAAACTGTCTTGTGATTTAACGCTTGTGCTTCTGTGCTCATAAAGAGTCCAGGGGATTTTATAGTTAATAAATCAATATATATTTTCAATATATATCTGTGTGGTGTCCCTTTCATTTGGTATTCAAGGGGGTTGTGTATGGTATAACAGCTGGCTTCACATGCCTTTCAGAGTTTAGCCTAAGACTGCTTTGTACACGTTACCACTAGGATAACTGGTCTACAAGGTTGAATTACAACCATCATCATAAGGGTTGCTTGGCATGGTACAAAGTGATCACTAAGAATTAGTGAGCATTATATACCAGGCCAACTTCTCACATTGGTGAGCAGCGGATTGGGATCTGAGCTTGCTGTTATTTTACCATTACAATCTTTGAGATTATCATTTGAAAGATCATACAGGTACCTGCTAGGTACATATAAAACAAGACTAGTATACTTAAGTTCTACTGAACTTAGTTGTTGTAGAGCAAAGGGAGTAGCACACCCTAGCTACAACTACTAGATAGGTTTAGTAGGTAAACACCAGTGTAGGTAGATTGCAACACATCCACCCACACTAGAGCAATGTCTGGAGCAGAGGGTCCAGTGGACTTACTCCTGTTGAGAGTGACCCTCCAAGGGCACCATCCAAATTTGCTATTTTTTCCTTTAAGGAATTAAGACAGCTTTGTGTCTTAAGGGGTCTGAAGACAGGGCCTTCACCTACTACAGACCACCTAAGAGAGCTCTTAGACCAGTCTGAGACTCTAAAGCCCTCTAAAGCAAACCCCACAGGGAATGCTGAAGGAGGCCATCCTTCAGAGGATGACACTGTAGACACCCCTGCCCCTATCATCCTGGTAGATGAGGAAGCCTCCACCACTGGAGCTCCTCAGGTAGATGAGGAGGAAGAGGAAGAGGAAGAGGAGGAGGTGGAAAGCAGTGAGTCAGATGATGACAGAAATAGTCAGGTGCTGGTCAGTAGACTGAACCAGGCTAACTTAAGAGTGTTTGGGACTGAAGCAAGGCTGACCTTGCCCAGCCACCCAAATGGACTTAACCAGGGGCATAGGAGGAGGAGGAATCACTCAGGTGAATCCAATACTTCCCATGTCTCTAGAGGCTCTCATGGTCACTCCAGAAGGGAGATGACTAGCCCTCAGAGAAGGGAACATGAGACCAAATTGAGAGAATCTCAAATTAGAGAGGCTGAGCTTAGGATTCAGAGGCAAGAACTAGAGGTTGCCCTGGCCCAAGAGAAACTTGCTAGAGCAAGACAGCCTAGAGAGAGTGGATTAGGACCCACTGGTGGCAGCACTATCCAGAAGGATAAAGACAGGTCCTTTGATACAAGAAACCTGAGTAAGATTGTGCCCCCCTACAAAGCTGGGGATGATATCCACAAATGGATAACTGCAATGGAGATAGCCTGCATGGTACAGCAGATCCCTCAGGAGCAGTGGGCAGCAATCTTGTGGCTCTCCTTTGAAGGTAGAGGCAGAGACAGACTCCTCACAGTTAGTGATGAGGATTCTAGAAACTACATGGTCCTGAAGAGTGCTCTGATTGATGGGTTAGGCTTAACCACTGAACAGGACAGGTTAATGTTCAGAGATACCCAGAAGACACAGACTCAGGACTGGTCTGAATTTGTTGAGTGTGCCACTAAGGCTCTGGAGGGCTGGTTGCTGGGAAGTAAGGTTACTGACTATACAGGATTGTATAATTTAATTATGAGAGAGCAAATCTTAAGTAATTGCAAAATCAGCTTCTATATCAGCACCTGGTTGACTCTGATCTGACCTCCCCACAAGAATTGGGTAGGAGGGCAGACAAATGGGTCAGAACCAGGATCAGGCCTAAGAACCAGGGTGGTGACCAAAAGAAAGAGACTACCAAGCCTCAAGAGAAGGGTGGGGATAAAAGTAAGGAAAAGACTTCCCCAGGGCCCCAAAACTCCAAGAATGGGGGTGGGTCCCGAGACACTTCTACAACCCAGAAAAAGCCTTATTGTCATACCTGTAAACAGGTTGGGCATTACAAAACAGATAGCTGTTGTCCCAAGAATGGCAATAAAGAGAATATACCTCCAGGTAAGGCTCCAACACCTCCTGTCACTGTTAGCAGTGGTCCCCCAGGTGGTGGGAGCACCCCCAAGAATTTGGTTGGGTTTACTTTTGGAGGACAGGTGGACTCTGGCCTATCCAGGTCCCCTAACACAGATACTCTTGTCTATGAGACTGGCAATGGGTTTGCCAATTACACTGCTTGCCCAAACACTTTGAGCAAGTATAGACAGGAGCCCCTCATCAATGGCTTGAAAGTTGAGGCCTTCAGAGACACAGGGGCTAGCATCACCATGGTGGCTGAATGTCTAATCCCCTCAAGGCAACTTTTACCTGATGCCAAATATCAGGTGACAAACATTGATGGCATAGAAACCAATCATCCCATGGCAGTAGTCAATCTTAGCTGGGGAGGTGTCACTGGCCCAAAGAGAGTGGCAGTGTCAGCAAACTTGCCTGTAGATTGCTTAATGATTTGGAAATCTCAGCCTGGGCTGAGGTTGAACAACAAACCCATTCTAGAATGGTAAATCTCCATGGAAAGGTTAGTGGGGCTGTGATGGCTACAGCCCCAATCCAAGATGTCCTTCCTGAAAAGGTGGGTAGGGCTGAGCAAACCTCAGCCCCATCTTTAGATAACTTCCCTCCTGAAAAGAGTAGCAGGGCTGTACTGGTAACAGCCCATACCCAAACTGAGTCTCCTCCTGAAAAGGTTGGAGGGGCTGTGATGGCCACAGCCCAAACTCAAACAGATACATGGGTAGTGAAGCCTGAAATGATGGATCACTCCACCCAAACTGAGAGCATGGAGGAGGAAGAGAAATCTCCCCCTCACCAGACGTTAGGAAAGGATCAGCCTCCTCAGGGAACTGATCTTACCCCTGATGAAGGAACTGTCCCAGAGGTTGTTAGGCCTGGCCTGACAGAGCCTCTGATGGCAGTGGACCCTTCTCAGGTGGGACCCAGTCTGGAGCAGGTAACCTGCCCCTCTCTACCTTGCCTTACTCAGCCCAGGGCTGCAGAGGACAAGATGGACAGTGAGACCCAAAGGGCCCCCTGTCAAATAAAGCACCCCCATCAACAGATTAGGGGCACCGGAACTAGTAGCCCTAGTGAGGTGCAAACTTTAAAAACTCCTGAGGGATCCCCCTTAAAAGTAGTTAGGGACCTCCCCCAGATGGATATTGTTGGGCACAGCCAAACCTGGGACCCTAAGGGCCCAAACCTGAACTGTCCCTCCAGTAAGCCAAACAGAGGGACTCAGCCTCCAGCTTTAGGTAGCCAGAGGTTGACCCTGAGAGCACAGTGCAACTCAGTCAGAGAAAGAAAGGCACACATGGTGGAGAGTGATTGGAGGAAGCTGAGCCCTACAGAGGAAACTCACTTCAGTACTCCATCCCAACACCAGCCTTTGACTTTGCAAAGACACACCACAGGTAGAGATTCCCTATGGTGGAGACCCTCAGATACCCTTAGGGTGAGGGATTGCTTAGTGGACCATGAGACAGGGGGTTACCAAGCCAGAGCTGGTACTTCCTTATATGGCCACTTAGGCAATATAGGCTTACCTGGTCAAGGATAGCCTTATCTCCTTTCGTTTGGGGGGGGTTATGTAGGAAGGTGGATATCTGACTATGGTTACCCCCAAACTTTTTGCCTGGTGTTTAGCTGGTTTTTTACTTAGTTGGCCTGGGATCCTGCTATTCAGGGCCCCAGGCTGATTGTTCTCTCCTTAAAATGGACTCCATGTACCTTAGGTGCATAACACAATTGGAAATGGTTCACCTTATGAGCCCCTGTAGTAGTGTACCCTAGGTACCCAGGGCATAGGTGTATCCAAGGCCTACCAGGGGCTGCAGCATGCATTGTGCCACCCCTGGCCTGGCCTCCATATTTGACACAACTGGCTGATCACTCAGCTGGGGTAAGTTGGTGTAATCACCTCTTACTTAGGTACAGTATGTCTGTGCCTAACCCTAAACTGGACACATATGTTCCTATCGGCCACTCCTATGGAAGGCCTCATCAATCCTGGAGGCAGAGTGCTTGGAAATATGTGAGATGGTGCTCTAGCATGAGCTGAGCCTGTCTGCAGCTGTCGGGAACCACTCCCTAAGCTGTTCCGGGATATTGCCATACCATATACTCTTAAGTGCATTATAATCCTCGCGGTTAAATGCTATCTTTGGTTTGGATTTATCAAAACATGTCGAGTAAGGTGTCATACGAATTGGAATACTATCCCCTCGCCAGTTCTGGCGATGGGGATAGCATTCCACCCTTCTAGAGGGACACAACATGTGTGTAGCCTTAACCCCGGTTAAAGTTAAACAGAGCCTCAGCATCACAAAATGGATGCTGCCACCACAGACACATGTCTGACCTCCTGCTGCTGGGAGTCCTTCCAGCGAGGAGGGCCTGGACAAAGGGTTTCCTGCCTGGGGAGGTGCAAGCACCACCCCAGACAGGGTTTTGTGTATTGGGTAGGACAGGGCTGAATAGATTGAGACATGCCTGGGGCACACAAGGTGTCCCTGTGCATAAGCCAGCCGAAACTGGTTCTGGGGCTTTCCAGCCCCAGTCCTGGCGAGGAGCTGGACAAAGGAGAGGGGGTGTAACCACCCCCTTCCTGGCTCCACCCATAGGGGAGGGACCTAGCAGGAGATCCACCCCTCAGATTGGAATAAGAGTGGGAGCAGTGCCATTGCACAGCAGATCATCCTGAAATCAACTTTAAACAAGAAGAAGACTGGACTTCGACATTCTGCTGCACAGAAGACTGAAGAGAATCTCCCTAGTGGCCTAGGAGGGGCCACCCTTTGAACACAGGCATCACCCAGCACCTTGACATCTGCTTTGCCGCCGCCTCCCGCCGGAGCCCGAGTGCAGAGCCTGACAAGACACAGCTTCCCAGACTTCTCCCAGCCCGATCCACAGTCCCTGCAAAGAAGGGACCCATGGACGCCCCGAGAGACGTGGGAGCAGACATCTTGAAAGACCCCCGAGACGCTGACTGCGCAGCACCCAAGGCACCCTCGACTCTGTGCTTTGGGGTTTGAGAAGCCCCACAACCGAGCAGCATTTGCACCAAAGATCAGCCCTCCAGCATCTCCACGATCTGCGTGGGGCCCTTTTGCTTTGTGCCACTCGACTCGCCATCCCGGCCGCTTGTCACGTGATCAGCGGCCATCTTGGCGACGAAACCTACAATTTACACTGTGGGTCTGGTTGCTCCAGACCTGCCCTCACTCCTGTAGAAAGGAGTACTTGCTCTGACCTTGCTCGTCCGAGTAATAAGCCTTTTTTCACTTTCCCCATGGCTTGCATTAACCAAGGCTTGTTTGCTTCAATCGAGTTGCCGACACCGCCATCAGCTAGAGCCTTTGAGGGACAGCTCGTGATCGACTCCTGGACGTCTTTGACCTCTTCGTGTCCACGTGGCTGCAGAGAGAAGCAACACCTCATCACCTGTTTGCACCCGACTTTGCCTGGTTCCAATCTGGTTCCACGGTGGTCACTGGTCAGTGACTTTGAACATTGTCCCCTCTGCTTTCAGGTCTTCACCACTTCAGATCCACCCTTGGATCCACCGGACACTTCTCCTTCACATCGCCTGCAGCATCTTCAGCTTCAAGCGCCAAGAACCTGCGTGTCAAAACCCGACGCCACTTCGACCCTGTGCACCCACTTCCTGTGGGTGAGGTAACATTGCAACGCCGGTGTCCCTACACTGGTACACACCTCTAGGGTCTGTGTCTTAAGTTTTGTTCCTCTAGGTTCAGCGGAAGTGCTCTTAAACTAACTTTGTGTAACTTTTACGCACCATTGACTTTACATTGGAAAGTGCGTGCACTTTGAACACTGCACCCGAGTCCAGCGGGCCTTTCCCGACTTAGTCACTGCTAGTCTCGAATAGCTCCAGCGATTCCCAAGGCCCTAGGCCTGTTCCCTTTCCTATTGGTATCTCTTATACCACTTTCTTAGTATATGGTTTAGGTGGCCCCTAGGGCTCATCCATATTGTGCAACTTTTGTGTATTTTAAACTGTCTTGTGATTTAACGCTTGTGCTTCTGTGCTCATAAAGAGTCCAGGGGATTTTATAGTTAATAAATCAATATATATTTTCAATATATATCTGTGTGGTGTCCCTTTCATTTGGTATTCAAGGGGGTTGTGTATGGTATAACAGCTGGCTTCACATGCCTTTCAGAGTTTAGCCTAAGACTGCTTTGTCCACGTTACCACTAGGATAACTGGTCTACAAGGTTGAATTACAACCATCATCATAAGGGTTGCTTGGCATGGTACAAAGTGATCACTAAGAATTAGTGAGCATTATATACCAGGCCAACTTCTCACAGGCTGTCAGCCACCATTTGGGTCAAAACCTTCAGAACTTTTGCTAGAGAGCTAAAGTGATAGGAAAGGTAGACAATCCACAGTCCAAGGGACTATCTTTACAACTAGAACAAAAAACGAACTTGTACCAGGCCTGCTAATATCCAAAGTGGGTTCCATTTATTTTTTCATAACTATCACATTAGTATTCTCCACTTGTGCCACCATTACAGTAATAAAGGCCAGAGGGGGGCAATTATTGTAAAAACAATGTGAGCATGGGTACTGGCAAACATTTTTCCAGGGGACAAAAAGTTTGATCTTTGACGTGATCGATGGTCGCATTGATGCCCCCAAAATGGCGGCGCAGAGTTGGAGTTAGGGTTGGCGGTAAGGTGGGTATAGGGAAGCAAATCATATACATTTAGTGGCTGAATTACACAACGTGAAAAGAAAATGTAGGATTCGTCCCTGCTTCTCCACTTAACCAAATTGTGTGTTCGTGCTGAGTCAAAGAAACAGCTGCCCAGTGCTGCTGATGACCATGGGACCGCATGTAAAGGTCAGGATGGCCGCATGTGGCCCCCAGGCAGTACTTTGAGTATCACTGCATTAAAGCATGCATGCTTTGAGAGAGAGCTTTCTGGGTAATGGCGTCGACAAAGTCACAAGACATTATTTGTTTTCATGTGCATCTGGGAGCCAAAAACATAACAAGGGGCATGTAAAAGCCAAACTAATTCCACAGCAATTATGCATCGTGATCCAACTAAAATACATTCTGTACTTTAGAATATCACCTGCCTCTCGCATTAGGGGTTAGACAAACAGCTACCTACCTTGGTGTTTGTCTTAGCAGTGAGGTCAATGACATTGTGTCTTTGAATTATGAGCCGCTACTCAAGACAGTCTTGGCTAAATTACGTAGTTGGCATCGGCTCCCTCTCAGTATTTATGGGAGGAACAATATAATTAGAATTAATGTTTTGCCTACATTTTTATACCTATATCGTTTGATACCTCTGCGGGTTCCTCAGTCTCTTTTCAAGTGATTGGACAGTGCTATAGAAAGTTTTATTTGGGGGTATAGACGCACCAGGAGGGCTTTCCGGCTTATGAAACTACCTTATACATAAGGGAGGTTTAAGCTCCCAGACTTCAAGCTCTACTACTGGGCTGCTTTTCTCGGCCAGATTTGGGGTCTGCTATGCGGGTCGGAGGCTGGTCCAGCTTCGTTGTCCTATCAGTTAGCTTGCGGTCTGTCGGCCGGGTTCATGCTTTACAAGATCTCTTATCCAAACTACTTCAAGCGAGTCAAGCTCAAGGTAGTTAGAGATATTATTAGGGTCTAGCAGGACATCTGTAAGAAATACTCTCTGCCCCAGCTTCACCATTATATGCCGTTATGGGGTAATCCTTTGCTGCCGATATATTTCAAGATATTATTGGGAAGGGGTGGCAACGTAACAGCATTAATCAGATAGGACAATTGTACTATTGAATGGGTGTTTCGCTCTTTCATCTCGATGGACTATTGTAGGGTACTTTTTTGTAGTACTTACAAATCAGGGACTTTTTTGTTAGAGGTCAAAAGTTATCAGTCATGCCTAACCCATTGGAAATACTGTCAGGAATATATATATAAGCTCCGGCCGAGGCGCAATTGGCGCTGCATATCAGAAATGTTTAGCGGCAGCTAATGATGATAGCATACCGATAGCTATCAAACTAAGTCGTATTTCTAGGGTTGAAATAACTGCTTAGGAAATACAGGAGTCAATGGGTGTACTGGACACGGGGGTAACTACTGTTAATTTGGAATTACAACAGCATTGGACAATTTATATGTTGTATTATACACCAGCGATTATTTCTAAGTGGGCAGTATCTCGACCTTCCGCTAAGTCACTTTGTCCAAAATTTCAACTCTTTGCAGTGGACCTAAGGCATATGTTTCTTGACTGCCCCGGGCTCAACGGATTCTAGACTGAAGTTTCCAATATTTGTACCCCATTCCTTGGTCAAAACTTTCAGTTCACCGAAAATGAAATATTTTTGGGAATCAAACGTGATGAACTCAGGTACAAGAGTTTTTTAGCTACTATCATTATAGTATGTGCCCGACTATGTGTTGCTAGAGTCTGGATAAACAGTGTCAGTCCAAATGTTAGCGAAGTTTGGGTTCTGCTCCGACAGGTATATGAGATGGAATTTGCTCGGGCTAAAGCCAGAGGGCCTCGCTCCTGGCTTACATTCAAAAGGATCTGGGCTAGCCTCCAATGGGATTAACGAGGCCCTGTCATTCTAGTATTATACTAGCAGCTCGTCCCGACGTTGTCCGGGTATACGCACGCCCACAACATAGTCCTGTGAAGGCTTGTTTTCCAGGATTTCCGCGCCCCATGTTTTCTGAATGCCCGTTGAATGCCGCGCCGATTGCTGTATGGCCACGCCCCCACATGCCCACAACGTAGCCCTGTGAACGCTTGTTTTACCTTATTTCCGCGCACCATTTTTTCCGGATGCCGCTTGAATGCAAACGCTTGTTTTACCGGATTTTCGCGCACCAGTTTTTCCGAATGCCGCGACCATTGCTGTAAGGCAATGCCCCAAGCACAATGCACACGCCAACATGGAAGTACTGTGAATGCTTTCGTTTACGCTGTATGCACACGCCCCCAGCAGAACTCCCCGAGCAGAACGCCCACGCCCATAAGGGACTACTTTGTCCCTAAGGTTCTTTTACCCTTCTAATGTATATGGTGGCCAGCTGTATAGCATATGTCCATCTGCTGCAACTGTCCTTTCCAATGCTGTATTGGGTGTTGTGATTGGTGCTGTGGTTCCTGATATTACCCGCCTCAAAGGTTTGGGCTCTCTCTTTATAATAGTAGTATAGATATAGATATGTTTTATCAAAATGGCTCCACTTCTGTCATATATTTGTTATATAAATGTTAGTTCTCCAATTTCAACTCCTAATGTTAATATTAGAATGGAAATTTGTCATATTTTTTTTTTATCTGGGTTATTTATTTCTATTTCTCCAGATAGGGTAGAGTCAGTTATAGATTGAAATTATGTGATGTTTACATTTCCAACGTTAAAGTGTAATCTATGTACAATCTATGTTTCATCTATATTCCTTTTCCTTTGTTTTCTTCTTTGTCAATTGTACTATGCTGTGTTATATTCATGGGTCAATAAAATAAAAATAAAATAAAACAAAAAAATAAAAAAAGAATATCACTAGGAAGTACTAAACAGCCGGCATGTGTCAGAATAGGGCTTTGGGGGACAGACTACCAAATGGAGATTCGTCCCCGTAGGTATTGGGAGAACAGGCACAGTATAGATGACTGGGCTTGTTTTGGGCTACATCCAGAAAAGGGTGCAGCCCAGGGGTATAAACCATAGCCATTTTTGGGCTGCCACCAACCATTTTACATCGGGTATACACAGTGGCAGCCCCCTCATTTTTGGCCTTAGAAAATTTCTGTGAGGGCCAGGGTTGCGGCACAGTAGTTTTCTGTCATCTGCTAGGAGCCAAATGTCATGCAGGATGATCACGTGACAGAAGCGCTACGGCGCACAAAGGGTGGCAGATATGAAGAGTGTCCTAAAGGGGCTCATGTAGCATGATGATGCCCTGGATTATGGAGATGAGTGTCTCGAGGAAGGGGAACTTGTGGAGCCTGAGGTACAGGACAGTGTGGCACCACAGGAGCGGGATAGGAACACTATTTGGGAGGGGGTGCTTCAATACTGCCTCTAGTGCTATTTTACAGGTTACTTCACTGGGGGCAAGGACAAACAGTGGCAAGGTAAAAGTGCATACTAACCAGGCGGCAGGCTTCAGAACTTGCTCGGACCATGTGGCCAGGTAAGATAACCAGTGCACATAAGGTAGGGGAGACCGGTGAGGGTGTCCACAGGGGTCGACATGGGCTCAAAAGGGGAGCAAGAAACACGTCTCTGCCACAGTAAGTATGTCATAAACATGGGTGTAGGTACGGAGACTGGGGAGCGGGCAGGGGCAGAGGCCCTGTATATGGTAAGTGCTGACGGACATGGGGAACAGGCAAGGGGGTGGTGCAGGCGTGCGTGGAGACAGGCATAGGTACGGCTACAGGAGAGTCGTGACACACTGGGGCATAAAAGGAAGGTGGAGGAGACAGGGAGAGAGAGTAAGGAACTTAAAATCAGGAAGCTACCTTACATGGGGATTACAAATCCGTTGGGGGCTCATTTAATGTTGTAAACAAAATAAAGGATTTGAAAATGGGAGTATATCGAGCTTTGGCCGAAAGAGTGCTTGAAGGAAGAGGAATACGAACTGACTAAGCATCCACAGCTGCCCGTTACTCATTTATGCAAGTGTTTCCGGCAAAAAATACCCTGAGCAGAGTGTTGTCTTGTTTAAATACTTGGGCATGATATGTAAAGTACAGATCTCTTTCAAGGGGAATGCATTGGCCCAGTATGATGAGGAGTTTTGGGAGCGTATGGCCTGGGACCCCGAAGAGAGGTGGGGAGAATTTGATACCCACCTGTGGCAGCAAACAATGGGCTCTGCCAAATTTGGCATGACTATATGCACACCGAGTGGCTTCCCTATAGTTTATCTGCCCTTACAAGCCCATCCCACCTGAGGAGGGGTGGGCAACCCCAAAAGAGCACAGGTATGATAGCAGGGGAGCAAGAAACACATCTCTGCCACAGTAAGTATGTCATAAACATGGGTGTAGGTACGGATACTGGGGAGCGGGCAGGGGAAGAGGCCCTGTATATGGTAAGTGCAGATGGACATGGGGAACAGGCAAGGGGGTGGTGCAGACATGCGTGGAGACAGGCGTAGGTACGGGTACAGGAGAGGGGTGACAAACTGAGGATAAAAGGAAGGTGGAGGAGACAGGGAAATAGAGTAAGGAACTTAACACCAAGAAGCTTTACATGGAGGTTTCAAATCCATTGGGGGCTCATTTAATGTTGTAAACAAAATAATGGTTTTGAAAATGTGAGTATATCGAGCTTTGGGCGGAAGTGTGCTCGAAGGAAGAGGAATACGAGCTGGCTAAGCACCCACGGATGCCCGTTACTCATTTATGCAAGTGTTTACTACAAAAAATACCCTGAGCAGAGAGTTGTCTTGTTTAAATACATGGACATAATACGTAAAGCCAGGAGTGGTGCATCCATGGGGCGTAGCCCCCCCGCCAGCAGCCGCCCGCAGCTCCCTCGGCGTTTCTGAACTTAAGTAAACTGAATCAGTTTACATAAGTTCAAAGACGCCGAGGGAGAACTGACAATGCATGTCAGTCAGCATGACGTTGGACCGCCCACCCCCTTCAGAGTCTGAAGGGGGTGGGCGGTCTGGCGTCATGTTGACTGACATGCATTGTCAGACATGGGGCAGTAGGCAGCAGCACAACACAAGTGCGCATGAGTGGGGACGGAGGGCACATTTTTTCCCGGGCCCATTCATGCGCACTTGTGTTTTCACTTGTTTGTACATGCCCATTAGGAGCCCCTCGGTTTCTTAATGGGCAGGCAGCAGGCGAGGAGTAATCGTGCCCTAAGACACTCCTGGCGCTGAATTGGCTTAGGGGTTGCCACTCCAGTGCTGCTGTTCCTGTTCCTGTTTGAAGAAGCACCAACGTGAACCAGGAGCAGAGGTGGTCAGGTAAGTTTTCTTAATTTTATTCACCCTCGGCCCCCACAAACCCCCACCCCCGCGAGTACTGCGAGCCGTGACTGCAAACATGAAATGTCTCAGTTCGATCAATGGTGATTAATCTCTGTACGTTCCTGAATGTCACTGGTCAAAAAACAGCTAAAACCCCTTATAACGTAAGAGAAGTAGTGAAAGAAAAAAAAAGAGAGACGAGTCAGGGAAACGTTTTTTTCTGTTGTGGACAGCTAGTGTGAAAAATGTAAATAAAGCAATTTATGCAGTTTTACGCTTCTATGTAAGATGATGCCTTCCATTTGCACAGCCTCTCGCCTCTGATTTGAATGTTCCTGCAGATTGCCATCTGCTGTGGTGGCTGGGAGTTAGATTTCAATGTCTCTTGATTTCTTTACCGTCCCATGGCCTTTCTCTCTTCTTTTACATGCTCTCTCTTGCTTTCGCCCTGTTTTTTCACCTAACTATCACTCTTTTCATTTTCGAACTGGAATGCACTCACATGTCTCTTCTAAACTTTTCCTCATATATTTAGGGTGATGCATTCATGCTATGCCCTAGCACTTGCATTTGTTTAGTGCATTACTACAGTTTCTATGGCCTTGACGGGCTTTCAAATTCGAAGTGACATTGTAAACAGAATCCAATTGTGCTTGGTTGTGTTTCGTACTGTATAAGGGTGAACATGGTTCGGGTAGATTACTGGGTGTTCACTGGTGGATTATATAAGAAGAGGCTCAGTGGATCTTTTCATAAATAATGTAAAGCATTATGTGGATGGATGCATGTGCAGAAAGTCTCTGCTGTCCATTCCAGTCGCCTGGCGTGCATAGAGGTCCATTGTTTAACTGTTCGTGCCTGTGATGTTTCAAGACTTCTTTGTCCATTACGTGGTTTTAGTGCATTCCACATTGGTTAATATGTGTATTATTGAGGTGGTGAATGCTTAGCTCACTATATCGCTTGGTGCTATGTTAGGTGCTGTGCTTGGAAGGTGCTATTGGGCATGATACAAAACACCACAGTAGTGCAGATGTCACACACAGTAAAAGCACCACACACTCAATGGCAGTAGGCTATAGCAAAAAATGTGCTTGTTGGGGCAGAAGCAGGTAGTTCAGCGGGAGTACAGACAGGTTGTCGCAATACTTGCACACCATCACAGATGCAGAAATAACGCAGTAAAAGCTCCAGACTTTGGCCAAGAATGAACTTCGTACATGTATTTGGTGCAGCAGAAGCAGCAAGGCGTGAGCGAAACGGGCGGCCACGAGGTATCAAGGAGGACAAATTGGTTGTCTGCCCTTACGCCCACTACTTTGAAATGTCATTAGCTGCCACTGCGTAAAGCACAGATCTCTTTCAAGGGGAAGGCATGGGCCCAGTAAGATGAGGAGTTTTGGGAGCGTATGGCCTGGGAGGTGGGGAGAATTTGATACCCACTTGTGGCAGCAAACAATGGGCTCTGCCAAATTTGGCATGACTATATGCACACAGAGTGACTTTCCTATAGTTTATCTGCCCTTTCAAGCCCATCCCACCTGAAGAGGGGTGGGCAACCCTAAAAAAGCACGGGTATGATAGCAGGGCACTAGTTGGGACTTCAATAAGGGGTTGTACACAAGGGAGTATTGTTGTTTCAGGCACAAGTGCTATAAATGCACATGGAGGCATCCCCTGGTCAACTGTTATGGAGGTGCAGGAGGCGTGTCTGGAGTTCAACAGGTCTCTCAAAATTGCCAATGGCATCAGTGCTTGGGGGAGCAGGGGCAGCTACTACAGAAGGCTTCAGATTAGGTAGGGGCTCTCATGGGACACGAGGAAAAGGCTCATATTCCAGTTAAGTTAGAGAGGCTCACTGTTTGGTTGAGCTCTTACCCAAACAGGGAGTATGCTCATGTCTAGCTAGAGGTTTTTACCTGGGGTGTCTGGTTGAACTACACTGGTCAGCGGGTACAGGACTGTGCTGAGAACTTGAAGTCTGTTAAAGCACACCCACAGGTTGGTGTGGGACAATTTGAACAAGGAAATACAAGAAGGGGGAATGGCGCCGGGCCTTTTTACACTTGGCTCATGTCTGATCTGATTGTCTCTCCCATAAAGGTGGTGCCGAAGAATGAGAAGGTACAATTCAGGTTCATCCAACACCTGTCATGGCCAGAGGGTTCCTAAATCAATGATGTTATAGGTGAAGAGTTGTCCTCTGTGTCTTACTCGTCAGTGGACGTGGCAGTGGCCATGGTAGAACAGGCAGGACCTGGGGCCCACATAGCAAAATGTGACATAAAGTCGGCTTTTAGGTTACTACCGGTACACCCTGATGATTTTCAATTCTGGGTATTCATTTCGATGGATGCTGGTATGTGGACAAAGCACTCCCTAAGGGATTCTCCATTTCATGATCACTCTTCAAGTGTTTCAGTACATTTTTGCAGTGGATCTTCATGACAGCCACTGGTCACAACAAGATGAGGCATTATTTTGTTGACTTTTTCTTGGTCACGTACTCCGGTTCCACGGACTGCCAGTGCTGGTATGTTTAGTGGAGCTCATGAAGGATGTGGGGGTTTCTTTGGCCCTGGATAAAACGGGGTGCCCGGTAACAACAATATAATTACTTGGAATTGAACTTGACTCAGTGGCCATGATAGCTCCCCTTCCAAAAGAGAAGAAACTAAAATGCAGGTACTGTTGTATACCCTATTGGTAAAGGAAAAGGTAACGCTACAGGGAATTGCAAGTGCTGTTAGGTCACTTCAATTTTGCATGTTGAGTTGTGGGACAGATGACCGAGGGGAGATCTGCCACCCGGAGGTATTGGAAGACAGGCACAGTCTACATGACTGGGCTCGTTTTGGGCTACATCAGGTAAGGATGTATCCCAAGGGTATAAATTATAGCCATTTTTTGGGCTGCCACAACCATTTCAAGTTTGGTATACACAGTGACAGCACCCTAATTTTTGGCCTTAGAAACATTTTTGTACCTCCCAACCTCTCCTTTTTGTAGGCTTTGGGTATTAAGGCAAGTACAATCTGGTTGATTTTCATCGGCAGGCAAGTTGTAGCAGGTGCGTAGGGGTTGGGGTTTTTTGTATATGTTGTCGACTAGAGACAGGTGCAAGAAGGAGGCAGTTAGCCCACAAGTTTGCAGGCCGTCAGTTAAAGTTAATTTGATTAATATAGGTTAAGCAGGCAGGAAGGGAGGTTCTCACAGGGCAATTGCGGAAGCCCTGGAGTTAAAAAAGTTATGTTATAGGATTAAAAAGTTGATCACAGGTTTATTAGCGCATAGATAGATAGAAGGGGTGGTGTAAGGTAAATTAATCATAGAGGCACATTTGATTATCATGTAAAGTTTAATGTGGATGTATATGGGGCAGGATTAGAAGAGGTAGGAGGAGAAAGGTGGTTGACTAAATGTTAATGAGGTTTTAGTTCTGTAAGTCTTTGGCTGAGGAGTTTTATGTATTACACACCTGTTTCAATAAAGTGGCCTTTTTCACACTATGGGCTCGATTAGGATTGCAGTGATTCCGCATCCTCCAGGCCGGCGGAAGCCACCGCTGGCCGGAGGATGCCGAATCACCGCTGCGGTGAATGAAAAGACCCCCCACCACATTTGGATGGCTGGGGGGTCATCGGCGGACGGGAAGACCGTCCGCCGCTTTTCCGCCACGGTCGCCTTCCGACCGTGGCGGAAAAGCTCTAATATGGTGGTGGTGTCTATCAGACACCGCCAGCCATATTAGGATAAGCTGCAGGACATGCCTTTCGGTGGTGGCAATGTCGCCACGGAAAGGCATGCGGTCTTTTCTTTGGGGGCCCGTTGCAGGCCCCAGGGTGAAGGGGGGTGGGGGGTGTACATGGGGGTACCTATGGTACCCCCCTGCATTTGCATGCACAAAGCGGCAGGTGCCTGCCACTTTGTGCATGTAAATGCAAAGCATGCATTTTTAAACTTGCGATGGGTGCTGCTTCAAGCAGCACCCGCCGCAAGGTTAAAGATACGGGATGTGACCGCCAGGGTGGCGGTCACATCCTAATTGGTATGGATGGACCGCTGCTGCCCCTGCGGACGGTCCCTCTAACTCTGGGGTGGCGGACGGACGCATGTCGGTCCGCCATCCTAATGACCCCCTATATTGGGAGTCAGTGATCTGTAAGGTGTCCTATTTTGCCCAAGAAACATATAAACATTGGCCATCCAAGCAGGTCCCCTTATTCACAAGAGAGTATCCTGATAGCGTACCATAGTGGTTAAGCCTCCTGTGAGACATCGGGACTTGAGGGTTAATGTTCAAATAATGTCCTTATAGTCCAAATCTATCTTGTCACAGAGAGCGTGGGTGAAAGTACCAGACAGCAAACAGTACACAAGTTAAACACCAACAGAGGGAGCCAGCAGAGAAATATACGAGGAGCAGTGCACCTTGGAGCGAAAGGAAGTGAGGGAGAAGTACACGAGAGAGAAATGCAGTATGAGGGGGAGCATTAGGGAGAGCACACACAAAGAAGAGAAAGAGAGTTGGAAAACACATGCACTGTCATGGTGTGCTTGATCAAAATGTAGTTCCCTAAAAGTGAGATGTGGAAGGACAAAAGAAACGAGACTTTGTGCAGGGGAAGGACAAACACTGGACAAGGTAAGCAATTGAATAAGAAGCAAGCACATAACAGTGACAGTAAAGCCAAGTAAGCACTATATGGGCATAAAGCTCCAGAATGGTCTTGGTACCCTGTCAATAGCGAATTTCTAATCAGAAAGCTTGTTCTAAACTCAATCTAAAAAAGAAAAAATGAATCCATGTTAGGCTTTTTTCAACCACTAGATGTCAGAAGGGCTCCATCTTTGTGGCCTGCATTTCATCAGTGCGAAATAACTGTTATTGTAATACTGCCAATGCATTCCTTTAGGGCAAAGGTCTCCAACCTTTTCTGTAGTAAGAGCTTCATATGTTCAATAAAAATCTTCCTGAACTGCTACTATTATTAGTGTTGTAATAACGACCACATGAGACAAGAATTCATTGGTGGCAATTCCATTCAAGACTAACAGCAATTATCACATCAATGCATCAGGAAGATTTACCAGCAGTAATGTAAAAAAGTGTTTGGAAATTTGCAATGCCTCTGGCGTAGGGTAATAATACATCTCCTCAATGTGGCTTGATTTATCACTCAAATATTAGCTTTAAATGTACCATAACTTGGGAATTCTTTTAATATACATGTGCACTCTAAGAATATATTTGCATGAAATAACATAGGTTTATTGTTATCCACGGTCCATGCGGTGAGGCCACGTTGTGGTGGATTTCGACGGACGATGCATCAGGAAAATTAATTATTTATTTAATTTTCCCTCTGCAATGTCCCTCGAAATCCCCCCGCGCTGCCCCACTGCTGTTAACTACACGGTATCAGCTGTTGTTATCCAACTCAATTTTTGGAGTAGTTGAATTGGAAACTCAAAATGAAAATTCAGTAGGAATTTCAGCCATTTTTCCCCAAACCTCAGCTATGAATTCTGAAAATATACCCATTTCCATCTCGAATACTCAGTTTTCAATTTTGGTATATAGATATTAATTCAACCAAGTAAAAGCTTCTAATTTAGTGAGCTAGGTTGCATACTGGAGAGCTACCTGGAGGCACTATATGCCTCTGAGCACTCAATAAAATAATGTAAACTGGTATACCCAAATATACTTGTACTCCAAATATTCAGCAGACCACAAATATAGAATTCCAAATAACATTTAGTCAGTCACTGTCGCTTGGTCGTCTTCAAAGTTTATTCCAAAGTTCCAGGTAAGTTCCAATTTCGGAAAATAATCTTCAGTACATCAATTCAAATGAGGATAATAATGTTGCCAACACGTGTTTCGTCGTGTGTAAATTTCACACATAGACTTCCTCAGGGCTGTAACAAAAATATATACAGAGCCCACCATTAAAATCCTACAAATCATAATATGTCTGGGAAGAATAAGTATAGTCCCCATCACCTCAAGCGAGTGTTTATTTAGTGCAACATATGTGCAGGCATCATACCAGAGAAAATTAAGAGTGTAATTTATCCCATCCAGGAAACCACAGTTATTTAGACCAGTTAAAGAATTAGTGTCTACCTTATAACCCAGTAACAAGAGAGCAGGAGGAAAATATCGATATTCACCTGAAAAAACTATTTTCAATCCTCTCTTATATACCCAACCTCCTTTCCATTGTTAGCCTGGCACAATGTCTGAGTAATAAAAACCAGACATTAGAGATATGATACAGATATATATGGTCAACAACTCCCTATGTTCATATCAGAAGTCGACATTGTAATATAAACTAATATACTTGAAACCTTAAAGAAAAATATATATGGCTACACCATGTTTCAAAATATTCACCATACTCTTTATATCTATGTATGGTTCAGCCATTAACTTACGCATGCTAATTCCAATACCCTTGCTCGGGTAAATATAAAGGACTCACCCATACATGTCGTGAAATATATCTTCACGTGTAATATAACGCTGTCTAAATCAAAGTCGTTCTAGAAACAAAATTACCATAATATATTAGTGCACGCTAAAATACCTGTTCAACATATAGATATGTCATGCGACATAAGGGCAATGTACACCCAATCTAGGAAAGAGCCTCGACTTACCCACTCCAATCCTGCGTATCTGTATGTAGGGGGCGCTAAAAATTAAGAAAATATGCTATTCACTCTACTATCCCATATCTTTAAACTGCTTCTACAATAAATGATCTCAATGGTTCTCACCCTCGTATCTGATTTATTCAGCCAAGTCCCCAATCAAATCCGTTGTAATTAAATAGCGTCTCTGTTAGCAGCCGTAGTCACAATAATGGCATGAGACCTAAATATCCAAATAATATACAAAAAATATATACACCCACAATGAGCAATAGTCCTTCCAAAGTTTAAAGCGTCAAATTAATAAGCACCTTACCCCACGCTCAAATCTTACCGAGGGGTAATCTGTTTAGGTTCTATCCAGCCTCGAAACGTCCCGACCTGGAACACGAAGAGATCTGTTATAAGCTTCGTCAACAAAACGATATACGCAACCGTTTGAATCGTAATAGTAATCTCAACACGCAAAGCGGCATACCCGTGTACCAGCGGCAAGTGTCCTCGCTGCACGTCGGCGTTCCGTGCAAGCGCCATCTTGGAGAGTCTATAAATAGACTAATTCACAGTCGCCATCTTGTAATGGTAAAGTCACATCGCAAATATCTTAATTATAGTAAGCAATATCTGCTACGTTCATACATTATATAGAACGTTGTCACATTTATAATGCGAGTATCCAAATCCTCCGTGCCAGATAAACTGTATGTGCGTTTCATCACGTGACTAATACCTGTATATGGTCATCATGAAATATCATCCCGTATAATGTCTCAGATAAAATTAATGTAGCGCAAAATGACGTAATCAAGTCATTAATATCTAAGTAAGATTAAATGCTTATTCATCCTATGACTATCGCCCGTAACGTATAATCTGTACTTGTCCCATGGCTATCGTCAACAGAATGTAATGGATAAAAGAAGAGGCACTAATCTTAGATAATCCTGTTTAGTCGATACACTGATATGTATACGAGTATTCACTGAAGTAAATTCTCGCACATATGCTGAAATAACATACGTGGTCCATGGTCGAACCAAAAAAATATATAAAAATAAAATAAAGCAAATTAACACCAAGTGTAACAGGGTGTTAGTTAAGGAATTCAGTATAAGTGAGAATAGATAGAGGTGTATAAGCAGATCACTCACCAAAGTAAAATTCTCATAGTACATATAATACCTATAAACATCAGTATACTATACAATAGCACATATCTGTACTCAACAACAAATATAGGCTATATTTAGAGGGTAACATCAGATCACATCGGCAGTAAATATACACAGTTGAGAAAAAAATATGTCAATAAGTACATCTCACCAATCAAACATTACAACTGTTGCGTTACCAAGTATAGGAAAAAACAGACATACAGCAAAGAACAATTTTTGCATAAAGAAAATAATAACACCCATCAAATAAGGCATAAATCATCATTATGAACATAATCAATCCTGCCCCAGATAATATTGGTATTCATTGTCGATATTCAAGCCCCTATCTACTGCCCTCAGTTTCATGATCCAGATCACTTCCCTTCTTCTCAATTTCAATTGTCTGTTGCCCCCCCTTGGGTCAGGTGCAACATGATCTATACCATGATAGCTAAATTGGTGCTGTTCCTGTTTACCATAATGTTGTACACTGTGGGCTGCAATGGGGTATCTCGTATCACCATTCATCCAGGCTCGGAAGTGTTCCATCATCCTATCTCTCAGTCTCCTGATAGTGCTGCCCACATATATTTGACCACATGAGCAGGATATGACATATACAACATAAGTCGTGTCACAGTTGATGAATGTATCAATGCCATATGTATCTCAACTCAAATAGTTTTTTCAGGTGAATATCGATATTTTCCTCCTGCTCTCTTGTTACTGGGTTATAAGGTAGACACTAATTCTTTAACTGGTCTAAATAACTGTGGTTTCCTGGATGGGATAAATTACACTCTTAATTTTCTCTGGTATGATGCCTGCACATATGTTGCACTAAATAAACACTCGCTTGAGGTGATGGGGACTATACTTATTCTTCCCAGACATATTATGATTTGTAGGATTTTAATGGTGGGCTCTGTATATATTTTTGTTACAGCCCTGAGGAAGTCTATGTGTGAAATTTACACACGACGAAACACGTGTTGGCAACATCATTATCCTCATTTGAATTGATGTACTGAAGATTATTTTCAGAAATTGGAACTTACCTGGAACTTTGGAATAAACTTTGAAGACGACCAAGAGACAGTGACTGACTACATGTTATTTGGAATTCTATATTTGTGGTCTGCTGAATATTTGGAGTACAAGTATATTTGGGTATACCAGTTTACATTATTTTATCGAGTGCTCAGAGGCATATAGTACTGTTCATTTCTGTGTGCAACAGAAAAATTGGGGTGTTGGATACATGCCCTTCCTCTAGATGCACCTAAATTAGATTGAGTACGAAGAATACACTTATCCCTGATATTAAGTGAGGAGCGCCCTGAGATTGTTTGTATCCCAGTTTGCTACCTGGAGGCAGCTGGAGAGCTACCAGTAGCTCACTAGCTACTCGTTGGGAAAGCCTCCTGTAGGGGTTATGATTATGTTTCTTATTACAACGCAAAATACCGACAGACAATCTAACTACTTGAAATGGATTTGATTGAACCAAATAAATGCTACGAAAACGATATGGAAATTGAGTGAATAATAAAAATAGCATGTCAGATGATTCATGCCTATGTCGAATATGTTTTTATAACATGATTTAATATGTGCGCTCTCTCTATACAGAAATTCCAATAATCCTCGCACTGACGATGAATATTTCCTCTAGTTCGCACCATTTTCTGCATAGGGTGTGAGCTAAAATCTGGACTTTGTTGTACCATTTAACTTGATGCGTGGAAAAAGTTGGTATTTCATCGAATTTCAACTACATGAGGAACCAGTTTACAGCAAATGAATGCCCAAGAAAATGTCACATGTTTGCATTCGCTAAGAAATATTGCCAGTTTCCAGCAGAAAACGCCGCTCAAAAAAGGTGTCAAAAAAAGAACAGGATATTCAGGGCATGCCACAATAGGATATGGTGTGACTTTGCTGAAAGCTTTTACATGAGGGCTAGAAATCTCCCAGCATTGCTACATCGATTGAGAGCTGTGTGGGTGAGTACCTCAAGCTAGAGTTACTGACCTTAGAGCTCGAGAACCAGTGGGCTTATTTACAAGTCCATTGCGCCGCCGGTGCACCTGCGGAGCAATGGGCTTGCCCATGTTTACAAGACAACTAAAAGTCATCCTTTGTGACTTTTCAGGGCCTTGTAAACATGGGCCCCTTTCATGCATTAATTACTCTGTGTGAAATGGGTGTTCCATGAGTGTTGCTGTGGATGTTCCGAAGCAACATCCATGGTACTTGTAAAACCTTTTGTAAACTTTGCAAAACTTGGAATGCGTCAGAATCCTACATCTCCCCAAGGGAGACATAGGAGTGGAGCAACAAGGAGAAATACTTTTATTTCTCCTAATTTTTTCCTCTTCCTCTGCGTGCTGCATTGAGGAAAATGTCATTAATAAATGTTTTTGTGCAGTAAGGCACACCTTCCTGCACAAAAACAATGATTAATGCATCATTCCCGCAGCACATGCACCCTTGCAAAATGATGCAAGGGTGATGCAAAATGATGCAAGGGTGTCTGCGCTGGCGTATGGCAGCCAATTGTGCACCATCCCAGAGGAATGCACAGGGATACCTCCTGTTGCTGTTAACACAACGTAACCCTGTGCTTTGAAAATGAGACAAAATAGAAAACTATATAATTGACAATACTGCTACATTCACTATAACCTTCTCTAGTTCTCTGCCATTAGAATTAAACTAAATGTGAGTGCAAGACTTGTAATTCAATCTGAAGTAAATCACTTTTTATTAATGCTTTTTAGACACATTTTTTGGTTAAAATTCACCAATTTCACATTTACAACGAACAAAAACAATTTTAGAGATAAAAACAATTGCACTATCACAAATTCATACTCTGCTCACATACTTCTGTTGATCAACAATTCACATCCCATTCAACACTCTCACACACATACGACAACCACATGTTATTTATAATTTCAATATACAAAAATACAAAAATACATGTAATCCTCACCAAAGATAACAATTTTTCAATCTCAACAATAATTTTGTGATGTTATATATTTTTGCAGCTCTTATGGTGGAAAAAAATAGCGGTCTACGCGTTTCGAACTCCTATTTAGTGGGGAGTTCTCATCAGGACCTAAAAGCTTAAACTGGAGTGTGACCTAGCTCATTGCCGGTTGGAACAAGCAATCTCATTTCCGACACAGGCTGCGTAACGGAGGACGCACCTAAACGCGAAGGTTCTCTTGTGAGTCGTCCATCCAATTTACAAAGAGGAAAGGGGACACGAAATAAACAAGTCCTGCCTACCACCTAGAGACATATAAGAAAGACACTGCTGTGATTGCACTAAAAGTGATTTAATTCAGACTGAATTACAAGTCTTGCACTCACATTTAGTTTAATTCTAATGGCAGAGAACTAGAGGAGGTTATAGTGAATGTAACAGTATTGGCAATTATGTAGTTTACTATTTAGTCAGTGGCTTGGCCTTACAGTGGGGAGCCCACACGCAGTGTCGTTTTCCATTGAAAATGAGACAGCACAGCACTACTAAATGGTTTGTATTGCCACGCTGCATTATTCTCTTGTAGATGAGGCCCCAGGTTCGAGTCTCGGCATCGGCTCAACATCATTTGGGCCTCATTTACAAGACCCCTAGCGTCACTTTTGCGCCGACGGAGCATCACTTTTTTGATGCTCTGGTGGCACAATGTGCCACAGCATATTTACAAGGCCACACAAAGCCACTTTACGTGGTTTTCTTAGCATTGCAAATATGTTCCTCTTTCACGCACACTGCGTGAAAGGGATGTTCCATGGGTGTTGCTGTGGGTGTTTCCAAGCAACAGCCATGGAATCTGAAGAATTCCCAAATTTATGAGGAATCGTAAACCTGGGAATGCGTCAGAATCTAGCTCGACCCCAGGAGTGGCATTAAAGAGATGCAATTAGGAGAAATATCCTTATTTGTCCTCGTTTTTCCTCTTTCTATATGTGCTACATTCTGCAGCACACATAGAAAGAGGAAAACACCTCTGGTGATTGTTTCTGTGCAGTAAGGTGTCCCTTCCTGCACAAAAACAATCACCCCTACAACGCAGACACCCTTACACCATGGCGCAAGGGTGCGTGTGTTGGCGCATGGCAGCCCACTGCACGCCAGCACAGTGGAAAAGCACAGGAATGCACTAAATCTCATACATATAGCACATTCCTGCCATTTTCTTTCGATGCAGGGAAGCATAGCAAGATTCCTTGTTGCGCTGCCTGGCGCCAACACTTCGTAAATGAGGCCCTTTGTTTCTGAGCAAATCACTTAAACTACCCATACATACAAAAAATGAATGTGTCCTTGTGAAATGTAGCTGATGCTAGTGCAGAGCGCTCCCATAGTTAGGGTTAAATTCACACTGCAGTGAACAAATGTAACATCAATTAATCAATCTAACAGTGGCTCTGTTTTCTAAAAAGAGAATACCTTGAACAGTAAAATACATTTTAGCAATTGTATCCTATAACGTTTCTATTTTTTCATGCCAAGTGAGTTTATACTTTTTCCCCATTTTCCTATTTGTATAGGTAGCCAAACTATGCTAGGGGAAGGGTAATTTAGGTGTCCTTTGGTTCATAGTTGAAAAAGTACCAAACAATAAAATCCAGTTTAAAATAGACACTCAAAAATGAAACACAATATACACCATATATTACCATTAGAACTGTTATTCAACTTCATTTTTGTGCTCTTAAGTGAAAGAAGATCAAGTGAAAAAAAACATACCGATGGTTCATGAAAGGCCTCAGTAAAGCAAGAATTGTCCTGGCTGTGGGAATGCTCATGGTGGCAAAGTCCCTCAAGGGACAACATTGAATTCCCCATGATGCATGGAGATCCTACAAAACGTCTATGTAGCAAGAGCTCATTCTATAAATCAGCTTCCATGCCCAGTGCCATACAGCCACCTCTAACGGAAGGGAAGAAATGAAATGAATTTGCAAACTTCTTTGACAATAAAGTTAAACACCGCCCCCCTCTCCCCCCCCCGCATACGGAATATGAACGCTGAGACTGAATAGAACATTTTCTCAAACCTGGTCTAACTCCAGAGACATGTCTCAGACGGAGCTTAGAGATATCATATCTAAGGTTAAACCAGACAGAAACTTCCTAGACTTGTTACCTGTCAATCTAGTGAAAGAGATGCCAACTTACCTCAATGGCCTAACATTATAATCCTCTCCCTACAGCAAAAAACCTTGCCAGGTTGCCTAGAAAACAGGACAAGTCTCTCCATTGTTGAAAGAAACAACTGATGACTGAGATAGTTTCAAAAACTTCCATACGGTCACAGGACTGTCATTCTTGTCCAAAATAGTATAAAGCTGCATCAACACACAATTTACTCCATTAATATAGGACAATAACTTACTTGATGTATTCCAAATAATGTTGTGAGCAGACCAAGACAGCCCTCTTATGCTTACCTTACTAGACCTCTCAGAGGGGTGTGATACCATCAACAATGAGATCCTTAGCTGCACCCTAAAAGGCTGCATGAACCTCAAAGGGAAAGTTCTAGAATAGTTCAAGTTATACTTGAGGAACTGTGTACAGGTGGTCAAAAAAGAACACGCATTCTCAAACCTGATAAATGTCTCCCATGGTATTCCACAAGGATCAGTTCTAGCTACGGCACTGTTCAACAGTTGCCTGGAACCTCTGAACAGCCTACTTATGAACTCTGGCATAATATATTCCCATTTCACAGAAGACTCTCAACTGCACTTAAAGGCTACTCTCCCTCTCCAGCTGACATTTCCAGACTGACCACTGCTCTTGTCAAAACACAGTTTTGAATGACAACCCCCAGAAACTAAATTTCTTCACCTCTCTCCTAACAATTCTCCCACAGCAGTTGGGGAAGAGATAACCTCCATATTCGAGAATGCCAAATCCCTAAGCTTCACTCTAAATGGAAAACGAGATTTCATTAACCACATTAGTAGGATCACAAGACCAGCCAATTACCATCTTAAACTCATAAGGGGTATTAAATCCTTGCTACCTCCTCAAGGCCTGAAGACGGCGATAAAGGCTATGGTGCTATAAAGACTAGACTACGAAAGTGCCATTCTAGCCGGGATCCACTAAACATACACTGCCCAGAGGAAAGCCTCACCACATGCTGCTGCACACCTGGCCACAGGAGCTACATGATCTGATGACATTACACCAATCTTGGCTTCCGTCCATTACCTGCATGTTGAAGGGGTATCTACATTTAAAGTCAGGTACCTAGTACACAAAGCTGTTCACTATGACCAATCTCATAAACTTGCTAAGAAATTGAAGTGTTGTAGAGAATCACGATGGACGAAAAGCACCAACTCACTATTACTTGAAGCTCTACCTTAAGGTAAAAAGATCACTGACCAAGTCCTTTTCCAGATTTGCTCCTAAAACTTGGAACACAATTCCCCTAAAAATTCAAATGCCTTCCTCCCTTCCAGTGTTTAAAAGTCAAACCAATGCCTTCCTACCCAATAACTTCCTTCCCAACCACACCCCTCAACAAGCAGACCAGTAGGGATGTTGATCATCACAGCAGCCTGTTGTATTGGCTTGAAGGCAGACTCAAATTAACCACTACTAAGATAGTAGGTGAACAACCTTTACAACAAAACTTTTACCACGCAGTGCCTTTACAATGCGGTATTTACAACGCATTGCGCTGGGGGCGCTCTAGGATAGGGAATAAGTTTAATTTACTATCCAACACCTTCCCTAGTGTCCACGGGGACTGGTGTTGGAATAGTAAATTAAACTTTTCACTATCCAGCACCTCTAAGCGCTAGGCGTTGTAAAGGTTTGCGATGTTAAAACCGCGTTGTAAAGGCATGCGTGGTAAAAGCATGAGTTGTAACGTCATACATCCAGACAGTACAATATTAGCCATCTCAAAAATGATGGAAATGGTGAACCTTAACCTCTCAGCTTCTCTATGACAGAGATAGGAAGGGCTGGTTTAAAGTTGGCTCAATTGCATGACACCCACTACATGTGATATTAAGATTTTACCTAGTTTGTGGACTCCCCTTCGCTTGAGAAAGTGTGCTCTTATATGGTAATTTATTGCCTGTTTTACATCTTTATGTTGTTGCCTGTTTTACATCTTTATGTTGTTGATGTCAGTCTTTGATCCTGTGTTTCATTTGTTATTCTGTTAATGTGTTATGTAAAGCACTATAATGCTCTTGGGTCTAGTATGCATCCTATAAAAACGTTAAATGAATAAATAATATTCTGTACAATAAACAACCACCAAAGTGAGGATAGTAACAGTGTAATAATATTCAGCAATACACCATTGCTGGAAATTATCATCTTTTGGGTTGTATTCCTCTAGATTTCTTGCCTTCCTTAACCTGAACTGTTTTGTGTTGGCCATAGGACTCAGCACACCTTACTTCTGCTAGCCAGGGGTAAAGTGCTCTTTTAAAAATGGTAGAATTGGCATACACCTAATTGGCATATTTAATGTAGTTAGAAGTCCCTAGTGTATGGTACTACATGTACATAGGGCTTGTAAATCAAATTCTACAAGCTCTACATACTTTGGCCACCACAGTCTAAAGCAGGCCCCAAATCTTTATGTGATACTAGACCCAGGAGGTACCAAGTCTAAGAGCCTTTTGTGCTACAAAGAACTAGATATGCAGAGCGTCTTAGTACTTTCGGTTACATATAAACCGTGCATCCCTGCAGTGTCTGATATTATGTACTGTACTAAGGGAAAACTGATACAGCATCCTCACCTATAATGGGTTTGTACAAAATGACTTCCTACACATTTACAAATATGCTACAGTACATCATACTCTCCAGCAGTGGGTGTGTTAAATGAGACATAAAATGCAAAACAGCCACAATACAGCATCCTCACCAATGGTGGGTAGGTAGAATGTGGTGTAAAGTGCAAAGCAGCTCCCCCTTTCCTCCTGCTGGTATTTTATATACAAAAATGATGTAATCCTCCTCACCTACGATAGGTTCATGCAGTGAGGCATAAAATACAAAAACATCTCACTCCCCCTTGTGTGCAAATATACTAATTCTTTCAGAAAATGGTATAGTCTAAATAAAATGATTAACCCAGTTTCTACAAGCGCCCAAATCCAGAAGTAAAGCTGAATCTATAAAGGGCAAAACTTAATGGTTTACCATGCAGCATAGATATACAAGGCTACTGGAAAGAAGAGGGCTTCTGAGTCTGTCCGATAACATAAAGATATAGGGGCCGATTATGATGCGTTAGGAAACAGCTCCGACAGTCAGTCGAAGCCATTTCCTAACGCATTAGAATTAGTCTTCGGATTCCTCTCCGACCGACCCATTTTGTAGGTGTCAGTCGGAAAGGAATCTGACTGGTCATTCTCAGCCGTGCTCGGTAGTGGGAGCACCTGCCGAGAGGCGATGTGGGGAGGGGGAGGGGCAGGGTGGGGGGGAGTAAACTATGGATTATGGAGGTTTACAGGTAAGTAAACATATAAACAAATAAAACGAATTTTGTTGCGTGCACTGCATCCCCAAATGCAGGTACTCCTACTATCGACAGTGGGTGGTCATTCTGACTTGCCTCCGATGTACGAGCTCAGAGAGCCCATCCGCCAGTTGGAATGGCCTCAGTAAACCCAAGGGATTCCGCCCGAGTGATTAAAATGTCAGATTCCGACAGCTTTTCTGTGCCAACACAGAAAGGCTGTCAGAAGGCTGCCACGGGGTGCATGGATGAACTGCACCTCTTTGTTTTACAATGAGAGCATGCATTCCGGTCAGAATGCATGCTTCCATTGTAAAGAATAGGAGTGCGACCGAACACTGTTCATCCTAATTGGTCAGTCAGGACCATATTGGTGACTGCATACTCGTATTTGGGTGCTATATATAAGTAACAGCAGAGCTGTCCCTTTTAGTAATACGTGTAGTACCGCCATCAGCATTTTATCAATGGGGTCATAATGGAGAACCACCCCGGTAGTATTGATTACATGAGGCGAGAGATTAAGTTACAGTGTTGCCCTATTTTTGAGGAACAGTGTATCTCTTACCTATACTAATAAGGCTACTGTGCTATAGGCCTCCATGTGAATTTAGAATACCGATGATGCAAAATCTGACTTTTAAAGATCATAAGCAAGCCACATGACCATTGATGTCTCTTTATAGATATCATACCATTCTGTGCTGGACAAAAATGGAGAAAATTATAAACGGGCTAATTGACTAAGGACTTATGTCTATGAATCAATAATATAAGGTTAGTATATATCCGGGAATTAAAGAACTTATACCAGCTAATATTAGCAAGAACCATGAATACTAATTGGATTTAAAATATATAATTCTTGCAGTTGACTTGCTGTGACTTTTTGAAAGTGGATACATCTATATACAAACAACACAAAAAAAGCTTTTTAGGTAAGAGACTGGGGTAGTAAACCTTCTCTTCCATTCAGTTTTGTAAGTGTAGGAAGGTAGATACCCGACTATGGTTACCCCCGACTTTTTGCCTGGTGTTTTGCTGGTTTTCCGACTTAGTTGACCGACAGCATCAACCTTCGTGGGACAGCTCGCACCTCCATCAAGGTCGCTGACAACGCCTCCTGGTCCGTGAGACTGCAGAGCCTAGCGTCGCCCACTCACCTAGTCGAGGTGACGGCCACCCGGTGCCCTCCTGGTACCCTCTGACTACTGGCTAGTAGTACGAACTTGGTCCCCTCTGCTTTCAGGTATCATCGATCTCTGATCCAGGCTCGGATCTCTACAAACTATTCTTCACTGGTCGCCGGCCAGCAACTCCTTCCTTCCGGCTCCTGGCTCGTCAGCGAAGACCCCGACGCCTGTAAGACTTGTGCAGCCGCAGTCCTTGTGGCTAGGTAACTCCGGCATTTCGGTGCCCGCATAGCCTCCTTACTTAAGGGTCCCGAGTCCCTCGCTTCCGACTTGCCTTATCGGGTCCGCCCGAGACCACTAGAACTTTCCGTGCCCTCGGGCACTTGTATTGATTGTGCACTTGAAGTATTTTCCTAAGAGTTTTGTTCTGTGCTTAGTACCCTGTCCTCATAAAGAGTACAGGGCTGTTGTGATTCTAATAAATACACTGTTTATTTTCATAACACTTGTGTGGTGTCCTTTCACTTGGTGTTCAAGGGGTATGTGATGGTATAACAGCTGGCTTAACACGCCCTCTAGAGTTTAGCCCGAAGACTGCTCGTATCCACGCTACTAGGATAGCTGGTCTAAGGTTGACTTACAACCAATCACCATAAGGGTCGTTTGGACCGATGCATAGTGGTCACTAGAATAGTGAACACTGCATATCGGGCCAACTTCTCACAGTAAGGATATATAAGAAAATAGATTTTAAACATAAATCCTTAATTTTTAGGACGTCTTTGATAAATCTACTGTGGGAGAGCCTAATGACCCTCAGTTATACGGACCCACACATTTTGGAATGAGTGCACTAAGGTTCAGGAGTTTAGCCCCTTTGATTTTATGTAAGTGAAGGAAGAACTATTACTGTCGAAAACGTATATATTTTTTGGTATGACGAATAATTCGAAACACAGGATGTTGGTTATGTTTTTCTAAGTTGCCCAGACTAACTTTCTTGGTGGCATTGATACTGCACCTACATACACATTGGTTGTCACTCTTTAGATACATCTTATTCTTTTCTCTCTCTTCTAGAATTAATGTATTGTCTGATGTGATATGATCCATGGTAGCAATTGTGTGTTTGTACTTCGGGCCTATCAGAACAAACGTCTATGTACAAAGATAAATGAAAATTTTGCTTCCAAATGTGCAATAATGTTGATTATCTTATATATTTATATAGGTCCCCTGGGAATTGTTTGTGTGATATCTGGATAGGTACCGAGGAAGGTGGCTTATGGAACTGCTGTCCACCGAAACGCGCGTCGACCTTGTGCGGAGTCCTGTGGTTCGTCCGGGACTCATATACTGGCAGGAGTATTGTCCTGCCTTGAATCACTCAACTGTGTACAGATAGAATTTGAATGTAGTGGTTGTGAGAGAGTGTGTGTATCTGTGTGATTGTAACTTGATTACATGTATTTATTCTCTTCCAGGGGCAAAATTTTAGAAAAAGATTCTCTCAGAGGAAATGTTCTTTAATATATCTTATGTATCAATTTTGTATGTTTATGATTGTAAAAGAAGTTTATTGATATGAAATCATGAAGATTAATAACTGTTAAAAGAAATGAAGTTTTTTTAAAATATGCGTTTGATAATGTTAAAAAAAGAAATGAGTAAAAAAAATATATATGAAATATTAAAAAATAATGAGAAGAGTCGTATGGTCACTATTGCTTTCTTTATGTATATAAATTAAATTAAATGTATATGAACTAAGTCAGTAGTTAAAAGTGTGAAGGTCATTGAGGGAAATATTTAGTATTATGTGTTCTTTTCATACCCCTCTTTTCCCTGACCCAGATTTGTTGTAGAGGGGGTCCCCTATATTTAGCCTTTGCTGTGGAGGGAAACAATAACTGCTGATCTACAAGAGACATGAACCTCTCATGTTCCCAAACTGCTTTAAGGGACATTGTAAGGTTGGGAACCAAGTTAGCGGATTGCTGCAGAAGACATCTGTTGGCACTCTGTTGGAATCCGGTGCTTTCAGCGGCTCTTGACTGGGGAAGGCCTCATGAAGTTTATCTTCAGAAAATCTAGGCAGAGTTCTGTCACTTCTTCGATGGTGAGGGACAGTCGCTAATCAAAAAGAAGGAGGCTCTTTTTTACATGGATTGAGATGCGCCTCCTGGGCACTCAGGCTGGCCACTCAAGTTGTTTGCTACATCATTGAAAAGTGTTACCAGAGAAGAGAGGTTAGGGAACTTTAAGGAACAGGGGGCTGGCAGCGATAATGCCTAGCCATAGATACGTGGGCTGCCAGGTCATAGTGATGCTCGCCAGGGCCGGACTGGGATGGCAATTAAGTTAGACTGGCCGCGGGGGGCTGAGGTGGGTGATAGTGGGAAACACTGCTGCTGCTTTTGGTACAGGGGGCTGATTTTGAAGCACTGCAGCAAAACCAGCCCCCCCACCCTTTTGGCCCACCAGGAAAACACCTAGTGCCCGCTACAGCCAGTCCGGCCCTCACTCTATTTTAGGGCAGGGTGAAGGTCACTGGATTTCCTTGCCTGGGACCACAATTCCATCATGGATGTAATGAGCAGAGAAAATACAAAATGGCCCTGACTTACTGGGAGAAAACTACCAGGGTGTCAGGGCCATTACTTTTATATTTCTGAAACAAACACCTGCTTTTGAAGTTTTTTTTCGAAAACCAAAAATGTATGCCTAGCGGGGCTAAACAAACGTGGCACTCTCTCGGCATACTATTCTGCCTTTAGCGAAGCTGTCTCACCAGACGAGAGCCAGAAAATCAAAATGCTCATTGGACGAGTTGTTGGCAAGATTGGTCGCCTATCCGAAACTAAAGACCATTTCTAATGTGCGGCACTAGCTGAGTTAGCCCCATTGCAATTTACTCTTCATAATACTTTTAGCAACAGTGCACTCTGCACGTATCGTTTAATTGTGTTTTCTATTGAACCATATTTCATCTTCTTGAGTTATTTTTTCCAAACAATTGTTAAGCATTTAAAGGCAGTCCAGTTTATCTTTTTTTCGGAGAGTATATATTTTAGAGATTTTTTGTTTCTCTGGGCATGGGTGCTGGAAGGAATACTCACACATCCTGTCTACAAAGTGCCAGTTTACCATTCATTTGAGAACCAAGATGTAATCTCGAGGAATGTAACATACCCTGTTTTCCTTACAGAAACCTGATTAAAATAACACTTGTGTTGACTGACTGAGTGCCTCTTGTTACGCTTAGGTTTAAAGATGTGCTGTGTAACCAGAGACTTTAGTTTGGTAAAGGAAGTAGCTTTCAGTGTGAATGTGTATGCGTGCGAGAGCAGAGTGGGAGGGGTCTGCGTATTTACATACACCTGCACTCTGTCCCCAGTCCAGTATCCTTACTCCTCAGGTTTTCACCAATTTTATATATTGACTATCCGCCATATTCATGAAAATCGGCATTTGCGATTCTGGAATAGCGAAAAAAAGCAAATCGCTATTCAGAAATCGCAAATCCGAATTCATGAAGAATTGCGATTAAAAAAAGCGAATCGCACGCGATCGCAAATTCCATTAGCGACGACCGATAATCGCAGAATAATCGCAATTTTCGGCTACCCGCGCCTGGACTGCGAGCTCGCAAATAGCGATATCGCTATTTGCGATATCGCTATTTGCGAGATCGCAAACTCGCGAGATCGGGAAAACGGGAAGTCGCATTTCGAGCCCAGTGATGACATCACAACCAGGAAGCTGCCGGTTCCCACCACCATTCTCCACAGTGAGGCTGACGGAGAGGGAGCAATTTGGAGAGCTGCAGCTACTCAGGAGAAAACCACAGAACCACAACCCTGGTACAATGGCTGAGGATCCTGCACCTGGCACCAGCAGCTCGTCTGGGCGCATAAGAAAATTGAAATTCTCGGAGCAGGAGCTTGAACACCTCATAGAGGGGGTGGTGGCAAACCATGACAGACTGTTTGGCACAGATTCTAGGAGGGTCCCTGAACAGGAGAAGCGCAGGATTTGGCAGGGGATAGCCTCGACTGTGAACTCCGTGGGAGTGGCGGACAGGTCCCTCGAGGAATTAAAGAAGCGCTGGTACGACCTCCGAGGCCGTGCCAAGGAGAAGGTGGCGGCGCGCCTTGGGGAGTCCTCGGGCACTGGAGGAGGAGGACCAACTGTACCACCCAATACTGCCATGGAGGACCAGGTCGAGGACACCCTGGAGAAGGAGGCCTGTGTCGGATTTACAAGACTGGACTCATCCCGCACCACCCAAGACACCCAAGGTAAGTGGCATGCGACTGCGACCCTGCCCCCTATGGATGTCCATGACCAAATAGGCTCCCCCAATGTCCCATAGGCATGCCATAGTTGCACATCAAGGAATATCCTGAAGCATTGTGGGAGATGTAGTCTGGCCACAATGTTGTATTACCACAATGCAGCCAGACAGGTCCCAAAGCACACAAAGCCACTGCCATTCAGGGAATGTCACCCAGCATGCATGTAGCAACTGCACGTCTGCCAGATACATGCAACTAATGATCCACCACTTACCCCCACAGGTGGCGATAGCAGCGACAGCGAAAGGCTGCAAATCGATGAGGGGGTCCAGGAGGAGGAGGTGCCACCACCAACCCAGGCACCAGCCCCTGCCGCTGCATCAACACCAGCAGCAAGAACCACCTGCAGCGTCCCCCCTGCGACTGGTGCAGCACCCACAGCCGCTGGCAGGCCAGCCACCATTGTGCCTCCTGCTACCGCTGCTCCTCCCAGAGCCGCAGCCAGGGCAGTCACCACTGTGCCCCCTGCATCTTCTACACCAGCCACACCAGCAGTCACACCCCCTGCATCTGGCGCACCTGCAACACCTGCGGTCATACCCCCAGCAGCTGTCGCCTCTACATCCGGGGCTGCGCCAGTGTCCACACAGCGGCCAGCCACACACTCAGGCCAGCAGGGCAGGCGTGGCAGGTCACGCCAGCACTCCACACCAGCTAGCAGGCGGGCCAATGATCAGGGACTGGCGCGGCTCAGCGTCGAGAGACGCATGCTTCGGATTCACCAGCGCCAGGCACAGCAGCAAGGAGCTATACAGCTGCAGCTGCATATGATAGGGCGCAATGTGGCCACTGTTGCAGGCCACATGGAAGGCATGAGGGCAGACATGGCAGGTGTGGGAGAACGATTGGACAACATGACTGCAGCCATGGCAGGTGTGGGAGATGGAATGGCCCGCATGGCTGCAGCCATGGAGGCCAACACCGCTGCCATGTCGAGACAGCGCAATGGAGCACGCCGGCGCCACCGCCAACTTATGACCCGGCTGGCCACTTATAGCAGGGCAAGTTATGTAGCAGCAAATGCTACTTCTCTGTTGGCGCGGCGCTCCCTGACCCAGCAGCACCAAATAATACAGTGCAGCGAGGACATGACTAGGGTGCTGGAGCACCTCACCACGGCCGTCATTGCACTTCACCCTCCAGCTATTCCATCTGTTGTGGGGGGTGATGATGCGAGTGAGGGGGTGTCCATCGTCAGCTCTCAGTCTGCCTCACAGGTCCCACCACACACCCGCAGCACCAGGCCCACGCCATTGCCTGAAGCCCCGGAGGAGGATGCCCCTCAGAGGCGCTATGGCGCAACGCGCACTAGGCGCTCCTGAGAACTTCAGAATATCAATGGCACAGGCTGAGGTTAAGCCTGCCATGTAGTGATGCACAGCAGTATGGCGTAATACTGTTTGTTGTAGTTATTTGGACTGGAACCTTATTTTTATTTTTGTGAATTGAACAAATACATTTATTTAGCTGCACACATTAGCGTTGTGTCATCATTACATTTTGCATGCATTGTTGATTTGTGGGGTGATGGAAGTGGTTGTACTAGAAACTGTTCACTGTGATGTGGTTGCGACGTCTGTGCCCTTCTGCTGGGTTCTCCCCATGTGCATGGCGCGCATGTGCAGGTGGCCGGTTGTCCCCCTCAGATTCACTGCCAGAGATGTCAACAGGTATCCGGCGCTTGGTTGCAATGTTATGTAGTATTGCGCAGACAGCCACAATGCGGCAGCACTTTTCAGGACTGTAATACATGGCCCCACCTGTCTTGTGCAGTATGCGGAACCTGCTCTTGAGCAGGCCAAATGTCCTTTCTATGCAATTCCTTGTCCGTATGTGTGCAATATTGTAGCGCCGTTGCTGGGGTGTAGCAGGGTTGAGGTATGGGGTCAGGAGGTATTCACGGAGGGCGTAGCCACTGTCACCTGAATGAGAGGAGCAAATGGTGATTGCCTGTGCTGCGCTGTTACATCTTAGCAATGTGACATTTCCAACAAAGTGTACCTACCAAGTAGGTGTCCTTCCCCAAACTCTCCCCTGACCAGTCGTGTGTGGAGGCCGCTGTGCCGGAAAATGAAGGAGTCATGGGTACTCCCTGGGTACTGTGCGACAATGTCAGTGATGTATGTCTTAGCATTGCAGACCATCTGGTTGTTGAGGGAGTGGTAGGACTTTCTATTGCGGAACATATACTCCATGCCAGCTGGTGGGCAGATGGCGACGTGGATACAGTCTATGCATCCGAGCACATGTGGAAAATGTGCTACATTGTAGAATTGTAGCTTGGTCATGTCCAATTCCTGTTGGCTGGCGGGGAATTTGATGTGACGGTGTAGCTGGGTGAGCATGGCGTCACCAAAAGTGTGGAGGCAGCGTGACATGGTGGGCTGGGATATCCCCCCAGCAGACGCTACTATCCCCTGGAAACTCCCGGAGGCCAGGAGGTGCAGGCTACACAATACCTGCACATGTGTAGGCACAGCATTGGTACGACCTGTTGGGTGCTGCATCAGGGGGTCAAGGTCCTGTATTAGCTGCATTATCATTTCCCCATTCAGCCTGTATTTAGCACATATCTGCTCTCTGGTTTGGCCCAGCAAGGTGACCCGCTGGCGGAATATCCTGTCCTGGATCCTGCGTCTCCTCCGTGCTAATCGCTCTAGCCTTCGACGCCTCACCACCATGTACATTCCTGGCATTGTGGGACTCCTAATGCTGCTGATGATGATGGTCCTTATGTGTGATTGGTCAGGCCAGTACCTGTTGGTGATAGGACAACGGTTTTTTGAATGTTTTTTTTGCATGGCTTTCATGGTTACCACCTGCTTTGAGTTGTCCTTATTTTGCGCGGTGCAAATAGCGATTTTTGGGTTTTTCGCTAATAGCGATTTTTCTTGAATACCGATTGCGATTATATTGCGAATTCGCTATTATTTTCACAGAATCCGTGGTGTGTCGCTATTTCCGATTCGCTAATGCTCACCTGCCGGGATTCTGCGAATATATTAGCGAATTCGCAAATATGTGTTTGCAAATTCGCTATTTTGATGTTGAATGCCGATAACGGAAATTGCGCCCGCATTTGCATTTTCGCAGCGATTGCGGGCGCAATTTTACTTCATGAATCAGGCTCTCATTCACCCTCATACTTCAAAAGTAAAAAAAAAATAGACATCTCCAGCTACATGGTGCGAATAATCGAACATTGTACAGAAGTGAAACGATTACCTTGTGAAGCGTTTTTCGACTTATAATGTGCACAAATGGTCATCTTTTTCCTTACTGCGCCAAGAAATTAAGCAGCATCATTTTGCAAACATTTGGGTTCCAAAACCAAAATTTGTAGAAAATATAATTTGGTGGAGGAATATTGTTTGCCCATCCTCTGTAAGAAACGCCCTACTGAAAACAGGTGACTCTTGATAGGAACACTGAGGGTCTGGTGGTGTTGCCTGCCTAGTGCACACTTTAAAATGTGTCACTCTAGGGCAGGGGTTTCTTAACCTTTTAACTTATTTGGACCCAACCTTAATTATTGGCGGAATTCGAGGACCCTCGATAATTCATTATTGGAATTCAGGGATTTTACTGAGTCATTACTGGAAGCCGGGGACCCCAGTTTACGTAATGTCGATGATTTAAACATCAAAACAGCACACACAAACACAGAAACATCATTCATATTACAAATACACAAATGATGAAATCTTTTTTTAAATTCACAAACAAATATTTTTTTAAAAATCTTAATTTCGATTTATGGATTTTGTATAGCGCATTAATCACTCCCAGAGGGGTATCTCTGCACTTTGGACTGTGCTGCTAAACGGGCTGATGGGCAATATTAAAATGGGGTGGTCTCAAGAAGTATCATGAAGCGCAAGTAGTCAGGGAATTGTCTCAAGTGAATGAGAAGCTGGTTCCAGTAAAGGGGAGCGAGGTAAGAAAAGGATTTCCCATCTAGCCCTGTTTTCCTGACCCTGGAGACTAAAGGAAGCAATTTGCTTCCTGATCTAAGGTCATAGTAGGAGCATAATGCTTGAGTTTCCTCGACATGTAGAGAGGGCCTTTGTTATGCAAGGCCGCATGGACGATACAGCAGACTGTGATTTGATACGCTTGTGAATTGGAAGGCAGTGGAGCTGTTGAAAAAGGGAAACGGAAGCAATTTTCAACGGGGCATTCATGATGAGGCGCTCAGCGGGTTTATGGACCACCTGCAACCTGCTGAGTCAAGACTCGTTAGCAGAGACCAGGAGAGCATTGCAGTAGTGGAGACGGCTCATTTTCTACTTAATGGGACGGTTGGGGCTTTTCTAACATCAACTCAGGCCACCCCTCATTCATACTATTTTGTGATTGATGCATTTGCACTGCTCCCATGAATCAAAGGACACCAACTTAATTTTTAGCCTCAAATTTAAATTTTCTTCACATTTAAAGAACGTTTAATTATACTGAAACATACAAAAAGGGACAGATAGATAATTTGAATTAACCTCAGTCAGTCCGCATCCCAGTACATCGTTATATTACAGACCATGCCACCTCAGTTCGGCCCCATCCATATGCAAATCAGTTTTGACCCTGCTCAAATGGGAACAATGCAAATGGGAACAGCCAGGCCAGATCCTCCCTAACTGGAACCCAAGCAACACAGGACCGGTATTGCCCCTTATTAGGGCTCATCAGCCAGGTATAGCTTGGTTCCAGTGGCACAGTGTGCACTGGACCCATGTCTAGAGTATTCAAAAAAGTGATGGATGGAATGTAAGAATTAATCCCAGCCATTGGTGATTACACGAGCCAGCATCCCAATCCATTGCTATTTTGCACACCATGCCACCTCAGTTTTGAGCCAGCTATATGCAAATCAGTACTGACTCTACTCCAATGGGAACAGTCCAGTCCTAACTGCCAGAATAGATCCCCCTGAACCAGAGCACCAGGTCTGGTTTCACCTTACTAAGGGGCTCATCCGCCAGTAAGGAGGTAAACAGGTCAGGTATGACCATTTGTGGGCATACCCATACCACTTAGGGCATCACACTGAAGTATACTTCTTTGTTTATATACACTTTATTAATCTGTTAACATTATTTAATTTTCTCTGCTGTCGTGGACCTCTTGAGTACGTGTGGCACACCCCTGAGGGCCCTTGGATCCCTGGACCACAGATTAAGCACCACTGCTCTAGGATGTCAGAAGCTATCAGCAACAAAGGTGATATCAGGTGAAGCAGTTGTCAAAACAGATGTAAATCACCCGGGAGTGCCGATCGTAAAAAGCAAACAGCAGGATGAGGAGAGCACTTTACAGCTGGTAGTCGGCAAGTTTTTCAAGAGACTTAGAATATACATTTCTCTTCATGGACAGGAAATCAGAGCCATCTATGTGAGTAGAACTTCACAAACGCAACAATTCCAAGGAGAGAATGTCTCAACTATGACACAGTTTAATCTAGACGACAACGAGGATTGGAAATTTGATTATGTGATGACCTCTTTAATGCACACACTGAAACTCTCATAGCGTGTCAAAATTCTTGTTTAAACAGCTGAAAAAAGCAAAACCAACTGGAAAAAACAAAGTAAGGGAGAGGCAAAAAATAATGAGCCCCACTTTAGGAGTTTAAAAAAAAAAAGTTTGATGGGCGTCATGCCTGATGGTACCTTTGTCAAATGTTTCCTACATTGACAGTAACCACCATGATGGCAGTTCCTATCAATGTTGAGAGTTGTCAGCCGGGCAAATGGACAAATCTATATTTTGTGGGCATAGGTCCCTCAGGAAGGCAGATGTATTGTTCTCTGTCATCCAAACAGAGTTAACTCTGCCGGCCAAATTGTAAATGAGGCTAAAGTTTAAAATGTAAATGTGTAAATACTTAGCTGACCCTGAGAGACTTGCTAACAACCTTTCACAATGAAGGACTTGTTGACTATTGCATTGTTATCAATCTGCAACCCAAAGTATCTTCAAGCTGGGATGGAAGGAAATCAGTAGTGCATTCACCAACATCCTCAACTTTTCCATCGACACAGTCACCGTCCCAGATACATGAAAACATGCAGATTAAACCCCTCCTGAAGAAGTCCTCTGCCGACCACAGCATCTTTAAACATTAACACCACATCTCACTGCTCCCCTTCCCCGCCAATGTCCTGGGGAAAGCCATCAATTGCCAACTCAACGAACACCTCGAAGACAACAACCTTCTCAGCAACTCCAAATCAGGCTTCCACTCCATCCATAGCACCAAGACCACCTTGATCACCGCAACTGATGACATCAGATTCCTCCTCAGCCGAGGTGAGACAGCAGCTCTTATCTTCCTTGACCTCACAGCGGCTTTAGACACTGTATCCCACCACACTCTTATCTCAAGACTTCATGACATCGGCGTCCAGGGAAATGCCATTGAGTGGATCACCTCCTTCCTCACAGAATGAACTTGGAAAATACACCTACCATCCTTCACCTCCGAGCCCAAAACATCTTCTCTGTTGTCCCCTTAGGCTTCCCCTTCAGCCCCACCCGCTTCAATGTCTACAAGACTCCACTTGCTGACAGCGTCTGCACCAATCGACTCAAAATCATCTCCCACGACAGCAATACTCAACTCATCCTTTCTGTAGTGAAGCTCCACACGACACAGGATGTAAGTAGGAAGATTTATTTTATACTTCGGCCAGACAACGAACAGTGCGGCTGTTACGGTACAGGAACAGCTGTAAACTGTTACAGCAGCAATGCACAGATAGAAAACATTCAAACATAACCAATTATTCCATAGTTAAGGTTCTAAGCTTCCCTTGTGGAGCCCCTCACGAGAGCCACCACGAGGGAAGAAAAAGGAAGAAACCCTACACTTTCTCCCAAGGAAGACCCGAACACCACCACCAGATCCAACTTTTAGAGTGCTATAACCAACGTCTGTGACTGGATGAGATGCAACTGCTTGAAGCTGAACATGGACAAGACAGAAGTGCCTATCTTCGGGGGGAACACCAAACCGTGGGACGACACAAAGTGGCCACCAAACTCAGACCTTCTCCAATCCCCACTCACGACACCTGCAACCTCAATATCATCCTGGATAGCAAACTGTCCAGGATGAACGCAATATCCTCCTCCTGCTTTCACACACTCTGCATGCTTCAAAAGACTTTTAGATGGATCCCCATCTACACCAAGAAAACTATCACACAAGCCCTCATCACCAGCCGACTTGACTAAGGAAATGCACACTATGCCGGAACCCCCACCCAACTCCTCAAGCAACTCCAGACTATACAGAACACCACAGCCTGACTCATTCTCAGCCTTCCCAAATGGACCAGCAAGTTCAAGTCCACACCTACAAAGCCGTCAACAACATCGGACCAAGCTACATCAGCCACCGACTGACTTTCCACAAACCTGCCAGACAACTCCGGTCTGCCTCCCTCGCCCTTCCACACATCACCCGCACCCATCGAGGCCATAGTTGAGATTATTCCTTCTCCTACCTCACTGTCAAGTCCTGATATGACCTCCACCTTCAAATCTCACCATCATTCGCCCACTTCAGAAAGGGAACCAAGACCTGGCTCTTCGACTAAAGGCCAATGGGACTTCTGCACCTGGATACCCTCAGGGGTGAGAAGCCTTGCAATATAAATATTGTTTGATTGATTGATTGTGTTTTAACACATAGCATAGACATTCTCAGGCAGACCTAATTAGCCAAATTGCATGCTGAGAAAGCTGTAAATGAAGATGCCTTGGAAAGAATCTAAAAAGTTGGTAAGAACTCTTGTGGTCAACATTCTAGGCTTTGTAAGCAGGGACCAATACACCAATCACTGTTGTGGTGAAAGGATGCATATAAAATAGAACTGGAGGGGTATTTGATCTTCCTTTAACACCTTGAATGCTACAGCTAATTCTCCTGGATGCTGACTTTTCTGGATTCCCATTGTTCATGACGAGCTCAGCTCGTCATGAGTGTATGGAGGTGTACATCATGACGAGCTGAGCTCGTCATGAGCGTCCAAGGGGTTAAGGAAGACAAAGCCTTCATGATAAAAAAATAAATAAAACTTCAATACTTTAAATGCCGTAAACAGTAAATGAGATTAGTCAAAGGAGCATGGTTAATTCGAGAGTGGGTGGTTTAAAACTGGTGATTAATTTGGCAGAAGTGTAACCACAAGTTTAACATTCCTGGGGGAAGTATTGACTATTTTAGAGGGTCTTCAAAAATGTATGCTCTTATGTAGCCTGCAAACCAAATAAGGACTGCCTACTTTAATCCTTGCATTGCCAGCAGAATAGTAGACCTATAGAGTGATATTCCAACTATTTCTTGAAAATAGAAGAAAGAAAGTTAATAATACCATCTGGAGTGGGGAGAACCCATCCCAAGCATCACTGTAACCAGCACTGTACCCAGCATTTCCAATCTTAATGATAGGTCATAGTAAGCCTAGGGCTGGCGGTGTCTTTAGAAGAGTCTGTAGCAAAAGCTACAAGGCCTTGGCCAAGCCTACCCTTCTTAAAATGTATCAAGCCATCAGTTGCAGATAATCTTGAGGAACCAGCATGCCTTGCCGAGCAGCTGATCATTAGCTGTTTGACCCAAAACGCTCCTTTCTTTGGCACCATTAGCACGCCGAGGGAGACTATAGTCACGCCCATCTCTTGCTGGCCACGCCCCCTCCACTGAGATATATAGAGCGCGCTGAGCACTAGCGCCGCTCCATTGTAAGCGTTACTCCTGAGGCGAAAAGCCGGGAGCTGTAACTGCAGCATTTTTAACTTGTTGTTTTCGTGTTTTTAAAAACGTGCTTATTTGCACACTGTAAATTATTCTGGCGCTCACCCCTGCCTTGCCGAGCAGCTGATCATTAGGTTTTTGACCCAAAACGCTCCTTTCTTTGGCGCCATTAGCACGCCGAGGGAGACTACAGTCACGCCCATCTCTTGCTGGCCACGCCCCCTCCACTGAGATATATAGAGCGCGCTGAGCACTAGCGCCGCTCCATTGTAAGCGTTACTCCTGAGGCGAAAAGCCGGGAGCTGTAACTGCAGCATTTTTAACTTGTTGTTTTCGTGTTTTTAAAAACTTGCTTATTTGCACACTGCAAATTATTCTGGCACTCACCCCTGCCTTGCCGAGCAGCTGATCATTAGCTGTTTGACCCAAAACGCTCCTTTCTTTGGCGCCATTAGCACGCCGAGGGAGACTACAGTCACGCCCATCTCTTGCTGGCCACGCCCCCCCCCACGTCATCAGCTGCAACTACAAATTATGTGTCAATACCGGAAGCTCAGCGGACGAGCGCAGCGGGCACGCCGATTGCGCGCCGATGCGCGCCGAAGGCGCGCTTAAGGCAAGCTCGTCTGCGCTCGTCCGTGACGAGGACGCGACCAGCGCCGCCAACTATGCCCAAATCTGCCCGCAGCCCTCACGATACACCCGGGACGCACTGCTTAATCTACGAGGGTCCGCTCACGAAGGTAAGCTCACCTTTGAAGACACAGCGTTTCCTCTACCTGACTTCACCCACAAGGGCCTGATCTTGGGAGGCCTGTTGAACGTCAGATCACTACCTAAGCATGCTACTGAAATCAATCTCCTTATAGAATCCCACCATCTAGATGTACTCTTCCTAACTGAGACTTGGACTCATGCCGACTGCGACATTGATTTAGCATCGGCCTGCCCTCTAAACTTCAATATTCTGCATCTCCCCAGACCCAAAGGCCGCGGTGGCGGAGTTGGCATTATCTTCCGAGCCTCCTGGCAAATAAACACCATAGACATAGACCCAGTGCCCGGGATTGAGCACTTTGGTCTGGCCATAAACTGCCACCTAGGAGATATCTTCACGGTGATCATTTGCTACCGACCTCCAGGGGCATTTTCCATCCCGCAACAGCAAGCACTTCTCACGACTTTTACAAACATGGCAACCTCCCACAACAAACTAGTCATCTTAGGGGATTTTAATCTCTGGCCAAACGGCAGTCTAGATACAGGACTAGACAACCTCCTGCTGTCCTGTGACAGCGTGGGGCTTCACCAATTGGTTAAACAACCCACCCATTCTGCAGGCAATCGACTCGACCTTATTTTTTCAAGTCCTGATCTAACACACGTAGGCGACATTTTGCCTATGAGCTGGACGGACCACTCACTTATCAAATTCTGCATCACCAGCACCACAACAAGAAAGCCCAACAAACGAAACTGGAAAGCCCTAGAGAAACTAAGCTCCACCACCAAAGTCTTCGATGTGGAAGATAGTTTCTCTCCTACTAGCTTGGTTGAAAACAACTACAGAGCTTTCAGCAGGAGGATAACATCCATTACGGACTCTATTGCCCCATTAAAACATTGTAAACCTAAAGGCAGAGCACCTGCTCCTTGGTACAATGACTCCCTGAAAACTCTCAAATCAGCTTGCAAACAGGCTGAGAGGAAGTGGAGACATGGATACTGTGACAACAATAAAACCCTCTGGAAAAACAAGCTCCGTGAATACAAATCTGCTATCGCAGAGAGCAAATCGTCCTACTACTGCACCACTATAGTTAATGCAGCTAACAGTTCAAAAAGCATTTTCCAGATCCTGGATAACCTCATACACCCTGACTGCGCCAAGAAAACTATCCCCCCATCTCAGACTCTCTGTGACAATCTAGCACAGTTCTTCACGGACAAAATCGAGACCATCATTAACAACCTGGCTACCCCCCCATCGCAAAACACTCTAACCTCCCCCGGAGCCGTTTCCGCCAACCTTGATCCTCCAAGTTTAGTATGCCCTCCCAGGGAATGTCTCCTGACCTTTCCCCAGATCCCCGAAGCAGAATTTGAGAGACTGGCACTGGGCATCACCTCCGGGTCCCCCCTTGACCAACTGCCCCCTAAAACCTGGAAAGCATGCGGGAACAAGCTATTCCACACCCTTCGGAGGATCTGCAATCAATCTCTCTGCTGTGGACTCGTTCCCAACCCCTGGAAGCAAGCTCTCATCACCCCGCTACTGAAAAAAACATCTCTGAACCCAGAGTGCCTTTCCAACTTTCGACCCATATCACTTCTGCCCTTTCCAGCGAAAGTGGTGGAACGATGGGTCAGCACCTGCCTGTCAACACACCTTGAGCAGAATCACGTTCTGGACGACTTCCAATTCGGATTTCGTCCAGCCCATGGCACCGAAACAGCAGTGCTTACTGCCATGGAAGAACTTCGAGTGCGGGCAGACAGGGGCCAAGCCGTGGCCTTGATCCTATTGGACCTGTCTGCCGCATTCGATACTGTCAACCACGTGATCCTGCTAGAGAGGTTGAGAGAGGCTGGTGTTGACGGCACTGCCCTGCTCTGGTTCCACTCTTATCTCAGAGACAGGAAACAGGCTGTATCCCTCCCCCCTTTCCAATCTGCCTTCTCCCCAGTCCCTCACGGTGTACCCCAGGGTTCTTCTATCAGTCCGATCCTTTTCAATGTTTACTTAAAGCCACTGGTCACTTTAATCAAAACCCATAATATGACTACAGTAAACTATGCGGACGACACCCAGCTCATTTTCTCTTGGGAGGGGGAAGATTCCATTCCCATGGAAGCCTTCCACGACTGCCTAAGAGACACTGCAGGCTGGTTACCTGGTTACACCGTAATTCCCTCCAATTCAACTCCTCTAAAACCGAGGTTTTGTTCTGTCCTGCGAGCCGAATCCCTCGTCTTCTGCCTGTGGAGTTCTGGCCCCCGGAAAACCCAGATAATCCGCTACCTGTCGCCAGTGTTCGCAACCTGGGCGTAATGCTAAATAACAAACTTAACATGGAAACGCAGGTAACCAAAACAGTCGCCACCTGCTCGGCCCTTATGCGCTCATTACGTAAAATTCTTCCATTACTACCACCTCCTGCCCGAGCATTGATAGTCAGGTGCACTATTCTCAGTCGCCTTGACTATTGTAATGCCCTCCTGCTCGAATCTCCTACGGTACTTTTGGACAGACTCCAACGAGTCCAGTCGGCAGCAGCCAAACTGGCCCTTGGATGGACCAGGAGATCCTCGGCCACTGCTGCCTTAGCCGAGCTACATTGGCTTCCCTTGAAGCAACGAATAGCCTTCAAGGCTCTCTGCTTGGTCTTCAAGGCATTACACGGATCAGGACCAAGACCCCTTCAACAGATGTTTTCTTGGTACATCCCAACCAGAACTCTACGATCCGCGACCGCCTGCCTTGTGACAGTACCCAGATTTAAGAAGGCCAGGATCGGGGGAAGATCTTTCAGAGTAGCTGCTGCTAAGCTTTGGAACAGTCTGCCTGCCGACATTCGCCAAATTCCACAGCTCCTACCTTTCAGGAAACGAATAAAAACATGGCTCTTCCCCTAGCTCTCCCCCGCCGTTTCCACCCCCCATTATCAATTCCCATCGCTTCCAATCCAGGAGTAAGCTTTTCAGCGCCAGGATACCTGCCAGGTGACAGCCGCGCTCTACAAGTGTTTTAAATACATAATAAATAATAATAAATAATGAAATTAGGATTCTGATATACCGGTAAGAAACTGATGGGGCCATATTGGTAAATCAATACTCCTTCCCTGATGTTTCTCCACTGTGCTTGTGCCCACCCACAGGTTGTACAAGATGCACAAGAAGCACAAGACGCTTTCATGCCTTCTGGAGTCCAATCCATTTTATCTTTCTCAGATGCTGAAGCACTCAGTAGGGTGTTGTGCTGTCCTCGCTTCATTATGGTCAGACCGAGGCCCCAAACCTTAATAGTCCTCAGACTTAAACTTTTTGAGTGAATGTTGCTCTATCATTACTGGGCTCCCATTAGCTGCTGGCCCCCTTCTGCTTGCTATTTCATTGTCTCTGTAGGCTGTTCTGCCCCGACAGTTGGACACTGTTGCTGCCGGGGACTGTCTCTGAGCGAATTTGGCTGTAGTTCTGTGTTTGGCTTGCCTGGCCCAGCCTCCCTGTTCTAGCTTTGTGGTGGACAACTGCTGCCACTTGCAAATCAGATAGAATGGGACGCAACCGAAAGGTTGCCCATTTACCATCTGAGCGACCTACTGCTGAATCAATAAGTGAAAGTCACCCCTTACACCTGTCTTTTGTCAGCAAATCCGACGTAATCACAGGATAAAGAAATCGGGATTGTTTTTTGCCCTTCCATTTTTATTACAGTCCATATCGAATTTAGATACTATGCCCCCAGCCGGATGTATGACGTTACAACGCATACTTTTACTCCGCATACCATTACAACGCGGTATTTACAACGCATACCGTTACAACGCATAGCGCTTTGGGGTGCTGGATAGTGGTAAGTATAATTTACTATTCTAACTCCAGTCCCCGTGGACCCTAGGGAAGGTGTTGGATAGTAAATTAAACTTACCTCTTATCCTAGAGCGCCCCCCAGCGCTATGCGTTGTAATGGTATGCGTTGTAATGCCTGCGTTGTAGTGGTAGTGCGTTGTAAAAAATGCGTTGTAACAGGTGCATACCCCCCCAGCCACCACCCAAGTACTCAATATGTACCTTCGACTAGTTCACACAGATTTCCCTCCAGACCAGCACGATCAATTAGAAGAGAAGGCTTTTTGGCTGCTTTCAAAACAGTATGTGTTCCTAGCTAGAGAGGGCTCTCTCTCTCATCTTGAGGCATTTTATGCATCCCTGCCATGCCCATTACCACTTTGCTGTGCTAGTCCAAATTGCTATAAACTACTGCTTACAGTGATTTCTCTTTTCCTTATGCTTTGTGAGGAGATTTTCTGTTTTTATGCTGATCTTTTTCTTAGTTATCTGCCTCTGCTCCAAAATCTACTTGCTTTTTTCTAGAGAACTCTTTATGAGTTCTTGTTAGGATAGATCCTTTAGTTTAGAAGAGGGACTATACTCTCAAAACAACAAGCTTTTTCTTATTTCTCTATGCCTGTTTTAACAAGTCTTATTTCTTATTATTTATTTACTAGATTTGCCACTAATTTGAATAAAAGAACAAATATTGTGACTAATCTACAAAAAAAGAGGAAATCAACTTTTGATACTTCACCAACCCTCTCTTTATTGACTGAAAGTCAAATGAAATAATTAATGGCTTTGTTGTGTAAAGCTCTATTCTAAAACTGTGGGAAAGATTAATTGACTTAGAAAAGCATGGATCTTCCATGTTCTCCCCAAGTATGTTTTTGGGTGACATTATTTGTGGAACTTTTTATAATATTTCCATACTCGCACTGGTTAGAATCTTGGCATTTTTCTCCCGTACTTGCAGTGAGCTAGCTTACTGGCTTGCCACCTCATTCTGATCCTGTTCCTGATAGCCTGAGTAAAGGCCTCACACTTTTCAGACAACCTCTTCTTGAAAACTCCATCCCTTATCCAAGGTAGATACCAATATCTCTCTTTCCAATGCCCCAGTCTCTTCTTCAAACATACTATCCTCCTAGAGCAGTTTACTCCTTTTAACAGACCTCTGCTTAGAAAGAATCCATAGGGCTACCGCCTTATATGCATCCCATACTATCCTTAAAGGAGCCAACCCAAGATTGCTACTGAAGTAACGTCTACTTTCTTCCCTTAATACATGCACTACTTCCAGGTCTGACAAAAGTACCCTATTCACAGTCCACCTAGAATTGATCGGTGTGTCAAGAAGCCTTACCTCTAGGTTGATTGTGGAGTGATCAGAGCAATAGACAGGGATGCCTGATCTTTCTGATATTGCAATAATCTATCTACCTAAAAGTAACCAATCCTAGTGGAGCCCAGGTAGCTATTGCTGAAAAATGTGAACTCTCTTTTGCACCAGCTTTTTTATGCCACACATCACACAAAGTGAAATCGAGTATGAAATTATTCAGGGGCAGTCTTACTTTTGAGAACCCCACCGACCACTTCTTGATGATCCATCTAATTCTATATCCAAGCAAATGTTGTAATCCCCTGTGATCACTTTTGGAGAGGGGAAGTCAAAAGAGTTTCACCCAGACTACTAAGAGAAGAAATGTCATCACAGTTCAGACCATTAAAACTGGTGCATGTAAATATGTACTGTCCCAAGATCAATGTGCCTATCCCTCATCTACCTGAGCAATCTATTTTGACCTCCACAATATTTATGCCAGTACTCTTCTCGATAAGTGAAACTCCTTTAGGGAACAAGGCTGGTTAGAAAAAAAACTGAGTTAACCCTTGCTTGACCATGAAAGACAGCCTCACACACCAGCACAGTCAAAAGGGTCTCCTGCAAGATTGTATTCTGAGCCGGGCTATCCTGCAAATGCTGACTAATCAGACATTGTCTCCTTCTATCCTGGAGACAGATTAAATTCCACATCAGGATCTCTGTATCCTTCACTCCTTTACCCATTCTTGCCGGATCTCCATCCGCTCACCCTCTGCACTGCTGATTCTTGTACTGATACAACCAACTCTAGGGAAGGGGAGAGGCTAACCCTAAGATGGCTATGAATACATTGTTCTTTATTTTTCCATTTTCTTCCCATCCAGTGCCCTTTCTCGAGGATCACCCCCCTCCCCCAACTACTAGTTGTGGCATATTCCTCTATGTCAATTTGGGCATCCATCATTGGGGTATACTTTGTACACCCTTTCATTGTGAAGAAACCAAGCGGCATCAGAAAGACAGAGGAAAGGTTTACATGCTTGTTCCACAGACCTTATATGACCTTACCTGAATGCAAACCTAATGCACATCTAAAATAAAACCCAAGCTAAAATGAAACATAGTGGAGCATAAGGTCATGAATCCCCCCCATAATTGTAACCAGACCTCTTCTTACCTTACATGAGCTCTGTATTTTCTTAATGAGATCAACAGCCTGTCTCCATTTGCCTTATGTTGTATATGTTGTTCCATGTGACACTGAGCAACCTGGCCTTATTGCCTAACTTCTGCAACCCCTTATTTTCAGATCTAACTTCCACTATCTCTGTTCGGTAACCTTACAAATATCCGATAGTATATAAAAAGCCTTTCCCAAAGCATCCCCTGCCTCAAAGCCAGCTCCTTCATGCTGTATGACAAAAAGTTCATAAGTACCTTCCTGTACCTTTTCTGGCCCTCAGATTGCTTGAAGAGATCCCTACAAATTCTTCATTTTCTTTTCGAGACTGATGTTTGGCTTGCCCTTTCCCGAAGAGATTGATCACAAAACCTCTCAAGTCACTCCCCTCTTCATCCCCTGGTACATTTAAAATTCTTAAATTATTTGTCTGAGAGTGATTCTCCAACCTTTCTATCTTATCTTGCATTCTCTGGTTCTGTGGCTTACATGCCCTCAAGTTAGTAGAATTTTCCATAAAATCTACATCCATCCTCTTCACAATTGCCTTGAGAACCTTAGTCCTTTCACCAACATCATCCAATATTACCTCCAAAGCATGACAATCTCCCTGGATGCCTTTATTTTAAATCCAAATGTACAAATCACCTTTGCATCTCCTGACAGTGATCCTAAAGAATCTGCACAACAATGCTTTAGACCACGGGTACTTCGCTGGGCAAGAATAGTTCTTTCTGCCTGCTTTGACAATGTTCCTATCTGGCCTAAAGAGCTTCCTTCATTGGAGTCCTGGTCGGATAGACCACTTAAAGATCCCTATCTAGTCTCCTTATTATTGGCCATAATTTTGAAGAAAGAATTGAGTGAGGCGGAAACTTCTAGACCCCTGCAAGACTATCTTGGCACGGAGATGCCCAAAGCTTTCTTCGCTGGGCCCTGCTTGTATGCTGTAGATATGCGCCCCAATCCTTAGGCCCTTGATTGGTGCTCCTTTAACCTGCTATGTGTGCATATGCCAGGACCCATGAGGAAGAATACACTGTTTCCATGCAAACAGTGGGTCCCCCTACCTGCACTTATTCCTTGGCTCTGTGCTCTGCCTCGCGCAGCTGCTGTCCACCACCTTCACATCTCCAGAAGGGGCGCAAGGGAGCCCTGCATGACTCTCTCCTCCTCCGGGTGCGTCATTGCCAGCATCCCCAGGTTGCCTCTGCCTATGCCTGCTATACTGGAACTCTAACTAGGCACGGCCACCACAAGAGCCCTCCTCTGTCAACAAAGCTGACCCACCATAAAAGACCAGCATGAAATAGGGTCCATGCTGAGTTAAGGTGAGTAACTCAGGGAGCATGTGTCTTACCAGCCACAATCTGCCTAAATGCTATGTGCCCGCCGTCATTCTTCCCATCTAGACTTGCTCAGATCTACAGCCACAGGTCGAGTATTGTTGTTTCACTACACTGTCTCCTCAGCGCTGACCTTCTTCTGTTGTCAGTCAGCTACCATGTTCCACCCGTAGTGGCAGCAGTTGCTAAGTGATGGACAACCACTACCAGTGAGCTCACCTCAATCAGGGAATTAGGTAGGTAGAGTGTGCAGGAGAGTGGCGGTGGTATTGTCGGTAACTAGGCATAATATCGAAGTAAAAATTAAGAATGGACAAAATATTGAATGGAAATAATATAGTGGTTAAAAATATTGAATTGAAGATAAGTAATATCGATTGTCAAAATATCGAAGTATAATGTATATGCATTAAAATATATCGAATTTTTACTAATATCAATTTTTTTTCAAGCGTTTTCTATGTTAATATATGTGTTAAAAGTGTACAATATTTTTGTAATGTATGTTACATTTTTTTAAGTAATTAATTTTATGTTATTTAATATTTGAGTAATTTAATTCTGTAGTGGGTTGTGGTTTATAGGGAAATAGGGTGGGAAGTAATGTAATTATAGTACATTAAATATACATTTTTAGGAATTATTAATTATTTTATTTAATTTTGCGTTTTAGTTCTGTAGCGGGTTGTGGGTTTATAGGGGAATAGGGTGGGAAGTAATTTAATTGTAATAATGTTTTTATTTATTTTATTTATTGATATTGATTTCTAATTTATTGTTAATTACTTTTTAATTGGTAATTATGTTTTATTAATTGGTAACTCATTTTTATTAATTGATTAATTGATAATTACGTGAATTGTATTAATTTATTTTTCCTAGCGGGTTGAGTGTTTATAGGGGAATAGGGTGGGAAGTAATTTCATTGTAATTAATTGCATACTAACATTATTTTTGTGTATTAATAATTAATTTACTGTTCAATAATTATTAATTGGTATATTGGTTTAACCGCATCGCTGCTTGAGAGATTCGTCTCCTGTGCTGGACCCTAATAAAAACGGGTGTGAGCTCGTCATGAGCACAGCAGCACTGTACTGCATGACGAGCTGAGCTTGTCACTAACATGGAAGGAGTTAATATGAATTCATTTTTGGTATTGAAAATTAATTAGGTGTTAATTATGAATAGATAATCAATGTTTAATAATAAATATGCATTTCTAGTTATAATTGATTAATTATAAAATAATATGTAATTGGAAATTATTTTAAATTAATATTTTATTGGTATAGATATTTAATTTATTTTTATTAATATATTAAATCATTACTTTCCCTACTGTTGCACTCTCTGGAGTGGTAACAATAAATTTTACCCTCCCGCTATCTAAAGCTTTCCCTACTGTTGCACTCTCTGGAGTGGGAATAGTAATTTTTACCCCTACACTATCCAACGCTTTTCCTACCGTTTCACTCACTGGAGTGGGAATAGTCATTTTTATCCCTACGCTATCCAACACTTTCCCTACTTTTGCACTCTCTGGAGAGGGAATAGTAATTGTTACCCCTACGCTATCCAATGCTTTCCCTACTGTTGCACTCTCTGGAGTGTGAATAGTAATTTTTACCCCTACGCTATCCTACCCTCTCCCTACTGTTGCACTCCCTGGAGTGGGAATAGTAATTTTTACCCTCCCGCTATCCAACGCTTTCCCTACTGTTGCACTCTCTGGAGTGGGAATAGTAATTTTTACCCCTACGCTAGACAATGCTTTCCCTACTGTTGCACTCTCTGGCGTGGGAATAGTAATTGTTACCCCTACGCTATCCAACGCTTTCCCTACTGTTGCACTCTCTGGAGTGGTAATAGTAAATTGTACCCCTAAGCTAGCCAACACTTTCCCTACTGTTGCACTCTCTGCAGTCGGAATAGTAATTTTTACCCCTACGCTATCCAACACTTTCCCTACTGTTGCACTCTCTGGAGTGAGAATAGTAATTGTTACCCCTACGCTATCCAACGCTTTCCCTACTGTTGCACTCTCTGGAGAGGTAATAGTAAATGTTACCCTCCCGCTATCCTACGGTAAACATATTGAATATTTTTTCTTAATGTTACGTTAATACATATATATGTATTAAAAATAAAAATGTATGTTTATTTTTTTTTACTTACTTTCATTATTTAATAATTTTAAGGTTATTTAAGTATATTTAAGTAGGGGTTAGTTAATTATATTTATTGATTTTAAATTATTTTTAGGACATTTTAAAAAATTCGATATGTTGACTATATTTTTTACAACAATATTTTTGATCCAATATTTTTGTACTTACCTGTTTGAAGGTAGGAATTAGATATTTTTGTATTCGATATTTTGAACTTGATATTTTGTCAGGTCGATATTTTCAGCATCGATATTCTGTCAGTGATCCAGAATTGTCTTCCCATTGGTTGGTTCTGAGGGTCCTTGAAGAACCTCACGCTGTTTAGCATTTCCTGGATTGGAGCAAAAGCTCTCAGTGGCTGTCTTTTCACCAACAGATCACCAGAAACCTGGGGCTGGTTGATGTGACCCTCAGGTATTTTGAGGGCAGGGATTCAATGTCTCCTGCACTTAATTGACCTGTTTGACTTGAATGGCAGCGGTCCCCAAGGTGAAACATAACTTTTTTTTACAGAGTTTATAGAATACTCACAAATTGAACTATCAGATCTATCAGAAATTCCCACTGACTTACATTACAAATTACTCTAAACGTATCTACCTCGAACTTACTTTACACTTCCAGTTTGAGTCACTGCAGAATGAAGGTAGGTGCATATCACCATAATCGCTTAGTCTTTTTTTAACATTTGTTTTGGGGTGAATACTCCATACTCCACATTCCATAACCCCAGCTGCTACCAATGGTAGGACTGCGAGCACATATCCCTTTGTGTTTAGGAGGATGGGCCAGGAGGGGCCAGCCTGCACGTAGCATGGCAATTTTTCATCAAAGTGTGCCAGTTTGCAACCGTCAGAGCCCGGAAGAAACTGGGGATGGCTACCCTTCTTTAAAGTACCACAGGATGTGCAAGGACAAGGCCACTCACAATCCTACCTCTAATTCCACTATTCAAGCCAAAGGCTCTAAAATTATTTCCTATAAAGTGGTTTGGGGGATGCTAACTAAAGAGACTGAATTAGCAGAATGTTGCTTTTCTATTGATGACACAGTTTACTCATGCAGCAATATGGGATTTCTACAACCCGAACAATGTATTGGAGATCATAAACTATCTGCACTGAAATCTGTTGACCCTCCGATTCCTGCCCCTACTTTTACTAGTCCCCCCACTCAGCCAAGTCCAGCTTCAAAACATAAAAGGAAAGCAGCTATTCTTATTAATAAATGTGATAATGGTGTTAGCACGTCCTTGGTTACTACTGCTGATCGTTCTCCACAACTGTCTATCACAAATAACTTTTATCTGATCTTGGGCACGATGGTGAAAAAAATGTTTTCATCTCTTTCTTGAGCAGCTAAAAAACATTCAGAAGCGTGAAGACAAAGTTTTAAGTCCCGCAAATTTGCAACCTGTCCCTATCAATATGTGTTTCTGTCTTTGAACCCGGGTAGCGATAGGTGTCCACTGTAGCGAACGTCATTGTTCCACCTTTGATTCCAACACAGCTACGGTCAAATTCTTCTAGCATAGAGGTTGGGCTGCATACTAACATGTTGTTCACAATTACCCCTACATCTATTGAGACAAATCAGACTTTCAGTAAGTATTCCATGGATTTTCATTACCATTACTAAAAATAAATGAAGGCCTTGGACAAAAATGAGCACTTAGATTGACACCCTGCTCCCCTTAAGTTTTCATCGCCAAAATCTGATAATGGTATTACCTTTGTGTATGACGCTAACCAAGGTGTAAAGCTTCTTAAGCCTATTTTCTCCCATATGAATAGTTCCCAGGGCAATCTAACTTAATGTTAATTTTTATTCAATTAATATTCTAACGATGTTCGTAATCATGGCATGTTCATGGCTGCAATTTTAATTATATGCATTGATTGATATCCTGTACCTGTCAGCTAAGCCAAATGTAACTGCTACGAATTGATTTTCATGCATTGATTTGAATGCCTAACTATGCTAAGCATTTTTTGCTTGACAATTCTAGTTGCACTTATATTTCTGAGTCACTGTCTCACACTCAGGGGTGCACCTTTTCAAGATATATCATTCAAGAGAAATTAGTTAACGCCCTGACATTGCTGTTCCTATCCGTTTGGGCGGGGTTGTATTACCGTCATCAAATATTATAATCATAGACTCTAGCCAATTAGCTTTGATCGGGGAAGAACTCCAAAAAGATTTGGTGATCATAAACCTCTAGCCCTTTTATTTGCAATGCCTGGATCCTCAGTTCAGTTACTGTGTCATTCCCTGATCACTTTGGTCTTCCAGTCAAGTATATCAGTCTTATATTGGCATGGAAATCAGCTCCAGCAGGCTTATGGTTAATCTGACAAAAAATATTTAATTATTTTTAAACAGTCTTTTCCTTGACACTACTCAATCAGTTGGTTTTGATTCTTTTGTTTGATTTAGTAATGAAATTAAGAGTTTTTTACTCAAGCCTTTATGCAACACAATACGAGGGAACCTAGGGCCATATGTAGGTGGCCAAATACCAGTCTGGAAAGCCGAAAATCGGTAAATTTCGGCTTTACCGACCAGTATTTAGCCCTGTGAGATGTACGTATTACCGAATGGCATCATTAATAACGAATCGGTAAATAATTACCGATTCCTTATTTACCGATCGGAGAACACCGAAACAATGAATACCGAATCGGTAAATAACGTATCAGTAAAAATCCCAAAATGCAATGTAGCAAAAATCGGTATTACCGAATTTGACCAAAATTGGTAATAATGATTCGGTATTTACCACTGATTCTGAGCAGGTGGTAATCAGGTGCAGTGCATAAAAACAGCCCCAAAATGCAACAGTGAGAACACAATGGCGGGCCTCTACCTCATAGCAAGGCGGCTACGCTTGAGAGCAGCAGGAGTGAGGATCTGGAGACGGGAAGAGCGGGTGTACAGACTGCGCATCACATTGTTTCAATTGACTGAACCAGAAATCCATGAAAGGTACAGGCTGCACCCACACACCATCTTTGACCTAATACGGGACCTCAAACCCTATCTTGAGCATCAGACACCAAGGGCGCACGCAATACCCACCCATGTCCAGGTGATGGAGCAGATTTCATCTGCAGCCAGGCATGGTTTTATTTTTTTGTGCTACAGAGAGACTGCATTTAACTTGCCACGCACATTTTGGTGCAAGTTAAAAACATGGCACATGAAAAACATGAAAGTGAGGCCTATTCAGTCTGAAATGTGTTTGCTAAATTTAAGTGTGTTTTTGCAATGTAGAGAAAAGTGGCCTTTTTAGCTTTGAAGATTAATAGAATATGTTTCTCTCTTCCCAGCTCATTCCTTGTAATCTAAGTTCTGTCTTAATTCTTGTTCTTGTTGCATATTTTGATAAACATTTTCAGTTAAAAACACTTCTTTTTATAATGTGTGTGAATTAACAAATGCACACTTCACATGGGACTAAATGCTTTTTGCATGAAAAGCTATCTAAAACACTGAAGCATGTTGCTGTGTGTGCTGTATTAACTGTGTGTGTGCTTTTACATTTTACACTAAAGCATAAAAATGCTATCTTGCACATTGCACATTTATTTTGCATGTTGTCATAAATAATAGAAAAGCTGCTTTACACTAATAGCTTGGCTAGGTAAACATTTATAAGGGGTATTAGTATGGAGTTGGGAAACATAATGGGCTGATTTACATGAAATTAATATTTTCTCTGTGATTGTTTTATTTTTGGGCCTACCATTAAATGGCTGCCTGTGAATCCAGCAAGGCTATGGCTTGCATTAAAAGAGAAGATAGCATGCACAGACTGTGTCAGCTTTCCTCAAACCACGGAGAAGTCAAGGACATCTTGAACTGTACATTCTTGTGATTGTGCAATGTACCAGTTTGATGAAGTATCCGTCCTGCTGCGCTGTGACAGGAAGGAAGGAAAACTATAGAAACATTTTCCCTAGCAATTGTTGCACACTTATAAAATGTATTTATTATGTATGCTTCTTTTGTTAAAACTGGTATAGTCAGGATTTTAGAATGAGTCAAGAGAGTGAGACCTCATGCCATCATGACTGACCAATCACGTACAGGTTTTCCTGAAGATGCAACATTTTTGTGTAGACTGCCAAGAATTAGAGTATAAATAATGACCTCTCTGGAGGGGCTTTGGCTTCTAGGCTCATATGGCTTTTTTGCTCTAAGGGCTTTCTTAGCTCAGCTGGCTTCTTGCTCATTTTGGATTATTCTATGGGTTAGGTACGAGATTGTCCCGGGTGCAGCCGAGGAGAGTCAGGGGGAAGTTTCTTGCTTCCACGTCATATTTTGGCACGACAGGCCACATTCCGTTGAGGCCTGTGAAGGGCGGGCTGTCTCACTCCTTGTTTGCTTTTTAGACACAGAGATGCATAGAGCAGCAACAGATATAAAGGCTTTTTTAGATTTAGATGCTAAACTTTAGGTTAATGCTTTGACTAATTAATTAGGTCTGAAAAGATTTATTTGACTTCTGCATTTATTTCTCTTAATGGGAGATTTTTGCAAACTATTTGATTTTTGATTAGCCTTGCAAGACTATTTTTCTTAGAAACTCTTTGGGAAATTTGAATGACATTTTGCGCCACATTTTATTTCCTACATATAATGCTTATATGCAGACTGTAATGTGTTCTGTTTTAATGCTATTTTTCCTGTTTTCCAAATTCTGTAACCTGATTGATATATTACTAATGAATAAAGGGTCAGAGAAAAATTTACTTTTGACTAGAAAATAAAACCCTTTAAATACTCAACAACTCTCTTTATTGGCTTAAAAAAATAATTGCATTTTAGACTGTTCATCTTTATTTAAAGTCTACTGAAGGTAATACATGGTGTGAAGGGCCCAACGCCTTTTTCAGCGGTAAATTAGAGGTAGCATGAGGGTTTTCCATTGAGAAATTACCAGAATAAATTACTGCTCCATCAGTTTTTGGTAATCAGAGGATGGTAATTATTGATTAGTTTGGTGATTAATGATTATTGATTTCACCATCAACTGTTCAACTAATAGATCATTGACCTTAAGAGGGAAGTAAAATAATTGCCCAAGTTAGATAAATGTCCAAGTTCTGATTACTGAATCCAATGCTCAGAACCTGAAGACTGGCAAAGCAGTACTGGAAGGTGATGCAAGAAGTGGTGTGAGTATCAATAGGGTTTTGAAATGTTGTTAATATGCTAGCATGTATTTTTGAAGTGTTGAAAATATTACGTTTTTTTTTTACTGTTGGTGACATTATCCTCATTTTGAATTGATGGTGTTATTGATTATATTGGTAATTTCATAGGATATAATTTTTGGGTTATTGATTACATGTTTTAACTCTTTATGTTAAGTTAGTGTCTTGTTCTATGTTGTCTGAACACGCAGGTATGCACACCTGTGGAATCCCGGGAAGGAATAGCGGGTGGTAAATGGAAGCCACACTGCACTGAGGTTACTCGTCTGTTGGAATAACACTGAGAAGCTAGGTAGGGCTGGCAGTGTTAAATTAGGGATTATTTTCCGTGTGAGTGATTGATAGCAAAGAGTTCGCTGGTGAAACTTTGGTCTGATATCACCTAGAAAGGGTCACACTAAAGGAGTAGCAGGTTCTTCTGAGCTTGATTGACCGCAAAGGGGTTCGCTGGTGAAACTTTGGCCTAAGATATATCCTGAAGGATAAGTCCAAAGGAGTAGCAGGTTCTTCTGAGCTTGAGTGAAAGGTAAGTGGAAGGGATTTACCTGTAGTGTTTGAAGAGTAAACAGAAGGTCTTACTTTGTGAAGGGTAAGCGGAATGTGTTACTCACAGTGAATATAAATCTATCCTTTATTTAGCACAACAGACAGAGTAGCAAATGTATTTATGTTGTTACTAACAGAGTTATTGATTAAGAGAAAAATTGCAGTAAGATTTTGTGGAGGGTCAGTAGTAGGAGTAAAACTGACTAAAATTGAGACTGACAGCTTTGGAAAAAAGAAATTGCATTGAACAATTGCAAAAATGAAATTGTTTGAAGGCTTAAAGAAGCTGTTAAGAGGTAAAGTGAAAAATGTGTTTTTCATTGGTGATGCTCCTGAGGGAACACCTGTGCATTTTATGTCTACCAATTTGGGACAAAATACATGTATGTGGGTTCACCAATGGTGCAAGATTACTGAAAAAGAGGGTGCTTTGAGGTTTCCAAAAGAGGGTACTTTTGAATTGAAAATTATTGACAAATTAAGGGAAGTCTTATGTGAAATAAAGACACTATCTAAAGCTGCACAATTTGAGGCCTTAAGCTTGTGGGAAAAGACAGCAAGAGAGAAAGCAAGTGAGGATAAAAAGGTAAAGCACCAAATACAGGAGAAGAGAATTAATGATGATAAAGAGCTTCAAATAAATAATGATTCAGGGGATGAATTAATGGATTCATTGTTAACTAAGTGTCCACCACTTTATGTGGTTCCCATGAAAAATACTGAAAATAGTGCACTAGTAAATACTACAGGGGCCTCTGCTTTTGTTGAACAGAGAGAAATACAGACTGAGAGAACTGTGCAGACATTTTATATTGACCCATTACTAATTTCTAATTTAAAATATTTCTAAAGCGCAGCGTACACCTTGCGGTTTCTTGGCGCTAGGGGGATCAGCAACTGAGGGAGAGAGACCGGAAGAAAAGATAAGAGGAGACATAAGAGAGTTTTAAGAGGGGAAGGCCTGGCTGAAGAGGAACGTTTTCAGATCTCTACGAAAGGGGAAGTACTGGGTGGCAGAGCGGAGATGGTCAGGGAGAGAGTTCCAGAATGTTGGAGCCAGGGTAGAAAAGTTGGCCCCGCCCCACTTTTTGCGTGTGAAGCGAGGGATCTGAAGAAGGGACTTGGAGGAAGACCGAAGTTCTCTTGCAGGTACATAAGGATTAATTAATGAAGAGATGAAAGCGGGGGTAGTGCCCTGGCGGGCCTGGAAGGCCATGCAGCCGATCTTAAAAAGGGAACGTTCTTTTACAGGGAGCCAGTGAAGCTCCTTGAGAAGGGGGGTGGAATGGTGACAGTGATACCTCCAGGTGTTACTGCTTCAAATGTGCCTGATTCAGTCCAGGAATTGCTAACTGCAGATGCACAGATAATGCCTAGAAAAATTATGACTGTCCCAATTAAAATGGTCCCTACTGAAAAGGTTCAAAGAGCTGCAGAAGGAGTGATTATGGCAGAGTTTATTTCAGAAACTCAGAATTCTCAGATTATTTAACAGAAATTACCCCAAGCACTGAAAGGTGAGAGAAAAATGGCATTTACAACATCTACAGCTCAGGATAAAATAAATATATTTGAAAATGGGATTTCTCAAACCTGCTTTGAGGAATCAGCAGTGATTAAAAAGATAGAAAACATGGGAGAACATATTAACACAGACCCTAAAAAAGAGAGACAGCTTAGTGTTTTAAATTCAGCACTTGAACATTGAGAAAATAACAGTCCATGCTGTTTAATAAAATTAAAATGTGAACCAGTGTCAGGAAAAATAATTAATTTCCCTGAGTAAGGAAACAATTGCATGTGCATTAACTACACATAATGGCCTGGCAGATTTGGCTCAAAAATATGAAACTGATGGTTCAGGAAGTTTTCCATCTCGGAAAAGCTTTAGGGTACATATGGATGATGAAGCAAATGAGAAAATATGTTCTTCAGAAATGCAATTGCACATTGCAGAAGTAAAATATATTTTTAAATGCAATGGGTTTGAGAAATTAGGAGACAAATGCGCAAGAAAACATGAGAAGAAAAAGAAACCACCAGACCTAGCAAGGAAACTGGATAAGGAAAAGAAGCCACCAGATTTAGTTGAGAAAAATAATAAGCAGAATGAGGGAGAAGCTTTTGCTTACTCATTGAGAGAAAAGGTGGGAGAAGTGCATCTTCCTATGCCACAGAATAAAAGTGAACTTGCAGCATTTCTGAACACATTCCCACAATTGAGAGACAGAATTATGCTGTGGTATCCACAAGTTGATGGATTTGTTGAGATTTTAAAAGAGCTGTGCATTAATTTGGAAATATTCTTATACGTTGGCATGCAAACAGAATTGTGGTCTGAATCTAAAGTTGTGCAGAGGCCACGTGAGGAGACATCGAAACGGGTTTGCATGACTGCACAATCATTCTCTGTTGTTATGGAGGAAAATATAGCAGTGATTATTTTCCTGAAGGGCAAAGTGCCAGCAAAGGGGGTTGACTGGGTACAGATTAAAAGAACACAGGATGGAAGTAAAGGTGTTTTGTTTTGTGCAAATTCAGGTTTGAATGTTGTACTGCTGGAAAATGTGTCCTTTTGCCATCTTCATAACATATTTGAGCATTGGAAGAAGAAAAAAAACTTTAAACATGATGCACAATAACATGGAGAAATGCAGATGCAAAATATACCAGCTACGCAAATGCAAATGTCAGTTCAGTTACCTATGGCAGGAATTTTCCAAGCAAAGATGGTCCCACAAAATATGGAAAAAGCTCAAATTAATTTAAATAAGGTGTCCAGAGCAAGAGTGAATTATTTCCAGAGACAAAATCAGAACCCAGTCCAACAGGTTGCTGTGTTTGAAAATTAGAGTTTTAACCCTCACAATTCAGAATTTACCAAGTGCAATGTGAAGGCAGAGGAAAGTCCAGATTTAGTTGCAGGAGTTTTTAAACAAAGAAATTACAAACTCAGTTCTAGAAGAATTTGAACCAAAATTAGGCCCATTTGAGGAAAAGGGCCCAACACATTTTTCAGCGGTAAATTAGAGGTAGCATGAGGGTTTTACATTGAGAAATTACCAGAAGAAATTACTGCTCCATCACAGGTACTCTGTTGCCTGCACCTCCTGGCATCAGGAAGTTACCAGGGTGTGATAGCCGCAGCAGGTGGTGTGTCACAGAGCTGTGTATCCTGTTTTTTCAACACCTTCCTGGATGCCATAATGGACAGAATGGAACATTACATTACCTTCCCCAGTACACAGGCGGAGCTGCAGAGGACCAAGCTGGATTTCTACCAACTGGCACAGTTCCCACACGTCATTGGCTGCGTCGATGGGACCCTTATACCAATCTGCCCACCTGCAGAAACAGAATACATTTACCGCAACCGCAAATTCACTCACTCCATCAATGTGCAGGTGATATGTGATGCCAAGTTCATCATAACTGACATTGTGGCCAAATTCCCAGGGAGTACCCACGACTCATACATATTCCGGAACAGTGGTATCCATACACGTCTGGCTGCGGATTTGGAGAAGGATACCTGCTAGGTAAATCAATGTGACACACCCTGATGTACACCTTGGCTCAAGGTATTGGTCACACAAATTAATGGAACTTTCTTGTGTATTTAGGTGACAGCGCATATGCCCTCCGGCCTTACCTACTCACACCATATCTCAACCCAACCACCCCAAGGGAGAGGAGATACAATGTGGCACATAAGAGCACATGCAACGTGGTGGAGCGCACCTTTGGACTGTTTAAAAGCAGATTCCGTTGCCCACACAAAAGTGGAGGTGCACGTCAGTTCAGCCCCATCAAATGTTGCAAAATTATTGCTACATGTGCAATGCTACACAATCTGGCCACAAAAAAAGGAACAGCAGTTGAACTAACATACTCTGAGGATGAGGACGAGGACAAACCTCAGCCAGAGCCCTGCGCAGCTGGTGTTGCAGTTGAACATGATGGGAGACAGAGACGGGCAGAGATAACATCAAACTACTTCTGAATGAGTAACGAGACAGAGCCAGTAACAGTTTTTTGTAATGGTGTTTAATAAGCACACCACCAGTGTTATAAGCAGTGTCCATTTGGACATGGGTTACATCACCCATCTAATGTTTGGCAATTGGCAGTGGTTCCTACCTCCTGCATCAACGCGCTGCATGTGCACGTTCCCTGCCAACACTGTAGTATCAGACTGTTCCTGCGCAGCGCCGTGGTGTTCGCTGCGCCTCCTGCCCTCGGTGGGAGAGGGCCTAATGCTACCATGGCAGGTAGCCTCCTCACTGTCCCCCCCCTTCCATTGTGGCCGCCTTCGCATTCTGCAGGAGCTCTAATGCAGAGGTCATTGAAACCTTGCCCCTGGCCACATCCCTGCTACAATGCGCCATCTCCTCCTGCATGGCAATGGACCTGCGACACATCAGTGAGGTTGCAGTGGCCAGCCGGTTCACTGCCTGGAGCCTCTGCCTCTCCCTGCGCCTGCCAAGACGGTCCTGCTCCAACTAGCTGCAGAGGTTGTCCACAGAGGTTGCAACTTTCTGCATTCCCTCACACATGTTGTCTCCCATTGCACTGATGCCCTTTCCCATCCGATGCATGTGTTTGTTAGTGTGTGCCACCTCCATGTGCAGTGATCTCATCTCCCTCAATTTTAGGCGCTGGACCTTCAGCATGTTACCTTCCAGTCCAGCAAACACACTTTCCCCCTGTTCGGATGCTTCAGGACTGTCCGGCCTTGCCCTGCGGCGTCTCGATGAACTGTGGGCGCCCTCAGATGAAGTACCAGCCCTCTCCCTGTTGCCCCCCTCATGGACTTGAGACTGTTGGCCCCCTGTGCCCTCCTCCAACGACTCCTCCATCTGCTGGAGGGTGGCCTCCTGCCTGTCTGTGGTGGTGGTGGTGGTGTTGGTGATCGTCGCAGTGGGGACTGGGTATGAGGGGATGGCGGCGTTCCCTGGTGCTGTGATGATGCCTGTGATGGAGGAGTTGGTGGTAGTGGTTGCGCGGAGCTTGTGGTCCCTGCAGGCGTGCTTTCTTCCTCATTTTGCCTCCCCTCTGGCCTGGCAGTCTTTGCTCTGCTCCGTTTTGCAGCACTGCGAGATGTCTCGCCTGTAATGACACAAATGTAGATATACTCACTGCTCTGTCTGCATTTGAATTACATTAAACATCATGCCTACAGATCACAGTGATTGTCCCGAGTTTGCCAATTACTTTCACATGCTATTGTGTTTGCTAGCCTGACTGTCCTATACATCAGTTCCCTCGAACTACATCTCCCATAATGCATAGCAGGTAATGAGTAAGACATGGAGTGGGAGCCCCTATGCCACTATGGGGATTGGGGTTGGGGAGGGGGTAGCACAGCATGCTGGGCATGCATCTTACCTTGTTTCCTTGCTGATCTGTCTGCGTCTCCCACGCCACTCACACTCTCCGCTGGAGGGTGGACTCCACCATCAGTTCCAGTGGTGTTGGTGCTGGTGCTCTTTTCTTTCCTCCACCAGTTTTCCCAGCCTGTCTCTGCCTCTCTGCCATCCTTTCTTTCTCCGTCTTCCTGAGGTCGTACCACCTCTTCTTGATGTCTTCAATGGTATGCTGGGTCACACCTATGGCATTTATTTTGTCCTGTATACCAATCCAGATCTATCTCTTTTGAGACTCTGGCACATAGAGGGACTGCTTACTAAAAAGCCAGTCATGGTCCTGACTCACATCCTGGATCAGTACCTCCAGCTCCTTTTCGGTGAACTTCAGCTTTCTTTTCCTCTCACTTCCCTCCTTCTCCCTGTCCTGGCTTGCCATTTCAAAGCAGTTTTTTTTCTGGTTTGTAGCTGTGAGGATCTGTTGCTCCTGGCTCCTCAGCTCACCTGCCTCCCTCACAGTAAGCTTCAGGTTATGTGCAGCTGCCTGGGTGTGGCCACTTCCTGTTTGGGAGGTGATTGGGTGACACAGGATTGGCTGATTCATCGAAATACAAATTTTTGAATTACCGAATCGGTATTTATCGATTCGGTAATGAATTTGGTAATTCCGATTCGGTATAGGTTTTTTGGTATTTTTTTTTTTACCGATTCGTTCAGAATCTGTATTTTTTACCGATTTTTAACAAATCGGTAATATTTACCGATTTTTTATCTACATCGCATTTTCCGATTCCTTAATACCGATTCGGTAAAATTCGGTATTAAGGAATCTGTATTCATGTTTTACCTACATATGGCCCCTAGTTGGTTTGACGATCAGTGTTCTGCTGCCAATAGACATCTTCGCTGTGTGCTGCGTAAGAAGCCTAGGAGCAAGGAAGAGGTCGCTTTCCTTAGAATTCATTATAAAGCGAAGTTAGAAGACAGAACAACAGAGTTTAAAAGGAACTGATGGGAGTCCTTCATGAGAGCATGTATGTCTAAAGACACCAAATCATTCTGGTATACAGTTATTACCCGCAAAAAAAAATAATGGTCACAAAGTTAGTATGGGTTTTTATCTTTCTGCTGATCAGTGGGTGACCACTTTTCCAGCATTTATTATTTTAACTTAAACTTTATTCAATGTGTTGTTTTATAAAAGTGAAGTGCTTCCTATTTGCTGAATCCCTACAAGATCGACAAAATCTTGCAGAGATGGCCATTTCTCATAGCCCATCTAGTAAGGCACCTGGGACAGATGATGTTCCAGTTGATCTTTATAAATCAAAGAGTGATCTCTGGGCACTGTTCCTCACTAATCTACAAAAGCATCCCACCTGATGTAAAATGCTCAGACCATGACGTGCATTAATCATAGTCCATATTTTTAAAAACATCAACAGGTTGGTGCCACAGTGTTATAGGCATATATCTCTATTAGAGCCTATGTTAAGGTTATAGGTAGGGTTATATACAAAAGGATTGTTGATCGGGCACAGATACAAATATAATTTTTGAGGCACCATATGGATTCTGGGAGGGACTAGGTACAATGAAGCAATGCCTTAACTTACATTTCATTAGTAGTAAGTATACAGCTGCTAAGGGGCAGCAATTGTACTTGACCTTCATGGATCTATCCAGTGCCTATGTGTTGGAAAGTGCCAGTTTTTGCATGGTTGCCCCCAACGTTTTTCCTGATGTTGATGCACTTTGACTGAGTGTGCCCTAGGTTCCTACCAAACAGGTGCCCAGGGCCTATGTTCTTTCACTAAAATTGTACTGTGTACCCCCAAATTGGAACCTCTCTGGCCACATGTAAGTCTCTTGTTAAAGGTACCCTAGCTACCAAGAGCCTTATGACCAGAGAAGGCCTCTAAGGGTTGCAGCACTTATTGTACCACCCTTAGAGGTCCTGTACCTTAACACACACACACTGCTATTACAGCCTGAGTGTTTTGGTGCAGAGAAAAGGGAAGAGTCGACATGGAACACATCCCTGTGTGCCTTGCATACAACCCACTGCCTATATCATAGGTCAGCCAACCCTCTAGCTGGGTGTACTATGCCACTGGTGAGGGTACAGGTGCATAAGGCCTGTCCCCCTACAGAGTCTAAGTCTATTCTTCGACAATGTAAGTGCAGTAAAGCCATAAAGAGTATATGGCCTGGGAGTTTGTCATTACGAACTCCACAGCACCATACTGGCTTTACTGGGAAGTTTAGTATCAAACTTCTTGGCACATTAAACCCACACTGATGCCAGTGTGGGATTTAATGAAACATGCACAAAAGGTTTCTTAGAGATGCCCCCTGACAAACGACCTAACTCTAGCATCCTGGCTGACTGGCTGCTTGCCAGCTGCCACCCTCAGATATGTTTCTTGACCCCTGCGCCAAGAGCCTCCCGCTCTTGGGGTCTGGAAACATGGTACATCCTGGGCAGAGATGCCAAGCCTCCGCCCCCAGGATGGGCAGGAACCACGAAGGGGAAGCTTCAAAGACTTGCCGTCTTTGTGAGTTGCCCCAGTCATTTGCTGCTCCCTGCAACTGGCGCCCACTGGTCTGACCCCCACTTTGGGTGGGAGAATCCATGGGAAAGTCAAGATAGGAGGAGAAGTGTGCCCACCTGTGCCAACCCCACACCTCAGGTGGAGGAGGCAAGGTGTAGCACAACTTTCAGTCCCCACCATATTGAAGATGGGGGGACCCTGCCAACCAGAGTGAGGCTTATGCCCCCCTCCCACTGGAGGGTGGCATAATAGGGGGCATACCACCCCAAGGAAGGGACCCATTGGTCCCAACCTGTACCTACCAGAAACTCTCCTAAATCAGGTGTTTAGAGGCAACCCCGAACCTTGCCTCCTCATACAAGAAGAGAGAAGAAGAAGAAGGACCGAAGAGTCATGCTCAAAGAAGAAGACGAGGACACAAACTGACTTGGCCCGAGCCCTACCGGTCTATCCTAACCTCGACCTGCTCCAGCGCAATCCTGGTGTGTCCTGCAACCTGCAGCCCCCAGAACCAGGAGGACCTGCCCTGCCTTCACTGAAAATACTTTGTCTCCCGGAAGCCCCGGATTTGCTCACCAACAGACTCTGCCTCCTGCCAATCCGCAAGTCTGCACCTCTCTGCGCCCAACACCTACAGCCAGAGTTTGAGTGGTCCAACATCACAAGGAGGTCTCTCCGGCAATTCTGACCTGGGATCTGGTTTATCCCTGACTTGCCTGCAGTCTCCAGTCGACACCTGCAGCCCTTTTTCTGGAGGATGCCGCTAACCGTGACCGGAGCTGGTAAGGAAAACCCGATGCCAAAGGACAACCCTGTACCTAACGCCCCACGGCCTTGGGTTGCCCAGCCAATGGTGTCTCTGCATCCCAAGACATCCCAACTTACCTCTCCAACTGGTGGTCGACTCCAGAAGATCTTTGTTCCTCAGACTGCAGTATTTGTTGAAACCAGAGAATCTTAGTTGAAAACAACAGGGTACCCGATGCTAAAACAGCACCCTGCACCCGGCCGCCCCAGTGCCGCTGTGGATGAGCCTTGTGTGCTACCTTGAACCCCCCTTTTCCCTGAGATAAACTCTAGGAGCTTTGCTCCCACAACCTTGTGGCTTGCTCATGAGCAGCCACCAACCAGAGGCCCTCTATACCCCTTTGGATAACATTGGGCCTCAGCACTCTTCACCCAGCCACACTAGTGTCACTGAGGGTGCTCTTGGAGTGCATCCTTGACCCTGCGGGAACCCTTGTTCTAACCCCAGAGACCCAACTCCCAAAACCAAGTACTTACCTGTAAACAGAAAACTTCATTTCCTCCCATAGGATTGCATTGACTGCTTTTCTATGAAAAAAGGTTTAAGTGTTGAGTTGGAAATTCTATGAAAAGTCATACATGTGTGTTTTGATAACAAATTGCATTACTTACCTTTATCCAGGAAATGTCCCAGTGTAGTATTTAGGTATACCACACTGTTGAAGAAAAGTTATCTGAAACGTAATCCAACAAACTACTCACAAAGTCATTACAAAGTAATTGTGTAGAAATTTCAACTGTTTATGAACATTTGACTTACCTGTAGCCAACCCACTTTCATTTAACTGCTTTTCAACTGTATTCAACTGCATAATTCTTGAAAGTACTATTACACTTACCTGTGTCAGGCCTGCCTTGGTTCTAGAAATAAAATGCAAATAAATAATATTTTTATACAAAACAAATTGGTCAGAGTTCAGTCTTTGATTGTGTGTGAAATCATTTCTTGCCTGAGTGTGTACAAGAAATTTTTAACATTACCCTCTAATAAAGCCTTACTGCTCTCCCACACTACCACGAATAGAGAGTAAGGTATTATCTACTTTAGCCTCTGTAAGCCTTTGGGGATCCACTGGACTCTGTGCACACTATACCTTACTTTGCTATAGTATATACAGAGCCAGCTTCCTTACACTTTGATTTTGTAAATGTATATAAAATGTGGCTTCATCTAAAATATTGGTTTGGATGAAGAAATAGGAGATTTTTTAGCTACACTTTATTCTGTTCTCACAACTACAGTGATATTTGGGGCTAATTCAGAATCACTGAATCGTTTACATTAGAATGGGGCATAAGGCCCCTATTTTATATATTAATAAAAATGAATAGTTTTCTTATCAAGTCAGGGCAGGATATTCCAATAATGGTTCCTGGGCTGATTCCAGCTCTACTAGATGCGGGTGGCATGGTCTTGCTGTCCTGTACATTTAGAGGGTTGAAAATATTTGTTAATGCTTTTGAAGTTTTATGGGTGACCTTGATCTCGTGAAAAATTACTAAATCACACTTATTGACTTGTGGCCCTATGGGTTCTGTATCATGTACAATATCAGCCAAGGGCAAGATATTTGAGAAATTGCATTAGCACCCTTATTTAGGGCAGTGCTTAATTTGTGAAAAAATAAGTGGAGGGCCCTTGTCAGGAGGCCACTGCATCTTGCACCACCTGTAGCCCCTGCCAGCTCTGCCAAAGACAGTACAAACACAACTACTAACCATCAGACTCCTCTAAGAGTGACAAAGCTATAATAGTGGCTCGGGAGGCAGGTATTAGTCCTTTTTTTAAGGTATATTGAATTAACAAACAACTGGTATGGTGCTCATCTTTAAATTAAACAAACAGTGTCAGACTATCATAAACGCTGGTATTGACAATTAAGTGCCGATGCCGAGCACCGGAACCACCTCTTCAAATAAAGCACTGATTTAGGGGTTATATTTGACAGTTCAAACTCATGGTCTGCTTGTACGGCGGGAGGTAGACGCCTACAATTCTTCCTTAGTAGGTGCTTTATTTAATGTTTATAAAGAGGTTGGCAGTTGCTCTACAGTCCTTTAACAGGGGATCTTTAATGGGAAGTGTCTTCTGATCCTTAAATATTCTACCCAGTGCTTCACCGTTATTTCTGCCATGAAGAGTTTGGGCTCGTGTATGTCAAATATACTATCAAATAGGTAAACCTTGCACTTCATTAAACAAAGATCTTATTACCAATTGCTTGATCTGTGATAATGGTTTGAAAATACTTTGGCTTTCTTATGTTAAAACTGCACTGAGTGAGCTTGACAAACCCCAGTTGTTCCTAAACCCCACATTCAAAAGGTGGATATGTTCTAGGTCAAAATAAATTTTAAGGATAGATGTTGTTTCTTCAAGAGAAAACATGGTTATATAAAATCCTCCTTTAGGAGCTATGTTTTGATCATGACTTTTATGTTCCTTGAACACTTTCTTGTTACAGATTTTGGAGTTTGGGAGAGAGGCCTTCTGTCCTGCTTTAGATTTGGGACCATACACCACTAGCTGTGTTTTCCACTGAGCCAATTTAGCAGACTCTGTCTGCCCTTGTGCTTAAATTTCCGATGAGGCTTTAATAAATGTTAAAGAGGAGAGGAGAGGGAAGGAAATTAAAGGAAAGGAAAAGAGAGGACAAGTGAGGAAAGGAAAAGAGATTAGAGGAGATGTTAATGAAAACGTTATCTATCTCCCCTTTATTTTAAAATAATACTTTCGTATTACTCTAAAGGCCTAATGAGCAGTATGCAATTAAAGAATGCTTTGCATTCACATTCTACTTGAAGAAAAAAACACATTACATTTCAGTAAGTCTTTAGGATTGAACCAACCGTAAACCCTCCTCCTCTACTGTTCAGCTGTTTCCTAGGTGACTAAGAACCATCATATTAGCAGCTCCAGGTCAAAAGTTTACCCAGCATATTCTGCGCCACGGGGTACTGTAAGTATTCAATGATTGGTAGCCCTTATTATCTGCTAATGATTTTAAACAATAAAAGCAAACTTCACAGTAAGCAATTATCAGAAGAAAAAGCTGTTACTTGGGACTAAACTTATTTTACTGCCTCAGTAACATCAACCACTCAGGAAGCTGAGATATTTTTCTCTTCAGATCGTCATGGTTCGTGTCTGGTTTACTGGGCACTCATGTGAGCACTGATGTCATGAATATGTCACAGCATGTACTCAATCTTGATCCAACAAAGACAGAATTTCTACTCATTATGTCACTGGTAAATCTTCTTCCTTGTAAACAAAGAGAGTACAAAGTTCCTTAGAGGGAGGGTGGTTGAGGTCTAGGTTAAGAACGAGGAGGTTAGAGGTCTAGAGAGACCACTCTGTATGTGAAAAGGGAAAAAGGGGAATTTCCCCTTTAGGAACTAGGGCTCGCACACACCCAGCAAGCTAGGTGTCATGCTTCATCATATGAGCCTGCCCCTCATCAGGTCGGCGCTGCAATACCTGACAGGCACCCGGACCCGGGGCTCTTTGTCGAGGATCTTTTGTTCCTGCCGGTGGGTGGAGTGGGGGTGAGAGGCCTAGTTTGTAGATTTAAAGTGTGGTGAGCAATAAAATAGGTCAGTCAGTCCTAAACAACTTTATTGGGAAGGTAAACTGCCTAGATTAAAAAGGTGAGAGGGGCACAAGACTAGTAATGATGTATCTAGTAGTGTATGTCCAGCTCTCTAGTGATCGACATGTTTCGTGCCATAGTTGTCGTATAGATCAGAGCACTTCCTCAGGATCGAAATAAAATGCTATCTATTGGAGGTATTTTGTTTCCTGAATTACCTCCAAAAAAGATATATCACCAATTGCAGCTAACCCTTCCATTGCACATAATCTTCAGAACGGGAGACAGCCTTTACCACAAAACTATTACAATGCATGCCATTACATCGCATGTCATTGCAATGCAAAAGGTGTGCAGCAGTGGGTAAACCCCCTGATGCCAGGACCAGATGGCCGGTGCCCAAACCTCTGTTGGGTGCTGGCCGGAAGACTCTTGCAAAGTTGGTAAGCACTTTAGTTGATGGCTTTTTCCACAGTTATTT